>NC_141874.1:737114783-737739783 GCF_056163025.1 Triticum urartu | reverse complement strand
CCCTCCATCAGCCATTGTATGTGAGATCTCTGGCGCCAAAAAATCTCCTCTGTGTAATTTAGTTCAGCAATCCTCTCCTGGATTTTTAACTCCGCGTGCATGGGCCTTGTTCTGCATGGATCAGCCCGTGTGGCCTCAGATGACTAGTTGTCTGTTTTGTGTGAGACTGACAAGAGACCACTAGGACCGCATGGCTTTGGCTTATCCTTGATTAATGTTATTTTTGTGATCATGCCAACAGATTTAGCCCGAATTCTATAATAACATTTTTTTGTAGGTAACACAATTGACAAGTCAATTTTTCCCATAAAAATGATCCATGTAAAATGGTTCTAGGAGTCTACTGTACATACTCACAACAACGATTTAGGAGTTTAGACTTTACTACTCCTACTTTGTTTTGCTAATGAAGTCTCACTCTATTTGATTCCATAATTTCGTAATACGATTTGACATGTAGGTCGGTATTCTGGGCGTTGTCCCATTTTGAGCAAGGCAAGCTTTTTTTAAGAAAAAACTAGGCAAGTTCGATCGAGATTTCTTAATCGTTTCCGCACCCCACTAGTCGGTTTCACTGAGAATGGGGTGGTTGTATTCTCCACCACACCGCCACCTACGCAATAGTTGTTGAGCCATATAGCACCTGCCAACGGAGTGATCGCCAATCACCAACACAACCAAAAACCTACACCTGCATAGTCCGTACCTACCGGCTAATAATTTAGCGCGTACGAAAGGTGTTGTCTCGGTTTTCCCATGCCACGGAGACATGCGCAGAAAGCTTTGTCATTGGCTCACGGAGCCCTCTCCACTAATGGCATGTCACCAGCTGACTGGAATTGAAACTTGATCAGGCCTATGTGAAATCTTGTTTTTCATCATTCATTTCTCGCTACACCACAACTAATGACATGCACGGATATCATGTCTTATCTCTTGAGGGGCCTTTGTATTCACAATTCTTAAATGACCCCCAAAAGAAAATTTGATGAAGGAAATTACAAGTTAACACTTTTAGCATGACATCCCTACACTATATATATGTGTGTATGTATGCTTTCATGAACTTGCTTTGAGAACAAAATTACATGTAGACCGAGAGTGATAATGCTCGTGGAGGTGTGTCATGCCGGGGTAACATTTCTTCTAGACCCCAATCAAGATATTTGTGAGTCCTGAGATACTGGAGGAAAACAAAGAAATTAGAAGGCATTTCACTCTTTTATATCTTGCTTGTTGTACGATGAAAGCTTCTTCACGTGTTGTCTCTTCAAGGTATTTCCAGTACAGTGTCACAAATACCTTTAGCAAAATTATGCCACGAAATTTGTCGGGAAACAAAAACTGGTATGTGCAATCGGCTTCCTCTCCCGCGGTCGATTTTTATAGCATTGACAATGATGACGATAGGTAACGTGAAGGCTGATAATACCTCATTGCTCTGAAGTCTGAACTCAATACTTGTACGAAGGTGTTTGTAGAACACAAATATTTTTCTTTTGAAGACATTCCAAATTTCCCTGTACACAATGATTCAAGTATTTGCACCTTCATCGCAAAAAAAATATTTGCATCTCATAATAGAAATTTATGATATAAGATCCCTAATAAAAGAACAAAAATTTACTTGTAAATTTATTTATATTGAGTACAATTTTCAGCGGATGTCAATTACCACGCGTTGTCCGGATGGTGCCTCTACGGGTCGGGCAGTCTGGTGCAGGGCTACAGGATCAGCCGAGATGGTGCGACCAGAACCGCACCCAAGTCAGCCCCTACTCTGCCATCACCCTCACCCTAAGCACTAGGAATCGGACTACTGATCCCAGCGATCCATCAGACTACTTTTATGCCATACGATCCAAAACTAGCTAAGCGTCCGATCCATGCTACTGGAGACGTGCGCCAAGAAAGTTGTTTGAATACGTGACGTGATATGAGGAAACAACTAACCCAGATATCACGTGATTTGAGGAAATTAACCCGTACTTTTAGGAAGCAGAATACATCTTAGAAAGGAAATTCTAGATTTTTTAATAACCAATAGAGCAGAATAAACTTTCGCACCATCAATTTGTTTCCTTAAGAAGGAAGATTTGTATCTAATATTACCAGAATTTGCTTCCAACGCAACTTAGCCTATGATTTTGTTCCCAAATAAAATGTTCTTCCCTCGCAAAAAAAAAGTTCTTAACCGGTCAAAAAGAAATTTGTTTTTACTGTAGCAATACAATTCCGATGCACCAAACTACTCCCTCCGTTCGGAATTACTTGTCTTGGATGTGGATGTATCTAGAATTAAAATACATCTAGATACATCCATTTCTGCGACAAATAATTCTGAATGAAGGGAGTATGTTTCGGTCGAGTAGGAAATTTGCTTCCTTGCTGATTGAATGCTTCCGTTGTCTTTCCAAGAAGAAGAATGCTTCCATTGTTGACTAAAAATTAACATGCTTCATCAGGTCATATAACATGTTTTCGACAACGACATAAATATTTGCTTCATTCTTTTTAGGGGATTTTTTTTTTGCTTCATTCTGGCAGCCAATATCGTAGTGCACACCATATTCTCTTAAGAATATGATGCCAAAAAAAGAATTACATCATGGATTTTATCGAAGTAGTCAGAAAAGCAGAGTTACATCAATATCATAGTGCACACTATATTCTCAGATCACATGTTTCCTCCATAACACATATTTGCTTCACTTCGCTATCCATCTGTTTGCTTACAGATATTTACATATAAGGTACTAAACAAGCTAAATATAATTTAATGGAAGCACATTATTTCCAGATATATTGCTTCCATGAGAATGCTTCATGATAGGAAGCACATTCATCTTTGTTCTACCGACTGGTCAAAAAAATTGCGCTACCGTATAGCAAGCTTGCTTCTATGTCAATCGGAGATTGTTTCAATTTGGTGAGACGTGTCCAATGTGACAAACTGATAATTGATTTTGTCCGTAGCATGTGAATTTTTTTCTTAGAATGACTTGAATCTTTCTCCAATGTAAGCGTAAATTGGAACTTGGATTCCTGAGAAATTGGTATGCCATTCTAAATAAATGGGGATTTGCTTCCAAAGAATTTGAAATTTGCATCCAAAGAAATGAGTATTTTCTTCCATAGATTTTTGAATCTGAATCAAAGAAATCAAAATTTGCTTTGGTACAACTAAAATGATTTCATACGCCCAGGTTTTGCATCGTCTAAGCACAATGCATAAGTCTTGCTCCGTGGTGTTTATATTTTGCTTCCAAATCATTACGATACTATTGTTTTCATAGACAATAGAATTGCTTTCATATGAATATAGATCTGTTTCCGTCAAAAATGAGAACACATTTATTTCAAACGACATGGAGACATGTTTTCACCATGGTGGACATTTGGTTCTATGATGATCACGAAGATACCATATACCGGCGTGTGACACGAATTGTATGCAAGAAAAGGTGCAACGACATTGTCTCTCACACCGTCGCCATATGGACAGACGAGTTGCTTCTTACACACTTCTTATGTGCTCCCTGAAATCCGAGTACATAATCATGCGAAGGAGTTAGCGAAATCTGATGAACGAATCCAAGAGAAATGAAGAACTCTACAGACTATGATGCTTCAAATTACAGAAATATCTCCATGGAAAAAAGAACAATGCATAATGAACTAATGCTACGTGCAATGTAGTTCCAAGCTAGCGCATCATGTTAGGTTGATCTCCTCCCGATAAAGCCCAACGGCTCGACGGGTCCTTGACTCGCGCCCTGATCGGGGGCGCCCAACCAAACCATGGTTGGTGGGCCCCTGTGGCCCGCGCTATATAAACAGAGGTGGGGGCCGAGGCACGTTTTCACAAGGTTAATCGTTGCCACAAACCCCACCGATACTCCCTACCGATCTAGGGTTAGCGCGGTGCTCACGGGAAGCTCCACCATCGCCGCCATCCACTCTCTATCATCACCGCCGTCGCCATCCACCATGGCCATCTCGGCGGGATCATCGACTCAGAGAGAAGGTAGGTTTACCGGATGATCTAGCCTACCCCGATCCAAAGATTCTAACACATCATAGATACCTCGGATGCATGGGCTTCACCCTCGTCACGTACCTGGCTACGTCGCAACATGGGGGGGCTGTCCACGGAGAACGCCATGTGATGCATGAGATACAAAATCGTTAGAACCCGGCCCACAGTCGCATGGTGAGAGCCTGCCCCCGCTGGCTATGCATGTGCACTGCCGCCTGACGGGACGATGCACCGGCGCGGCGAGGGGGATTTCAGGACCGTAGTGGGGAACGGCCGATCCTGTAGGATAGATCCGGCGCGGCGAGGGTGTCGCGAGCTCGGCGGTGAGGGAGCATGCGAGATGGGAACGATGTCATGTGGGTCGGGGGCAGGCAAGATTGATGCGCGAGATAGAAACTGACAAGGGCGTTATTGGGCTGTGGCGTTAAAATAGGTCTGATTGGAAAACCAGGCAATTGATTTCAGATGCGCATCTCAGCCATGTGATAAAATACGTATCTACGGTCCACGAGCGGTCTGAAGGATTCTCTCTATCAGACGTATGATAAGAAGTCTTTCCCCAGACTCAAGGCTTGAGGCGGCTGCGAGAGTGATAACGATACAAGGGACGAGTGCCCCGAAAAACTAGGAGCCACCTCAGGAGGCGATTAGGGTTTCGGTGGAGAACGGCGCTCGTCGACTCTCGTCGGCAGGGCACATCGATCTCGGTTCGGCAGATGGCCATGTCTGCGGAACCTAGCGCCAGTGCAGGCGGGCCGCCGTCTCCCCGTGCGGCGAGGGCCCGATTGGAGGAGGCCATGGGGAAACTAGATCTCACCAAGGAGGAGGCGACTCCGCTCGTGATTGATGATCTGGATGATGGTCAAGAACAGAAGTGGCTCATCGCGGGCAAGGTTCTGCATCGCAAAGTCTTCCACATACAAACCATAGCAAGCGCTCTGAAGCCCGCGTGGGGAAACCCTAGGGGCTTGTCTTTCAAGCCGGGGGGTGAGAACATCTTTGTGGCGGAGTTTGAGAATCGCCGCGATCGTGATCGTGTGCGTGATGGATCTCCGTGGCATGTGAGTCGGCATGCAGTGATCTTGGCGGATTTTGAAGATTGCATGAGGCCGTCAGAACTCAAGTTTGATAAATTACAACTATGGGCTCGGGTCCCAAATCTACCTTTCAATCTGAGGAACGAGACATGGGGGAAAGAGATCGCGAAGCAGATTGATAAGAATGTGACGATGGTACAGTTTGATCCTGTGGGGGGATACCTGCGAGCAAGGGTCACGATTGATGTGAGTAAACCCTTGCGTCGGTGGATTCTAATTGATTCAGCAAAGAGAAAGTCGAGGGACTGGTATGGCATCCAATATGAACAAGTCCCTAACTTCTGTTTTTCGTGTGGCCGTCTTGGCCACTCCGATCTAGTCTGTCCGACTCCTGGTACTCGTAATGAGCATGGAGAATTGCCTTTTAACACAAACTTGCGAGCACCGGAGGATAAAAAAGGTTCTGTTTTGAACGATGGTTCATCAAAGGAGCCGCAGAGTTCGGCATCCAACAAGAAAGATACATCCTCTTCGAACAGGAAAACAGGGACTCAGGCTGAGGTTACGTCTCCAATCAAGAAGAAAGCTCCACCAAAAAGAAAGGGTGGACCTCAGCCGGAGAAAGTGTATCGTAGGGTGGATCCTTTAGCTCTCCCAGGCATTGGTACCCCTACAGATATGGTGGTGTTCAAGGCCCAGAGAAGCGATGGGGCAAACAGTGGGAGCGATGATGGTGGTGCTAAATCTACAGAGCCTGATCCAAAGAAGAAGCCCACCCCCCTTCCTCTGAAATTTCGGCAGCGGCTGCTGGGCAGCCCTGCCAGGAGCCATGAAACACCTAAGCTGGAACTGCCGGGGGCTTGGGAACCCCGAGGCAGTTCGCGAGCTTCGCAAGATTGTGAAGCAAGAAGGGCCTGCTCTGGTTTTTGTGATGGAAACAAAGATTAGGGCGAAGAGAGTGGAAGTTTTACAGCAAAGTCTTGGTTTGGCGGGATGTTTTGCGGTGGATAATGTTGGGCTCAGTGGCGGCATTGGACTCTTTTGGTCAAAGGAGGTGTCGGTCGAGCTCAAGAATTATAGTTCCGGTCACATTGATGTAGTGGTCCGGCGAGTTGATACCAATTCTCAAGAGTGGAGATTCACGGGGTTCTGTGGAGCTCCTAGAAGTGAGGACAGACATAACAGCTGGAGTTGTCTGAGACGATTATATGTGATACCTCACCAAGCTTGGTTATGTCTAGGGGACTTTAATGAAACGCAGCACAGCTCGGAACACTTTAGCAGGGCTCAGCGGCCTGAGTGGCAGATGCGTGCGTTTCGAGATACTCTGGATGAGTGCGGCTTGCAGGATATTGGGTTCCTGGGGCTGCCTTTCACATGGGATAATGGTCAAGCGGGCGGCATGAATGTAAAAGCCCGGCTAGACAGAGGTGTTGCGAATGAAGCTTTTCTTCAGAGCTTCGAGTTAGTTCAAGCACGCCATATTAGTGCGATAGAATCAGACCACTGCTTTGTCCTGGTTGAGACTCGAGAAGCGTATATGTCACGAGGGGCAAAACAGTTTAGGTATGAGGACGTGTGGCAGTCTCATGCTGAGTATGACAAGTTTGTCGCTGAGGCTTAGCGACGAAATCATACTGGACAGGGGCTTGCAAGTATCCAAAACACCCTGAAACTTCTCCAAACTGATCTGGGAACATGGGGTGCGAAGGAGTTCGGGTGTCTTGCGAAAACGGTTCGAAAACTGCAAGGAAAATTGGAAAAATTAAGGCGTCAGTCTATTGGCAGAGGACCGTCCGAGGAGGCTACAATGCTGAAACTTAGAGAAGCACTGTGACAAGAGGAGGTCTGGATTCGTCAGCGCTCAAGAGTGCCATGGCTGAGAAAGGGTGACCGAAATATGGCATATTACCATGCACAGGCGGCGCAGCGGAAAAGGATGAATCGTATTGCTAACCTTCAACGCTTAGATGGGTCCTTATGCATGTCTGAGGTCGAAGACAAGGCAGAAGTGCAGGCGTTCTATCAGAATCTATATTCTTCCCAAGGTGTAAATGATATGAATGAGCTGTTGAATTTTGTCCCGGCTCGTGTTACCGCGGACATGAATGCGTCTCTGGATAAACCCTTCCAGCCCGATGAGGTGCGGACGGCTCTGTTTCAGATGTCACCGTCCAAAGCCCCGGGTGTCGACGGGTTTACTGCGGGTTTTTTTCCAAAGGCACTGGGATCTTATTAAAGGAGACCTAGTACCGGCGATTCTTGGTTTCTTGAATGGGGGAGATATACCTTTTGGCTTCAATGATACTTCCATTACTCTTATACCAAAGGTAAGGAATCCTCAATCGATATCTCAGTACCGTCCCATCTCTTTGTGTCTAGTTCCGTATAAAATTGCTGCCAAAATGATTTCTATTCGGTTCAAAGAATTACTGGATGCGGTGGTGGGCGAGGAACAAAGTGCTTTTGTTCCCGGCCGCCTGATTACTGATAACGTGGTTGTGGCCTTTGAGAGTGTTCATACCATGAGAAGGCGGAAGAAAGGGAAGAATTATACGTGTGCAGTCAAGTTAGACATGATGAAGGCCTATGATAGAGTGGAATGGCATTACTTACAGGCAATTATGCTCAAACTCGGCTTCAGTGTTCAGTTTGTGAATCTGGTAATGAAATGTGTCTCATCAGTAAGGTTCACAGTTAGGGTGAATGGTGAGCTTCTCCCATTTTTTGATCCCTCTAGGGGTCTGCGACAGGGCTGCCCCATGTCACCATTTCTTTTTCTCCTATGTGCAGAAGGTCTCACCTCATTGCTGAATTCTTATGGAGGCGGTGTTGTGGACAGGGGCATCCGTGTGTCTTTCCGAGCGTCGTGGGTGAGCCATTTACTTTTTGCCGATGACAGCTTAATTTTCATCAGTGCAACTCAGGAGAGTGCTGACAGGCTCAATGCTATTCTGCTCATTTATGCAACATGTTCGGGCCAATCAGTGAATCGAGATAAAAGTGCTGTCTTCTTCTCACCGAACACGCCCTACGCCAGAAGGCAAACCGTTAAGTTTGTCCTAGGGATCCAGGTGGAAGCTTTCAGCGAACGATACCTTGGACTACCGACTGCGGTTGGTAGGATCACCAGTGGCACCTTCGATCACATCGGTGACCGATCGAAGGGGAAGATGAATGGTTGGGCAGAGAGGCTTCTTGCTTGTGCGGGAAGAGATGCACTTATCAAATCAGTCATCCAAGCTATCCCAACTTTTAGTATGAGTTGCTTCCTCTTGACAAAGAAGGTATGCAAAGGGTTAACTGCTAGCATGGTGAAGTTCTGGTGGAGTGGATCCCTCGATCGGCGGTCTATGCATTGGTTGTCGTGGGAGAAACTTGCATCTCTAAAGATTCGTGGTGGAATGGGTTTTCGCGATCTCGAGCTGTTTAATCTTGCGCTTTTGGGCAAACATGGATGGAGATTCATCACAAACCCTAACTCACTATGTGCGAGGGTAATGAAGGGACGTTACTGAATTTATGGAGGCTACTGTTCCGCAATCAGCTTCGGCCATTTGGCGGGCTATAGTGGCCGGAAGAGGAGCGCTTCAAATAGGGCTGATTAAGAGGGTGGGCGACGGGAGCTCTATTTCCATTTGGAACGACCAATGGATACCCGGCCTCTCCACCCTTACCCCAACGGTTATGCCAGGAGGAGCCACACTGGGTACTGTTGATGAGTTGATCGATACTGATAATTGGACTTGGCGACGGGAGCTAATCTGAGACACTTTCATAGCCCCTGATGCCGACGCAATTCTGAATATCCCACTACGACGGGGTGGTGGGGATGATTTCCAAGCTTGGGCCCATGAAATAAGTGGCATCTACTCTGTCAAATCTACGTACCGTGCTCTTGTGAATCGGAACGAGCGAATTGCTCTAGATGAAGGGACGGTTACCAACACCTCACAGACGGACGAGCAGATGTGGAAGAAACTTTGGAAGCTCAAAGTACTGCCAAAGGTACGTGTGTTCTGGTGGCGAGTCATCAGAGGAATCCTACCAGACGAAAGTACTCTTCGGCGTCGTCACATTAAAGTTATAAGCAGATGCAATGTCTGCCATGCTATGGATGAGGACTTTAATGCATGCACTAATGCATTGCTCACACGCTAAACTGTTTTGGGAGCAAGCCTTTGCTCTTTTTGGTACTCGAAGGTCACGCTTGCATACCAATACATGGTCGCGTGACATCATTTGTGATGTTCAGTTTTCGGACACTGAGAAGGCTCAAATGATTTCAGTCATGTGGACGATATGGCACTCAAGAAACAGAATCACGCATGATGATGATCAGTTGGATCCTTTTTCTTCGGTTCGGCGCATCAGAGAGGACCTAGCCCTGCTGGATATTCCACAGGCACATGCTTCGATACTCCCAGGTCATGGGTGGCGACCTCCTGATCCTGGTGTGGTCAAGATTAATACTGATGCGGCACTGAGTATGGACTCAGATAAAGTGGGTGCTGGAGGGGTTGCCCGTTCAAGCAACGCTTTGCTGGGTGCATGGAGTAAACCACATGTGGGAGTGACGGATCCATTCATTGGTGAGACCCTGGCACTCCGAGATGGTGTTATGTTTGCAACCCTGCACGGTTTCACACATGTGATTATGGAGACGGACTGCCTGGAGATTGTTAATCTCTGGAAAAATCGCCACAATAGTCTTTCTGTGGTGGCACCTTTACTTCTAGAAGTTGGAGAGCTTGCTTTAGCTTTTAATTTGTTTGATGTTCAACATGTATCTAGAGCGGCCAACGTACCGGCCCATCTTTGTGCAAAACATGCATGCATGTTGATGGTCACCGAGAGTTGGACTGACTCGAGACCTTCCTTCCTTCTCACCAGCTTATTGGCTGATGATGCAAGGAGCTCTTTTGTTGAATAAAAGCTCCCAGGTTTGAACGCAAAAAAAAGACTCAAGGCTTGAGGGAAAACATGTGTGAATGTGTGATCGATCCTCTCCCATCCCATTGCCCCATCAATTTTAATTGCGATGTTCCTGTAGGTGACTCTGTAGGTTATGAGGTCATCAGTTGATGGTACAGAGTTTTTTTTCCATAGCAATACGTGTCTCATTTATATCATAAAAATCAAAATACAAGTCATGTAAAGACTGACATGGCAAAACTGAAAAGATAGTAAAATATTTCTGAGCTTGACACCAACGCCCGTCACTTGCCTCCGGCATCACCACAGAAGCCACCAAAAAAATTATGATGGATCACCTCCTCACATGAGCTCGACACGGTTC
Organism: Triticum urartu; assembly: GCF_056163025.1. NCBI lineage: Eukaryota > Viridiplantae > Streptophyta > Magnoliopsida > Poales > Poaceae > Triticum > Triticum urartu. Next base: position 737,729,408 of record NC_141874.1, on the reverse strand, counting down.
CATCGCTGATATGCAGCTTTGCGGGCCTCCAAGTTGGCTCATCAAAAGTGAAGCCATTGCCGTTGAACGAATCAGACCAGCGCAACACCCCGGACACGCCATCGAACTCCAGATCTAGCACCCCACCATGACTAAGATTGCCGAAGGAGGAAACCACAATTCTCATCCATCAACAATGAACCCAGCACACATTCCGTCTTCCAGATGTCGTTGATACAAACCACAAGGTGCATCCGCTCCAGGACTACCTCCCAAGCTCCGCGCAGATGTTAGAGCAGACGCCATCACAACGTGATGACCCACAAGTATAGGAAATCAATTGTAGTCTTTCGATAATTAAGAGTGTCGAACCCAACGTGGAGCAGAAGGAAATGACAAGCGATTCTCAGCAAGGTATTTTCTACAAGCATTGAAATTATCGGTAACAGATAGTTTGGTAATAAGATAATTCGTAACGAGTAACAAGTAAGAATAGTAACTAAAGTGCAGCAAGGTAGGCTAATCCTTTTTGTAGCAAAGGACAGGCCGAAACAGTCTCTTATAATAAGTAAAGCATTCTTGAGGACACACGGGAATTTCATCTAGTCACTTTCATCATGTTTATTTGATTCATATTCGTTACTTTGATAAATTGATATGTGGATGGACCGGTGCTTGGATGTTTTTCTTACTTAAACAAGCCTCTCACTTATTATTAACCTCTCTCGCAAGCATCCGCAATTATGAAAGAAGAAATAAGATAAATCTAACCATAGCATGAAACATATGGATCCAAATCAACCCCTTACAGAATAGCGCATAAACTAGGGGTTAAGATTATGTCACTCTAGCAACCCATCATTTAATAATTACTCCACAATGTCTTCATTTAGGACCAAAGATGGTGAAGTGTCATGTGGTCGACATTCACATGGCACCACTAAAGGAAGCAACAACATGCATATCATCAAAATATCAAACGAATACCAAATTCACATGATTACTTATGACAAGACTTCTCACATGTCCTCAAGAACAAAAGTAACTACTCACGAATCATATTCATATTCAAGATCAGAGGGGTATTGAATAGCATCATGGATCTGAACATATAATATTCTATCAAATAAACCAACTAGCATCAACTACAAGATGTAATCAACACTACTAGCAACCCACAGGTGTCAATCTAAGGTTTTGAGACAAATATTGAATACAAGAGATGAACTAGGGTTTGAGATGAGATGGTGCTGGTGAAGATGTTGATGAAGATTGGTCCACCAATGGTGAGAGGGTTGTTGGTCATGACGATGGCTTTGACTTTCCCCTCCCAGGGGGAAGTGTCCCCGGCGGAATCGCTCTGCCGGAGAGCAAAAGTGCCCCTGCCCAGTTTTCGCCTCGAGATGGCGGCGCTTCGTCCCGAAAGTCCTCTCTTTATTTTATTTTCTAGGGCAAATAGGATTATATACCAGAAGATGGGCCACTGAGGCTGGTGGGCGCGCCTTGGTGACTTGTGGGAACCTAGGTGGCCTCCCCTGGTATTTCTTTTCTCCAATATTTTGTATTTATTCTAAAATAATTCTCCGTGAAATTTCAGCTCATTCAGAGATGTGCGGAACAGGTATCTCTGACATAGCTTTTTCAGGTCAAGAATTCCAGTTGCCGGCAATCTCCCTCTTCATGTAAATCTTGCAAATTAAGAGAGAAAAGGCATTAGAATTGCTGCACAAAGTATTATATTGATCAAAAACATTGTAAATAAGAGTAGGAAAACATGATGCAAAATGAACGTATCAACTCCCCCAAGTTTAGACCTCGCTTGTCCTCAAGCGAAAGCCGATATCAAAAATTATGTCCACATGTTTAGACGGAGAGATGTCGTTAAAAAAATACAGACATAGAAGCATCATAATCATTATTATAAAAACAATATGTAATCATAGAACTTCTCATGAGCAAGTAAAAATTCATCACAACAACAAATTACAAAGCATAAACTTTCTTGAAAACTAACAAACTATTTTCTAAGTCAACAAGGCAATTACAATTCATCATATTTTCAGTAAGAGTCTCATGTAAGAGCTTTTATTTTAGCAAATCCACATACTCAACTATCATTTAGTCTTCTATGATTGCTAACAGTCATGACATATATATGGAGCAGAAGTTTCAGCCAGACACATAGAAAGATAGGGGCTTATAATTTCGCCTCCCATATTTATCTCAAGGGTAACGTCAGCAATAATAACTCATGATCATCCATATCCAACTGGATATATATGCCTAGATCTTTTCCCACTACATAATGCTTGCAAAAGAGAAAAATAAAAAAGGAATAGAGGAGAACACTATTGACTCTTGCATGAGAAGTAAATACATAAATGTAAAAGATAGGCTCTTCGCAGAGGGAAACAGAGGTTGTCATACTCTTTTTATTTTTGGATGTGCAAGCTCTTAATATACAGAAACGTCACTTTATATTGCCCCTTATGATAATAACCTTTATTATGCAGTTCGTCGCTATTATTTCTTTAGTATCACAAGATCGTACAAAGCTTATTCTCCTTACGATAAAAGATCATACATATTTAGGGGCAAGTTTTATTGCCTTATGCACCGATAACAACTTACTTGAAGGATCTTATTCAATCCATAGGTAGATATAGTGGACTCTCATAACATGAAACTGGGTTTAAGGGTTTATGATGTACAAGTAGTATCTCTACTTGGTGTGGATTTTTGGCTAGCAAAGATATTGGCAAGCACCGCATATTGGAGGATCCATGACAATATAACTTCTATGTGAATATAAGCGAACATAAATCATTACGTTGTCTTCCTTGTCCAACGTCAAAAAATTGACATAAAATATTTAATGGGGGCTCACAATCATAAAAGATGTCCAAGATAGTATATTTATATGTGAACATTCTCTTCCCTTACTAATTCTTTCATGAATTGCAATATTAACCAATGCTATGTTTGTTAACTTACAATAAATTTTACCACTTACAATTTTATTTATGTGAATTCATTACTTTCCATAAGATTAGCATATGATCTTTCCATTGTTTTTTCATTGCTAAGATTGAAACACAAAAGTAAAGAAGCAAAACTCAAACAACTCTTTATTATAAAGCTCTCAACTCATCGAATGTGCCACGCTAGGTTACATATTGTCTTTACTCATTCACTATATTTGTGAGCCCTAAGATGCTAGAGGAAAGCAAATAAACTAGATGCATTTATTTATATTTGTTTCTCGACAGCTGTCCCTCACAAGATTCTTCATGTTTTGTATCATGAGCGCCTTTACAATGGACTAACGTGACTTTGTGAGATCATCTTATGTTTCCATCGTAGAATAGAACCCGTTTATGGCATTGGGAATGGTGAAGATAGTTACCATGAAAACTTGGACCATCACATTTCTCTATGTTCAGTTTTAAATAAGAACATGTTTGTGAGATACAATTTTTTACAAGGCACTCCTATTAAAGGAACGTTGAATCGTTTCCCGTTGGATCTTGCAAATAGTCCCACACCCTTGCCAAAACTCGCTTAGAGAATGGTTCTAGAGCCACAAGGCAGGGAGCAAGGCGGGGATATACTATGTGGTAAAACACTACCACACCCACGCATTCTCAGCCTCCATAACCACATCCGCACAACAAATGCCTTAGAAGAGTGATTTTTTCCTCCCTCATATTGTTGACCAACATAAACCTTTGTGTCGCCTATTAATTGGGAGCTCCACATGTTTGGATGGTGCCTCCCCCCTTGGTGGCAACAAAGTGTGCGCTCGTCTTTCTGGTCAAACTCTAAAATGGAATCACCGGCTCCGTTGGTACCAAAGGTGTTCTTAAGTTAGCAGAAATTGAAATATTGTTAGGGGTCCATGACTTTATGTGTTTCATGCACCACTCGTTTAAGTAACATGCATTTTTCGCTACACCACAACCAACACCAAGCACTTGTAACATTTCACATCATTTAAGTGTAGCTTGTGTTCATAGTTCTTCAATGACCACCAAAAGAATATACATGAAGTCAAGATTGTATAGTACATGATCCCAAAAGAAATGAATACCTTCCTGAATGATGTACTCATGCTATGTATACATCCATGAACTTGTTTGGAAACAAAACCGCGTGTAGGTTGAGTGCGATAGTCCTCGCAAATGGGTCATGCTATAGTCTTACATTTCTTCCCTTCCGATTTAATATATCTGAGCTATGAGATATTCGAGGAAAACAAATAGACTGGAAAGCATCTCCTTCTTTTTGTTTATTTGCATTTGTGCAAGGCGGTCTGGGTTACACGCTTTATCTATGATGCCTTTTCATGATATTATGATGATGTTGTCATGCTAGTTGATAGTATGGTTTTCTGATGAGAAAACTTGCGCTATATGATAGAAACATGAGCCGAAGGGCGGGCTCGTGCTTTAGCTGCACGGCTCCGCCGAGACGGGTGAGCAGAGCCGGGAAAAAGTCCAAAACAAACCTTAAACTTATAGACGAAAGCTAAATCAAATCCTGAACTTTCAATCTCTGAAATCAGCACACCGAACTTTCCGATCCTGGTCTATATTGAACCTTGAGATTGTTTCACTGGTATTCGCTGACGTAGCAAGTGAAATCGGGCCGGCCCATTAGAGCAGTCGCTCGCACGCTAGCACTGCTCTGGTTTTAATTTGTTTTTTATTTTGCATTGATTTTCTTAAACTTTCTTTTATCCTTTGCTATATTTTGTTTATTCCCTGATTTTTTCGTATTGTTTGTTTCTTCTTTTCCTTTTGTTTCTTTATCTGTTTTAACTACAAAAAATTGTACACACATCTATTTTTTCTCAGTACATAAAGTACATTTTTAACACGCATATGAAACATTTTTTGGCACACTATCGACATATTTGAAATATATTATGTATATTTTTTAAATACATGTTTAAAAAAATAATTGAATACACAATAACATTTTTCTGAATACACGTTCAATATTTTTTTACAGGCATTTTTTATAAAACTATACAAACATTTTTTTACATTGTTTAAGGTTGCTCCCATTTAAAAAATCAAAAAGTGTTCTTTAAATTTTTGTTCAGGTTTTAAATTATGTCCCCATTTTTTTGTAACATCCAAAAATTCTAAATTTTGGAATGTTATAATAAATAGATAGATTTGATTGATTGTCTGAAAGTGAGTGAATTTGAAACTTTTTAAAAGTTAAATGAGAGGGAATAAAAGGACTTTCCCAAACTTTCATATTTGTTTTCTGATCTCCATGAATTCAAATTCTTTTCAAATACAAAACCCTTGAGCGAAGATGATATGACTTCTTCCATTTAAATTAAATGAAAGGGTATTTGAAAATAATTGAATTTCATTTGGAAGTATTTCAATTCATAAACTTCATGCAGCTCAATGATTTTCATGAGAGAAGATAAAAGGACTTCTTCAAATTATATGAAATATGAGTTGGGAGTTTCAAAGAATTAAATTCAAAGTTCCTTTGAATTTATTTTCAATTTGGAGTTATTTGAGTTTTATTCAAATTATTTTTCTCAAAAAATAAAATATATGGAAATTAGGGTAACATGATTCCCTACAACAGAAAATTGGAGAGAAATAAATTTGAAATCATTTTGATATTTTTAAAATGATTTTTGTTGGTTTTTAATAGACCAGTAGCACTCTTTGAATTATCTGATTTTGTGTGTATTTTATTTAATGCTAGAAAAATGTCCATGATGTTGGAAATCTTTTTCTGAAAATTTTGATATATTATATGCCTATATAATATTTTTAGTTATTTCATTTTTATTATTTTAATTATCTAAAAAATGTTTATTAAAAAAACTCTTCAGACCGACTGGGCCGAAGCCCAGCCGGCCCAGCGCCACGCCGGTCCACCCCGGGTCGTCCCTGATCTCCAGCGGGAGACCGAGTTCCGCACGCCATCGCCGGCGCCGTACGCCGCCAGGACACCGCCGCCGTTGCCCCTCCTCCACGCCACCTCCTCCCCTTCCCCTTAAATAACGAGGCCCCGGGCCCCGTTCCTCTCCTTCTCGCCGCTCGCGCCGCCTCGCCTCGCCCGCATCTCGCTGCCGCCGCCGCCTGCTCCAGTCGTCGCCGCCGCTGCAAGCGAGCCACCCCGCCGCCTAGTCCGCCGCCCCGCCTCGCTGCTCGCCGCCGCACCGTCGCCTAGCGCCGCCCCGCGTCGCCCCGCGCAGCCGCCGTCGCCGCACCTCGCCGGAGCCGCGCCGCCTCGCCGGAGTCCGTTCGTCGCCGCCGCCGGTTTTATTAGGCGAACCGGTAAAACCCGCACAAAACCCGATCCGGTTTTCCCCGGTTTAACCGGTTTATTTTAGGGTTCGGTTTTCGTTTAAAAAACGGTTTAGTTTTTTTAATTAGATCTATTTAGAGAACGTTCTCTGTTTAAGAACTAGTTAGCGAACGTTTACCTTTTAGCTTTTTCTTTGTCTGTTATTTTCGGCCAGGGACCTATTCGTGATAAATTTCTTCATAGATTAGTCCCTGTACTTCAAACCCTCATAACTTTTTACTCGTTAGTCCAAATCCAACGAAACCAACGCCCACGTCTTCGTTATGATCCCCTCTATCCTTTAATCCAACTCAAACATGTTTTTGAAAATTTTAAAATTTGAATTATATCAGATTTGAATTCAAACTTCGTTTGATCATAACTTGAGTTTCGTAGCTCCGTTTGAGTTGATTCTTTTTGCAAATCGAAGCTCTTGACCTAAACATTCTAATAAGGCCAAATTCACATAATTTTGGTACTGTGAGAAATTGTTTTATGTTGCAAGAGTTATTTGCTTGGTTTTGATGTTTCCGAATCGTCTTCTTCGTTCTTTCTGATCTTTGGAGTGATTGCTTATGTGTGGTTACTATTGCTTGCTTACGATAGATTGACCGGAGTGTGACGAGTAGATCTATCAAGAGTTTTGAGTGCGAATCATCTTCATCAACATTGCAGGCAAGTTCACACTTTGATCATACCTCTTTCATACCCAGTTTTTATTGCATTAGATCAAACCTCCAACATTGCATGGTTAGGATCTAATTAAATTGTGGTTATTGGGAAGTAGTTGATGAGGTAGGAACCTATTGCCCTGCATTCAAACCTTGGGAGTTACTTTTACGTTATGCTTACATGGCCATGCTATGCTCGTAGACGTGGATTGGGTTTTGAGAGTATCCATGACAGATGTGAGATTGTTAATTAATGGTTTACTTAAGGTGGCAACTTAAACACACATCTGGGTGGATTGAGGCACCCGGTTATTCTAGGATTGCCTGTCTAGGCACCTGGGTAATCCAGGACTTGCCTGTTTTCTTTTGGACCGCCACCCAGGCTCAAAGGGATCATGAGACTATTCATACTAGAAACTTCCGTGTGCAGCCACAAGCTATTATGGGCTCTAGCATAGTTGACTAAGTCGTGCGAACTCTTACAGTGGTAGACTAGCAGATGTAGGGGATGTAGGTGGTACGGTCTACCCGATCGTAAGGTGCTAGCACTTCTGAAAGACTATGTCTCAATCATCCGTCTTCTCAAACACCATGTAGTGCGAGAAACCAAATGGAGGCGATCGAGTCTTGTGGGGAAAAGTGCGCAAACCTCTGCAGAGTGTATAAACTAATCATGATTAGCCGTGTCCCCGGTTATGGACATCTTGAGTATCTAGTTCTTGGATTATCCTGTTGATCTCATCACGTTACTTTAAATGAATATTGTTGGGTTTTAATGATGTTACTTAATTGGGATTGAGAATGCTGTCAACCATTCTCAATGTTTAACAACCACCATGATAGTTAAATAAAATTTATTCCTTTGCAGTAGGGAAAAATTGGCTTTACGCAAAAACCTTATAACCATAGAGCTTTTCCACCAGCCAAATATGCATGTAGTGATAGTCTTTATTCATCATTCTCTATGGTGTGAATTTGCCAGTACATTCAATGTACTGACCCTCTGCGGCTGCAACGTCTCATGTTGGAGGATTTCTTACGACGAGTAAGTGATACGTTAGGGTTACGATTTCTACACTCAACTTTGCCGTTGGTGTTGATGGGAATCCACAACCTTGTTACTTCTGCTATATGGATTGAGGTAATAGTATTTACGTTACTTTATACATGTGATTTACCTCTGTTATAAATCCTTCGAGTACTGTGTGTGTCAGCATACCGATCCAGGGATGACACTTAAGCACAGAGACTTGATCCATTCGGGTCAGGTCGCTACAAGATGGTATCAGAGCACATGTTGACTGTAGGACGTGACCCTAGAAACTGGCAAGCCCATAGCAAAGATTTTTCTCTACAACTTTCCCTTTCAAAAAAAAATCGTTTACCTCTCTTCTCTTTTGAGCCTATTCAAAAATTCCCTTTAGTGAGACCATACCCCTTTCCCCTTTTGACCACACAAAGATTCGACTGATGAGACCACTCCAAGAAGTACAAGATATCGGACAGCTAAGACCACTTCGGAATGAAGAGTATTTTCCGTGCCTCTGAATAATGGAAACTACAACGGTTGAAGACCGAAGACAAGTAGAATTTGAAGGCTCTGAAGAATTCCCAGATTTGTATGACCTAGGAAGGCTACCCTTATGGAACTTGGCAGACTATGGAAGTTGTCAATACCCGAGATCAAGGTGTATCGGAGAAAGACTGAAACAAGGAGTATGAGAACTCGAAGTTTTGTCAAAGAAGACCCTAAGGCAGGAGATATCAACTATGGAATGATAGCTCATGGGAATGACAAGAGCAGAAACACGGTTATCCGTGATGTCATCGCCCGCTGATGCTATTGTCACCGTGCTGAGTTAAGGATGCATTTCTTCAAAATGGATTTGATGGAACAAGGCTGATGGAGCACCTATTAGTAAGATGAAGTTTTAACCTTAGCCGGTGTATCACTAGGATCTGGAGTGTTACATCAGGAAGTTAAGATGGATCTGCAGGAAGCAGTATTTGATAAGGAAGCATTTCATGAAGAACTCAGGACCCAGAAGCTGAAATAGCCAAATTGGAGGAACAAAACCTCGAGAAACCGGAGATTTGTCAAGAACTAGACCATGGTTCATGCCAAGGATGTTGAAACCTAGAAGTTTGAAATGCAACTCTGAAATATTAAAGGATGTCACGAGAGATTTCACGTCAACGGAGATGATCTGGCAAAAGAACTTGAGAAGGACAAGCACGATGGGAAGAAGCCATCGGAGACATAAACAAGACTTGAAGAGTTTGCGATTTTGAAGATTTATTGACCCTTAGAAGACCAAACCCCTGTTTTATACCTACGTTAGATGCGACGATTGTGAGCTGTCATTTGTTTGATGTTTCTCCGACAGCCACAATAAAATCTTTCTTTTAAAAACTTTTGATTGTATTGTGTGTATCCCTCTCCCTCTCTCTTATCTTACCCCAAACCCACATGGACCCAATAGAGGATGAATGGAGATGAGCTTGTATTTTCTGGACCGATGAGTCAGTTGGAGACAGACCGATGGATTCAGAACATGGAAGATCACGTGGAGAATAACCCTATAGTCGGAAAGGATATGACCCAGCATGCTCTTCAGTGCTTTGAAAGAGGTGCTGCTACTTGGTGGAGGATGTACCAAACCATCAATGGATGGCAAGGAGTAACCACTTGGAAAGAATTTAAGTTGACTCTGCCAAAGTCTCGGCTTGTGTCCCAGAAGTTGAAGCCTTATGGAAAGGATATGAAGAAACCTTGTGCATGCAAAATTTGTGGAGAAATAGGACACACCCATAAAGAACACAAGGATGAATGCCCTAATTGTGAAGGAAGTCACCTAGTTGAAGAATGCCCAATTAGGCAGATTACTTGTTTCTTGTGTGAAGGGACTACCCACTATCCTGCTCAGTGTCACATTTACCCCATGGTACAACGAACCACCCAGCAGAAGAAAGAAGTAATGAAAGGAGCCCTCATGGAAATTTTAGAAGAAGTTGTGATGAAGGAAGAGATGGAGGACACGCCTAAAGAAGACCCGAGTAAACCCTGCACTAAGTCTTGCTATTCATGTGGAGAAGAAGGACACATCTCCGAGAGTTGTATGAATGGGGATCTAGTAGAATTCCCGACAGAGGAAGTAGAATATGACCCACAGGAAATAGAAGCCCTGATTGGAATGGAAAAGTCCAGGAAGAGAAGTAGATTGGATACCAGGAAGGACCTGAGTCATATCACCTGTTATAGGTGCAAGGAGTCAGGGCACTACCTCAACAGTTGCCCAAAAAGTAAACCTCGAGACTTGTCAGAAGTAATATGTTTTAGTTGTAATGGAGCAGGGCACTTTGCCAGAGAATGCCCCAAGGAGAAGGAAACTTGTGCTAGATAGTTGAGTTTGCAACAAAAGTAATGGAGTAGTAGAAGTGAGAACATTTTCTTTTATATTGAGGTGTTGAGTTGAGACATGTAATGGAAAAGCGAGAGATTGTAATTAATTGAGAGTGAATAAAGTTAGCATCATTGGTACTGATATGGATTTTATGAGTTGTTACTCTATGAAGAAGGATTTTGGCCATTCTGAGGATATGAGAAATATGGTTTATGGAAGATTTGTGCATTTTAAGGGTGGTAGTACCCTGTAGAACCCTTGACCCTTGGAAAAGATAAGGATACTCCACTGAGTTGATTTCGGACAAAATGAATACGAGTTTTGTCTCAAAATGTGTGATGCCCCAAGAGTATGTGGGATGAATTTGGAGACCGTCAGTTGTTGGACCAAAAGTGATCAAGGAGTTAGAAGAGAATGTTAAGTTGATTCGAGATAGACTGAAGGTAGCTCAGTCCAGGCAGAAGAGTTATGTAGACTCAAAAACTCAAGGAGGTAGTCTATGAAATTGGAGACAGAGCATGTCTTCGTGTGACCCCTCTGCGAGGAGTTAAACGATTTGGAGTAAAAAAAATTTCCCCAAGATTTGTAGGACATACCGAGTTTTGGAGCATATGAGAGAAGTGGCCAACAAGATGGAGTCACCCGAAGGACTGTTAGGAGTTCATGATGGGTTTTATGTTCCCCGGTTGAAGAAGTGCCATGCAGAGATGGCCAATATTCCCCTGTAAGGACACTTGACCCTGGAAAGGATAATGATGTTCCACGAAGTGGAATATGGACTTCATAAGTATAAGTTTTTATCTCGGTATGAGGGATATCCCACGAGGATGGAGAGATAAATTACTATTGGATATAAAGGAGGTATGATGTCAGAAATATGGATCAATGGAAATTCCAGGATGATTCTGAGTAATCATGTCCTAGTTTGGTGCCAATAAAAGGAAGGAAGGCAATACAATTGGATGGATTTAAGAATACTATGAAGTTGGAAGTTAAATTAATGATCAGTTGCCCGATGATAAGTTCAAGGACTACAAGTGATGAGATGGGCCATAACCCACAGGCCCCAGGACCTGCCAAGAAGCAAGCACATTCTTGCTGAAGGAAAAACCCTGGAAGAGGATATGCCCTTATCAATAGACGATCTTATAGGAGTAACGCAAAACCTGAGAGTTGTGAAGAAACGATAGATGTTGTCTGGCTTGCAGAATCTATGGATATATCCGAACTTCGTTCGTCGACAAGAGAAATTCTGCAATGCTTGTGAGGATGACCGAGTGTTAGTATGCGAGATTCGCTAAAGTTTATACATGGTAATGATTTGGGTGCGGGATGGATTGATCACCATACCGACTTACTCTTATTATTCGCCTTGCTATATGGGATGGTAAATCTGAGTGACTTACCTATAGTAGAGAGACGATGATCAAAACCTTGTTTAAGCCTTAGAATGGTATAGGTATTTTTGCTTGTACAAGGCAGTTTTTGCCAACCGTAGGTTATACGGTGAGGATCAACCTAGACCCATTTCCTGCAGGAGAAACCATAAATTGCTGACCACCATGAGATATCGATAGTTGTTTAGTTTTGGCGCCAGACCCGTCAGCTAAGAAGACCCAGTATTGGAATAACCTTACCAAGATGAAATGACAGAAGAATTGAGTAAAAGGTTATACCACTACCTGAAGAGCTCAGAGAAGGAATTTTCTCGAGGATCTGAGAAGCCCGACACTGTCAAGAATAAGGATGGGGTATATGAGTTTTGATGGAACCGTAACAATGTTTCTAAGGGTGGTAACACCCCAGACCCTTGTGATGATCGATGGATTCTGAGGAGACCCCCCAAACCCTAACCTTTTTCTTTCTAGCCTCTCCGAATCTCGAGGACGAGATTCATTTAAGGGTGGTAGGTTTGTAACATCCCAAAATTCTAAATTTTTGAATGTTATAATAAATAGATAGATTTGATTGATTGTCTGAAAGTGAGTGAATTTGAAACTTTTTGAAAGTTAAATGAGAGGGAATAAAAGGACTTTCCCAAACTTTCATATTTGCTTTCTGATCTCCATGAATTCAAATTCTTTTCAAATACAAAACCCTTGAGCGAAGATGATATGACTTCTTCCATTTAAATTAAATGAAAGGGTATTTGAAAATAATTGAATTTCATTTGGAAGTATTTCAATTCATAAACTTCATGCAGCTCAATGATTTTCATGAGAGAAGATAAAAGGACTTCTTCAAATTATATGAAATATGAGTTGGGAGTTTCAAAGAATTAAATTCAAAGTTCCTTTGAATTTATTTTCAATTTGGAGTTATTTGAGTTTTATTCAAATTATTTTTCTCAAAAAATAAAATATATGGAAATTAGGGTAACATGATTCCCTACAACAGAAAATTGGAGAGAAATAAATTTGAAATCATTTTGATATTTTTAAAATGATTTTTGTTGGTTTTTAATAGACCAGTAGCACTCTTTGAATTATCTGATTTTGTGTGTATTTTATTTAATGCTAGAAAAATGTCCATGATGTTGGAAATCTTTTTCTGAAAATTTTGATATATTATATGCCTATATAATATTTTTAGTTATTTCGTTTTTATTATTTTAATTATCTGAAAAATGTTTATTAAAAAAACTCTTCGGACCGACTGGGCCGAAGCCCAGCCGGCCCAACGCCATGCCGGCCCACCCCGGGTCGTCCCCGATCTCCAGCGGGAGACCGAGTTCCGCACGCCATCGCCGGCGCCGTACGCCGCCAGGACACCGCCGCCGTTGCCCCTCCTCCACGCCACCTCCTCCCCTTCCCCTTAAATAACGAGGCCCCGGGCCCCGTTCCTCTCCTTCTCGCCGCTCGCGCCGCCTCGCCTCGCCCGCATCTCGCCGCCGCCGCCTGCTCCAGTCGCCGCCGCCGCCGCAAGCGAGCAACCCGCCACCTAGTCCGCCACCCCGCCTCGCTGCTCGCCGCCGCACCGTCGCCTAGCGCCGCCCCGCGTCGCCCCGCGCAGCCGCCGTCGCCGCACCTCGCCGGAGCCGCGCCGCCTCGCCGGAGTCCGTTCGTCGCCGCCGCCGGTTTTATTAGGCGAACCGGTAAAACCCGCACAAAACCCGATCCGGTTTTCCCCGGTTTAACCGGTTTATTTTAGGGTTCGGTTTTCGTTTAAAAAACGGTTTAGTTTTTTTAATTAGATCTATTTAGAGAACGTTCTCTGTTTAAGAACTAGTTAGCGAACGTTTACCTTTTAGCTTTTTCTTTGTCTGTTATTTTCGGCCAGGGACCTATTCGTGATAAATTTCTTCATAGATTAGTCCCTGTACTTCAAACCCTCATAACTTTTTACTCGTTAGTCCAAATCCAACGAAACCAACGCCCACGTCTTCGTTATGATCCCCTCTATCCTTTAATCCAACTCAAACATGTTTTTGAAAATTTTAAAATTTGAATTATATCAGATTTGAATTCAAACTTCGTTTGATCATAACTTGAGTTTCGTAGCTCCGTTTGAGTTGATTCTTTTTGCAAATCGAAGCTCTTGACCTAAACATTCTAATAAGGCCAAATTCACATAATTTTGGTACTGTGAGAAATTGTTTTATGTTGCAAGAGTTATTTGCTTGGTTTTGATGTTTCCGAATCGTCTTCTTCGTTCTTTCTGATCTTTGGAGTGATTGCTTATGTGTGGTTACTATTGCTTGCTTACGATAGATTGACCGGAGTGTGACGAGTAGATCTATCAAGAGTTTTGAGTGCGAATCATCTTCATCAACATTGCAGGCAAGTTCACACTTTGATCATACCTCTTTCATACCCAGTTTTTATTGCATTAGATCAAACCTCCAACATTGCATGGTTAGGATCTAATTAAATTGTGGTTATTGGGAAGTAGTTGATGAGGTAGGAACCTATTGCCCTGCATTCAAACCTTGGGAGTTACTTTTACGTTATGCTTACATGGCCATGCTATGCTCGTAGACGTGGATTGGGTTTTGAGAGTATCCATGACAGATGTGAGATTGTTAATTAATGGTTTACTTAAGGTGGCAACTTAAACACACATCTGGGTGGATTGAGGCACCCGGTTATTCTAGGATTGCCTGTCTAGGCACCTGGGTAATCCAGGACTTGCCTGTTTTCTTTTGGACCGCCACCCAGGCTCAAAGGGATCATGAGACTATTCATACTAGAAACTTCCGTGTGCAGCCACAAGCTATTATGGGCTCTAGCATAGTTGACTAAGTCGTGCGAACTCTTACAGTGGTAGACTAGCAGATGTAGGGGATGTAGGTGGTACGGTCTACCCGATCGTAAGGTGCTAGCACTTCTGAAAGACTATGTCTCAATCATCCGTCTTCTCAAACACCATGTAGTGCGAGAAACCAAATGGAGGCGATCGAGTCTTGTGGGGAAAAGTGCGCAAACCTCTGCAGAGTGTATAAACTAATCATGATTAGCCGTGTCCCCGGTTATGGACATCTTGAGTATCTAGTTCTTGGATTATCCTGTTGATCTCATCACGTTACTTTAAATGAATATTGTTGGGTTTTAATGATGTTACTTAATTGGGATTGAGAATGCTGTCAACCATTCTCAATGTTTAACAACCACCATGATAGTTAAATAAAATTTATTCCTTTGCAGTAGGGAAAAATTGGCTTTACGCAAAAACCTTATAACCATAGAGCTTTTCCACCAGCCAAATATGCATGTAGTGATAGTCTTTATTCATCATTCTCTATGGTGTGAATTTGCCAGTACATTCAATGTACTGACCCTCTGCGGCTGCAACGTCTCATGTTGGAGGATTTCTTACGACGAGTAAGTGATACGTTAGGGTTACGATTTCTACACTCAACTTTGCCGTTGGTGTTGATGGGAATCCACAACCTTGTTACTTCTGCTATATGGATTGAGGTAATAGTATTTACGTTACTTTATACATGTGATTTACCTCTGTTATAAATCCTTCGAGTACTGTGTGTGTCAGCATACCGATCCAGGGATGACACTTAAGCACAGAGACTTGATCCATTCGGGTCAGGTCGCTACAAGATGGTATCAGAGCACATGTTGACTGTAGGACGTGACCCTAGAAACTGGCAAGCCCATAGCAAAGATTTTTCTCTACAACTTTCCCTTTCAAAAAAAAATCGTTTACCTCTCTTCTCTTTTGAGCCTATTCAAAAATTCCCTTTAGTGAGACCATACCCCTTTCCCCTTTTGACCACACAAAGATTCGACTGATGAGACCACTCCAAGAAGTACAAGATATCGGACAGCTAAGACCACTTCGGAATGAAGAGTATTTTCCGTGCCTCTGAATAATGGAAACTACAACGGTTGAAGACCGAAGACAAGTAGAATTTGAAGGCTCTGAAGAATTCCCAGATTTGTATGACCTAGGAAGGCTACCCTTATGGAACTTGGCAGACTATGGAAGTTGTCAATACCCGAGATCAAGGTGTATCGGAGAAAGACTGAAACAAGGAGTATGAGAACTCGAAGTTTTGTCAAAGAAGACCCTAAGGCAGGAGATATCAACTATGGAATGATAGCTCATGGGAATGACAAGAGCAGAAACACGGTTATCCGTGATGTCATCGCCCGCTGATGCTATTGTCACCGTGCTGAGTTAAGGATGCATTTCTTCAAAATGGATTTGATGGAACAAGGCTGATGGAGCACCTATTAGTAAGATGAAGTTTTAACCTTAGCCGGTGTATCACTAGGATCTGGAGTGTTACATCAGGAAGTTAAGATGGATCTGCAGGAAGCAGTATTTGATAAGGAAGCATTTCATGAAGAACTCAGGACCCAGAAGCTGAAATAGCCAAATTGGAGGAACAAAACCTCGAGAAACCGGAGATTTGTCAAGAACTAGACCATGGTTCATGCCAAGGATGTTGAAACCTAGAAGTTTGAAATGCAACTCTGAAATATTAAAGGATGTCACGAGAGATTTCACGTCAACGGAGATGATCTGGCAAAAGAACTTGAGAAGGACAAGCACGATGGGAAGAAGCCATCGGAGACATAAACAAGACTTGAAGAGTTTGCGATTTTGAAGATTTATTGACCCTTAGAAGACCAAACCCCTGTTTTATACCTACGTTAGATGCGACGATTGTGAGCTGTCATTTGTTTGATGTTTCTCCGACAGCCACAATAAAATCTTTCTTTTAAAAACTTTTGATTGTATTGTGTGTATCCCTCTCCCTCTCTCTTATCTTACCCCAAACCCACATGGACCCAATAGAGGATGAATGGAGATGAGCTTGTATTTTCTGGACCGATGAGTCAGTTGGAGACAGACCGATGGATTCAGAACATGGAAGATCACGTGGAGAATAACCCTATAGTCGGAAAGGATATGACCCAGCATGCTCTTCAGTGCTTTGAAAGAGGTGCTGCTACTTGGTGGAGGATGTACCAAACCATCAATGGATGGCAAGGAGTAACCACTTGGAAAGAATTTAAGTTGACTCTGCCAAAGTCTCGGCTTGTGTCCCAGAAGTTGAAGCCTTATGGAAAGGATATGAAGAAACCTTGTGCATGCAAAATTTGTGGAGAAATAGGACACACCCATAAAGAACACAAGGATGAATGCCCTAATTGTGAAGGAAGTCACCTAGTTGAAGAATGCCCAATTAGGCAGATTACTTGTTTCTTGTGTGAAGGGACTACCCACTATCCTGCTCAGTGTCACATTTACCCCATGGTACAACGAACCACCCAGCAGAAGAAAGAAGTAATGAAAGGAGCCCTCATGGAAATTTTAGAAGAAGTTGTGATGAAGGAAGAGATGGAGGACACGCCTAAAGAAGACCCGAGTAAACCCTGCACTAAGTCTTGCTATTCATGTGGAGAAGAAGGACACATCTCCGAGAGTTGTATGAATGGGGATCTAGTAGAATTCCCGACAGAGGAAGTAGAATATGACCCACAGGAAATAGAAGCCCTGATTGGAATGGAAAAGTCCAGGAAGAGAAGTAGATTGGATACCAGGAAGGACCTGAGTCATATCACCTGTTATAGGTGCAAGGAGTCAGGGCACTACCTCAACAGTTGCCCAAAAAGTAAACCTCGAGACTTGTCAGAAGTAATATGTTTTAGTTGTAATGGAGCAGGGCACTTTGCCAGAGAATGCCCCAAGGAGAAGGAAACTTGTGCTAGATAGTTGAGTTTGCAACAAAAGTAATGGAGTAGTAGAAGTGAGAACATTTTCTTTTATATTGAGGTGTTGAGTTGAGACATGTAATGGAAAAGCGAGAGATTGTAATTAATTGAGAGTGAATAAAGTTAGCATCATTGGTACTGATATGGATTTTATGAGTTGTTACTCTATGAAGAAGGATTTTGGCCATTCTGAGGATATGAGAAATATGGTTTATGGAAGATTTGTGCATTTTAAGGGTGGTAGTACCCTGTAGAACCCTTGACCCTTGGAAAAGATAAGGATACTCCACTGAGTTGATTTCGGACAAAATGAATACGAGTTTTGTCTCAAAATGTGTGATGCCCCAAGAGTATGTGGGATGAATTTGGAGACCGTCAGTTGTTGGACCAAAAGTGATCAAGGAGTTAGAAGAGAATGTTAAGTTGATTCGAGATAGACTGAAGGTAGCTCAGTCCAGGCAGAAGAGTTATGTAGACTCAAAAACTCAAGGAGGTAGTCTATGAAATTGGAGACAGAGCATGTCTTCGTGTGACCCCTCTGCGAGGAGTTAAACGATTTGGAGTAAAAAAAATTTCCCCAAGATTTGTAGGACATACCGAGTTTTGGAGCATATGAGAGAAGTGGCCAACAAGATGGAGTCACCCGAAGGACTGTTAGGAGTTCATGATGGGTTTTATGTTCCCCGGTTGAAGAAGTGCCATGCAGAGATGGCCAATATTCCCCTGTAAGGACACTTGACCCTGGAAAGGATAATGATGTTCCACGAAGTGGAATATGGACTTCATAAGTATAAGTTTTTATCTCGGTATGAGGGATATCCCACGAGGATGGAGAGATAAATTACTATTGGATATAAAGGAGGTATGATGTCAGAAATATGGATCAATGGAAATTCCAGGATGATTCTGAGTAATCATGTCCTAGTTTGGTGCCAATAAAAGGAAGGAAGGCAATACAATTGGATGGATTTAAGAATACTATGAAGTTGGAAGTTAAATTAATGATCAGTTGCCCGATGATAAGTTCAAGGACTACAAGTGATGAGATGGGCCATAACCCACAGGCCCCAGGACCTGCCAAGAAGCAAGCACATTCTTGCTGAAGGAAAAACCCTGGAAGAGGATATGCCCTTATCAATAGACGATCTTATAGGAGTAACGCAAAACCTGAGAGTTGTGAAGAAACGATAGATGTTGTCTGGCTTGCAGAATCTATGGATATATCCGAACTTCGTTCGTCGACAAGAGAAATTCTGCAATGCTTGTGAGGATGACCGAGTGTTAGTATGCGAGATTCGCTAAAGTTTATACATGGTAATGATTTGGGTGCGGGATGGATTGATCACCATACCGACTTACTCTTATTATTCGCCTTGCTATATGGGATGGTAAATCTGAGTGACTTACCTATAGTAGAGAGACGATGATCAAAACCTTGTTTAAGCCTTAGAATGGTATAGGTATTTTTGCTTGTACAAGGCAGTTTTTGCCAACCGTAGGTTATACGGTGAGGATCAACCTAGACCCATTTCCTGCAGGAGAAACCATAAATTGCTGACCACCATGAGATATCGATAGTTGTTTAGTTTTGGCGCCAGACCCGTCAGCTAAGAAGACCCAGTATTGGAATAACCTTACCAAGATGAAATGACAGAAGAATTGAGTAAAAGGTTATACCACTACCTGAAGAGCTCAGAGAAGGAATTTTCTCGAGGATCTGAGAAGCCCGACACTGTCAAGAATAAGGATGGGGTATATGAGTTTTGATGGAACCGTAACAATGTTTCTAAGGGTGGTAACACCCCAGACCCTTGTGATGATCGATGGATTCTGAGGAGACCCCCCAAACCCTAACCTTTTTCTTTCTAGCCTCTCCGAATCTCGAGGACGAGATTCATTTAAGGGTGGTAGGTTTGTAACATCCCAAAATTCTAAATTTTTGAATGTTATAATAAATAGATAGATTTGATTGATTGTCTGAAAGTGAGTGAATTTGAAACTTTTTGAAAGTTAAATGAGAGGGAATAAAAGGACTTTCCCAAACTTTCATATTTGCTTTCTGATCTCCATGAATTCAAATTCTTTTCAAATACAAAACCCTTGAGCGAAGATGATATGACTTCTTCCATTTAAATTAAATGAAAGGGTATTTGAAAATAATTGAATTTCATTTGGAAGTATTTCAATTCATAAACTTCATGCAGCTCAATGATTTTCATGAGAGAAGATAAAAGGACTTCTTCAAATTATATGAAATATGAGTTGGGAGTTTCAAAGAATTAAATTCAAAGTTCCTTTGAATTTATTTTCAATTTGGAGTTATTTGAGTTTTATTCAAATTATTTTTCTCAAAAAATAAAATATATGGAAATTAGGGTAACATGATTCCCTACAACAGAAAATTGGAGAGAAATAAATTTGAAATCATTTTGATATTTTTAAAATGATTTTTGTTGGTTTTTAATAGACCAGTAGCACTCTTTGAATTATCTGATTTTGTGTGTATTTTATTTAATGCTAGAAAAATGTCCATGATGTTGGAAATCTTTTTCTGAAAATTTTGATATATTATATGCCTATATAATATTTTTAGTTATTTCGTTTTTATTATTTTAATTATCTGAAAAATGTTTATTAAAAAAACTCTTCGGACCGACTGGGCCGAAGCCCAGCCGGCCCAACGCCACGCCGGCCCACCCCGGGTCGTCCCCGATCTCCAGCGGGAGACCGAGTTCCGCACGCCATCGCCGGCGCCGTACGCCGCCAGGACACCGCCGCCGTTGCCCCTCCTCCACGCCACCTCCTCCCCTTCCCCTTAAATAACGAGGCCCCGGGCCCCGTTCCTCTCCTTCTCGCCGCTCGCGCCGCCTCGCCTCGCCCGCATCTCGCCGCCGCCGCCTGCTCCAGTCGCCGCCGCCGCCGCAAGCGAGCAACCCGCCACCTAGTCCGCCACCCCGCCTCGCTGCTCGCCGCCGCACCGTCGCCTAGCGCCGCCCCGCGTCGCCCCGCGCAGCCGCCGTCGCCGCACCTCGCCGGAGCCGCGCCGCCTCGCCGGAGTCCGTTCGTCGCCGCCGCCGGTTTTATTAGGCGAACCGGTAAAACCCGCACAAAACCCGATCCGGTTTTCCCCGGTTTAACCGGTTTATTTTAGGGTTCGGTTTTCGTTTAAAAAACGGTTTAGTTTTTTTAATTAGATCTATTTAGAGAACGTTCTCTGTTTAAGAACTAGTTAGCGAACGTTTACCTTTTAGCTTTTTCTTTGTCTGTTATTTTCGGCCAGGGACCTATTCGTGATAAATTTCTTCATAGATTAGTCCCTGTACTTCAAACCCTCATAACTTTTTACTCGTTAGTCCAAATCCAACGAAACCAACGCCCACGTCTTCGTTATGATCCCCTCTATCCTTTAATCCAACTCAAACATGTTTTTGAAAATTTTAAAATTTGAATTATATCAGATTTGAATTCAAACTTCGTTTGATCATAACTTGAGTTTCGTAGCTCCGTTTGAGTTGATTCTTTTTGCAAATCGAAGCTCTTGACCTAAACATTCTAATAAGGCCAAATTCACATAATTTTGGTACTGTGAGAAATTGTTTTATGTTGCAAGAGTTATTTGCTTGGTTTTGATGTTTCCGAATCGTCTTCTTCGTTCTTTCTGATCTTTGGAGTGATTGCTTATGTGTGGTTACTATTGCTTGCTTACGATAGATTGACCGGAGTGTGACGAGTAGATCTATCAAGAGTTTTGAGTGCGAATCATCTTCATCAACATTGCAGGCAAGTTCACACTTTGATCATACCTCTTTCATACCCAGTTTTTATTGCATTAGATCAAACCTCCAACATTGCATGGTTAGGATCTAATTAAATTGTGGTTATTGGGAAGTAGTTGATGAGGTAGGAACCTATTGCCCTGCATTCAAACCTTGGGAGTTACTTTTACGTTATGCTTACATGGCCATGCTATGCTCGTAGACGTGGATTGGGTTTTGAGAGTATCCATGACAGATGTGAGATTGTTAATTAATGGTTTACTTAAGGTGGCAACTTAAACACACATCTGGGTGGATTGAGGCACCCGGTTATTCTAGGATTGCCTGTCTAGGCACCTGGGTAATCCAGGACTTGCCTGTTTTCTTTTGGACCGCCACCCAGGCTCAAAGGGATCATGAGACTATTCATACTAGAAACTTCCGTGTGCAGCCACAAGCTATTATGGGCTCTAGCATAGTTGACTAAGTCGTGCGAACTCTTACAGTGGTAGACTAGCAGATGTAGGGGATGTAGGTGGTACGGTCTACCCGATCGTAAGGTGCTAGCACTTCTGAAAGACTATGTCTCAATCATCCGTCTTCTCAAACACCATGTAGTGCGAGAAACCAAATGGAGGCGATCGAGTCTTGTGGGGAAAAGTGCGCAAACCTCTGCAGAGTGTATAAACTAATCATGATTAGCCGTGTCCCCGGTTATGGACATCTTGAGTATCTAGTTCTTGGATTATCCTGTTGATCTCATCACGTTACTTTAAATGAATATTGTTGGGTTTTAATGATGTTACTTAATTGGGATTGAGAATGCTGTCAACCATTCTCAATGTTTAACAACCACCATGATAGTTAAATAAAATTTATTCCTTTGCAGTAGGGAAAAATTGGCTTTACGCAAAAACCTTATAACCATAGAGCTTTTCCACCAGCCAAATATGCATGTAGTGATAGTCTTTATTCATCATTCTCTATGGTGTGAATTTGCCAGTACATTCAATGTACTGACCCTCTGCGGCTGCAACGTCTCATGTTGGAGGATTTCTTACGACGAGTAAGTGATACGTTAGGGTTACGATTTCTACACTCAACTTTGCCGTTGGTGTTGATGGGAATCCACAACCTTGTTACTTCTGCTATATGGATTGAGGTAATAGTATTTACGTTACTTTATACATGTGATTTACCTCTGTTATAAATCCTTCGAGTACTGTGTGTGTCAGCATACCGATCCAGGGATGACACTTAAGCACAGAGACTTGATCCATTTGGGTCAGGTCGCTACATTTTTAAAACAAATATGTTTGAAATGGTATAGAATTTTTCAAAACTAATTCTGTTTTCAAAAATTTGTTCATTTTTAAAAATTATTCAGCATTTTTCTAACTCATTTGTTCAGGTTCCAAAAGTTACTCCCGTTTAAAAAAAACAAAAGTGTTCGGACTCTAAATTTTTTTCAGGTTTCAAATTTTGTTCCAATTGTTTCAAAAAATGTTTATGTCTCAAAATGTGTTCATTTTTTCAAAATTGATTTTGTTCTAAAAAATTATTCATTTTTTAAAATATCCTGTGTTTTTTGACACATATGTTCAAGTATCAAAATTGCTCGCATTTTTTGAATTTTCAAAAACTATTTGCACTTTAACATTTTGTCCAGGTTCAAAATTGTTTATGTTTCAAACAATGTAGCATTTTTAAAAATTGATTATGTTTTCAACATGTTGTTCTTGTTTTAAAAAAGTATCCAGAATTTTTAAAAAGTAGTCGCACTTCAATTATTTTCCAGAGATTTCACAAATTGTTTACATTTTCCATATTTGTTTTGTTGGGGAACGCAGTAATTTCAAAAAAGTTTCCTACACACACGCAAGATCATGGTGATGCATAGCAACGAGAGGGGAGAGTGTTGTCTACGTACCCACGCAGACCGACTGCGGAAGCGTTGACGCAACGTAGAGGAAGTAGTCGTACGTCTTCCCGATCCGACCGATCCAAGCACCGTTACTCCGGCACCTCCGAGTTCTTAGCACACGTACAACTCGATGACGCTCCCCGGGCTCCGATCCATCAAAGCTTCGGGGATGAGTTCCGTCAGCACAACGGCGTGGTGACGATGATGATGTTCTACCGACGCAGGGCTTCACCTAAGCACTACAACGATATGATCGAGGTGGAATATGGTGGCAGGGGGCACCGCACACGGCTAAGGAACGATCACGTGGATCAACTTGTGTGTCCTAGGGAGCCCCTGCCTCCGTATATAAAGGAGCCAAGGGGAGGGGTGCGGCCGGCCAGGAGGAGGGCGCAGGAGGAGTCCTACTCCTACCGGGAGTAGGACTCCCCCCCAATCCTAGTTGGAATAGGATTCGCCGAGGGGAAAGAAGAGAGAGGGGGGCCGGCCACCTCTCCTTGTCCTAATAGGACTAGGGGAGGGGGGAGGCGCGCGGCCCATCTTGGGCTGCCCCTTCTCCTTTCCACTAAAGCCCACTAAGGCCCATACATCTCCCGGGGGGTTCCGGTAACCGCCCGGTACTCCGGTAAAATACCGATTTCACCCGGAACACTTCCGATATCCAAACATAGGCTTCCAATATATCAATCTTTATGTCTCGACCATTTCGAGACTCCTCGTCATGTCCGTGATCACATCCGGGACTCCGAACTAACTTCGGTACATCAAAATGCATAAACTCATAATAACTGTCATCGCAACGTTAAGCGTGCGGACCCTACGGTTCGAGAACAATGTAGACATGACCGAGACATGTCTCCGGTCAATAACCAATAGCGGGACCTGGATGCCCATATTGGCTCCTACATATTCTACGAAGATCTTTATCGGTCAGACCGCATAACAACATACGTTGTTCCCTTTGTCATCGGTATGTTACTTGCCCGAGATTCGATCGTCGGTATCCAATACCTAGTTCAATCTCGTTACCGGCAAGTCTCTTTACTCGTTCTGTAATACATCATCCCGCAACTAACTCATTAGTTTCAATGCTTGCAAGGCTTATGTGATGTGCATTACCGAGAGGGCCCAGAGATACCTCTCCGACAATCGGAGTGACAAATCCTAATCTCGAAATACGCCAACCCAACATCTACCATCGGAGACACCTGTAGAGCTCCTTTATAATCACCCAGTTACGTTGTGACGTTTGGTAGCACACAAAGTGTTCCTCCGGCAAACGGCAGTTGCATAATCTCATAGTCATAGGAACATGTATAAGTCATGAAGAAAGCAATAGCAACATACTAAACGATCGGGTGCTAAGCTAATGGAATGGGTCATGTCAATCAGATCATTCACCTAATGATGTGACCTCGTTAATCAAATAACTGTCGGGGAACGTAGCAGAAATTCAAAATTTTCCTACGTGTCACCAAGATCTATCTATGGAGAGACCAGCAACGAAGGGAAGGAGAGTGCATCTACATACCCTTGTAGATCGCTAAGCGGAAGCGTTCAAGAGAACGGGGTTGATGGAGTCGTACTCGTCGTGATCCAAATCACCGATGATCCTAGTGCCGAACGGACAGCACCTCCGCGTTCAACACACGTACAGCCCGATGACGTCTCCCATGCCTTGATCCAGCAAGGAGAGAGGGAGAGGTTGAGGAAGACTCCATCCAGCAGCAGCACAACGGCGTGGTGGTGATGGAGGAGCGTGGCAATCCTGCAGGGCTTCGCCAAGCGCCGCAGAAGAGGAGAAGGACTTGGGAGAGGAGAGGGCTGCACCAAAGGCATAAGGGGTGTCTCAAGAGGCCCTCCTACCCTCACTATATATAGGGAGCCCAAGGGGGGGTGCGCCAGCCCTAGGAGATCCAATCTCCAGGGGGGCGGCGGCCAGGGGAGGAGTCCTCCCCCCCCCAAGGCACCTAGGAGGTGCCTTCCCCTGCTGGGACTCTTCCTTTAGGGTTTCCCCAGGCGCATGGGCCTCTTGGGGCTAGTGCCCTTGGCCCATGTAGGCCAAGGCGCACCCCCTACAGCCCATGTGGCCCCCGGGGTAGGTGGCCCCACCCGGTGGGCCCCCGGGACCCTTCCGGTGGTCCCGGTACAATATCGATGACCTCGAAACTTGTCCTGATGGCCGAAACAGGACTTCCTATATATAAATCTTTACCTCCGGACCATTCTGGAACTCCTCGTGACGTCCGGGATCTCATCCGGGACTCCGAACAACATTCGGTAACCACATATAAACTTCCTTTACAACCCTAGCGTCATCGAACCTTAAGTGTGTAGACCCTACGGGTTCGGGAGACATGCAGACATGAACGAGACGTTCTCCGGTCAATAACCAACAGCGGGATCTGGATACCCATGATGGCTCCCACATGTTCCACAATGATCTCATCGGATGAACCACGATGTCAAGGACTTAATCAATCCCGTATACAATTCCCTTTGTCTAGTGGTATTGTACTTGCCCGAGATTCGATCGTCGGTATCCCTATACCTTGTTCAATCTCGTTACCGGCAAGTCTCTTTACTCGTTCCGTAACACATCATCCTGTGATCAACTCCTTGGTCACATTGCGCATATGATGATGTCCTACCGAGTGGGCCCAGAGATACCTCTCCGTTTACACGGAGTGACAAATCCCAGTCTCGATTCGTGCCAACCCAACAGACACTTTCGGAGATACCTGTAATGCACCTTTATAGTCACCCAGTTACGTTGTGACGTTTGATACACCCAAAGCATTCCTACGGTATCCGGGAGTTGCACAATCTCATGGTCTAAGGAAATGATACTTGACATTAGAAAAGCTTTAGCATACGAACTACACGACCTTTGTGCTAGGCTCAGGATTGGGTCTTGTCCATCACATCATTC
Organism: Triticum urartu; assembly: GCF_056163025.1. Taxonomy (NCBI): domain Eukaryota; kingdom Viridiplantae; phylum Streptophyta; class Magnoliopsida; order Poales; family Poaceae; genus Triticum; species Triticum urartu. The sequence goes on along the minus strand of NC_141874.1, from coordinate 737,703,238 downwards.
TCCTAATGATGTGATCCCGTTATCAACGACATCCAATGTCCATGGTCAGGAAACCATAACCATCTATTGATCAACGAGCTAGTCAACTAGAGGCTCACTAGGGACATGGTGTTGTCTATGTATCCACACATGTATCTGAGTTTCCTATCAATACAATTATAGCATGGATAATAAACGATTATCATGAACAAGGAAATATAATAATAATCAATTTATTATTGCCTCTAGGGCATATTTCCAACAGTCTCCCACTTGCACTAGAGTCAATATTCTAGTTCACATCGCCATGTGATTAACACTCACAGGTCACATCGCCATGTGACTAACACCCAAGAGTTTACTAGAGTTAGTAGTCTAGTTCACATCACTATGTGATTAACACTCAATGAGTTTTAGGTTTGATCATGTTGCTTGTGAGAGAGGTTTTAGTCAACGGGTCCGAACCTTTCAGATCCGTGTGTGCTTTACAAATCTCTATGTCATCTCCTAGATGTAGCTACCACGCTCTATTTGGAGCTATTCCAAATAACTGTTCTACTTGGAGCTATTCTAAATTGTTGCTCCATTATATGCATCCGGTATCTCTACTCAGAACTATCCGGATAGGTGTTAAGCTTGCATCTACGTAACCCTTTACGACAAACTCTTTTTACCACCTCCATAACCGAGAAACTTCCTTAGTCCACTAGTTACTAAGGATAACTTTGACCGCTGTCCTGTGATCCATTCTTGGATCACTCTGGTACCCCTTGACTGACTCATGGCAAGGCACACTTCAGGTGCGGCACACAGCACAGCATACTGTAGAGCCTATGTTTTAAGCATAGGGGACGACCTTCATCCTTTCTCTCTATTCTGCCATGGTCGAGCTTTAAGTCTTAACTTCATACCTTACAACTCAGGCAAGAACTCCTTCTTTGACTGATCCATCTTGAACACCTTCAAGATCATGTCAAGGTATTTTCTCATTTGAAAGTTCCATTAAGCGTTTTGATCTATCCTTATAGATCTTGATGCTCAATGCTCAAGCAGCTTAATCCAGGCTTTCCATTGAAAAACACTTTCCCAATAACCCTATATGCTTTCCAGAAATTCTACATCATTTCTGATCAACAATGTGTCAACAACATATACTCATCAGAAATTCTATAGTGCTCCCACTCACTTCTTTGGAAATACAAGTTTCTCATAAACTTTGTATATACCAAAATCTTTGATCATCTCATCAAAACATACATTCCAACTCCGAGATGCTTACTCCAGTCCTCAGAAGGATTGCTGGAGCTTTGCATACTTATTAGCATCTTTCAGGATTGACAAAACCTTCCGGTTGTATCACATACAACCTTTCCTCAAAAATCGTCGAGGAAACAATGTTTTGACATCCTATCTGCAAGAATTCATAAGTAATGCAGTGACTGCTAATATAATTCTAACAGACTCTTAGCATCGCTACGAGTGAGAAAATCTCACCGTAGTCAACTCCTTGAACTTGTCAGAAAACATCTTAACGACAAGTCGAGCTTTCTTAATGGTGACATTTACCATCATTGTCCGTCTTCCTTTTAAAATCCATCTACACTCAACAGCCTTACGACCATCAAGTAGTTCTTCCAAAGTCTACACTTTGTTTTCATACATGGATCCTCTCTCGGATTATATGGCATCAAGCCATTTATCAGAATCCAGGCCCACCATCGCTTCTCCATAGCTCGTAGGTTCATTGTTGTCTAGCAACATGACTTCCAAGACAGGATTATGTACCACTCTGAAGTAGTGCGCATCCTTGTCATCCCACGAGGTTTGGTAGTGACTTGATCTGAAGTTTCATGATCACTATCATAAGCTTCCACTTCAATTGGTGTAGGTGCCACAAAAACAACTTCCTGTGCCCTGCCACACACTAGTTGAAGAGACGGTTCAATAACCTCATCAAGTCTCCACCATCCTTCCACTCAATTCTTTCAAGAGAAACTTTTCCTCGAGAAAGGACCCGATTCTAGAAACAATCCCTTATTGCTTTCAGATCTGAGACAGGAGGTATACCCAACTGTTTTGGGTGTCCTATGAAGATGCATTTATCCGCTTTGGGTTTGATCTTATCAGCCCGAAACCTTTTCACATAAGCGTCGCAGCCCCAAACTTTTAAGAAATGACAGCTTAGGTTTCTCTAAACCATAGTTCATACGGTGTCATCTCATCGGAATTACGTGGTGCCCTATTTAAAGTGAACGTGGTTGTCTCTAATGCATAACCCATAAACTATTGTGGTAATTTGATAAGAGACATCATGGTACGCATCATATCCAATAGGGTGCAGTTATGATGTTCGGACACACCATCACACTATGGTGTTCCAGGCTGTATCAGCTATGAAACAATTTCCACAATGTCTTAATTCTGTGCCAAACTCGTAATTCAGATATTCATCTTTATGATCATATCATAGATATTTTATCCTCTTGTCACGACGATCTTTCAACTTCACCCTGAAATTACTTGAACCTTTCAATAATTCAGACTCGTGATTCATCAAGTAAATATACTCAACATCTACTCAAATCATCTGTGAAGTAAGAACATAACGATATCCACTACACGCCTCAGCACTCAATGGACTGCACACATCAAAAATGTATTACTTCCAACAGGTTGCTTTCTAGTTCCATTTTACTGAAACCGAGGCTTTCAGTCATCTTGCCCATATGGTATGATTTGCATGTCTCAAGTGATTCAAAATCAAGTGAGTTCAAACGGTCCATTTGCATGGAGTTTCTTCATGCATATACACCAATAGACATGGTTCGCATGTCTCAAACTTTTCAAAAACGAGCGAGCCCAAAGATCCATCAACATGGAGCTTCTTCATGCGTTTTATACCGATATGACTTACGTGGCAGTGCCACAAGTAGGTGGTACTATCATTACTATCTTTTGGCATGAACATGTGTATCACTACGATCGAGGTTCAATAAACCATTCATTTTAGGTGTAAGACCATTTGAAGGTATTATTCAAATAAACAGAGTAACCATTATTCTCCTTAAATGAATAACCGTATTGTGATAGACATAATCCAATCATGTCTATGCTCAATGCAAACACCAATCTCGATGGTAGAGGGAGTGTGCGATGCTTGATCATATCAACATTGAGAACACTTCCAACACATATCGTCAGCTCACCTTTAGCTAGTCTCCGTTTATTCCGCAGCTTTTATTTCGAGTTACTAACACTTAGCAACCGAACCGGTATCTAATACCCTGGTGCTACTAGGAGTACTAGTAAAGTACACATTAACATAATGTATATCCAATATACTTCTACAGGCTTCTAATCTACCAAGTATCTAGGGTAATTCTGCTCCAGTGGCTGTTCCCTTTATTACAGAAGCACTTAATCTCGGGTTTGGGTTCAACCTTGGGTTTCTTCACTAGAGCAGCAGCTGAATTGCCGTTTTATGAAGTATCCCTTCGTGCCCTTGCCCTTCTTGAAACTAGTGGTTTCACCAACCATCAACAATTGATGCTCCTTCTTGATTTCTACTTTTGTGGTGTCAAACATCACGAACATCTCAAGGATCATCATACATGTCCCCGATATATTATAGTTCATCACGAAGCTCTAGCAGCTTGGTGGTAATGACTTCGGAGAAACATCACCATCTCATCTGGAAGATCAACTCCCACTTGATTCAAGCGATTGTTGTACTCAGACAATCTGAGCACAAGCTCAACAATTGAGCTTTTCTCCCTTAGTTTGCAGGCTAAGAAAATCGTCGGAGGTCTTATACCTCTTGACGTGGGCACGAGCCTGAAATCCCAATTTCAGCCCTCAAAACATCTCATATGTTTCACGACGTTTCAAAACGTCTTTGGTGCCTCAACTCTAAACCGTTTAACTGAACTATCACGTAGTTATCAAAATGTGTATGTCAGATGTTCGCAACATCCACAGACAACGTTCGAGGTTCAGCACACTGAGCGGTGCATTAAGGACATAAGCCTTCTATGAAGCAATGAGGACAATCCTCAGTTTACGGACCTAGTCCGCATAATTGCTACTATCAACTTTCAACTAATTTTTTTCTCTAGGAACATATCTAAACAGTAGAACTGAAACGCGAGCTACGACATAATTTGCAAAATCCTTTTTGACTATGTTCAGGATAATTAAGTTCATCTTATGAACTCCCACTTAGATAGACATCCCTCTAGTCATCTAAGTGATTACATGATCCGAGTCAACTAGGCCGTGTCCGATCTGTGCGTGAGACGGACTAGTCAACGTCGGTGAACATCTTCATGTCGATCGTATCTTCTATACGACTCATGCTCGACCTTTCGGTCTTCTGTGTTCCGAGGCCATGTCTGTACATGCTAGGCTCGTCAAGTTAAACCTAAGTGTTTTTGCATGTGTAAAACTGTCTTACACCCGTTGTATGTGAACGTAAGGATCCATCACACCCGATTAACACGTGGTGCTTAGAAACGACGAACTGTAGCAACGGTGCACAGTTAGGGGAGAACACTTCTTGAAATTGTTGTAAGGGATCATCTTATTTACTACCGTCATTCTAAGCAAATAAGATGTATAAATATGATAAACATCATATGCAATCAAATAATAGTGACATGATATGGCCATTATCATATAGCTCCTTTGATCTCCATCTTGGGGCTCCATGATCATCTTGTCACCGGTATGACACCATGATCTCCATCATCATGATCTCCATCATCGTGTCTTCTTGAAGTTGCCTCGTCATCGACATGCAAGTCGTGATTCCCTTGACAAGAACATGATCAATCTCATACATCACATATATCATTCATCACATCCTTTTGGCCATATCACATCACATAGCATACCCTGCAAAAACAAGTTAGACGTCCTCTAATTGTTGTTTGCATGTTTTACGTGGCTGCTATGGGTTTCTAGCAAGAACGTTTCTTACCTACGCAAAACCAGAACGTGATATGCCAATTGCTATTTACCCTTCATAAGGACCCTTTTCATCGAATCCGATCCGACTAAAGTAGGAGAGACAGGCACCCGCTAGCCACCTTATGCATCTAGTGCATGACAGTCGGTGGAACCAGTCTCACGTAAGAGTACGTGTAAGGTCGGTCCGGGCCGCTTCATCCCACGATGCCGCCGAATCAAGATAAGACTAGTAACGGCAAGCATATTGAACAAAATCAACGCCCACAACTACTTTGTGTTCTACTCGTGCATAGAATCTACGCAATAGACCTAGCTCATGATGCCACTGTCGGGGAACGTAGCAGAAATTCAAAATTTTCCTACGTGTCACCAAGATCTATCTATGGAGAGACCAGCAACGAAGGGAAGGAGAGTGCATCTACATACCCTTGTAGATCGCTAAGCGGAAGCGTTCAAGAGAACGGGGTTGATGGAGTCGTACTCGTCGTGATCCAAATCACCGATGATCCTAGTGCCGAACGGACAGCACCTCCGCGTTCAACACACGTACAGCCCGGTGACGTCTCCCATGCCTTGATCCAGCAAGGAGAGAGGGAGAGGTTGAGGAAGACTCCATCCAGCAGCAGCACAATGGCGTGGTGGTGATGGAGGAGCGTGGCAATCCTGCAGGGCTTCGCCAAGCACCGCAGAAGAGGAGAAGGACTTGGGAGAGGAGAGGGCTGCACCAAAGGCATAAGGGGTGTCTCAAGAGGCCCTCCTACCCTCACTATATATAGGGAGCCCAAGGGGGGGTGCGCCAGCCCTAGGAGATCCAATCTCCAAGGGGGCGGCGGCCAGGGGAGGAGTCCTCCCCCCCCCCCCAAGGCACCTAGGAGGTGCCTTCCCCTGCTGGGACTCTTCCTTTAGGGTTTCCCCAGGCGCATGGGCCTCTTGGGGCTGGTGCCCTTGGCCCATGTAGGCCAAGGCGCACCCCCTACAGCCCATGTGGCCCCCGGGGTAGGTGGCCCCACCCGGTGGGCCCCCGGGACCCTTCCGGTGGTCCCGGTACAATACCGATGACCCCGAAACTTGTCCCGATGGCCGAAACAGGACTTCCTATATATAAATCTTTACCTCCGGACCATTCCGGAACTCCTCATGACGTCCGGGATCTCATCCGGGACTCCGAACAACATTCAGTAACCACATATAAACTTCCTTTACAACCCTAGCGTCATCGAACCTTAAGTGTGTAGACCCTACGGGTTCGGGAGACATGTAGACATGACCGAGACGTTCTCCGGTCAATAACCAACAGCGGGATCTGGATACCCATGATGGCTCCCACATGTTCCACGATGATCTCATCGGATGAACCATGATGTCAAGGACTTAATCAATCCCGTATACAATTCCCTTTGTCTAGCGGTATTGTACTTGCCCGAGATTCGATCGTCGGTATCCCTATACCTTGTTCAATCTCGTTACCGGCAAGTCTCTTTACTCGTTCCGTAACACATCATCCTGTGATCAACTCCTTGGTCACATTGCGCATATGATGATGTCCTACCGAGTGGGCCCAGAGATACCTCTCCGTTTACACAGAGTGACAAATCCCAGTCTCGATTCGTGCCAACCCAACAGACACTTTCGGAGATACCTGTAATGCACCTTTATAGTCACCCAGTTACGTTGTGACGTTTGATACACCCAAAGCATTCCTACGGTATCCGGGAGTTGCACAATCTCATGGTCTAAGGAAATGATACTTGACATTAGAAAAGCTTTAGCATACGAACTACACGACCTTTGTGCTAGGCTCAGGATTGGGTCTTGTCCATCACATCATTCTCCTAATGATGTGATCCCGTTATCAACGACATCCAATGTCCATGGTCAGGAAACCATAACCATCTATTGATCAACGAGCTAGTCAACTAGAGGCTCACTAGGGACATGGTGTTGTCTATGTATCCACACATGTATCTGAGTTTCCTATCAATACAATTATAGCATGGATAATAAACGATTATCATGAACAAGGAAATATAATAATAATCAATTTATTATTGCCTCTAGGGCATATTTCCAACAATAACAACTCTCTGTTCATGGTTAGGAAACATAACCATCTTTGATTAACGAGCTAGTCAAGTAGAGGCATACTAGTGACACTCTGTTTGTCTATGTATTCACACATGTATTATGTTTTCGGTTAATACAATTCTAGCATGAATAATAAACATTTATCATGATATAAGGAAATAACTAATAACTTTATTATTGCCTCTAGGGCATATTTCCTTCAGTCTCCCACTTGCACTAGAGTCAATAATCTAGATTACACAGTAATGGTTCTAACACCCATGGAGCCTTGGTGCTGATCATGTTTTGCTCGTGGAAGAGGCTTAGTCAACGGGTCTGCAACATTCAGATCCGTATGTATCTTGCAAATCTCTATGTCTCCCACCTGGACTAGATCCCGGATGGAATTGAAGCGTCTCTTGATGTGTTTGGTTCTCTTGTGAAATCTGGATTCCTTCGCCAAGGCAATCGCACCAGTATTGTCACAAAAGATTTTCATTGGACCCGATGCACTAGGTATGACACCTAGATCGGATATGAACTCCTTCATCCAGACTCCTTCGTTTGCTGCTTCCGAAGCAGCTATGTACTCCGCTTCACATGTAGATCCCGCCACGACGCTTTGTTTAGAACTGCACCAACTGACAGCTCCACCGTTTAATGTAAACACGTATCCGGTTTGCGATTTAGAATCGTCCGGATCAGTGTCAAAGCTTGCATCAACGTAACCGTTTACAATGAGCTCTTTGTCACCTCCATATACGAGAAACATATCCTTAGTCCTTTTCAGGTATTTCAGGATGTTCTTGACCACTGTCCTGTGATCCACTCCTGGATTACTTTGGTACCTCCCTGCTAAGCTTATAGCAAGGCACACATCAGGTCTGGTACACAGCATTGCATACATGATAGATCCTATGGCTGAAGCATAGGGAACATCTTTCATTTTCTCTCTATCTTCTGCATTGGTCGGGCATTGAGTTTGACTCAACTTCACACCTTGTAACACAGGCAAGAACCCTTTCTTTGCTTGATCCATTTTGAACTTCTTCTTGAAAATCCATTTATTCTCAATTGCTTGCCGATCATCGGGCAAGTCAACCAAAGTCCATACTTTGTTCTCATACATGGATCCCATCTCAGATTTCATGGCTTCAAGCCATTTTGCGGAATCTGGGCTCACCATCGCTTCTTCATAGTTCGTAGGTTCATCATGATCTAGCAGCATGATTTCCAGAACATGATTACCATACCACTCTGGCGCGGATCTCACTCTGGTTGATCTACGAGGTTCAGTAGTATCTTGTCCTAAAGTTTCATGATCATTATCAATAGCTACCTTACTAATTGGTGTAGGTGTCGCAGAAACAGTTTTCTGTGATGTACTACTTTCCAATAAGGGAGCAGGTACAGTTACCTCGTCAAGTTCTACTTTCCTCCCACTCACTTCTTTCGAGAGAAACTCCTTCTCTAGAAAGGATCCATTCTTAGCAACAAATATCTTGCCTTCGGATCTGTGATAGAAGGTATACCCAACAGTCTCCTTTGGGTATCCTATGAAGACACATTTCTCCGATTTGGGTTCGAGCTTATGAGGTTGAAGCTTTTTCACATAAGCATCGCAGCCCCAAACTTTAAGAAATGACAACTTTGGTTTCTTGCCAAACCATAGTTCATAAGGCGTCGTCTCAACGGATTTTGATGGTGCCCTATTTAACGTGAATGCGGCCGTCTCTAAAGCATATCCCCAAAACGATAGCGGTAAATCAGTAAGAGACATCATAGATCGCACCATATCTAGTAAAGTACGATTACGACGTTCGGACACACCATTACGCTGTGGTGTTCCGGGTGGCGTGAGTTGCGAAACTATTCCACAATTTTTCAAATGTACACCAAACTCGTAACTCAAATATTCTCCTCCACGATCAGATTGTAGAAACTTTATTTTCTTGTTACGATGATTTTCAACTTCACTCTGAAATTCTTTGAACTTTTCAAATGTTTCAGACTTATGTTTCATTAAGTAGATATACCCATATCTGCTTAAGTCATCTGTGAAGGTGAGAAAATAACGATATCCGCCACGAGCCTCAATATTCATTGGACCACATACATCGGTATGTATGATTTCCAACAAATCTGTTGCTTTCTCCATAGTACCGGAGAACGGCGTTTTAGTCATCTTGCCCATGAGGCACGGTTTGCAAGTACCAAGTGATTCATAATCAAGTGGTTCCAAAAGTCCATCAGTATGGAGTTTCTTCATGTGCTTTATACCGATATGACCTAAATGGCAGTGCCACAAATAAGTTGCACTATCATTATCAACTCTGCATCTTTTGGCTTCAACATTATGAATATGTGTGTTACTACTATCGAGATTCATCAAAAATAGACCACTCTTCAAAGGTGCATGACCATAAAAAGATATTACTCATATAAATAGAACAACCATTATTCTCTGATTTAAATGAATAACCGTCTCGCATCAAACAAGATCCAGATATAATGTTCATGCTCAACGCTGGCACCAAATAACAATTATTTAGGTCTAATATTAATCCCGAAGGTAGATGTAGAGGTACGTGCCGACCGCGATCACATCGACTTTGGAACCGTTTCCCACGCGCATCGTCACCTCGTCCTTCGCCAGTGTTCGCTTAATCCATAGTCCCTGTTTCGAGTTGCTAGCAACAGAACCAGTATCAAATACCCAGGTGCTACTACGAGCTCTAGTAAGGTACACATCAATAACATGTATATCACATATACCTTTGTTCACCTTGCCATCCTTCTTATCCGCCAAATACTTGGGGCAGTTCCGCTTCCAGTGACCAGTCTGCTTGCAGTAGAAGCACTCAGTTTCAGGCTTAGGTCCAGACTTGGGTTTCTTCTCCTGAGCAGCAACTTGCTTGCCGTTCTTCTTGAAGTTCCCCTTCTTCTTCCCTTTGCCCTTTTTCTTGAAACTAGTGGTCTTGTTAACCATCAACACTTGATGCTCCTTCTTGATTTCTACCTCCGCAGATTTCAGCATTGCGAAGAGCTCGGGAATAGTCTTGTTCATCCCTTGCATATTATAGTTCATCACGAAGCTCTTGTAGCTTGGTGGCAGTGATTGGAGAATTCTGTCAATGACGCAATCATCCGGAAGATTAACTCCCAATTGAATCAAGTGATTATTATACCAGACATTTTGAGTATATGCTCACTGACAAAACTGTTCTCCTCCATCTTGCAGCTATAGAACTTATTGGAGACTTCATATCTCTCAATCCGGGCATTTCCTTGAAATATTAACTTCAACTCCTGGAACATCTCATATGCTCCATGACGTTCAAAACGTCGTTGAAGTCCCGATTCTAAGCCGTAAAGCATGGCACACTGAACTATCGAGTAGTCATCAGCTTTGCTCTGCCAGACGTTCATAACATCTGGTGTTGCTCCAGCAGCAGGCCTGGCACCTAGCGGTGCTTCTAGGACGTAATTCTTCTGAGCAGCAATGAGGATAAACCTCAAGTTATGGACCCAGTCCGTGTAATTGCTACCATCATCTTTCAACTTTGCTTTCTCAAGGAACGCATTAAAATTCAACGGAACAACAGCATGAGCCATCTATCTACAATCAACATAAACAAGCAAGATACTATCAGGTACTAAGTTCATGATAAGTTTAAGTTCGAGTAATCAAATTACTTAAGAACTCCCACTTAGATAGACATCCCTCTAATCCTCTAAGTGATCACGTGATCCAAATCAACTAAACCATAACCGATCATCACGTGAGATGGAATAGTTTTCAATGGTGAACATCGTTATGTTGATCATATCTACTATATGATTCACGCTCGACCTTTCGGTCTCCGTGTTCCGAGGCCATATCTGCATATGCTAGGCTCGTCAAGTTTAACCTGAGTATTCTGCGTGTGCAAAACTGGCTTGCTTCCATTGTAGATGGACGTAGAGCTTATCACACCCGATCATCACGTGGTGTCTGGGCACGACGAACTTTGGCAACGGTGCATACTCAGGGAGAACACTTCTTGATAATTTAGTGAGAGATCATCTTATAATGCTATCGTCAATCAAAGTAAGATAAGATGCATAAAAGGATAAACATCACATGCAATCGATATAAGTGATATGATATGGCCATCATCATCTTGTGCTTGTGATCTCCATCTCCGAAGCACCGTCATGATCACCATCGTCACCGGCGCGACACCTTGATCTCCATCGTAGCATCGTTGTCGTCTCGCCAATCTTATGGTTCCACGACTATCGCTACCGCTTAGTGATAAAGTAAAGCATTACATCGCGATTGAATTGCATACAATAAAGCGACAACCATATGGCTCCTGCCAGTTGACGATAACTCGGTTACAAAACATGATCATCTCATACAATAAAATATATCATCATGCCTTGACCATATCACATCACAACATGCCCTGCAAAAACAAGTTAGACGTCCTCTACTTTGTTGTTGCAAGTTTTACGTGGCTGCTACGGGCTTAAGCAAGAACCAATCTCACCTACGCATCAAAACCACAACGATAGTTTGTCAAATAGACTCCATTTTGACCTTCGCAAGGACCGGGCGTAGCCACACTCGGTTCAACTAAAGTTGGAGAAACAGTCACCCGCAAGTCACCTATGTGCAAAGCACGTCGGGGAAACCGGTCTCGCGTAAGCGTACGCGTAATGTCGGTCCGGGCCGCTTCATCCAACAATACCGCCGAACCAAAGTATGACATGCTGGTAGGCAGTATGACTTATATCGCCCACAACTCACTTGTGTTCTACTCGTGCATATAACATCAAACCATAAAACCTGGCTCGGATGCCACTGTTGGGGAACGCAGTAATTTCAAAAAAATTCCTACGCACACGCAAGATCGTGGTGATGCATAGCAACGAGAGGGGAGAGTGTTGTCTACGTACCCACGCAGACCGACTGCGGAAGCGTTGACGCAACGTAGAGGAAGTAGTCGTACGTCTTCCCGATCCGACCGATCCAAGCACCGTTACTCCGGCACCTCCGAGTTCTTAGCACACGTACAGCTCGATGACGCTCCCCGGGCTCCGATCCAGCAAAGCTTCGGGGATGAGTTCCGTCAGCACAACGGCGTGGTGACGATGATGATGTTCTACCGACGCAGGGCTTCGCCTAAGCACTACAACGATATGATCGAGGTGGAATATGGTGGCAGGGGCACCGCACACGGCTAAGGAACGATCACGTGGATCAACTTGTGTGTCCTAGGGTGCCCCCTGCCTTCGTATATAAAGGAGCCAAGGGGAGGGGTGCGGCCGGCCAGGAGGAGGGCGCAGGAGGAGTCCTACTCCTACTGGGAGTAGGACTCCCCCCCAATCCTAGTTGGAATAGGATTCGCCGAGGGGAAAGGGAGAGAGGGGGGCCGGCCACCTCTCCTTGTCCTAATAGGACTAGGGGAGGGGGGAGGCGCGCGGCCCATCTTGGGCTGCCCCTTCTCCTTTCCACTAAAGCCCACTAAGGCCCATACATCTCCCGGGGGGTTCCGGTAACCTCCCGGTACTCCGGTAAAATACCGATTTCACCCGGAACACTTCCGATATCCAAACATAGGCTTCTAATATATCAATCTTTATGTCTCGACCATTTCGAGACTCCTCGTCATGTCCGTGATCACATCCGGGACTCCGAACTAACTTCGGTACATCAAAATGCATAAACTCATAATAACTGTCATCGTAACGTTAAGCGTGCGGACCCTACGGTTCGAGAACAATGTAGACATGACTGAGACATGTCTCCGGTCAATAACCAATAGCGGGACCTAGATGCCCATATTGGCTCCTACATATTCTATGAAGATCTTTATCGGTCAGACCGCATAACAACATACGTTGTTCCCTTTGTCATCGGTATGTTACTTGCCCGAGATTCGGTCGTCGGTATCCAATACCTAGTTCAATCTCGTTACCGGCAAGTCTCTTTACTCGTTCTGTAATACATCATCCCGCAACTAACTCATTAGTTGCAATGCTTGCAAGGCTTATGTGATGTGCATTACCGAGAGGGCCCAGAGATACCTCTCCGACAATCGGAGTGACAAATCCTAATCTCAAAATATGCCAACCCAACATCTACCTTTGGAGACACCTGTAGAGCTCCTTTATAATCACCCAGTTACGTTGTGACGTTTGGTAGCACACAAAGTGTTCCTCCGGCAAACGGGAGTTGCATAATCTCATAGTCATAGGAACATGTATAAGTCATGAAGAAAGCAATAGCAACATACTAAACGATCGGGTGCTAAGCTAATGGAATGGGTCATGTCAATCAGATCATTCACCTAATGATCTGACCTCGTTAGTCAAATAACAACTCTTTGTTCATGGTTAGGAAACATAACCATCTTTGATTAACGAGCTAGTCAAGTAGAGGCATACTAGTGACACTCTGTTTGTCTATGTATTCACACATGTATTATGTTTCCAGTTAATACAATTCTAGCATGAATAATAAACATTTATCATGATATAAGGAAATAAATAATAACTTTATTATTGCCTCTAGGGCATATTTCCTTCATGTTTGACTTTAAAAAAAATTCTAACCTCGACGTTGCGGTATGTGTTAAAGATTTCGGGCGTCTCACTAAATTGATGACTGCCATCTGTTGTAGCCGTCTCACTCCATCGGTATGTTTTTTCTAATCTCGACGTTGCGGTATGTGTTAAGATTTCGGGCGTCTCACTAAATGACTTTAAAAATGTTTTTTTCTAATCAAGACTATTTAAGCTTATAGGTAAGGCAAAGTAATATGTGGAGCTGCAGCAAGCGACTAGCATATATGGTGGCTAACCTGTTCGCAAAAGAGAGCGATGAGAGAAAGCAAAGCACGAACGAAGAGCTATAGGACAACCTACGGCAAACATTACTCCAACACCGTGTTCACTTCCCGGACTCCGCCGAGAAGAGACCATCACAGCAACACACGCAGTTGATTCATTTTAAATAAGTTAAGGTTCATGTTATCTACAACCAGACATTAACAAATTCCCATCTGCCCATAACCGCGGGCACGGCTTTAGAAAGTTCAAATCCCTGCAGGGGAGTCCCAACTTAGCCATCACAAGCTCGCACGGTCAACGAAGGATAAACCTTCTCCCGAGACATTCCGATCAGACTCGGTATCCCGGTTCTACAAGACAACTTCGACAATGGTAAAACAAGTCCAGCAACACCGCCCGAATGTGCCGACAAATCCCGATAGGAGCTGCACATATCTCGTTATCAGGGCACACTCAGATGAGCCAGACGTCGGGTAGGCCAGCCCAGAGTTGCCCCTGGTAGCCCCGGACATCGCTCAGTTGGACCAACACTTAGAGAAGCACTGGCCCGAGGGGGTTAAAATAAAGATGACCCTTGAGTCCGCGAAACCCAAGGGAAAAAGGCTAGGTGGCAAATGGTAAAACCAATGTTGGGCATTGCTGGAAGAGTTTTATTCAAGGCGAACCGTCAAGGGGTTCCCATTATCACCCAACCGCGTAAGGAACGCAAAATCCAGGAACATAACACCGATATGACGGAAACTAGGGCAGCAAGAGTGGAACAAAACACTAGGCAAAAAGGCCGAGCCTTCCACCCTTTACCAAGTATATAGATGCATTAAGATAACAAGATAATATAATGATATCGCAATAATAATCAATGTTCCAACAAGGAACGATCTCCAATCTTCACCTGCAACTAGCAGCGCTATAAGAGGGGCTGAGCAAAGCGGTAACATAGCCAATCAACGGTTTGCTAGGACATGGTGGGTTAGAGGTTTGACATGGCAATTTGGGAGGCATGATAAGCAAGTGGTAGGCATCGTAGCATAGGCATAGCAAAAGAGCGAGCATCTAGCAAGCAAAGATAGAAGTGATTTCGAAGGTATGATCATCTTGCCTGCAAAGTGGTCAGAGTTGACTTGATCCTCGTAAGCAAACTCAATGGGCTCCTCGTTAGAGAACTCGTCTCCCGGCTTTACCCAAACAAGACAAACAAACAAAAGGAACACAATCAACCACGTGCAAGACTCAAACAACATGATGCGAACATGGTATGCTATGCGGGATGCGATATGTTTGACATATGCAAGATTTGACAAGGAATGATTGAACCTGGCCTCAAATTGGAAATCCAAGAGTGCCACTGGAAAGGTGAGGTTATTTCGGTTGAAATCGATATAAAGATCACCGGAATCGGATGCACGGTTTGGAAATGGCAAGCAAAACAAATATGGCAACGGTCTGAGATAAACAGCAAGTAGCCAACTAAATGCATCAAAACAATTGTGCTACAGCACTCAAACAAGACAACAAAATACATGGCAGGGCTCCACTCATGATGCTTGACAAAAGATGAACACTGAGCTACGGCCAATTCATCCATCAACAGGTTCAAACAAGCATGGCAAAAGTGCAAAAGATAAACAGGTTTCAGACTTTGGAGTAAGAAAACTATGTGCTACAGGAACTTAACATGGCAAAGCAAGGTATGACATGAAGTGACTCAAAGCATTTAACAAAAGTCCCTTAGTGACCTTGAGCCAAAAGGGATCAGAAAATACAATTGCAAGCATGCGAACATTGCAAAAACATAATCAGGTTACAGACTTAGTGAAAAACTGGAGCATGCAAATCTGTTAACGAGTAGGCATGTATATGAGCTTGATGCACTCACTACAGAGCAAGGCATGACAATCTAAGCATACACCCATCAAGAATGCATATCATATAAGCTAGCCATGGCAATAACAACAACATAGCATGCACGGATCAACCACAACATCCTCGGCAAAATCGCTAACAAGTAAACAATCTGTCAGGATTCACGAAATAGCAAAAGTAGAGCTCGATTGACTCAAGATAGGGTGCTCCATAATTGCAAACAAAGACATGGATGGATAGAGCACCACAATATTAACAAATCACCCTTACTGATTATCCTTAAAAGAGGCACGGATCACTAGGAAACAACATAAACATATGGCATATTGATAAAAACAGATCAAGGACTTAGAGAAATTCTAAGTCCCTGAAATCAGCATTAACGAATGCACTACTTTGCAAGCTTGTGCTAGTCACCACACACATAAAAAAATACATGTTAAGCACATCTGTAAAGATGGCATGGCATATAAAAAAATCATGTAGAACTCAAGAGCATATCATGCACACATAAATCATGGCAAAAATGACAAATAGCTATTTGGTGCAGCAGATCTGACAATTATCTCAAATAGCTCTCTTCCAACAGCATTTCAGGCATCAAGATGAGCTCAAATGAAAATGATGCAATGAGATGAAATGATGTACTCTCTGAGACGAACATTTTGATGTGCTACACGCCTAAAACGGAGCTACGGATGCGGAGTTATAGCATGATGAAAAACGCAAAATATCTAGGGTTCCGGGAGAAAGTCAACCGAGTGGATCTCCTTAGATCTGGATCCACTGTAGCGGCACTATAGCTGGCGGCGCACGTGACCCGGGGATGGCCGGCCGGAGTCGTGGTTCTCGCCGGAGAGAGGGTCGCTGGAGTGAGGGGGTCGTTGTCGGACTTGAGGGGCGCCGGAGAAGGACGTCGGAACGGAGGTGCGGCGAGGCGGAGCTGCTCCGGGGGCCTTGGCGCGGCCGGACAAGGCGGCGGGGTCGGCGCCGGCGACGAGCTGGCGGGCGGCGGAGGCGGCCGGCGCTCGAGGCGGCCTGCGGCGGCGCTCGAGGGCGCGGAGGCCCTGGCGGCGGAGCGGAGTGGACCGGGGCGCGAGGAAGCCGGGCCGGGAGGGCCGCGCGCGGGCTTCTCCGGGCCGGCGCGGTCGGTGGAGGTGGCGGAGACACGTGTCGCGACGGGAGTGGACGACGGTGAAGCGTCCGGCGGCGGCAGACGTGTCCGCCCGCGCGAAGTGGAGCGGGGGTAGGGTTAGGGTAGGAAAGACCCGAGATTTTCGTGGAGGGATCTATATATAGGCATAGAGGGAGCTAGGAGAGTCCAAATGAGGTGCGGTTTGCGGCCACACGATCGTGATCGAATGCTCTAGATGATGGAGAGGGTTTTGGTGGGTTTTGGGCCAAATTGGAAGGCTGTTGGGCTGCAACACACACGAGGCCTTCTCGGTCCCTCGGTTAACCGTTGGAGTATCAAACAAAGTCCAAATGGTACGAAACTTGACAGGCGGTCTACCGGTAGTAAACCAAGGCCACATGACAAGTCTCGGTCCAATCCGGAAATGTTTAACCCCCACACGAGAAAAGAGGTAGAAAGGACAACCGGAGGAGATAGGAGCGCCGGAATGCAAAACGGACAACGGGGAAAATGTTCAGATGCATGAGACGAACACGTATGCAAATGCAATGCACATGATGACATGATATGAGATGCATGACAACGACAACAACACACGGAGACAAAAACCCGAACTCGAGGAAATAAAATAACTTAGTGCCGGAAACGGCAAGAGTTGGAGAACATATTAGGTAAATTACATCCGGGGTGTTACACATATGCTGCTTTTTTACTACATAAGTGTGTTTTTCTGTGTGTTTGTTGCTACACATGTTGTCCCCTACATATGTGTTATCAGTTTGTTGGTTGCACACAACAGTTGGTGAAGTTGGTGTAGGCCATGGAGAAATTGCACCAAAAATCCCCCAAAATTGCGCAGACAACGGGTTTTTTTATCTATGTTTTTCCTATACTGCGTATCTGCTATCTACAACTATAAAGAAGCTTTTTTCTGGGAAGAAGATCTGGAGAGAAGGTAAGGGAAAGAGAAGAAGGGGAGGATCTGGATGGAGAGTGAAGGAGGGAGGATCTGGAGAGGAGGAATTCATAGGTTTCAGGCCTGGATCTCAACTTGTTTTAGTTGTCATGGCGGTCATGGCAATACGAGGGTTCTTACAGGAAGAGTTTTTGTGGGGAAGAAGACGTGCCTGGGAAGGATCCGGGTATTGGGGGTGGTGCGGGGCTTGGGGGACCGCCTTGGTAATTTTCGGATCACATGGGTGCGATGCTGGCCAGGCGTGTAGCGCCTATCTGTGAGGCGTTGCACAGTGTAGTGTGACGCCTTTGTGTCGGGCGTCACACAAAAAGATCAACCACGTGAAATAGTTTCACAGGCAGTTCATTCCGTGATTTGATTTTGTCCGTAAGTCAAATTTGTCAATTTTGCCACGACCTCCTGCCTGCATTGGGGGACCGCCTGGTTGGTGGGATGGCGTGCAGCAGGCGCGAGCTGGCGGTTTCCTTTTCGGGACGTGGCAGGCCAGGTGTTTCCTTTGTTGGCCGGTCGCTCGGGATCGCTACCGAGCCTATGCGCGCTCGCTAGACGCTCCCTTCATTTTGGGTCATGTCTGCGTGCTAGGCGCTAGCGGCCGTCATGGCCTGGACTGGACTATCCAGGAGCGTCCATTTTGTCGTTTCATCCTTTGTTTTTTATTCCTGCCGGCAACGAGTAATAAGAGAAGAAGAGAACAAGCGTGTTGAACACAGATACACAAATTTCCAGCTTTAGTTGTTGTTTGTGCCAGTTTTTTCCAGCCGTTTTCTTGTCTTTTTTATTGTTTTAATAATTTCCTTTTTTAGCACAGCCATTTTTATTTTTCTGTTTGTACAATGAACACATGCATGTGATGTCATTGTTTTCTATTTATTATTTTCTTTCTGCATCTCGACTATTAGACATACAACTACATTACTCCAACGCGATTGCAACTACATGTCTCCCAACGCGACTACAACTGGGTTGATAGGGTGTTGTCCGCTATTTGCATGTCCATCGCTAGACATGCAACTACATGGCGCCAACGCGACTGCAACTGTTGTTTGGGGTTTATATTTTCTGTATAATTTAAGTTATTTATTCTTTTTCTTGACTTTTTATATTTTGATTTTGCCATTTTTCTTACAAAGTTTTTTATATTAATTTTTCTTCTTCTTTTTATCTTTATTTATTTTTCATTTTTATTTTGTCCTTTGCTTATTATTTTTCTTGTTTCTTTCTTTAGCATTTTTCAACTTGATACCCTGATTTTGGAGCTCTGAAAATGGTACTTTCAAACATATTTTGGAGCTACAGTTTTGTTTTTTGCCACACCTTCCACCAGAGCTCCAAAACGTATTATACTCACTGCTTTTGCATATGATGTTCTGTTAATTTCATTATGGGTCAACAAATCCATTTTGAAACACGTGCACTTTTATTTGTTTATTTGTTTAGCTGGAGGGGCACTTTTTTTGTTGGTACACAATGAGATATTAACTTTTGAAACAAGAAAAATACCTAATGAAGCGTAGCGTCAATGTCAAAGCAGTGATGCATGTGATGAATACATGCACGGAATATCCCGTGGTAAAATATTGTTTCCCGAACTCTCTAGCATATACAGGATCCATCCAGCATGGTGGTTTCGTATCTCCCCAAGTGTACACCACTGACATGATAAAATCCCAACCGAATGACACTGGTACCTCACATCTGGGTCCAACTCAGACCATGGCTCCCACCGGCTAAGCATGATCCACATAAAGGCAAAGACCATAGAGCTCTGAGTTCAACATTTATAGGAAGCTTAGATGAAGTGGGCCATCCCATGGACATCACCATGAGCCAATCATCACCTCCACAAGTTCCAAGTGGTCCATTGCGACTTCCTTCATCTTTTAGCTTCATATACTTGCATGTGCGGCATGACTACTACCTCATTTCGAAACTATGTGCATATTTAGGTGTGATGAAATTGAGCATGGAGAGGTAAGGAATGAAGGCAAAGTCATAACAAATAAGGAGCTTGAGAAGATGGTGGAAAAAAACACCTCATTCCGGAACCTTGTGCACACTTAGGTGTGATGGATTGAACATGGAGAAGTAAGGAATGAAGGCAAAGACATGGCGGAGAAGAAGGATCTCAAGAAGAGAGCGGAAAGAACCACCAAGGAGGGCAATCTTCGGCCATCTACATAGGTCGAACGTTTTGAAAAAAAATGTCTGGACCTGTGTCTGACTTGAGCAAATGGACAACATTGGGACGAATTATTCGACCAGTTGGACAATATGACATGTCGATTGAGTTCCGACTGAATGTCTCACTTAAACATAGGCTATTGGCCCCTATCGGAGATTTCGTCGGACATCGTGGCAGAATGTGCAACTTATGTCGAAGTGTCTGACCTGCCTGCGTGCAATGTAAGTGGTTGTGGGCCCATCTATCTCTCCCGCCTACCAACCTCTTGTCTAGACCATATATTCTGTTCCCTGCATCAAATCTAGGGTTCGCAAGGTATAGAATAACTACTCAAGAGAGCTTTGCTCAATCTATCCTCACCTCTTGCAGACCAAGGCCTCCTTGAAGGAGAAGACTCTATTGGAGTAATCAAGACTTCCATTGGAGAAGAATCCCCTTGTGGATTTCAAGGCCTCCATCTCTCTTTGATATTTGGCGAAGACCATCTTTTGTTCAATTTTGGGATGAACTATCACCTAGTTATTTTATTTCCCTTGTTTGTTGTCAGATCTAAGTGTTCCTCTTGTATTGACCTTGTGTTATAATGATTGGATACCGGATCTTTTCTTTGAGTGTTCCTCTTTTGCGTTTCCCATGTGATTTCACTGTGTTCTCCGTGTTTGAAAGTGCTAGTGATCGACTAGAGGGGGGTGAATAGGCGATTTTTATGAAAGTCTTCAAAACATGTAAGTTTTGAAGACAAACGATAGAAATAAACCTATTACCATGCAGCGGAAGGTAGACTACACTAGGCAAAGCATAGTCACGTATTCAATGAAGTGAAAGCACAATGAATAATAGCAGCTAGGCAGTAAGGATCAGGTAGGAAGATATTGTGAAGCCAATCAGTACACGTAATCACTTAGTGAAGTCGAATGGTGATGCTATCGTACAATGACTTCACAAGAACCAACAGTAAGTAAAGGGAAGGGAAGGATGAAACCAGTGACTTGTTGAAGACAATGATTTGTTGGACCAGTTCCAGTTGCTGTGACAACTGTACGTCTAGTTAGGGAGGCTGAGATTCAACTCAGAAGACCTTGTCTTCACCTTATTCCCCTTGAGCTAAGGACACCCAGTCCTCGCCCAATCACTCTGGTAAGTCTTCAAGGTAGACTTCCAAACCTTCACAGACTTCGTTCACCGGCGATCCACAATGACTCTTGGATGCTCAGAACGCGACGCCTAACCGGCTGGAGGATTCACAGTCCTCAAGTGTAATAAGTCTTCAGATCACACAGACAAGAAGACTTAAGTGATGCCTAACACTCTTTGTCTCTAGGTGGTTAGGGCTTTATCCTCTCAAGGAATTCTCTCTCAAAGGCTTCGAGGTGGGTTGCTCTCAAACGACAAAAGCCGTACTTTAACTCTGAGCAGCCAACCGTTTATGGTTGTAGGGGTGGGCTATTTATAGCCACTAGGCAACCCGACCTGATTTGTACGAAATGACCCTGGGTCACTAAGGAACTGACACGTGTTCCAACGGTCAGATTTCAAACACACACGCCAACTTTACTTGGGCTACAAGCAAAGCTGACTTGTCCAACTCTGGACAAGATTCGCTCTCATAGTCTTCACTCGAAGACATAGGATTTTGGTTAAGCATCACTTCAGTCATTCTGACTGGTTCTCTTGGACCCCACTTAACAGTACGGTGGTTCCTATGACTCAACAAAGAAGAAAAAAGAACTACGAAAAATCTAAGTCTTCGCGCTCCATAGTCTTCATGCGATGTCTTATCTTGTCATAGTCTTCAATGTGAATGTCTTCACATACCACCTTTGACTTCAATGTCTTCATAAATTTTTAGGGGTCATCTCTGGTAGGAAAGCCGAATCAATGAGGGACTTCTACCTGTGTTATCCTGCAATTCTCACAAACACATTAGTCCCTCAACTAGGTTTGTCGTCAATACTCCAAAACCAACTAGGGGTGGCACTAGATGCACTTACAATCTCCCCCTTTTTGGTGATTGATGACAAACTAGTTGAAGTTTTCAACGGGTAATATAATATGTGAAATTGTAAAGGATAAGGAATTGTCTTCATAAGTTGCAAGGGCTCCCCCTGAAGATGTGCATATAAGGAATTTGCTTTTGGAATGCAAATGGACATGGCAGGTTGTACTTGTGGAGATCCTCTTCAACTTATGATGACAATCCATCATGCATGAAAAGTATGTGAAGATAACGACATGCATAATGAAAAATGGACGTCTGCAAAATGATCTAAGTGCGGAATTTATCGTCGCACATGCGGAATTTATCGTCACATCACAGAATAGCAAATAAGTAGCAGACGACCATCGAGTTTAAGTGTTACAACTCAAAGGACCAAAAGTATCAAAACGAGAGTTGTAAACACTAGGCAAAACATAAAGTAACCGCCCATATGGACCCGCTTGAAGACTATCAAACTCATATGCTTCTCCCCCTTTTGCCAGTAAGGACCAAAAAGGTTTGAAGACATAGAGCATCTACTCGTTCCCATGAGGAGTAGACGAAGCAGCAAGGTCGTCGGTGGTGTTCGGCGGTGCAGAAGAACTCGGAGCAGTGTCGATGCGTGCAGAAGTAGGGGGCGGTGAAGTGGCATCATATTTGTCCTCGATCACTCTGGCATTCACAGTTGCCGCGGAGGAAGAGAACTAAAAGTCTTCAAGAGACGGAGTTCGTCGCAGCACAGTCCTTCTTGGAGGTGTGGAGTCAAACTTGAAATGTTCAGAGAAGCCATCCTCTTGAAGATCATGTTCAGAACACATAAGCGTCAGCCCTTTCCATGTACGCCAACGGGTTTCATGGGCAACAAAGGCATTCTTGGTGGCAAGATTGCGAATGCGGTTGACATCCACCAAGAGGCTTTGCATTTGGCGCTTCAGCCAGTCATGATGCCTATCCTGTTTCTGATGAAGGGCAACCAGAAGCTCTCGATCATTGAGAACACGAGATCGCTTCTTGGGCCGTTGGGCAATAGTGCTTTCAGTGGCTTCAGTGAGGGCACAATGAGGTGCACGTGTAGTACCAGCCAGAGGATAAACACGAGTGACTGCTTCAACTCCTTCAATGTTCTGAGAGAAACTTTGATGCTCAGCATTCTAAAGACTAAGAGGCTCCTTGGCAGGCTCTGGATAGATGGCTTCAACGGACATATCCATGTCAGGCAGAAAGATCCGATGATTGCGAGCAGAGGGTTGATATGAGATAGCTGAGTGGAGTTTGATCAGCCGCATTATCCATGGAGCGTAGAACTTCAAACCAAAAAGATCAGATCCCGATGCAGCAAGTTGGCGGATGAAGAAGTCTTGTGCATTGAAGCATTTGCCGTGAAGAATATAGAAGACCAAAGTCTTAATTGCACCTTCCAGCTTTGCATGTGGAGAATGTCCTTTGATGGGCCAGAGAGTTCGCCTTATAATGTGATAGATAGTGCGTGGCAGATACTCAAGGTCTTCAACAAAGAACTCCTTAGAATATGCAGCATCTGGAGGCAAAGGCTTCATCATGCTAAGCATCTGACTCATGTTCGGTTCGAGCTTCTGAAAGATGCTCTCCATAGCTTCACTGTGAAGCTGACAGCCAGGTCCGTAGAGATCTCCAGGAGTGGGCAGACCAGTGAGCTCAATGATATCAAAGGCTTTGACTTCGTGATGAACATTTCCGGTCATCCACTCAAGGAGCCAAGTCTTCGGATCTCTGTTGTAGCCACGTATGTGAAGAGTGGCATAAAATTGGAGCAGTAACTCTTCGTTCCAGTGCTCTTGGTCGGTGACGAAAGGCAACAATCCAACCTCTTTGAAGCAATCCAGAGCTTCTTCCAAGAAAGGCAGACCAGTTATTGCTTCGGTGTCAAGACGCATATGAGGGAAGATGCGACCTTGATTGTACAGGATGCATGAGTAATAACTTCGCTGTGGATAGCTCCAGAACCGATCAGAAGATATTCTTTCCCTTGAGTAGGGGTTCTTGGAGCTATTGAAGAAGGTGTTGTCTGCTTTGAAGCCGTTGACATTAAAGGATCCAGGTGCTGATGTAGGACCTGGAAACCTGGGCAACCTTGGCATTGGCTTCTGTACCTGAGGCCTATGCTCAACATGATAGTCAAACTGAGGACCAGCAGCAGGCGCAGGAATAGGAGCAGTAGCATCATTTGCTTCACTGACTTCTGGCTCATTGGTTGGTGCAGGCTCCACAGTTGCTTCAGCCATGACAATGTCATTGGCTTCATTTGTTTTGGTGGTGGCAGCCTCAAGATTCTCAACCTCCACTTGATGAGTTGGAGGGTCGGGCGCAGACACGTTCTCCTCGAGAACAGCTTCTTGGTGAGACGGGTGTGTAGCAACTCTTTGGGTTTCTTCTTCATCGGCTGATGCAGCAGGAACATCTTCAGCCAGTTTGGCTTCGGATTCAGTCACAATAGGAGTGGCATCTGGAAACACTTGACGTGCAACAGATTGGTGAGGCACTTCTCCTTCTGATACCATGGAAGGAGGGACTTGAGACCTTGATCCTTTGCGAAGCCTGCGAAACGCTGGCGACGCCTTTGGAGATGGAGTTGGCTGGTCCTCAAAGTCGTCTTGTTATTCTTGCCGGGGTGGTGTGACTTGTTGTTGTGGGTGATCAGCCCATGATGCATCCTGAGCAATTGGCATCAGAGGACGACCAATGCTGATGAGTTCGTTGTACGTAAGCACAGGCGATGATACCTGTTGGTGCTCGATCTGAGGAAGAACTACATCATATTCAACATTGTCATGGTGACCAATGTCTTCAGCGGCGGTGGGATCAGCTGCTGGAATGTCTTCAGCTGTATGAGCCTCTGTGGAAGCAGGCTCATGGATAATCAGTTGGTGTGTCAAACCACTCATCGATGAAGTTGTGGATGATTGCCACGTCAAAGAGAGGCAAATCATTGAAGATTTCTGCTTCTTCTTTGCTCTTGATCAGTTGCTCAAGAGCGTCATCTGCAAGATCGTCATCGCTGGACAGATCAATGGCATCGTTGCGCAGAATAGCAGCAGCAGTCAGTTCTTGGCTGGTGTGTTGCAGAGGCATCTTGACTCTCGAGGGCTTGGAGATGCGTGACAAATCTTCAGACTGCACACTGTCTTCAGGAGGTGCAGTAGCCGGTGGCTTCGCCCGTGAGATTTTTGGTGCTGAGGCAGGCATTGAAGCTTTAGGCTTCTTCTGTTTCTGTGGCTTCGGTGGTGCGGGCGCTTCATCAGATTCAGCGTCATCTGCAGGCTCATCCACGGCTATCCCTTGAACCATGATATGAGTGATGAGTCCGTCCAGGTTGTAGAAGGGCCCAACAAGATTGGGTTCAGCGTTGCGAGTGCCATCGGCATGGGGAGCAGAGGGGTCAGGGTTGAAGTCTAGTCCCAAAGACTTCTTGTTCTGCTTCGCCGAATTCTGGGCAAACTGGAAGTTGCGCTTGAAAAGATTGTCGTCACGACACCATAGCAATGACGATGGGCCAGCATCCGCAGGCTGTGGTCCACGAACCATGCAGGGATAGAAGCCTTGTTCAATGGCTTCATCTCTGGACCTGGGTTGAAGATTTCTGTATAGGATGTCTCCCCATGGTCGCCTGATGGCATTTTTCTCAGCATATTCCTTGGTCACAAACCTGTACTTGAACCACTGTTCTACCCAATATCGTCGAATCCATTGGATTCGTGTCTTGCACTGATTATAATCCTCTTCTGGATCTGTCTTGTACAGCTCTGAGAGGTCATCGGGCAAATCTCTTGATGTTTCACCTCGACGCTTTCTGCCACCCTTCCTTACTGATTTCTCTGCAGCCATGAACTTTAAACTGAAAGGCTTCAACACGTTCAAAGGCTTCAAAGGCTTTCGCTTGCTGGACAAACAGGAACTGGCTTCGGGAGAATTTATATGATGTTGTAAGAATTTTGCAAATGAATGCAGACTATGAGAACCAAGGGATTCTCCCACGGACATGTACCTGTGACAGCATTAAGGTGCGAGGGAAGGGGAAGAGGTCATATGCATTCTCAGAAGATTTTGAAGATAAATCATTTTAGAAGACATTGACCTCATCGTGCGAAGACATTCACTCATAGATAAGGAGTTGGTTCCAGATTTGTACGAATCCACGGATCAGTACAAGTGAGGAATCTAACTACTTTGTGAAGCATAAGTGAACATACTAGGCATATTATGAGATGCAGTACGAAATAGATCCAACTTGTGTGAACAAAAACTGCTTGTGGTAGAAAGTGACGAATCTATAGGATCAACAGGGCCGTAAAAAGGAAGTTTTATTTACCACACGAAGAACTGCTAGATGGAGTGGAAGAGGAGGCCGAGCAGTTCGATCGTCCGTGCCCTAACTTGGCGACGGAGGACACCTACGGCGACGGCGGAGAAGACGATGTCCGCGGCCGGCGTGAAGACGGCGTTGGAGAGGTCGCGGCAGCTAAGAGCTTCGTCACCGGCGTCGTCGAGGGCTAGCGGTGGCGCTAGGGTTTGAGCGAGAGTGGAAGAAAGGATAATGACTGTGGTGAGGCGTGTATTTATAGGGACAGGGACGGCATAGTGTTATTACACAGGTGCCCCTGGCGATTCACATCTGAAGGACACGTGGCCATCATGCAACATATCGGAGGTTGTTCCACGTTCCCACGCACGCCTGGATTATCGGGTGGTCATTCCCACTTCTCCGGGTTTCAGGTGAAGGAATTAGCATTGAAAGCAGACTTAATGTTTGTCTCTGTATTTTCTGCTGACAAGGACGCAGAGAAGACATTCGAAAGTTTCAAGAGAATGCATATGATTTGGAGAGATAGAGTTTGAGATAGAAAGCATAGAGAGGTTAGGGTCCGATCACATTCACTTAGTTCAAAAGATTCAACAAGAAGACATAGCTATAAGTGAATGTTGTAGAGGACAGAACACTAGTATATGTATATATATGTGAGAAAGACAATCAAACCAACATAGTGAATATAATCATGAAGACAAGTTGAGAATGAAGACAAACCAAATGTGAAGACATAGCAAATGTAACGCCATGGGTAAAACACTTCAAACAGAAGAATTTGGTGGTGGCGTTACCCACCGTATAGGAAGTATTAGACCCAGACACGACGCACAATTATCGTGGCGCTCCGAAGTCAAATTCCACATTAATGTATTCACACTTAGAATGTATGTCTTCATTGATTGAAGATATACTTTACTTCGTGTGTTGCACATCTAAGTCATCAATATGCATAAGTGTTAGGATGTGTGCCTGATCACAGGATATTTGAGGATTCTAAGATATTTAGCTCACACCGTAACTTGCAAAATCTCTTCTCATCCAAGGGCTTGGTGAAGATATCTGCCAATTGCTCTTCAGTGTTGACGTGTATGATATCAATATCTTCCTTCACAACATGATCTCTGAGAAAGTGATGAAGAATTTTAATGTGCTTTGTCTTCGAGTGCTGAACTGGGTTGTTGGCAATCTTGATGGCACTTTCGTTGTCGCAGTAGAGTGGCACTTGCTTCAGATGAATGCCATAGTCTTTGAGTGTTTGCTTCATCCACAGAAGCTGAGCGCAGCAAGATCCAGCAGCAATGTATTCAGATTCAGCAGTGGAGAGAGATACACAGTTCTGCTTCTTTGAAGACCAACATACAAGTGATCGTCCCAGAAAATGACATGTGTCTGATGTAGACTTGCGATCCACCTTGTCACCAGCATAATCAGCATCCAAGAATCCAACCAGGTCAAACTCTGAGTCCTTTGGATACCATAATCCTAGAGTTGGGGTGTAAGCCAAATATCGAAGAATTCGGTTCACAGCTAAGTGATGTGATTCCTTTGGTGCCGCTTGGAATCGAGCACACGTGCAAACACTAAGCATAATATCTAGCCTAGATGCACATAGATAAAGTAAAGAACCAATCATGGAGCGGTATACCTTTTGATCGAACTCTTTACCATTGTCGTCGGGACCTAGATGATGTTTGGCTAGCATTGGCGTTGTGAAGACTTTGCAGTCTTGCATACCAAACTTCTTCAGGCAATCTTTGAGATACTTCTCTTGAGATATAAAGATGTCGTTGCGTTGCTGACGTATTTGAAGACCAAGGAAGAACTTAAGCTCACCCATCATGGACATCTGATATTGCTCTTGCATCATATATCCAAACTCTTCACTGTATTTCTGATTGGTGCAGCCGAAGATAATGTCATCCACATATATTTGGCACACAAATAGTTCACCATCATATGTCTTCGTGAAGAGAGTGGGGTCGAGGGAACCATATTTGAAGCCTTTGCTCTTCAGGAAGTCTTTGAGTGTGTCATACCAAGCCCGAGGAGCTTGTTTGAGGCCATATAGTGCCTTGTTGAGCTTGTACACCATGTCAGGATGTTTTGGATCTTCAAAGCCAGGCGGTTGTGCAACATACACTTCTTCTTCAATCTTGCCATATAGAAAAGCACTCTTCACAACCATTTGATATAGAAGTATGTTATGATGATTTGCATAGGCCAGCAGTATGTGTATGGCTTCAAGTCTAGCCACAGGAGCAAATGTTTCATCGAAGTCAATCCCTTCAACTTGAGTGTATCCTTGAGCAACGAGACGAGCTTTGTTTCTGACAACTTGACCATGCTCATCTTGCTTGTTGTGATATATCCATTTGGTGCCTATTATATTGTGCTTCCCAGGATCAGGACGCTTAACCAGTTCCCATACATTATTCAGCTCAAACTGTTGAAGCTCTTCTTGCATAGCTTGAATCCATTCAGGTTCCATGAAGGCTTCTTCAACTTTCTTGGGTTCAGTTATTGAGACGAATGCGAAGTGCCCACAGAAATTTGCTAGCTGTGTTGCCCTTGAATGAGTGAGTGGACCTGGTGCATTGATGCTATCAATTATTCTCTCAATCTATACTTCATTTGCAACACGAGGATGTACAGGACGAAGATTTTGCTCTTGCTGATCACTGTCATTGTTAGAGGGATTGTCTTCAGGTTGATCAGGTGCGGAGATGATAAGTTCCTCTTCAGGTTGAGCTTCAGAAGGTATGATTTCTCCAGTTCCCATAAGTTTGATTGATTCACCGGATGGAACTTCATCTAGCACATTTGGCAAGTGCTCTCTTTGTGAGCCGTTAGTCTCATCGAACCGCACATCCACTGTTTCAACCACTTTATAATGAAATAGATTGAAAACTCTGTAGGAGTGCGAATCCTTTCCATATCCAAGCATAAAACCCTCATGTGCTTTTGGTGAAAATTTTGAAGTGTGATGTGGATCCTTGATCCAGCACCTGGCGCCAAATACTCTGAAGTAACTGACATTTGGCTTCTTGCCATTAAGGAGCTCATAGGATGTCTTGTTAAGAAGCTTGTGAAGATAAACACGGTTGATGATATGGCATGCAGTGTCAATGGCTTCAGGCCAGAATTTTCTTGGAGTCTTGTATTCATCAAGCATTGTCCGAGCCATCTCAATAAGTGTTTTGTTCTTGCGTTCGACAATGCCATTCTGCTGTGGCGTGTACGGAGCTGAGAATTCATGTGTGATGCCCAAAGTATCAAGATATGTATCTAGGCCAGTGTTCTTGAATTCAGTGACATTGTCACTTCTGATGTGCTTTATCTTGGCGCCATAGTTGTTCATTGCTCGATTGGCGAAGCGTCTGAAGACATCCTGCACTTCAGTCTTCTAAAGGATTATATGCACCCAAGTATATCTTGAATAATCATCAACAATGACAAAGCCATAGAGACAAGCAGTAGTAGTAAGAGTTGCGTAATGAGTGGGACCGAAAAGATCCATGTGTAGCAGTTCGAAGGGTTGAGTCGTTGTCATGATTGTCTTTGAGGGATGCTTGGCCCTCGTCATCTTTCCTGCTTCACAGGCATCGCATAAGTGATCCTTCTTGAACTTGACGCCCTCGATGCCTATGACATGCTTCTTCCTTGCAAGGGTGTGGAGGTTCCTCATGCCAGCATGCCCTAGCCTTCGATGCCAGAGCCAGCATTCAGAAGCTTTTGCTAGAAGACATACTGCAAGTTGTGGTCCTGCTGAGAAATCTACCACGTACAAATCATCTTTCCGATACCCTTCAAACACTAGAGACTTGTCAGATTCCATTAGTACAAGGCAACGATATTTTCCAAACATCACAATCATGTTTAAATCACAAAGCATTGAGACAGGCATTAAGTTGAAACCAAGGGATTCAACAAGCATGAGTTTATCCATGTGTTGATCCTTTGAGATTGCAACTCTACCTAGACCCAATACCTTGCTTTTACCAGTGTCAGCAAATGTGATGTGACTTTTGTCAGATGGACGTAAAGTTGAGTCCATGAGAAGGCTTCGCTTGCCAGTCATGTGATTTGTACACCCACTATCAATAATCCATTCTGAAGCAGCTGGTGTCGTACCCTACAGTGCAGTTAGGGGATAGGCTTCACGAAGAGAATTGTGAAGCAAAAACATTTGACGAACCAGTGGATTATTAAAGCTTAGATCGAGATTAGGACTGATAGGGCAAGTTGCAAGCGATTCAGGAACAAAGTACATAATAAGACCATTTGGGCAATTGATCTTGCGCCCTACAAGATGTTTAAGGTCCCCAGCAATAGTGTCAAACGATTTTGGTTTTCGGCCGGAGACCTTTCCCTGCAAAAGAGAGTTAAGCTTTCTTAGCCACCCACATCTTCAGGGGTGGCTTCGAAGCAATAAGTCTAAGTGCAGCATCTGAGAACTTTGGCTTTGGAGCCCTCGCAAAAAGTCTTGCAGGTGGACAATAGTACTCATAAGAATAAGCAGAATAGTTCTTGGTCTTATGAACATGGAGGTTTGATGGACCGCGCTCATATTCATAGGCCTGAGTATGGCTTCCCTGCAAAACATTTGCATTAGTGTGACTCAGGTGAGTCCTTTGTCTGTATGAAGCCATTGGACCGTATGAAGCCTGTGGTCTGGGGTTTGTCTTCTTCACTTGTGGTGTCATGATGACATTCACAGGGAGATTCTCCAAACACCTTTTCGGCACCCAGATCTTCTTCATAGGCGGTCCATTCCTGCAGTTAGTACCAATATACCTGGCAAACACTTCACCATTTTGATTCTTAAACAATTTATAGTTTGCATCAAAGGATTCATCAATAACAATGGGGTTAGCACAAGTGAAGCCAGATAGGGTGGATGGATCTGCTGAAGGTTCCTTTGCAGCAACCCATGTGGTTTTGGGGTACTGCTCAGGTTTCCAGTAAGAGCCATCAGCATTCATTTTCCTTTCGAACCCAACACCCTCTTTCCTAGGGTTTCGGTTCAGGATCTGCCTTTTGAGGACATCACATAGTGTCTGATGCCCTTTGAGACTTTTGTACATCCCTGTTTCAAGCAGTGTCTTCAACCTAGCATTCTCATCAGCAATAGCAGTGGTATCCTCAGCAGAGGGGTTAGTTACCACATCAACAGTTGAAGATATTGCAACAGTAGCAGCAGTAGAACATTCAGCAACAGAAGTAGCGTTATCACGCTCAATGCATTTAAGACATGGTGGTTCAAATCCTTCCTGAGCTGAACTAATCTGTTCGGCGCGAAGTGACTCGCTTTCCTTTTGAAGATCTTCATGAGCCGCTCTCAATTTCTCAAGATCTTGCTTCCTTTGAAGATAATCATAGGAAAGCCTTTCATGAGTTGTTGAGAGCGTTTCATGACGACTTTCAAGTTCCTCATACTTAACGTGAAGATTTTTTATGTCTTCAATTAAGGACTGAGATCGAGTCATTTCAACGTCTAACAGATCATCGCTTTTGTCTAACAGTTTTTGAATGTGTTCCATAGCTTTCTGTTGTTCAGTTGCAATTTTAGCAAGTGTTTTGTAGCTGGGTTTGGAACCACAATCAGAGTCATCATCACTAGATGTTTGATAGTGAGTAGTGCGTGTGTTTACCTTGGCACCGCGTGCCATGAAGCAGTAGGAAGGAGCGGAATAGTCCTTGTCATTTGCATCGGTGTCGGTGATGAAGTCATTGTCTTCAGTGTTGAAGATGGACTTGGCAATGTATGTTGTAGCCAGACTTACAACGCCAGAACCGGACTCCTCCTCAGACTCCACCTCCGCCTCCTCAGAAGCGGACTCCTCCTCAGAGTCCATTTCCTTGCCAACAAATGCACGTGCCTTGCCAGATGAGCTCTTCTTGTGTGATGAAGACTTGGAGGAAGACTTGGAAGAAGATTTTGAGTATTTCTTCTTCTTCTTGTCGTCAGAGTCATACTCCTTGCTCTTCTTCTTCTTGTTGTTCTCATTGTCCCACTGTGGACACTCAGAGATGTAGTGGCCGGGTTTCTTGCACTTGTGACATGTTCTCTTCTTGTAGTCATGAGCAGAAGCTTCATCATTCCTTGAGCCTGATCGTGAAGACTTTCTGAGGCCTTTCTTCTTGGTGAATTTTTGGAACTTCTTCACAAGCATAGCAAGCTCCCTTCCAATATCTTCAGGATCATCAGAACTGCTGTCAGATTCTTCTTCAGATGAGGAGACAGCCTTTGCCTTCAAGGCACGAGTTCGCCCATAGTTGGGACCGTAGATGTCTCTTTTCTCAGAAAGCTGAAACTCGTGTGTGTTGAGCCTCTGAAGTATGTCATACGGATCGAGTGTCTTGAAATTAGGACGTTCTTGAATCATTAGGGCTAGGGTGTCAAACGAACTGTCAAGTGATCTCAGGAGTGTCTTGACGACTTCATGCTTGGTGATCTCAGTAGCGCCGAGGGCTTGAAGCTCATTTGTGATGTTAGTGAGTCGATCAATCGTGAGCTGGACATTCTCATTGTCATTTCTCTTGAAGCGGTTGAAGAGGTTGCGAAGAATACTGATTCTCTGATCTCTCTGGGTTGAGACGCCTTCGTTGACCTTGGATAGCCAGTCCCGGACTAGCTTAGATGTTTCCAAAGCACTCAAGCGGCCATACTGTCCTTTGGTCAGATGACCACAGATGATATTCTTGGTAGTAGAGTCCAGTTGAACGAACTTCTTGACATCAGCGGCAGTGACACCTTCTCCAGCCTTGGGAACGGCGTTCTTGACGACATACCATAGGTCGACATCAATGGCTTCAAGATGCATGTGAAGGAAATATGCCCTAGAGGCAATAATAAAGTTATTAGTTATTTCCTTATATCATGATAAATGTTTATTATTCATGCTAGAATTGTATTAACCGGAAACATAATACATGTGTGAATACATAGACAAACAGAGTGTCACTAGTATGCCTCTACTTGACTAGCTCGTTAATCAAAGATGGTTATGTTTCCTAACCATGAAGAAAGAGTTGTTATTTGATTAATGGGATCACATCATTAGTTGAATGATCTGATTGACATGACCCATTCCATTAGCTTAGCACCCGATCGTTTAGTATGTTGCTATTGCTTTCTTCATGACTTATACATGTTCCTATGACTATGAGATTATGCAACTCCCGTTTGCCAGAGGAACACTTTGGGTGTTACCAAACGTCACAACGTAACTGGGTGATTATAAAGGAGTACTACAGGTGTCTCCAAAGGTAGATGTTGGGTTGGCGTATTTCGAGATTAGAATTTGTCACTCCGATTGTCGGAGAGGTATCTCTGGGCCCTCTCGGTAATACACATCACATAAGCCTTGCAAGCACTGCAACTAATATGTTAGTTGTGAGATGATGTATTACGGAACGAGTAAAGAGACTTGCCAGTAACGAGATTGAACTAGGTATTCTAGGTATTGGACACCGACGATCGAATCTCGGGCAAGTAACATACCGATGACAAAGGGAACAACGTATGTTGTTATGCGGTCTGACCGATAAAGATCTTCGTAGAATATGTAGGAGCCAATATGGGCATCCAGGTCCCGCTACTGGTTATTGACCAGAGACGTTTCTCGGTCATGTCTACATTGTTCTCGAACCGTAGGGTCCGCACGCTTAACGTTACGATGACAGTTATTATGAGTTTATGCATTTTGATGTACCGAAGTTAGTTCGGAGTCCCGGATATGATCACGGACATGACGAGGAGTCTCGAAATGGCCGAGACATAAAGATTGATATATTGGAAGCCTATATTTGGACATCGGAATTGTTCCGGGTGAAAATCGGCATTTTACCGGAGTACCGGGGGGTTACCGGAACCCCCCCGGGGGTTTATGAGCCTACATGGACCATAAGGGAGAAGAGAGGGGCCGGCCAGGGCAGGCCGCATGCCCCCTCCCCCCTAGTCCGAATAGGACAAGGAAGGGGGGGCGGCGCCCCCCCTTTCCTCTTCTCCCTCCCTCTTTTCCTTATCCAACAAGGCAAGTGGAAGGGAGTCCTACTCCCGGTGGGAGTAGGACTCCTCCTGGCGCACCCCTTGGGGGCCGGCCGCACCTCCCCCTCCCTCCTTTATATACAGGGGCAGGGGGCACCCTAGAACACACAATTGATCCCCGTGATCGTTCCTTAGCCGTGTGCGGTGCCCCCTGCCACCATATTCCACCTCGGTCATATCGTTGTAGTGCTTAGGCGAAGCCCTGCGTCGGTAGAACATCATCATCGTCACCACGCCGTTGTGCTGACGGAACTCATCCCCGAAGCTTTGCTGGATCAGAGCCCGGGGAGCGTCATCGAGCTGTACGGGTGCTTAGAACTCGGAGGTGCCGGAGTAACGGTGCTTGGATCGGTCGGATCGGGAAGAAGACGTACGACTACTTCCTCTACGTTGTGTTAATGCTTCCATTGTGATCTACAAGGGTACATAGATCATACTCTCCCCTCTCGTTGCTATGCATCACCATGATCTTGCGTGTGCGTAGGAATTTTTTTGAAATTACTACGTTCCCCAATAGTGGCATCCGAGCCTAGGTTTTATGGTTTGATGTTATTTGCACGAGTAGAACACAAGTGAGTTGTGGACGATATAAGTCATACTGCCTACCAACATGTCATACTTTGGTTCGACGGTATTGTTGGATGAAGCGGCCCGGACCAACATTACGCGTACGCTTACGCGAGACCGGTTCTCCCGACGTGCTTTGCACAAAGGTGGCTTGCGGGTGACTGTTTCTCCAACTTTAGTTGAACCAAGTGTGGCTACGCCCGGTCCTTGCGAAGGTTAAAACGGAGTCTATTTGACAAACTATCGTTGTGGTTTTGATGCGTAGGTGAGATTGGTTCTTGCTTAAGCCCGTAGCAGCCACGTAAAACTTGCAACAACAAAGTAGAGGACGTCTAACTTGTTTTTGCAGGGCATGTTGTGATGTGATATGGTCAAGGCATGATGATATATTTTATTGTATGAGATGATCATGTTTTGTAACCGAGTTATCGTCAACTGGCAGGAGCCATATGGTTGTCGCTTTATTGTATGCAATGCAATCGCGATGTAATGCTTTACTTTATTACTAAGCGGTAGTGATAGTCGTGGAAGCATAAGATTGGCGAGACGACAACGATGCTACGATGGAGATCAAGGTGTCGCGCCGGTGACGATGGTGATCATGACGGTGCTTCGGAGATGGAGATCACAAGCACAAGATGATGATGGCCATATCATATCACTTATATTGATTGCATGTGATGTTTATCCTTTATCCATCTTATCTTGCTTTGATTGACGGTAGCATTATAAGATGATCTCTCACTAAATTATCAAGAAGTGTTCTCCCCGAGTATGCACCGTTGCCAAAGTTCGTCGTGCCCAGACACCACGTGATGATCGGGTGTGATAAGCTCTACGTCCATCTACAACGGGTGCAAGCCAGTTTTGCACACGCAGAATACTCGGGTTATACTTGACGAGCCTAGCATATGCAGATATGGCCTCGGAACACGGAGACCGAAAGGTCGAGCATGAATCATATAGTAGATATGATCAACATAATGATGTTCACCATTGAAGACTAATCCATTTCACGTGATGATCAGTTATGGTTTAGTTGATTTGGATCACGTGATCACTTAGAAGATTAGGGGGATGTCTATCTAAGTGGGAGTTCTTAAATAATATGATTAATTGAACTTAAATTTATCATGAACTTAGTACCTGATAGTATCTTGCTTGTTTATGTTGATTGTAGATAGATGGCTCATGCTGTTGTTCCATTGAATTTTAATGCGTTCCTTGAGAAAGCAAAGTTGAAAGATGATGGTAGCAATTACACGGACTGGGTCCGTAACTTGAGGATTATCCTCATTGCTGCTCAGAAGAATTACGTCCTGGAAGCACCGCTGGGTGCCAGGCCTGCTGCTAGAGCAACACCAGATGTTATGAACGTCTGGCAGGGCAAAGCTGATGACTACTCGATAGTTCAGTGTGCCATGCCTTACGGCTTAGAATCGGGACTTCAACGATGTTTTGAACGTCATGGAGCATATGAGATGTTCCAGGAGTTGAAGTTAATATTTTAAGCAAATGCCCAGATTGAGAGATATGAAGTCTCCAATAAGTTCTATAGCTACAAGATGGAGGAGAACAGTTCTGCCAGTGAGCATATACTCAAAATGTCTGGGTATAATAATCACTTGATTCAATTGGGAGTTAATCTTTCGGATGATTGCGTCATTGACAGAATTCTCCAATCACTGCCACCAAGCTACAAGAGCTTCGTGATGAACTATAATATGCAAGGGATGAACAAGACTATTCCCGAGCTCTTCGCAATGCTGAAAGCTGTGGAGGTAGAAATCGAGAAGGAGCATCAAGTGTTGATGGTTAACAAGACCACTAGTTTCAAGAAAAAGGGCAAAGGGAAGAAGAAGGGGAACTTCAAGAAGAACGGCAAAAAAGTTGCTGCTTAAGAGAAGAAACCCAAGTCTGGACCTAAGCTTGAAACTGAGTGCTTCTACTGCAAGCAGACTGGTCACTGGAAGCGGAACTGCCCCAAGTATTTGGCGGATAAGAAGGATGGCAAGGTGAACAAAGGTATATGTGATATACATGTTATTGATGTGTACCTTACTAGAGCTCGCAGTAGCACCTGGGTATTTGATACTGGTTCTGTTGCTAATATTTGCAACTCGAAACAGGGACTACGGATTAAGCGAACACTGGCAAAGGACGAGGTGACGATGCGCGTGGGAAACGGTTCCAAAGTCGATGTGATCGCGGTCGGCACGCTACCTCTACATCTACCTTCGGGATTAATATTAGACCTAAATAATTGTTATTTGGTGCCAGCATTGAGCATGAACATTATATCTGGATCTTGTTTAATGCGAGACGGTTATTCATTTAAATCAGAGAATAATGGTTGTTCTATTTATATGAGTAATATCTTTTATGGTCATGCACCTTTCAAGAGTGGTCTATTTTTGATGAATCTCGATAGTAGTGATACACATATTCATAATGTTGAAGCCAAAAGATGCAGAGTTGATAATGATAGTGCAACTTATTTGTGGCACTACCGTTTAGGTCATATCGGTGTAAAGCGCATGAAGAAACTCCATACTGATGGGCTTTTGGAACCACTTGATTATGAATCACTTGGTACTTGCGAACCGTGCCTCATGGGCAAGATGACTAAAACGCCGTTCTCCGGTACTATGGACAGAGCAACAGATTTGTTGGAAATCATACATACAGATGTATGTGGTCCGATGAATATTGAGGCTCGTGGCGGATATCGTTATTTTCTCACCTTCACAGATGATTTAAGAAGATATGGGTATATCTACTTAATGAAACATAAGTCTGAAACATTTGAAAAGTTCAAAGAATTTCAGAGTGAAGTTGAAAATCATCGTAACAAGAAAATAAAGTTTCTACGATCTGATCGTGGAGGAGAATATTTGAGTTACGAGTTTGGTGTACATTTGAAAAATTGTGGAATAGTTTCGCAACTCACGCCACCCGGAACACCACAGCGTAATGGTGTGTCCGAACATCGTAATCGTACTTTACTAGATATGGTGCGATCTATGATGTCTCTTACTGATTTACCGCTATCTTTTTGGGGTTATGCTTTAGAGACGGCCGCATTCACGTTAAATAGGGCACTATCAAAATCTGTTGAGACGACACCTTATGAACTGTGGTTTGGCAAGAAACCAAAGTTGTCGTTTCTTAAAGTCTGGGGCTGCGATGCTTATGTGAAAAAGCTTCAACCTAATAAGCTCGAACCCAAATCGGAGAAATGTGTCTTCATAGGATACCCAAAGGAGACTGTTGGGTACACCTTCTATCACAGATCTGAAGGCAAGACATTCGTTGCTAAGAATGGATCCTTTCTAGAGAAGGAGTTTCTCTCGAAAGAAGTGAGTGGGAGGAAAGTAGAACTTGACGAGGTAACTGTACCTACTCCCTTATTGGAAAGTAGTACATCACAGAAAACTGTTTCTGCGACACCTATACCAATAAGTGAGGAACCTAATGATGATGATCATGAAACTTTAGATCAAGATACTACTGAACCTCGTAGATCAACCAGAGTGAGATCCGCACCAGAGTGGTATGGTAATCCTGTTCTGGAAGTCATGCTACTAGATCATGATGAACCTACGAACTATGAAGAAGCGATGGTGAGCCCAGATTCCGCAAAATGGCTTGAAGCCATGAAATCTGATATGGGATCCATGTATGAGAACAAAGTATGGACTTTGGTTGACTTGCCCGATGATCGGCAAGCAATTGAGAATAAATGGATCTTCAAGAAGAAGACTGACGCTGATGGTAATGTTACTGTCTACAAAGCTCGACTTGTCGCGAAAGGTTTTCGACAAGTTCAAGGGGTTGACTACGATGAGACCTTCTCACCTGTAGCGATGCTTAAGTCTGTCCGAATCATGTTAGCAATTGCCGCATTTTATGATTAT
Organism: Triticum urartu; assembly: GCF_056163025.1. Classification (NCBI taxonomy): domain Eukaryota; kingdom Viridiplantae; phylum Streptophyta; class Magnoliopsida; order Poales; family Poaceae; genus Triticum; species Triticum urartu. The sequence goes on along the minus strand of NC_141874.1, from coordinate 737,664,377 downwards.
GAAATTTGGCAGATGGATGTCAAAACTGCATTCCTGAATGGATTTCTGGAAGAAGAGTTGTATATGGTGCAACCAGAAGGTTTTGTCAATCCAAAGGGAGCTAACAAAGTGTGCAAGCTCCAGCGATCCATTTATGGACTGGTGCAAGCCTCTCGGAGTTGGAATAAACACTTTGATAGTGTGATCAAAGCATTTGGTTTTATACAGACTTTTGGAGAAGCCTGTATTTACAAAAAGGTGAGTGGGAGCTCTGTAGCATTTCTGATATTATATGTGGATGACATATTACTGATTGGAAATAATATAGAATTTCTGGATAGCATAAAGGGATACTTGAATAAGAGTTTTTCAATGAAAGACCTCGGTGAAGCTGCTTACATATTGGGCATTAAGATCTATAGAGATAGATCGAGACGCTTAATTGGACTTTCACAAAGCACATACCTTGACAAAGTTTTGAAAAAGTTAAAAATGGATCAAGCAAAGAAAGGGTTCTTGCCTGTGTTACAAGGTGTGAGATTGAGTAAGACTCAAACCCCGACCACTGTAGAAGATAAAGAGAAAATGAAAGATGTTCCCTATGCTTCAGCCATAGGCTCTATCATGTATGCAATGCTGTATACCAGACCTGATGTGTGCCTTGCTATAAGTCTGGCAGGGAGGTACCAAAGTAATCCAGGAGTGGATCACTGGACAGCGGTCAAGAACATCCTGAAATACCTGAAAAGGACTAAGGATATGTTTCTCATATATGGAGGTGACAAAGAGCTCATCGTAAAAGGTTACGTTGATGCAAGCTTTGACACTGATCCGGACGATTCTAAATCGCAAACCGGATACGTGTTTACATTAAACGGTGGAGCTGTCAGTTGGTGCAGTTCGAAACAAAGCGTCGTAGTGGGATCTACATGTGAAGCGGAATACATAGCTGCTTTGGAAGCAGCAAATGAAGGAGTCTGGATGAAGGAGTTCGTATCCGATCTAGGTGTCATACTTAGTGCATCGGGTCCAATGAAAATCTTTTGTGACAATACTGGTGCAATTGCCTTGGCAAAGGAATCCAGATTTCACAAAAGGACCAAACACATCAAGAGAAGCTTCAATTCCATCCGGGATCTAGTCCAGGTGGGAGACATAGAGATTTGCAAGATACATACGGATCTGAATGTTGCAGACCCGTTGGCTAAGCCTCTTCCACGAGCAAAACATGATCAGCACCAAGACTCCATGGGTGTAAGAATCATTACTGTGTAATCTAGATTATTGACTCTAGTGCAAGTGGGAGACTGAAGGAAATATGCCCTAGAGGCAATAATAAAGTTATTAGTTATTTCCTTATATCATGATAAATGTTTATTATTCATGCTAGAATTGTATTAACCGGAAACATAATACATGTGTGAATACATAGACAAACAGAGTGTCACTAGTATGCCTCTACTTGACTAGCTCGTTAATCAAAGATGGTTATGTTTCCTAACCATGAAGAAAGAGTTGTTATTTGATTAACGGGATCACATCATTAGTTGAATGATCTGATTGACATGACCCATTCCATTAGCTTAGCACCCGATCGTTTAGTATGTTGCTATTGCTTTCTTCATGACTTATACATGTTCCTATGACTATGAGATTATGCAACTCCCGTTTGCCAGAGGAACACTTTGGGTGCTACCAAACGTCACAACGTAACTGGGTGATTATAAAGGAGTACTACAGGTGTCTCCAAAGGTAGATGTTGGGTTGGCGTATTTCGAGATTAGAATTTGTCACTCCGATTGTCGGAGAGGTATCTCTGGGCCCTCTCGGTAATACACATCACATAAGCCTTGCAAGCACTGCAACTAATATGTTAGTTGTGAGATGATGTATTACGGAACGAGTAAAGAGACTTGCCAGTAATGAGATTGAACTAGGTATTGGATACCGACGATCGAATCTCGGGCAAGTAACATACCGATGACAAAGGGAACAACGTATGTTGTTATGCGGTCTGACCGATAAAGATCTTCGTAGAATATGTAGGAGCCAATATGGGCATCCAGGTCCCGCTATTGGTTATTGACCAGAGACGTGTCTCGGTCATGTCTACAATGTTCTCGAACCGTAGGGTCCGCACGCTTAACGTTACGATGACAGTTATTATGAGTTTATGCATTTTGATGTACCGAAGTTAGTTCGGAGTCCCGGATGTGATCACGAACATGACGAGGAGTCTCGAAATGGCCGAGACATAAAGATTGATATATTGGAAGCCTATATTTGGACATCGGAATTGTTCCGGGTGAAAATCAGCATTTTACCGGAGTACCGGGGGGTTGCCGGAACCCCCCCGGGGGTTTATGGGCCTACATGGACCATAAGGGAGAAGAGAGGGGCTGGCCAGGGCAGGCTGCGCGCCCCCTCCCCCCTAGTCCAAATAGGACAAGGAAGGGGGGGCGGCGCCCCCCTTTCCTCTTCTCCCTCCCTCTTTTCCTTATCCAACAAGGCAAGTGGAAGAGAGTCCTACTCCCGGTGGGAGTAGGACTCCTCCTGGCGCACCCCTTGGGGGCCGGCCGCACCTCCCCCTCCCTCCTTTATATACGATGGGCAGGGGGGCACCCTAGAACACAAAATTGATCCCCGTGATCGTTCCTTAGCCGTGTGCGGTGCCCCCTGCCACCATATTCCACCTCGGTCATATCGTTGTAGTGCTTAGGCGAAGCCCTGCGTCGGTAGAACATCATCATCGTCACCACGCCGTTGTGCTGACGGAACTCATCCCCGAAGCTTTGCTGGATCGGAGCCCGGGGAGCGTCATCGAGCTGTACGTGTGCTAAGAACTCGGAGGTGCCGGAGTAACGGTGCTTGGATCGGTCGGATCGGGAAGAAGACGTACGACTACTTCCTCTACGTTGTGTTAATGCTTCCATTGCGATCTACAAGGGTACGTAGATCATACTCTCCCCTCTCGTTGCTATGCATCACCATGATCTTGCGTGTGCGTAGGAAATTTTTTGAAATTACTACGTTCCCCAACAGCATGCGCATCTTATTCTTCTAGTATGGATATTCAGTTCCATCGAAGACGGGGCATGCAGCGGAGACTATAATTATCCCTGCAGTTGACATAGCTAAAACTCCAGGTGGTTAAACCGAATCACAGAGAACAAGGGAGTACCTTGCTTTGATACCAATTGAAAGTGCTAGTGATCGACTAGAGGGGGGTGAAGGAAATATGCCCTAGAGGCAATAATAAAGTTATTATTTATTTCCTTATATCATGATAAAAGTTTATTATTAATGCTAGAATTGTATTAACCGGAAACATAATACATGTGTGAATACATAGACAAACGGAGTGTCACTAGTATGCCTCTACTTGACTAGCTCGTTAATCAAAGATGGTTATGTTTCCTAACCATTGACAAAGAGTTGTCATTTGATTAAACGGGATCACATCATTAGTTGAATGATCTGATTGACATGACCCATTCCATTAGCTTAGCATCCAATCGTTTAGAATGTTGCTATTGCTTTCTTCATGACTTATACATGTTCCTATGACTATGAGATTATGTAACTCCCGTGTGCTGGAGGAACACTTTGTGTGCTACCAAACGTCACAACGTAACTAGATGATTATAAAGGTACTCTACAGGTGTCTCCAAAGGTACATGTTGGGTTGACGTATTTCGAGATTAGGATTTGTCACTCCGATCGTCGGAGAGGTATCTCTAGGCCCTCTCGGTAATGCACATCACTTAAGCCTTGCAAGCAATGCAACTAATGAGTTAGTTGCGAGATGATGTATTACAGAATGAGTAAAGAGACTTGCCGGTAACGAGATTGAACTAGGTATTGGATACCGACGATCGAATCTCGGGCAAGTAACATACCGATGACAAAGGGAACAACGTATGTTGTTATGCGGTCTGACCGATAAACATCTTCGTAGAATATGTAGGAGCCAATATGGGCATCCAGGTCCCGCTATTGGTTATTGACTGGAGACATGTCTCGGTCATGTCTACATTGTTCTTGAACCCGTAGGGTCCGCACGCTTAAGGTTTCGATGACAGTTATATTATGAGTTTATACGTTTTGATGTACCAAAGGTTGTTCGGAGTCCCGGATGTGATCACGGACATGACGAGGAGTCTCGAAATGGTCGAGACATAAAGATTGATATATTGGACGGCTATATTCGGACACCGGAAGTGTTCCGGGTGATGTCGGAGAAAACCAGAAAGCCGGAGGGTTACCGGAACCCCCCCCCCCCCCCCGGAGAAGTAATGGGCCATATGGGCCTTAGTGGAGAGAGAGAGGGGCAGCCAAAGGTGGGCCGCGCGCCTCCTCCCCCCTGGTCCGAATTGGACTAGGAGAGGGGGGGCGGCGCCCCCCTTTCCTTCTCCCTCCCCACTTCTTTCCCCCTCCTAGTAGGAGTCCTACTCCTACTAGGAGGGACTCCTACTAGGAGGAGGACTCCTCCTTGGTGCGCCATAGGGGCCAGCCGGCCTCCTCCTCTCTTGAACCTTTATATACGGAGGCAGGGGCACCCCAGAAACACACAAGTTGATCCACGTGATCATATTCTTAGCCGTGTGCGGCGCCCCCTGCCACCATAGTCCTCGATAATATTGTAGCTGTGCTTAGGCGAAGCCCTGCGACAGTGGTACATCAAGATCGTCACCACGCCGTCGTGCTGACGGAACTCTTCCCCGACACTTTGCTGGATCGGAGTCCGGGGATCGTCATCGAGCTGAACGTGTGCTAAAACTCGGAGGTGCGGTAGTTTCGGTGCTTGATCGGTCGGGCCGTGAAGACGTACGACTACATCAACCGCGTTGTCATAACGCTTCCGTTGTCGGTCTACAAGGGTACGTAGATCACACTCTCCCCTCGTTGCTATGCATCACCATGATCTTGCGTGTGTGTAGGAAAATTTTTGAAATTACTACGTTCCCCAACAGTGGCATCCGAGCCTAGGTTTTATGTGTTGATGTTATATGCACGAGTAGAACACAAGTGAGTTGTGGGCGATATAAGTCATACTGCTTACCAGCATGTCATACTTTGGTTCGGCGGTATTGTTGGACGAAGCGGCCCGGACCGACATTACGCGTACGCTTACGCGAGACTGGTTCTCCCGACGTGCTTTGCACATAGGTGGCTTGCGGGTGGCAGTTTCTCCAACTTTAGTTGAACCGAGTGTGGCTACGCTCGGTCCTTGCGAAGGTTAAAACAGCACCAACTTGACAAACTATCATTGTGGTTTTGATGCGTAGGTAAGATTGGTTCTTGCTTAAGCCCGTAGCAGCCACGTAAAACTTGCAACAACAAAGTAGAGGACGTCTAACTTGTTTTTGCAGGGCATGTTGTGATGTGATATGGTCAAGACATGGTGCTGATTTTATTGTATGAGATGATCATGTTTTGTAACCGAGTTATCGGCAACTGGCAGGAGCCATATGGTTGTCGCTTTATTGTATGCAATGCAATCGCGCAGTAATGCTTTACTTTATCACTAAACGGTTGCGATAGTCGTGGAAGCATAATATTGGCGAGACGACAACGATGCTACGATGGAGATCAAGGTGTCGCACTGGTGACGATGGTGATCATGACGGTGCTTCGGAGATGGAGATCACAGGCACAAGATGATGATGGCCATATCATATCACTTATATTGATTGCATGTGATGTTTATCTTTTATGCATCTTATCTTGCTTTGATTGACGGTAGCATTATAAGATGATCTCTCACTAAAATTATCAAGAAGTGTTCTCCCTGAGTATGCACCGTTGCGAAAGTTCTTCGTGCTGAGACACCACGTGATGATCGGGTGTGATAGGCTCTACGTTCAAATACAACGGGTGCAAAACAGTTGCACACGCGGAATACTCAGGTTATACTTGACGAGCCAAGCATATACAGATATGGCCTCGGAACACGGAGACCGAAAGGTCGAGCGTGAATCATATAGTAGATATGATCAACATAGTGATGTTCACCAATGAAACTACTCCATCTAACGTGATGATCGGACATGGTTTAGTTGATTTGGATCACGTGATCACTTAGAGGATTAGAGGGATGTCTATCTAAGTGGGAGTTCTTAAGTAATTTGATTAATTGAACTTAAATTTATCATGAACTTAGTACCTGATAGTATCTTGCTTATGTATGTTTGATTGTAGATAGATGGCCCGTGCTGTTGTTCCGTTGAATTTTAATGCGTTCCTTGAGAAAGCAAAGTTGAAAGATGATGGTAGCAATTACACGGACTGGGTCTGTAACTTGAGGATTATCCTCATTGCTGCACAGAAGAATTACGTCCTGGAAGCACCGCTGGGTGCCAGGCCTACTGCTGGAGCAACACCAGATGTTATGAACGTCTGGCAGAGCAAAGCTGATGACTACTCGATAGTTCAGTGTGCCATGCTTTACGGCTTAGAATCAGGACTTCAACGATGTTTTGAACGTCATGGAGCATATGAGATGTTCCAGGAGTTGAAGTTAATATTTCAAGCAAATGCCCGAATTGAGAGATATGAAGTCTCCAATAAGTTCTATAGCTGCAAGATGGGGGAGAACAGTCCTGTCAGTGAGCATATACTCAAAATGTCTGGGTATAATAATCACTTGATTCAGATGGGAGTTAATCTTCCAGATGATTGCTTCATTGACAGAATTCTCCAATCACTGCCACCAAGCTACAAGAGCTTCGTGATGAACTATAATATGCAAGGGATGAACAAGACTATTCCCGAGCTCTTCGCAATGCTGAAAGCTGCGGAGGTAGAAATCAAAAAGGAGCATCAAGTGTTGATGGTCAACAAGACCACTAGTTTCAAGAAAAAGGGCAAAGGGAAGAAGAAGGGGAACTTCAAGAAAAACGGCAAGCAAGTTGCTGCTCAAGAGAAGAAACCCAAGTCTGGACCTAAGCCTGAAACTGAGTGCTTCTACTGCAAGCAGACTGGTCACTGGAAGCGGAACTGCCCCAAGTATTTGGCGGATAAGAAGGATGGCAAGGTGAACCAAGGTATATGTGATATACATGTTATTGATGTGTACCTTACTAATGCTCGCAGTAGCACCTGGGTATTTGATACTGGTTCTGTTGCTAATATTTGCAACTCGAAACAGGGACTACGGATTAAGCGAAGATTGGCTAAGGACGAGGTGACGATGCGCGTGGGAAACGGTTCCAAAGTCGATGTGATCGCGGTCGGCACGCTACCTCTGCATCTACCTTCGGGATTAATATTAGACCTAAATAATTGTTATTTGGTGCCAGCGTTGAGCATGAACATTATATCTGGATCTTGTTTAATGCGAGATGGTTATTCATTTAAATCAGAGAATAATGGTTGTTCTATTTATATGAGTAATATCTTTTATGGTCATGCACCCTTGAAGAGTGGTCTATTCTTATTAGATCTCGATAGTAGTGATACACATATTCATAATGTTGAAGCCAAAAGATGCAGAGTTGATAATGATGGTGCAACTTATTTGTGGCACTGCCGTTTAGGTCATATCGATGTAAAGCGCATGAAGAAACTCCATACTGATGGACTTTTGGAGCCACTTGATTATGAACCACTTGGTACTTGCGAACCGTGCCTCATGGGCAAGATGACTAAAACACCGTTCTCCGGTACAATGGAGAGAGCAACAGATTTGTTGGAAATCATACATACAGATGTATGTGGTCCCATGAATATTGAGGCTCGTGGTGGATATCGTTATTTTCTCACCTTCACAGATGACTTAAGCAGATATGGGTATATCTACTTAATGAAACATAAGTCTGAAACATTTGAAAAGTTCAAAGAATTTCAGAGTGAAGTTGAAAATCATCGTAACAAGAAAATAAAGTTTCTACGATCTGATCGTGGAGGAGAATATTTGAGTTACGAGTTTGGTGTACATTTGAAGCAATGCGGAATAGTTTCGCAAGTCACGCCACCCGGAACACCACAGCGTAATGGTGTGTCCGAACGTCGTAATAGTACTTTACTAGATATGATGCGATCTATGATGTCTCTTACTGATTTACCGCTACCATTTTGGGGTTATGCTTTAGATACGGCCGCATTCACGTTAAATAGGGCACCATCGAAATCCGTTGAGACGACACCTTATGAACTATGGTTTGGCAAGAAACCAAAGTTGTCGTTTCTGAAAGTTTGGGGCTGCGATGCTTATGTCAAAAAGCTTCAACCTGATAAGCTCGAACCCAAATCGGAGAAATGTGTCTTCATAGGATATCCAAAGGAAACTATTGGATACACCTTCTATCACAGATCCGAAGGCAAAACTTTTGTTGCTAAATTCGGAAACTTTCTGGAGAATGAGTTTCTCCCGAAAGATGTGAGTGGGAGGAAAGTAGAACTTGATGAGGTAACTGTACCTGCTCCCTTATTGGAAAGTAGTACATCACAGAAAACTGTTTCTGCGACACCTACACCAATTAGTAAGGTAGCTATTGATAATGATCATGAAACTTTAGGACAAGATACTACTGAACCTCGTAGATCAACCAGAGTGAGATCCGCGCCAGAGTGGTATGGTAATCATGTTCTGGAAATCATGCTGCTAGATCATGATGAACCTACGAACTATGAAGAAGCGATGGTGAGCCCAGATTCCGCAAAATGGCTTGAAGCCATGAAATCTGAGATGGGATCCATGTATGAGAACAAAGTATGGACTTTGGTTGACTTGCCCGATGATCGGCAAGCAATTGAGAATAAATGGATTTTCAAGAAGAAGACTGACGCTGACGGTAATATTACTGTCTACAAAGCTCGACTTGTCGCAAAAGGTTTTCGACAAGTTCAAGGGGTTGACTACGATGAGACCTTCTCACCCGTAGCGATGCTTAAGTCTGTCCGAATCATGTTAGCAATTACCGCATTTTATAATTATGAAATTTGGCAGATGGATGTCAAAACTGCATTTCTGAATGGATTTCTGGAAGAAGAGTTGTATATGATGCAACCGGAAGGTTTTGTTGATCCAAAGGGAGCTAACAAAGTGTGCAAGCTCCAGCGATCCATTTATGGACTGGTGCAAGCCTCTCGGAGTTGGAATAAACGCTTTGATAGTGTGATCAAAGCATTTGGTTTTATACAGACTTTCGGAGAAGCCTGTATTTACAAGAAAATGAGTGGGAGCTCTGTAGCGTTTCTGATATTATATGTAGATGACATATTACTGACTGGGAATGATATAGAATTTCTGGATAGCATAAAGGGATACTTGAATAAGAGTTTTTCAATGAAAGACCTCGGTGAAGCTGCTTACATATTAGGCATAAAGATCTATAGAGATAGATCAAAACGCTTAATTGGACTTTCACAAAGCACATACCTTGACAAGATTTTGAAGAAGTTCAAAACGGATCAAGCAAAGAAAGGGTTCTTGCCTGTGTTACACGGTGTGAAGTTGAGTCAGACTCAATGCCCGACCATTGCAGAAGATAGAGAGAAAATGAAAGATGTTCCCTATGCTTCAGCCATAGGCTCTATCATGTATGCAATGCTGTGTACCAGACCTGATGTGTTCCTTGCTATAAGTTTAGCAGGGAGGTACCAAAGTAATCCAGGAGTGGATCACTGGACAGCGGTCAAGAACATCCTGAAATACCTGAAAAGGACTAAGGATATGTTTCTCGTATATGGAGGTGACAAAGAGCTCATTGTAAACGGTTACGTTGATGCAAGCTTTGACACTGATCTGGACGATTCTAAATCGCAAACCGTATACGTGTTTACATTAAACGGTGGAGCTGTAAGTTGGTGCAGTTCAAAACAAAGCGTCGTGGCGGGATCTACATGTGAAGCAGAGTACATAGCTGCTTCGGAAGCAGCAAACGAAGGAGTCTGGATGAAGGAGTTCATATCCGATCTAGGTGTCATACCTAGTGCATCGGGTCCAATGAAAATCTTTTGTGACAATACTGGTGCAATTGCCTTGGCAAAGGAATCCAGATTTCACAAGAGAACCAAGCACATCAAGAGACGCTTCAATTCCATCCGAGATCTAGTCCAGGTGGGGGACATAGAGATTTGCAAGATACATACGGAGCTGAATGTAGCAGACCCGTTGACTAAGCCTCTTCCACGAGCAAAACATGATCAGCACCAAAGCTCCATGGGTGTTAGAATCATTACTGTGTAATCTAGATTATTGACTCTAGTGCAAGTGGGAGACTGAAGGAAATATTCCCTAGAGGCAATAATAAAGTTATTATTTATTTCCTTATATCATGATAAAAGTTTATTATTCATGCTAGAATTGTATTAACCGGAAACATAATACATGTGTGAATACATAGACAAACGGAGTGTCACTAGTATGCCTCTACTTGACTAGCTCGTTAATCAAAGATGGTTATGTTTCCTAACCATTGACAAAGAGTTGTCATTTGATTAAACGGGGTCACATCATTAGTTGAATGATCTGATTGACATGACCCATTCCATTAGCTTAGCATCCGATCATTTAGTATGTTGCTATTGCTTTCTTCATGACTTATACATGTTCCTATGACTATGAGATTATGTAACTCCCATGTGCCGGAGGAACACTTTGTGTGCTACCAAACGTCACAATGTAACTGGGTGATTATAAAGGTACTCTACAGGTGTCTCCAAAGGTACATGTTGGGTTGACGTATTTCGAGATTAGGATTTGTCACTTCGATCGTCGGAGAGGTATCTCTGGGCCCTCTCGGTAATGCACATCACTTAAGCCTTGCAAGCAATGCAACTAATGAGTTAGTTGCGAGATGATGTATTACAGAACGAGTAAAGAGACTTGCCGGTAACGAGATTGAACTAGGTATTGGATACCGACGATCGAATCTCGGGCAAGTAACATACCGATAACAAAGGGAACAACGTATGTTGTTATGCGGTCTGACCGATAAAGATCTTCGTAGAATATGTAGGAGCCAATATGGGCATCCAGGTCCCGCTATTGGTTATTGACCGGAGACATGTCTCGGTCATGTCTACATTGTTCTCGAACCCGTAGGGTCCGCACGCTTAAGGTTTAGATGACAGTTATATTATGAGTTTATACGTTTTGATGTACCGAAGGTTGTTCGGAGTCCCGGATGTGATCACGGACATGACGAGGAGTCTCGAAATGGTCGAGACATAAAGATTGATATATTGGACGGCTATATTCGGACACCGGAAGTGTTTCGGGTGATTTCGGAGAAAACCGGAAAGCCGGAGGGTTACCGGAACCCCCCCGGGAGAAGTAATGGGCCATATGGGCCTTAGTGGAGAGAGAGAGGGGCAGCCAAAGGTGGTCCGCGCGCCTCCTCCCCCCTGGTCCGAATTGGACTAGGAGAGGGGGGGGGGGCGCCCCCCTTTCCTTCTCCCTCCCCACTTCTTTCCCCCTCCTAGTAGGAGTCCTACTCCTACTAGGAGGAGGACTCCTCCTTGGCGCGCCATAGGGGCCGGCCGGCCTCCTCCTCTCTTGAACCTTTATATACGGAGGCAGGGGCACCCCAGAAACACACAAGTTGATCCACGTGATCATATTCTTAGCCGTGTGCGGCGCCCCCTACCACCATAGTCCTCGATAATATTGTAGCGGTGCTTAGGCGAAGCCCTGCGACAGTGGTACATCAAGATCGTCACCACGCCGTCGTGCTGACGGAACTCTTCCCCGACACTTTGCTGGATCGGAGTCCGGGGATCGTCATCGAGCTGAACGTGGGCTAAAACTCGGAGGTGCCGTAGTTTCGGTGCTTGATCGGTCGGGCCGTGAAGACGTACGACTACATCAACCGCGTTGTCATAACGCTTCCGCTGTCGGTCTACAAGGGTACGTAGATCACACTCTCCCCTCGTTGCTATGCATCACCATGATCTTGCGTGTGCGTAGGAAATTTTTTGAAATTACTACGTGCCCCAACAGGGTGAATAGGCGATTTTTATGAAAGTCTTCAAAACATGTAAGTTTCGAAGACAAACAATAGAAATAAACCTATTACCATGCAGCGGAAGGTAGACTACACTAGGCAAACCATAGTCACGTATTCAATGAAGTGAAAGCACAATGACTAATAGCAGCTAGGCAGTAAGGATCAGGTAGGAAGATATTGTGAAGCCAATCAGTACACGTAAGCACTTAGTGAAGTCGAATGGTGATGCTATCGTACAATGACTTCACAAGAACCAACAGTAAGTAAAGGGAGGGGAAGGATGAAACCAGTGACTTGTTGAAGACAATGATTTGTTGGACCAGTTAAAGTTGTTGTGACAATTGTACGTCTGGTTAGGGAGGCTGAGATTCAACTCAGAAGACCTCGTCTTCACCTTATTCCCCTTGAGCTAAGGACACCCAGTCCTCGCCCAATCACTCTGGTAAGTCTTCAAGGTAGACTTCCAAACCTTCACAGACTTCATTCACCGGCGATCCACAATGACTCTTGGATGCTCAGAACGCGACGCCTAACCGGCTGGAGGATTCACAGTCTCAAGTGTAATAAGTCTTCAGATCACACAGACAAGAAGACTTAAGTGATGCCTGACACTCTTTGGCTCTGGGTGGTTAGGGCTTTATCCTCTCAAGGAATTCTCTCTCAAAGGCTTCGAGGTGGGTTGCTCTCAAACGACAAAAGCCATACTTTAACTCTGAGCAGCCAACCGTTTATGGTTGTAGGGGGTGGGCTATTTATAGCCACTAGGCAACCCGGCCTGATTTGTCCGAAATGACCCTGGGTCACTAAGGAACTGACACGTGTTCCAACGGTCAGATTTCAAACACACACGGCAACTTTACTTGGGCTACAAGCAAAGCTTACTTGTCCAACTCTAGACAAGATTCGCTCTCATAGTCTTCACTCGAAGACATAGGATTTTGGTTAAGCATCACTTCAGTCATTCTGACTGGTTCTCTTGGACCCCACTTAACAGTGCGGTGGTTCCTATGACTCAACAAATAAGAAAAAAGAACTACGAAAGATCTAAGTCTTCGCGCTCCATAGTCTTCATGCGATGTCTTCTCTTGTCATAGTCTTCAATGTGAATGTCTTCACATACCACCTTTGACTTCAATGTCTTCATACATTTTTAGGGGTCATCTCTGGTAGGAAAACCGAATCAATGAGGGACTTCTACCTGTGTTATCCTGCAATTCTCACAAACACATTAGTCCCTCAACTAGGTTTGTCGTCAATACTCCAAAACCAACTAGGGGTGGCACTAGATGCACTTACAGTGTTTATCCTAGAATCCACCTCAATTCATGAACACCGGACCACCCCAGTGGCTTTCCCCATATAATTTGGTATCATGAGAAATGGTTCCACAATTCAGAGCCCCCTCATTTATAGCCTAATTCATTTATTTTCCTCCTAATATCGAAAATCGCCACAAAAGATAGCCTCACCCGATCTTGAGCAATTTGTTGCTTCTAGTAAGTTTTGGTTGGATTTGATCCATCGATCTGGTGTTATGTGAGTAGATATGTTTTTTATTTATGTTTCCCTAGCCTCCCCCTTTTTTTCCTTTTCCACCTCAAAAATTGAGATCTTCCTCGAGTCGACCGGCAGCTGCCTGGACAAGTCAGGCTGTCCGACTGAAGTCAAAACATCCTACTCGGTATCTGACAAAATATATGACTTGGTTCAGCAGTGTACGACTTCGGTAACTTCACAAGAAAGTTGGGTCTCTTTGACAGCCTTCACCTAGGGCTTCTTCGGCAAGAATGAAAAGTACCTCTACACTATCTCTGTAAACCACCAAGCTCATCGTCGATGACGATCAATCCATCATTTTGAAACCAACGTCGGAAGAAAGGTCGGTACTGATGACGTGCAAGTGCATAGGGTTGTTGTAATTTGTGATAAGTAAGGTTTTCCCAGAAGTGCACGAGAGCATTGAGGATGCTTTCTTAGGGCACGACCATAGATTCATGGGACTAGTACCTCTGGATGTTTGAAAGCACATGCACAGTTGCCATGGTGAGGTTTGCTACTGCGGTGGTCAAGGTGTTTGGACGGTTGTACTGAAGAGAACCAACTGTCGGAGACACCCAAAAGATGATGACAATGTCTGAAGTACGAGGGTGGCCATGTATGCTCCGATATCTTGATTGCATACACTAGAGATGGAAGAACTACCCATAGGCTCTACAAGGGCAATATCATGATCCTGTTAAGAAGCCCACCATCATTCTTGAAGCAGTTGCATCACATGACCTCTGCATTTCGTGTTCTTTGGCATGTCGGGTCTCACAGTGAAATCAATCGTGCTGCAGCGGTCTCCATTGTTTGCCAGGTTGACGGATGGACAAGCTCCTTCATGTAACTATACTATCAATGGTCATGAATACAAGATGGGATACTATTTGGTTGGTGATAGCTATTCTCCTTCAGCAACCTTCGTCAAGACCATCTTTGAGCCAGTTAGTCAGAAAAGAGTTCACCTTCCCAAAGACAATGAGCTAGAAAGGATGTGGAGAAGACAGCTCGGAATCAGGTCGTGTTTGAGGAGTTTGTCCAAATGCATCAACAGATTCAGCATCAAGCAACTCATGAGCAGCTTAAGAATGATCTGAAGGTTATTTTATTTGAAAACTCAATGTTTGGATTGTGTATTTAAATTTGAACTAATGTTGCATTCGATTTTTTTTCACTACTCGATGAACTATGCTTATCTATAGTTATTTTGGATGAGGCGGACTTTAAAAAACATTGCAGGCGTTTTGGGGACAGTGTTGGATGTCTGGCTTCTGTATCTGTGTCTGCGATTTGTCCATGTACGGATAGTAAGTCCAATTTAAAGGGCGGTGATGAAGATGGCCTTAGAGTATCTAAAGTCGGGCGCCTCAAATCCTCCTCATACGTTTGAGAGGACGGCCCGGTCAGTGATCGATCATGAAAGCCAACCATGATGGGCGCCTGAAACAGGCCTCAAACGCGAGTGCTGGCCGGCACCCCTCATATCCAGCCCAAATGTAGGATATGGGAGCGACCGGGCACGCGCGGGCGCATTTGCCGTGTCGGACCTGGCCCATGCTGCCCTCCCCCCCCCCCCCGACCCCACATGTATTCCTCCCCATCCACTGCCCCGGATCAAATCCTAACTAGTTCATTCCACTCCCCTCCGCCACCCAAGCTCCTGTCTGGCAATCTCTGACCTTCTCCGACATAATGGGCATGGGATCCGACGATGACCAGTATAGAGCCGTCGACCGGGGTGTCATCCCTTTCGGTTTGGAGGAGGCAATGGTTGTCAGCATTGCACTCTGCCGCTCCCGGGAGGACAACGCCCAACCGACGGCGAGATCTGTCCGGCGTGAGTCCATTGCATCGGCGCATCGGCCGCTCGGTTCCTCCGGCGCTGGATCATCGAGGTCATCTCGGGAGTCTTCCAATCTCCCTTTCCCCATCACCGGTCAGCCAGAGTATGAGTCCTGCTGGGACTGGTGTCCCCGCCATGAGAAGGAGAGGATGCGGGTCGCCGAGGCCCGACTCGCTGCCGAGATGGTGGCGACGGAGGCGGCTGATGCGGCAGCGCGGGGTGCCGTGAAGAAGGAAGACATCTGCGTCCGCTTTGTAAAGAAGCGACAGCAGAGGAACACGCGCGCCTTTGTCCGAGAGCAGAATCGGACGGTCTGTGTCATGGCCAGACTACCCACGCAAAGAGGAGAAGGAGGACAGTGATGAGTCGCACAGCTCTAGCGATGAGCAAATCCGACTCGATCCATACTGCGCTTTCAAATGCTACTTCCGCGAGCAGGATAACAAGGAAGTCGGGAAGGGCAAGGGTTGTCGCGGATGAGCTAGCATGTAGGTAAAACATGCCTAATTTTAGTAGTCCAATGGCATGTCTTGATATAGTAGGCCGACAATGTATGTAATGCATTGTTTACGTAGTTGTATGAGTTTGTATGGATTTGACGTATGTTAATTTAGGTGTCTGGTTGTGAGAAAGAAATTTTGAGACGTGATCGGTCAGTTTCTGCGGACGTGTCCGGGCGTTTGAGAGCCCGTATTTAACAAGTCCGGCTGTGGATGCTCTTAGGAAAAGGGAAGAAAAGAGGGGGAGAAGAGGAGTAATGCTACACATGCATAGGTTTACATGGGTTTTACAAACAGATGGATTGTGATTGGAGGTTAAGGGGGAGACGGGGCCCACCTCCATGAAAATCAGGAGGGGTGGTTAGTTAGAAAGAAAAAGCCTAGTCAGCATGTAATTACGTGCAATTCTTCGTATGTTTAGCATTCCCCTCCCCTGATTTTCATGGGGTGGATCGGGTCTCTCCCTTAATCTCCAATTATAATTTATCTGTTTAAACCCATGTAAACCTATGTATGTGTATCATTACTTGAGAAGGGTGAGGGGAAAGTGAGCTATGTTGCGTGTATCCGACCCGTTGAGTCAACTGAACTCGCATGAACCGCGATCGTGTTTAAACTGATCTGAGCTTCCCGAGCAGAGTCTTTACAATGTCGCCTTGGGCCTTGCTCTTTCTGCTCGCCGCCCACCTCCATCACGACCCTCACCGCCACCCCGGCGAAGTTGACCAAACCAGACCGCTTAGTCACCCTCCAATGGTCCAACCTCCCCGACCCGGGCCCGCTCGACTACGTGGCCGTCTACTCCCCGCCGTCCTCCGGCGACCTCGACTACCTCGGCTTCCTCTTCCTCAACTCCTCCGCCTCCTGGGCCACGGGCGCCGGCAGCCTCACGCTCCCGCGCCTCCCCGACCTGCGCGCCCCCTACCAGTTCCGCCTCTTCCGGGGCCAGAACCCGCGCGTTGACCAGGATGCCGACCCGCTCCCCGACGCCAGCCGCCGCGCCGCCGTCTCGGGCAACGTGGCCTACGAGGGATCCGGCGCCCGACCCGCCCAGCTGCACCTGGCGTTCACCGACGAGGTGGACGAGATGCTGGTGCTGTTCGTGTGCGGCGACGGCGGAAGGAGGTCGGTGAGGTACGGGCCCGCCGGCCGGCGCGAGGAGGAGTGGGAGGAGGTTCCGGCGGAGGCGAGCACGTACGAGCAGCGCCACATGTGCGGCTACCCGGCGAACCATAGCGTCGGGTGGCGCCACCCTGGGTTCGTCTTCGACGGCGTCATGAAGGGGCTGCAGCCTGGGTCAAGGTACTTCTACAAGGTAGTGACCTGGTGAACTGTGGCTACTAATAGTAGCACTAATTTTGTGCTGACATTGTGATCTGAAAGATTTATTTCCAGATAAACATAGTTCATTGTCTGAAATCCTAGTTTGTGATGTGCGAAATCATGCTTAATTTCATACGGGATCGTCTCAAAGTTGTCCAGATTTCGTTTTAGAACACTAGCTTCAGTTTGATAAAGACTCTAGTTTATGACGCAAGAATTATTTTTCATAGCTCACAGTTTCAAGTTCCAACCATAATGAGCATCCAACATCATCATCATTTGGTATAAGTATTTCCATCCTATACCACATTCACCTAATCTTTTGAACTTTGAACTGTTTTTCATAGGTTGGCAATGATCTAGGAGGTTGGAGTGAGACATACAGCTTCATCTCACGCGACACCGAGGCCAACGAGACCATCGCATTCCTCTTTGGTGATCTCGGCACTTACGTTCCTTACAACACCTACTTTCGAACACCTCAAGAAAGTCTGTCAACTGTGAAATGGATTCTCCGTGATCTCCAAGCCCTTAACGACAAACCTGCAGTCATTTCACATATCGGTGACATCAGCTACGCCAAGGGTTATGCGTGGTTATGGGATCATTTCTTCGAACAGATTGAGCCTATTGCTGCCAACACACCATACCATGTCTGCATTGGGAATCATGAGTACGACTGGCCTTCCCAACCTTGGAAACCCTCCTGGGCTGCAAACATATATGGCGGGAATGATGCTGGCGGTGAATGCGGAGTACCATACAGCATCAAGTTCAAAATGCTTGGGAATTCTTCTCTCCCTACCAGCACCATTGCTCCTGACACCCGGAATCTCTACTACTCCTTTGACGCAGGTGTTGTTCATTTTGTTTACATGTCTACTGAGACTGACTTCACTCATGGGAGTGATCGGTACAACTATATAAAGGCCGACCTCGAGCGCCTCAACCGGAGTCGAACACCATTCGTCGTGTTCCAGGGCCACCGTCCGATGTACACCTCAAGCAACGAGTCCAAGGACACGGCTCACAGGGAGCAGATGATTCAGCATCTGGAGCCTCTCTTTGTGAAACATGGCGTGACGCTCGCTCTGTGGGGGCACGTTCACAGGTATGAGAGGTTCTGTCCCATGAAGAACTATCAGTGCCTTAACACTTTGTCGAGCTTCGTGTACCCTGGTGCTCCTGTGCATATTGTGATCGGGATGGCTGGGCAGGACTACCAAGCAAGCTGGGAACCGAGACCTGACCACCCCGAAGTCCCCATATTCCCTCAGCCGCAGAGGTCCATGTACCATGGTGCTGAGTTCGGGTACGCAAAACTTGTGGCCACAAGGGAGAAGTTGACACTGACATACATTGGTAACCATGATGGGCAAGTCCATGACATGGTTGAAATATTGTCGCCGCAAGTCGATACCGGCAGCGCACCTGATAAGCTGGTCGGTGCGATGCCGAAGAAGATGAGATACCTGGGAATTGCCGGCAGCGTGATGCTTGCGATACTACTCGGATTCATGGCTTGCTTTGCTGTTAGAAGGAAGACGGACCCGGCACGATGGAGTCCTGTACAAGATGAGGAATCCTAATTACTTCACCCTTACTCGATTGTCTTGGTAATTACTCTTTCTTTTACACTGTAACAGAGTACCTAGGCACCAACTAAAATATCTACGGTTTTGCTAATTTTCATTCGACTGAAAACAATTCGTTTTCAGTTGGATATTGTGTCCGTTCGATCCTTACGCAGCGATTCGTGCGTGCCCGCTTGGTTATTTGTTTTAGTGGGCTCTCTCATGTGTTTATGGGCTGCCTGTTTTCCCTTCGATTCTGAAACTTCTCTGTTCGCTCTGTAGCTTGTCTTCTTTTTACCCCTTCGTCAGCGACAGTTCAAGCAAAGACATTGAGAGCATGGACAGGGGCGACTCTCTGGCGATTTCCATTCTGAGCTCTCCCTCTCTCATTGCTTGAGCGTTTGGTTACTGTTGCCGGCCGCTGTGCCTAAAGATGCTCTTCCATGTGGTTCGCATTTGTTGTTCTCCCTCCTCTGCATTCCTTATTACTTTTCTAGATCTTGGTTTGTGGATTTTTGAGCTCTCGTCCGCCAATCCTAGCTAGGTTTCTGTTCATGTTTTTGCCTTGTTTTGTAGCTCTTCTAATTCTATTTCTCTGAACTTCTCTTATCAATCTGCTTCTTGTTACTCTGAAAATCTGCTTCTTGCCCGCCAATACAGATTTTTGCAGTATGATTCTCCTGTTTCTCTGAACTTGTCTTATCAATCTGCTTCTTGTTACTTTTTTTCAGTAATTTCAGTAATGTATCGTATGATTGTATGATTATTGCAGCAGAATTTACTTGGTTTAGCTGAGTGTAAACTTGGGTGTACTAGTACTGTTACTTTTAGTTTTAGAGATTGTTTTCTATTTTTATCACTTATTTCTGAATTTTTTTTCTTTTTATCCTTTCTGTTTCTGTAGAAGTGCAAGAGATCTACCAGTGTTCCTGTTTCAACAACCTTTACTCACTATTCTGGGAATTTTTTCTCCAATGTGGTGAAAAATGTGATCCCAATCAGGGCTACTATAATTTCCAAGGCCCTTCAAGGTTTAACTTTTTTTACAGTGCATTTATGTGCCATTTACAGTGTAAAAAAATATGTAATTTGCAAGGCCCCTTCACTCGATATTTGAAGACTATGGTTGCAAGAAATGTAATTTTTTTTACAGTACATTCCCAAGGAAGACTATACAATAGATCACATGACTGTAGTTTATTTGTTAGTGTTTTTACCTGAATATGTGTGCTGCTCCCAGTTGAAACTATACTACTGTTGCATTACAGTGCACCTTCTATATTATTTAAAGTGTAACACGAAATGTAGTTTTCATGCAAAGCTATAGTATTTTTGAACCATCTCTTCAAGTTGTTTGTTGCTGGATACTAAACTAATGTTATTTGTTTACAGTGCATCTTCTGTATTATTTGCAGTGCAACAAGAACTGTAATTCTCATGCAAAGCTATAGTAATTTTGAACCATAGTTTTAAAGTTGTTTGCTGCTCAATACTAAACTACTGTTGTTTTTTTTGTAGTGCATCTTCTTTGTTATTTACAGTGCAATAAGAGCTGTAATTCTCCTGCAAAGCTATAGTAATTTTGAACCATAGACTTTTAAGTTGTTTGCTGCCCCCAGTGTTACAGTGAGCTTACTGGGATTTTAATGTGTATGTGTCACAGTAAATAGCTTGATGCATGTATCTATGTCAGGTAACACTAATTTTCTAGTCCGCTCCTTATGTTGTTTTTCCCTTTTTACAGTTAGCTAAAGGCTTTGTAGTTTGTACTATGCAGGTGTCACTGGGAATAGCTTGATGCATGTTTGTGTGTTTTTCTGTCAAAAGGATTTCACATTCCAACAGAGCAATACCCATGGCTCTTCTTTTTGCTTGTTCTGTCAGATTTCTCACTGTTGAACCTTAGCAATGGTAGAGAGGATATTTTGACAGAACTACTACTCATGTGATCTACTGTATTTTTCAGCCCTTGTTCCCCTAGAGAACTTCTGAGTAGTAATGGGATCTAATAAACAGAGTTATCCTATGACCATAGAGTGATGCTAGAGACACTTGTAAGGATGATTTGCAGTGTTAATATCATTGTAATTTTTGCACATAATGACTGTAAGTTTCTAAAATTGGTGACTGTAATTTTAGGTACTAATATAACTGTAATTTTTTCTAAGAATGACCGTAAGTTCTGTGTAAATAGAACTGTAGATGGCTGCTTACAGTGTCGAATGACTGTAAATTCAGTGTAAACAGCACTGTAAGCACATTAATTACCGTGTAAACAGCACTATGATTTTTGTGATATGTTCATCTAATTTGATTTGATGGATACTTTTGGTGGTGTTGATCTGTTTGTTTTGAGATGAGAGAAGATGCAGAGGATTTAGATGTACTGGGCGGGATGATTTTCTGACCTGTGCATTTAGAAGTGCATGTTTTATGGCAGCCCTTCTGTACATTGATTTTGGTTGAATCCGTTTTGCTGGGAGCCCTTAATGCGTTGATGTTTTATATGGCCTTTTGGGCTGCATAGTCGTAGGTTTATTGCTGTAGTTTTAGCTGATTGATCTGTTTGAACCCGGGTCCTGTTGCAACCCGGTAAGGTTTGTTTGTGTGGAGTCATTTAGCGTTGATATAAGTACTGAGCATGGACGACAAAAATATGGACATACAGATACATACAAGTGTCATTTTGTTATTGGTTGAAAATTTGAATGATGTCCAATTGATTTTCAGTCGGTTATCAAAGAGACACTCCCAATAATTACGAAAAAAGAAGACACTCCCAATATCTAGTCTTTGGATTGACTACCATCAGTCCATCTGTGACTTTGATTAAAACTTTTCTAGTTGTGTGTATCCTTCGAGAGGTCGTGGGTTTTTAGAAAAGGAGGATGACCCCCGGCCTCTGCATCTGGACGATGCATACGGCCATTTTATTAATTATTCTCATAAGACCTTACAAAGTCATACAACAGCAAGACTAAAGCCACCGTCTAAGCAACAATTGTCGCTACACCTATCCAATTGATGAAGGGGCGCAGATAGTCTGGGCCTAATACCAAATAGACATCGCAGCCAAACCTAAACATCTAAGACCTGAGGTCCCAACCAGGACGCCTGTCGGGTATGGGGCACCTACCAGTCCGGCGCACTCCTCAACCAGGACGCTGCTACCTCTTGAGCACTGTGTTGGTTTTCCCTTGAAGAGAAAATGGTGATGCAGCAAAGTAGCGTAAGTATTTCCCTCAGTTTTTGAGAACCAAGGTATCAATCCAGTAGGAGGCCACGCACGAGTCCCTCGCACCTACACAAACAAATAAAATCCTCGCAACCAACGCAATAAAGGGGTTGTCAACCCCTTCACAGTCACTTACGAAAGTGAGATCTGATAGATATTATAAGATAATATTTTTGGTATTTTTATTATAAAGATGCAAAGTAAATAAAGCGAAATAAAAACGGCGCTAGAAATAGCTTGTTGACGGGAGATTAATATGATGGAAAATAGACCCGGGGGCCATAGGTTTCACTAGTGGCTTCTCTCGAGAGCATAAGTATTACGGTGGGTAAACAAATTACTGTTGAGCAATTGACAGAATCGAGCATAGTTATGAGAATATCTAGGTATGATCATGTATATAGGCATCACGTTCGAGACAAGTAGACCGACTCCTGCCTGCATCTACTACTATTACTCCACACATCGACCGCTATCCAGCATGCATCTAGAGTATTAAGTTCAAAAGAACAGAGTAACGCTTTAAGTAAGATGACATGATGTAGAGGGATAAACTCATGCAATATGATATAAACCATATCTTGTTATCCTCGTGGCAACAATACAATACGTGCCTTGCTGCCCCTACTGTCACTGGGAAAGGACACCGCAAGATTGAACCCAAAGCTAAGCACTTCTCCCATTGCAAGAAAGATCAATCTAGTAGGCCAAACTAAACTGATAATTCGAAGAGACTTGCAAAGATAACCAATCATACATAAAAGAATTCAGAGAATATTCAAATATTGTTCATAGAGAAACTTGATCATAAACCCACAATTCATCGATCTCAACAAACACACCGCAAAAGAAGATTACATCGAATAGATCTCCACAAGAGAGGGGGAGAACATTGTATTGAGATCCAAAAAGAGAGAAGAAACCATCTAGCTAATAACTATGGATCCGAAGGTCTGAGGTAAACTACTCACACATCATCGGAGATGCTATGGTGTTGATGTAGAAGCCCTCCGTGATCGATGCCCCCTCCGCGGAGCTCCGGAAAAGGCCCCAAGATGGGATCTCACGGGTACAGAAGGTTGCGGTGGTGTAATTAGGGTTTTGGCTCCGTATCGGGTAGTTTAGGGGTACATAGGTATATATAGGAGGAAGAAGTACGTCGGTGGAGCAACGTGGGCCCCATGAGGGTGGAGGGCGCGCCTGGGGGTAGGCGCGCCCCCTACCTTGTGCCTTCCTGGTTTCTTTCTTGACTTAGGGTCCAAGTCCTCTGGATCACATTCGTTCCAAAAATCATGTTCCCGAAGGTTTCATTCCGTTTGGACTCTGTTTGATATTCTTTTTCTGCGAAACTCTGAAATAGGCAAAAAAACAGCAATTCTGGGCTGGGCCTCCGGTTAATAGGTTAGTCCCAAAAATAATATAAAAGTGTATAATAATGTCCAAAACAGAATATAATATAGCATGGAAAAAATTATAGATATGCTGGAGACGTATCAAGCATCCCCAAACTTAATTCCTGCTCGTCCTCGAGTAGGTAAATGATAAGAAAAGAATTCTTGATGTGGAATGCTACTTGGCATAATTTCAATGTAATTTTTTTAATTGTGGTATGAATATTCAAATCCGAAAGATTCAAGACAAGAGTTTAATATTGACATAAAAATAATAATACTTCAAGCATACTAACTAAGCAATTTTATCTTCTCAAAATAACATGGCTAAAGAAAGTTATCCCTACAAAATCATATATTCTGACTATGCTCTATCTTCACCACACAAAGTATTTAAATCATGCACAACCCCGATGACAAGTCAAGCAATTGTTTCATACTTTTGGTGTTCTCAAACTTTTTCGATCTTCACGCAATACATGGGCGTGAGCCATGGACATAGCACTGTATGTGGAATAGAATGGTGGTTGTGGAGAAGACAAAAAGGAGAAGATAGTCTCACATCAACTAGGCATATCAACGGGCTATGAAGATACCCATTAATATGTTGGAAATATGCCCTAGAGGCAATAATAAATTGGTTATTATTATATTTCCTTGTTCATGATAATCGTTTATTATCCATGCCCTAGAGGAAACTCAGATACATGTGTGGATACATAGACAACACCATGTCCCTAGTAAGCCTCTAGTTGACTAGCTCGTTGATCAATAGATGGTTACGGTTTCCTGACCATGGACATTGGATGTCGTTGATAACGGGATCACATCATTAGGAGAATGATGTGATGGACACAAGACCCAATCCTAAGCCTAGCACAAGATCGTGTAGTTCGTTTGCTGAAGCTTTTCTAATGTCAAGTATCATTTCCTTAGACCATGAGATTGTGCAACTCCCGGATATCGTAGGAGTGCTTTGGGTGTGCCAAACGTCACAACGTAACTGGGTGGCTATAAAGGTACACTACAGGTATCTCCGAAACTGTCTGTTGGGTTGGCACGAATCGAGACTGGGATTTGTCACTCCGTGTAAACGGAGAGGTATCTCTGGGCCCACTCGGTAGGACATCATCATAATGTGCACAATGTGATCAAGGAGTTGATCACGGGATGATGTGTTACAGAACGAGTAAAGAGACTTGCCGGTAACGAGATTGAACAAGGTATCGGGATACCGACGATCGAATCTCGGGCAAGTATCGTACCGATAGACAAAGGGAAATGTATACGGGATTGATTGAATCCGCGACATCGTGGTTCATCCGATGAGATCATCGTGGAACATGTGGGAGCCAACATGGGTATCCAGATCCCGCTGTTGGTTATTGACTGGAGAGTTATCTCGGTCATGTCTGCATGGTTCCCGAACCCGTAGGGTCTACACACTTAAGGTTCGATGACGCTAGGGTTATAGGGAATAGATATACGTGATTACCGAATGTTGTTCGGAGTCCTGGGTGAGATCCCGGACGTCACGAGGAGTTCCAGAATGGTCCGGAGGTAAAGATTTATATATGGGAAGTCCTGTTTTGGTCGCCGGAAAAATTTTGGGTTTTATCGGTAATGTACCGGGACTACCGGGAGGGTCCCGGTGGTCCACCAAGTGGGGCCACCAGCCCCGGAGGGCTGCATGGGCCAAGTGTGGGAGGGGACCAGCCCCTGGTGGGCTGGTGCCCCCCCCCCCCACCAAGGCCCAAGGCGCAAGGGAGAGTGGAAGGGGGCAAACCCTAGGCTCAGATGGGCCTAAGGCCCACCTAGTGGTGTGCCCCCCTCTCTCCTCCCTTGGACGCCCCCCTTAGATGGGATCTAGGGCTGGCCGCCACCCCTAGGGGTGGAAACCTAGGTGGGGGCGCAGCCCCTCCCCTCCCCCTATATATACTTGAGGTTTTGGGCTGCCATAGACACGATTGAATCTCCTTCTTGGCGCAGCCCTACCCCTCTCCCTCCCCGTCTCTTGCGGTGCTTGGCGAAGCCCTGTTGGAGTACCACGCTCCTCCACCACCACCACGCCGTCGTGCTGCTGCTGGATGGAGTCTCCCCCAACCTCTCCTTCTCCCCTTGCTGGATCAAGGCGTAGAAGACGTCACCGGGCTGTACGTGTGTTGAACACGGAGGTGCCGTCCGTTCGGCACTAGGATCATCGGTGATTTGGATCACGACGAGTACGACTCCATCAACCCCGTTCACTTGAACGCTTCCGCTTAGCGATCTACAAGGGTATGTAGATGCACTCTCCTTCCCCTCGTTGCTAGATTACTCCATAGATTGATCTTGGTGATGCGTAGAAAATTTTAAATTTCTGCTACGTTCCCCAACATAATAGATATCAATGTGAGTGAATAGGGATTGTCATGCAACGGATGCACTAGAGCTATAAGTATATGAAAGCTCAACAAAAGGAACTAAGTGGGTGTGCATCCAACTCGCTTGCTCACGAAGACCTAGGGCATTTTGAGGAAGCTCATCATTGGAATATACAAGCCAAGTTCTATAATGAAAAATTCCCACTAGTATATGAAAGTGATATCATAGGAGACTCACTATCATGAAGATCATGGTGCTACTTTGAAGCACAAGTGTGGTAAGAGGATAGTAGCATTATCCCTTCTCTCTTTTTCTCTCATCATTTTTTTATTTGGGCCTTTTCTCTCTCTCTCTTTTATGGCCTCCTTTTTTTTAGTCCGGAGTCTCATCCCGACTTGTGCGGGAATCATAGTCTCCATCATCCTTTCCTCACTTGGGACAATGCTCTAATAATGATGATCATCACACTTTTATTTACTTACAACTCAACAATTACAACTCAATACTTAGAACAAAATATGACTCTATGTGAATGCCTCCGGCGGTGTACCGAGATATGCAATGAATCAAGAGTGACATGTATGAAAGAATTATGAACGATGGCTTTGTCACCAATACAATGTCAACTACATGATCATGCAAAGCAATATGACAATGATGGAGCGTGTCATAATAAACGGAACGGTGGTAAGTTGCATGGCAATATATCTCAGAATGGCTATGGAAATGCCATGATAGGTAGGTATTGTGGCTGTTTTGAGGAAGATATATGGTGGGTGTATGATACCGGCGAAAAGTGCGCGGTATTAGAGAGGCTAGCAATGGTGGAAGGAAGAAAGTGTATAATCCATGGACTCAACATTAGTCATAAAGAACTCATATACTTATTGCAAAAATCTACAAATTATCAAAGCAAAGTATTACGCGCATGCTCCTAGGGGGGATAGATTGGTAGGAAAAGACCATCGCTCGTCCCCGACCGCCACTCATAAGGGGGATAAATTATTCCAAGTCGTACTATATTTACATTGGTTTTTATTTCTTACGGCATCAGACAAAATAAACAGTAATTCAAAGTGGGGGTGGGCAGGAGGAGAGAAAAACGAGTTAGGAAGTGAGATGAACCGGTGGGAGGAGACGCCTGTGGAAAGGGGATTAACTGGAGTGGAGGTGACGAACCGAACTCTCCATTGATAGTAGAGATTAGGGGGCCTAGGACTTCGTGTGTTTCATCATGCATTTCACACTACACCACAACTAACATCAAACACTCGTATCATTTTACATCATTTAAGTGTACCTTGTGTTCACAATTCCTCCGTGACAACAAAAATAATATACATGAAGTCAAGATGTTTCCGCATGAGCTATTTTCGAAAACAAATGAGCACCTTCTAGAATGACACCCCTCTGCTATATATACGCTTTCATAACTTGTTTGAAAAGAGAACAACATGTGTAGGTTTAGCATGATAATCCTCGCAAATGATTCATGCTATAAGCTTATATTTCTTCACATCCCCGTCTAATATATCTTCTAGCTATGAGATATGTGAGGAAAACAAAAAAAACTGGAAGGCATCTCATTATTTTTGCTTATCTGCACTTGTGGCAGGCACTTTTAATTATGCTCTTTACTTATGATACCTTTTCAAGCGGCTTTGGTAGTGTCTTCTAGCGAGTTGATAATATGGTTTCATGAATGGAAATACCATGCACCATGATAGAAACATGAAACATATCATAGCAGTCAACATCGCGTGTGAGTTCTACCAACAGGAAGGGTGTTCAGAGTCATCGTGATCGTGTGAGCAAGTCCATTCCTCTAAATTCAACATTACAATATGTGATTTTGTATGTGACGAGACTTCCTTTTGACAAGGGCACTCAAATTACAGGGGCTTGCATGTTTCTCCAGTAGAGGTATAGGTTTCGTCGCTAACCTTGTAATAAGTAGAATGATCGTATGAATGCAAACTTCATACTCGAGTATTTGTTTCTGCAGGAAAAAAAACTCAAGTATTTGTTACCAGCATCTGTGGTTTCAGAAACAAACTGGGACACATTTTTGTGTTCTTTTCTCATTTATGAAGACGTGTTTTTGTGTGACTGGTGGAATTATGGTAGGGGCGTAGTACTTTCTTCGTCTGAAAATATTTGTCATTAATCAAAATAAATAAAAGGTGATGTATTTAAACATATATTATTTTCGGACTGAGGGAGTATTTTTTTTCTATTTTTGAGAACTGGTAGGGGCGTAGGGTAGTCCCACCCACCAGTGACGAATAAAGAAGCAACGTAATCCACCGGCGGCGCCTGCCGGCCGGCGCGCTTCGCCGTCGCTCCGTCCGGCCAGCGGGCGATGGTTCCAGAGCCAAAACGCAACGGCACGGGGTAGGGTGAGGGTATATTCGATCCAACCGCACGGCACGCCCACGCCCCGCACGCTGCCGCCATCGCCGTCACGCCTCCCACGCCCGCACTAATTTCTCCTGCCCGCACCCTTCATCGGCACAAACCGCCGCCCCTTTGCACTGCCAGCCGCGCCGCCGATCGATCGCTTCTTCTTAGTTGACTCCGCGCTGTCCTGATGGCCCCGCCTCCCCCTGCTCCTGCTGCTGCTGCGGCGGCGGCGAGGGCCGGCGGGCTGGTGCTGTGGCTGCACGGCTCCGCCGAGACGGGCGAGCAGAGCCGCGGCCAGATCGCGCCCTACTTCTCCGCCGCCCCCGCCCTCCGCCTCTCCTTCCCCACCGCCCCCATCGCCTGCGTTGGTACGCTCGCTCACCCAACACTTGCTGCTCCTGATTCGATGGATTTGATTCAGTTGCTCGATCGATTTGCGGTGTTGCTGCTGCAGGTGACTTGGTGCTCAATGCGTGGTTCGGCATCCCGGAGGTCCCCATAACCGCTGTAATTCCCTGCTTGATAACCCAGAAGTATTTGCTTGCTGTTGAGTCATATAAGAATACTGCATCCACTTGCAGTCTCTCTTCAGTACTATACATATTTGTTGATCCACAACAGCCTAGGTTGCTGCTAAAACCTGGCTAGTGTTACTTGCCGAGGATGCAATCTGCTTGCTACAAACTTTGTTTCCGACACTAAATAATCAGTACACTGAAGCTGCTAGTGCTATTGGCGAGTCAATTTAGAGGACTATTACAAAGTAAATATGGTTGAAGAACAATAAGTTAGCATCTTTTGCGCTCCCAGTCTGTCGCTATAGAACAACATGTCATCATTTTCTCATCGGTTTGAAGATTTAAAATGTAGTGTAAGTTCTTGAGCACTTTGCATTATAACGAACCTCTTGCACCAATTTAACCCTTTTAGAATCAACATGACCATTCAAGGACATCAGTGTACAAGTTACAAGAGCAGAGTGCAGCCTGGATATACTGAACAGGGTGGATTGTTCTTCTAATGTTCTACTACTTCTGTATCCTTGAATTAGACCACAAAATCGGATAAAGAACAGATAAAGTGTCCCAAGTCTCCAAGCATTTATAGTCTGATACCTCACTTGCTATTATACCATTAATTATGATTTATTTTGCTCATTCTGTTCCCACTTTCCTTCTTAGACCACTGTTAGAGACGAGGAAGAGGTCCTAGAAGCTGTTGAGCGTGTACACGAAATGTTAGACAAAGAAGTGGCTGCCGGAACATGTCCTACGAACATTTTTGTTTGTGGGTTAAGCCAAGGAGGTAAATCACTGAAACCTACATCTATTATATTGTTTCCAAGGCAGTTACATACTGTAAAAAAATTGATTTCCATTCTGTCTACACAGGCGCTCTAGCCATAGCAAGTGTTCTGCTCTACCCCAAGACTTTAGGTGGGTGTGCTGTTTTCAGTGGTTCAGTTCCTCTGAGCAAATCATTTGCTGACAGGGTGACACCTGAAGCCAGAAAGGTAACAGCAGCCCAGCAACCATTCTTAAGCTAAATATATTTCGTAGCTGAATCCTCTTGCAAATGTCTTGTCTCTGAATTCTTGCAAACCTGCAGACTCCGGTTTTATGGTTCCATGGGATGGCAGACGGGGTGGTACTATTCGAAGCCGGGCATGCCGGATGCGCATTTCTCCAAGAGCTTGGCATGGCCTGCGAATTCAAGGTGCTAGAAAATCATACCTGAAGTCATAACCGTTGAATTGGAGCTTCGGTTTTAGCTTCTCTGACTATTTTTCTTCAATATTATCAGACTTATCCGACCCTTGGGCACTTGCTTGTGGATGAAGAGCTCCAGTATTTTCGACGATGGATATTCGATCGTCTAGGGATTTCTCAAGGAACTGAAGCTGCAAGACCGTCGTCATCATCGTTGTCGAACCACGAAGATCTACACTAGCTAGGGTGCTTCACAAACTTACTGGCACCATTTCTAGGTGGCACATTGCTACCACATACGTGACCTGAATCTCAGTTTATCTTGCCACACGAATGCTTTGGAAGACATGATCCAATGGAAGTTGTTTTTTATGATATCCAAGGAAAGGATTATGATATACTATTACAGTTGACTTGCTCTTTTTCGTGTGCCTGATTGATGACTTGCTCTGTTATTCGTTGATGCTTCGGTTAACTGTCACGTGAATCTGACATGGCCGGTGGCTCATCGATGATGTTCTCTTATTCATGTTATCTTTGCAATCGTCAAAATCGGGTAAATTTTTGCTTCTGATTGGCAGTGATTTTTCTACCACTCTCTAAGCACAAGCGCACAGGCTGACGAGCTACTTCGGCCCGGCCCGGCCCATATGACCCATGAGTAGACGCGTCCGCTTCCTCTTCTCCATCGCCGCAGCCATCGCCGCGGCCTCCCTCCTCGCCGCCTCGCTCCGCCGCCGCGCGCAGCCGCCCCGCCTCCCCGGCCCCATGGCGGCCCGCAACCGGAGCTTCGTGCTGTGGCTGCACGGCCTCGGCGACTCCGGCCCCGCCAACGAGCCCATCCGCACCTTCTTCGCCGCGCCGGAGTTCCGTCACACCAAGTGGGCGTTCCCCTCCGCCCCCAACTCCCCCGTCTCCTGCAACAGTACGCCTCCCCTCCGTCCACCGTCACAGCCCCATCGAAGTTTTTGGGGGAAGGGTGCTTCGATTCATCAAATTAGCATCACCTGATTCTGAAGATCACTTGTTGTTTTTGCAGATGGCGCCGTGATGCCATCATGGTTCGATATCCACGAGCTGCCTTTGAGCCCTGTGAGTTAACTCATCAACCCACTCAGTCCCTCCCGCTTGTATTCGCGGAAGGGAGGCAAGTAACTGTACCAGTAGAAATTGATCTGGCTCAAATCTGTAAATATTAGGGTTCGCCGCAAGATGAGAGCGGTGTTCTTAAGGCTGTGGAGAATGTGCACGCCATGATCGACAGGGAGGTGGCCGCTGGCATCCATCCTGACAACATATTTGTGTGCGGGTTCAGTCAGGGAGGTAGGATTGTTGCATGGGTGTTGGATATATTCTGAAGATCACAAATTTTTGTGCCGTGAATTGATACGTATTGGATTTTGTGTCAAACTGCAGGTGCTCTGACATTAGCAAGTGTTTTGCTTTATCCGAAGACGCTAGGTGGTGGTGCCGTGTTCAGTGGCTGGGTCCCTTTCGGTTCGTTGGTCATTGAGAGGATTTCACCCGAAGCAAGGAAGGTATGTCACACAGTCATCCCTTGATGCCTTCTCCTTAGTTTAGCGCACAATAACTAGATGTTGTGTAAGCTTCAATTTATTGGTTGGTATGAAACTGAACGCTGGTCAACAAGAGATGTGGTTGGTGATGTTTATGACTTTATGTGCAGCCTTGTCATTGCCTTTGAATAGAAATATTTCTTATCTCTTGATGCCTTCTCCTTAGTTTAGCACACAATAACAAGATGTGAGGAAGCTTAGATTTATTGGTTGGTATTAAATTGAACGCTAGTCAACAAAAGATGAGGTTGGTGATGTTTATGTACAGCCTTGTCACTACCTTTTGAATAGAAATATAGCCTTCTCCTTAGTTTCAGCACACAGTCACAAGATGTGAGAAAGCCAAAATTCATCGGTTGGTATAAACTTGAACGCTAGTCAACAAGAGATGTGGTTGGTGATGTTTATGTACAGCCTAGTCATTGCTTTTTGAATAGAAATATTTCTTATCACGTGCCCGAGCACTGCCGGAACTCTGCCTACACTAGTATGGCCATACCAAGGATCCCTCATCTACAGATTTCTTCAATTTTAATTGGATTGCTTCTACACCTGGAACGGAACGATGTAGTTTTTGCAATAATTCCTGATCAACATGAGCATACTCAACAATTGAGCTATGGAGTATAGTTTTGGCACCT
The DNA here is from genome assembly GCF_056163025.1 of Triticum urartu. Lineage (NCBI taxonomy): Eukaryota > Viridiplantae > Streptophyta > Magnoliopsida > Poales > Poaceae > Triticum > Triticum urartu. The sequence goes on along the minus strand of NC_141874.1, from coordinate 737,632,342 downwards.
AATATATTAGATTGAACTAGTCTGTGAAAACAGCTGGAAGACCAAAATGTACTGACCTCAACATTGCCAAATGAAATTCACTACATTTGAACTTCAGTTATTTCATAGTTGGTACCTAAAACTTAATATCCAGTGCTGCCTCTTGGATAAGAAATATGGCAATACACCTACTGTGATCCAACCTTACATATAAAATTATTACATTTAGGAGGACGAAGCAACTTTGCCCACCTTAGGACTGTTACACCATATCAACTTTTGTATTTTAACCAGTCAACGACGCTATTGTCCACAAAAAAGATAAATGGCATTGAACTTTGAAGGATGCCATCAGCATTTTTACTCGTGATGTTCCTTTCGTATGTAAACCTTCATGAACCTGTGAGTGATATGATCTCTGACACTCTATCCTAACAGTCTTGACAGTAAAATCATATAGTGTTGACTCTTCTATACGAGAATGTATGGATAAAAACACGCAGATTGCAGGCATTTGTTAAACATACTTGATGCAATTAGCCTGATTGATCGAAGGAAGCACTTGCCAAAAAAATTAGTAAACTTTGAAGAATGCTAGATGAGCCCTTCAATACATGAATAGGAGTTTGACAGTAAATTTGAACTCTTTATAAGAGCATTAATTTTGTTTGGCTGAATTTTTTCCTGGAACTTTTCAGACACCTATTCTGTGGTCGCATGGAATAGCTGATCAAGTGGTATTATTTGAAGCCGGTCAGGCCGGCCCACCATTTTTGCAAAGTGCAGGCATCAGTTGTGAATTTAAGGTAATCTTCTACATCCTCTTTTCCCCCTTCTCCAGGCAAGCTTCGGTTCCATATTTCTTCATACAACTTTTCGGTTCCTATCTGAGCTCTCAACTGCTCATGCACATTTATCAGGCATACCCAAATCTAGGCCACTCGATCGCAAAGGAAGAGCTATCCTCTCTCGAGGCGTGGATCAAGGGTCGTCTCAAAGCCTCACAAGATAAGCAAAGTTAACGTCCTTCAGTTTGGGCCGCCGTCACGTTCCCCACCATAGCAAAACTGGCTAATGCAGCCGTACTGAACCTGTATTCCCTGGTATATTGATGAACTCGGACGATCCAAACTATTCTTGAGACTTTGTCATGCACTCATGCTCATGAATGTCTCCGCGGATGCATCACTGATGTTCCAGGAAATTATGTACTGCGGTATGTTGTTTCTTTCTCCTGTAGGTTTGACCTGGTACTACCTGGATACCGTTGTACAGGTATCCTCTCTGCTTAGAATCTGCCTATCGACACGGTCCATTGTAGCTTTCAGTTTCCACACTTTTGAGCGTATCTTACATCGGTTGAATATCATACGGTGTATGCACGGCATGTAGTAGAACTTGTCCTTTATTGTTAGTAAGATACCACTGGGATTCTGAACCGACGTTGGATGTACCGAAATCCATGCCCTTCCTAGTCATTTGTGTAAATGGAGCTCATGTCTTTGCTACAAAGAGAAGAACTTCATGTCCTCTTCCCTGTGGATGCGTTTTTTCCGGACAAAATGTTTCTCCCTGCGGATGTGTTTCTTCTCGACAAAATCGTTTGAAGGCGGTGATGATTATGGTTCTGGTTTGCATCATTTTCCCTTTCTATGGCCGAGTCAGAGGCGTTGGCCATTTTGTGTTCCTTTCCAGAGCTACACGGGGACCGGGCAGTTTGATTGATTTGCCGCGCTTACCATGACCATTTCAATGAGGACCAACGAAGTTTTGATCACCAGGCAATGCATGCCCTGGACTTTTGTTGCGGCTACGAGCTGTAGATATGAATGAATATACGTGCATTGGAGACTCGTGTAGTCTTGTTCAACTTTGGAGTAATGGTGGAACGCAAACAGTCCAAATCTCACCAGTAACATTGACCAGGAAATGGAAACGATCCACTCACGGTATGATATAAGTACGTGGCAAGAGGGAGGGCAGAGGGCAGCAACCACTCCTGCGCCAACAAACACGACACCAAAGATGGCCAAAACCCAGCTTGTCTTGTGCATGCTCGTGGCCTTCTTCCTCGTCCTCGCCATGGAGGTTGCTGCCGCTAGGAAACTACAGGAAACAGGCACGGGATCTCATCTCTCTCTCCCTCCCTTCCTCTGTATGTGTGTCTGCACTTGTAAACATGATCAATGCTTTGCTTCTTTGCTTGCTTCAGGTGATCCCTACAAGGGCACGTATCCTGAAATGGGTTATCCAACTGGACCGCCACCATAGTCCATAGGTCTCCGGGAATATTTCTAGTACAACATATTTATACATACACGCATCTTCTTAGTTTCATGAGAAATAAACGACATGTATGTATATATGTCCATCTTTTTCTACCTACAACTGGATCTGCTGGATGAAATGATTGGTTCTTGCACGCGGTGCAATGCAAGTTCTTTTTTTACAGCTTATCATCAGAACAAGTTTGTATCGAACGAATGGAGCGGAGTTGCCTCTCGTGTCAACTTTTGTCCATCGCTTGGAAACTGAGGTTAGGAATATCTTACGAATAAGTAAGAAAACTATAAAAATAAGATGGCTTAAATCAAGCTCAGTCCTCCTATCCTACATACAAATAGGATTTCTGATCTATTTCTACAAGCCAAAGGGCTTAAAAAAAAGTCCTATAAAATTCCTCTAAACCAAAGAAGGCATGAAACAACGAAATGGATAGTCACAATGAGATCAACAAATCTTCTCCTACTTTTCATTACACATAATCATAAAAAAAAAGCATGAAGACCACTTGAAACAAAGGACCAAAAATCAGCTAGTTGCTTAAAAGCAAATATTTGTCCGTTAACATTGTTGTGATTGACCCACATGTCACTCGTGGGTTACGCATACCTCTAGGTTTGCTGCCTCTAGTGGTCCCTCCTCCGTGTCACCTCCACTTGTCGTCGTGGGGCAAAGCTCAAGTGGAAGGCGGTCGGGAGAGGGGGGAAGCTCTAATGGGAGCGACAACGTAAAGCAAGGGTCCACCTCCTAAAACTAAATGTTACTTGAAATCCTCAGCTCTAGATGTTTGTTCACATGGATATGAATTGCCAGAAACCATAATTTTCTTTATGCACAAGCAGATACATTTCTTATGCAGCCAGAAGAAATCAAAATCATTAAAACTATCAAGAATAGATGCAAATGATGATGTCGGTGGTAATGTTGTCTTGCACGCGAAGGGCATTGACCCGATGGATGACATACCAAGTGTCGTTTGTGCCCGGTCAAGATTTGATGCCTTAGTTGTGGGTCACATGCAAAAGATGTACCTGAGTTCAAGCTTCTTCAAACATAAGCAGAAAACTTATCTGTAAATTTTACAATGTATAGATGTAACAGATATCTTTACTAAGTATTTTGCTCTAAAGGACGCCACGAAGTTTGTATGTGTTATGCAATGAAGAATTTTGTGATTCCGAACATGAAGAAGGCTCCTGATGAGGAGACAAAAGTATCACACTCATTGATGGATGACACAAAGAAGATTATTCTTGGTTCTTAGAAGGCCAAGGTGAAGTTCAAGGCCAAAAAATATTAACATCGAACCGGCATAGCACGACCACACTTGTAGTGACACAAGCATCACGTGTGCTACACATAATGCTATGGCAACCAACAAGGCTGCCGTTGACCAACGTCAATCCTGCTATGTGCGAATTTCGCTCCAAGAACAAAGAAGAAAAGAATGTGCCCATCGAACAACATGCAACTTGAAAACAATCAACAATCAACAATCAAAAGAAACAAAAAACACAGAGAAATATTTAAAAGGAAAATAGCAGTGAAACACGTGTACCCTTGATGCCCCAGGAACTTCTGTACTACCGTATGTCTTTGTTGTAGTTTTGACCCGGTGCCTGAATATGCCTGAAGAACTGTGCAGGTATCTTGGATCCTGCATATCGATGTCGTCCGTTGTTGCTTCCCACTTTTAGTTCAGTTCCAACGACCTCATTCCAGAACCCATGGCATATCATACAAGTACTCATATGGAGAAATGTCCTTTGATTCCTGGGTGTATATACACCTGATATGGGAAAAAAATATAAAAAGTCAAAAGAAGTATAGAAGTTTTTTAGAATAAATTTGAGTTTCTATTGCACTAGCATATAATTTTTTATGAATAAAAAACCAACATTGATTTCCGGGCAAAAAAAACGAAATTTATTGCTATTATAGATCACTATTCACACTATTTTGACCATTCTTTTAAGAAATCAATGGGGGTTTTTCATTTTGTGGAAAAAAATTATAAGTACAAGGGAAGGTCAAGTTTATTTTTAAAAAAATCAGAACTTTTTTTACTTTAGTTTAATTACAATTTTTTTACTTTGTAAGCAGCACGACACATAGAGCTTGTCCTTTATTTGTACTAAGATACTACTAGTGGGATTCCTCTGCCGATATTGGATATACCGACTGAATGTCGTTCCTGAACATTTTTTTTACCGCAACTCGTGTCTTTCCTTGAGCTATGAGACAGTCTCTCTGTAAACACAGGTTTCTAAAGCTTCCTATATTAGTTTACAGAGTGAGTATATGATAGCAGAAGAATCCCATGTCCTCTTTCTCCTCTGGGCGCATTTTCTTTTAGACAAAGTAGGTTTCTTTTTTCAAAAATGGACAAAGTTGTTTCTACTACACTAGTCTTTTTTTTAGTTGGTACTACTAGTCTTTTGAGGTTTCGAATTCTTCTCATTTGCTTTTTTTCAGGCTTTGGCAGTCTCAAGCGTCAATTTTCCTTTGGGTCGTCGAGTCAAAACCGTGCCGCCTTTGGCATCAACCTTGTGGTCACATCGCGCTGCATCAATGCCTGCCATTGCGTGCTCTGGGCCAGTATTGATGCGGCGCGTGCATCGGATGGAAGGGAGCTCCTATTGGGTGCTTTAAGCGCCGGCTAAGGCTGGTGGCGCTCCAACGCGGCGCGTAGCGGGCCGCCCCAGCAACATGCCCCTGTCAAACAGAAAAAGCAATTCTGATTGTTGCACAGAAGAAGTGGGATTCAAACTACCGACGCCTATCTCAACAGCTTAGCACCATAACCACTAGACCAAGCTCACTTGGCTGTTCTACTAGCAGGAAAAACATAACTATTTGGCTGGTATAAATTATTTGAAAAATCGTTCACAAATTGGAAAAAGTTCATAAATTTCGAAAACATTCATAAATTTCAGAAAAAGTTCATTCATTTGAAGAAAATGTTCATTGATTTGAAAAACAGTTCATTGATTTGGGAAAAAAGTTCATCAATTTTTTTTAAAAAAGTTTACATGCTGCAAGATTCTATGAATATGGTTACCTAATAATATATTAGAACCACTATTGAGATTATAGTTAGACGATGCACTTTAGAGATCTCTATCATTATAGTTGATGATATTAAAATGCACAAACCATATATGTACACACTATATAAGCTATGCAACAATAATTAATTCGAGGATAAGTTTTTTCTACACAACATAATTTAAATTTAGCCATAACAAAATTCTAGCGATACGTTACAAATGATAACAAATAACATTACAATTAATAATTAACAACATAGTTATGTGGTTCCAACACGAAAAATATACTATTATGTGGTTAACTATGTCAACTAAATAATAGACATTATACTCGTTAATATTGTAACAAAATGAAAATACATTTAAATAAGGACAAATGTTTGGTATAAAATTGTTTTGTATAGAAAATAATTTCTTATTTTAATTTTCTCCAGGTCTCAAATATGTTTGGACTGGGTAGAGGTCCTAAGTTAGGCGTTTTGGATCGATGGTAGCATGGACACATGATTTTACCTAGGTTTAGGCTTTCTCGAAGAGATAATACCTTGCGTCTTGTTTTTTATTGTATTGATATGGGGTATAGTATAGAATGCAGGTATCTACCACGAGATTATTGTGTATGATTATAATAATCTGAAATATGATCTAATAATTAGCCTGACCTCGGCTTATATAATGTACTGGAGGCCTAGGATTTAGAGAAGTCCTTAGCTTGTAAGCAACTCTTGTGAAAATCTTCTTTTATACATCATGTGATATCCAAAAAAGCCCATTAATGAACCGCCATGGAAGACCTCAGCCCGACCCACATAGTCGAGAGATGCTGTGGTGAGTACTCCTTGTCCAGGACACCAGCTAAGAGAAATAAATCATTATAATGTGCATTCATATAGCAAAAATAAATTGATCAAGCCAAAAGGTTCATATTAATAGGTAGGTCATACTATTACAGCTAGAAGGTCAATATTAACACGAATATCACAGTGTTAAAAGTGAATGTCAAAGCACAACTATTAATTTAAATGAAAGCCTAAAATGCTCCAAAAGGCGTTTGATCTCCAAAAGAAAGTCAGAGTTAATCGAATCATCACAACGCAGGAATATCAAGTCTTAGAGATAAGCTAAAAACGATAGACAAGTGATGTGCATAGGCGATAGAAGGTGCTGAGAGCATTACGTCTAGAGACGATGGATGGTGAGGGAGAGACGGCGCCCTTATTTGTGCTAAAATGGAAGGCGTAAATGACACCTTTCTGCATGTTGGCATGGTGGTGAAACCATGACCAGTTCGTCGTGGTGGCCCTCTTGTCGGTTCCAAGGATGAAATGTGTGTCGCAGCTCACGGCTCCATCTCCGAGCTTGAGTGGCAGTGTGTCATCCTCTTTGTTAATGTATTTCTGTAGTTTGTCCTCGGTGTACTCCACCTGAAAGTAATGTGAAGGCAAACAAAAGCAATTAGTTCTTTGCAAGAGTTATTCTCCAATATTTTACTTGTATTGACAAGAAGATATAAGAACTATGAAATAATTAGTGAGCTAGAACAAATGCAATAATAAAATATTATGGAAAAGAGAGTTGAATGAATGCCAATGAGTGTACTAGAGTGGGAGAGAATGTCGGCGAAAGAAAATCCGCATTACAGATAGACATCGAAATTCAAAGTTGTCTTCGTCACATACATAGTGGGCATGGTGGTAAAGCATCAGTAGTGGTGTTGAAATATTTAAGTGAAAAGCACAGATATTCAGTGACAATCAATCAACAAGTTTTGCATGATAAAAATTAATAAAATGTGGCAGTGTATAGTATGGATATATAACCTGCTACATCAATCAATGCAAGCCAGCAACATGCTAGATCTTTAAAAAAACATAAGCCAAAAAATTATCCGGAAATTTTACAATATATAGATGTGACAAATTACTTTTCGAAGTATTTGTGATGTAAAGGACACCATGAAGTTTGTATGTGTTCAAAAAAAACTGTTAACAAAACTTCATATGCAATGAAGAATTTTGTCGTTCTCAACATGAAGAAGGCTATCGATGAAGAGATGGGTATCACACTCATTGAAGAACTACAAGAAGAAGATTATTCTTGGTTCTTAGAAGGCCAAGATGAAGTTCAAGGCTGAAAAATATTAACATCAAAGATCGATCTTTGTTTGGTCACTTAGTAGCTGAAATTAAGTCCCTTATGGTTGATAGAGTGTTTCCGCAGAAACTTCATAGGTCTCAAAACAGTGTTGCAAATTGCCTGGCAAGGTAAAGTCGCTCTGAGCGAGCTACGGCTGTGTGGCTCGGTAGAGGAACCCCATGTATTGAAAATCTCTTGCCAAGAGATTGTAGCCCTATCATAATGGAATAAAACCCTTTTGATCTCGCAAAAAAAAAAGGGCAAAACTTGGCAACACAAACCTCACGTGTGCTACGTACACATAATGCTATGGCAACCAACAAGGCTACCGACGACCAACATCAATTCCGCTACGTGCAAATTTGGCAAGGAATTTGTGTAGTGCCGTATGTACGTTTCTATTGTAGTTTTGGCCTGGTCCCTGAATATGGCTGAAGAACTGTGCAGGCATCTTGGATTCTACCCATGATGCCTTCGGTTGTTGCTTCCCACATTCAGTTCAGTTCCAACGACCTCACTCCAAAACCCGTGGCATCAATGGCGGAGCTTGATGAATATTATTGAGGAGGCTAATCTAAATTGAGGGGACAAAGAAGATAAGTCATGCATGAACTCTGAGAATTTTTTTATATTCAAACCTAATAATTAAAGATATAGAGTTTTTCTAGAGTAGAGGGGGCAATGTCCCCTTTTGGCCCCATGAAGCCCAGCCACTGCATGGCATATCATATAAGCACTCGTGCGTTGTAAGTAGCACGGCACGTAGAGCTTGTCCTTTCTTTCTAGTAAAATACTAGTGGGATTCCTGTGCCGACATTGGATGTACCGAACCCCGTGTCGTTTCTGCACATTTTTTTAGCGCAACCCGTGTCTTTGCTTGACATATAAGAAGAATTTCATGTCCTCTTGCCCCTTTCGGTGCATTCTCTTTTGGACAAAGTCGTTTCCACTACTAGTACGTAGTAGTCTTTCTCAGGTTTGTGTTGCTCTCATTTGCTTTGCTTCGGGCTTTGACGGTCTCAGGCATCAATTTCCCTTTGGGTCGCCGAGTCAAAACCGTGCCGCCCTTGGCCTTGGCCTTGCGTTTAAACCTGAGAATAGTTTGTAATCCAAACCAAACCCAGATCAATCCATACATGTACTAGTCTATTAGTCAAGCCAAACCAATCCAAATTGTAAGTGCTATAATCCAAACCAAATTGAACTGCTTGTGCTTTCAAACCAAACCAATCCAGCCCATTTCCTAAAATCGGTTTGTGCCCAAAATCTGAAACTATGGACAATGGACTGCACATGCGCACGTGGATAGCTGCTGATGCTTTCATACTCATTTCCGTTACTGAACACCCAGGCTGTTGATGCACCTTGTTGCAGTCAGCGAAGTAGCAGATGGACATGCCGGCTGGTGGTGCACCACTGCGTAACACCGATGCATATGTACGCGACTTGGTCGCCGGCGGCGGGGTCTTGGTTCAATGGCAACATTTCATCTACAGAGCATATGTAAGTCTTGGTTCGGTGGCAACATCTCATCTACAGAGCATATGTACGCGACTTGGTCGCCGGCGGCGGCATCTCATCTCATCTCATCTCATCGAGAGAGAGAGAGAGAGAGAGAGAGAGAGAGAGGCGTTGGCCGGAGCTCAGCCCAGCCTAGCGGTGGCCGCCCGTCAAAGCTGCTCGCACGTTTGGTGGCTCAGTTTGGTTTCAGACTCTGAGTTGAAACTGTTTGAGACCAATTGGTCTCTGTCCACATCAAACCAATCCAGCCCAAAAAGAAGTATAGCCCAAACCAAACTAAATTAAGGCCTATTTTGTCCAATCCAATGACAGCCCAATAGGAAACCAAACTGAAACTGTGGTTTGAATCCAAACCATTCCCAGGTTTACTTGCGTTCCTTCCCGAAGCTACACGGAGACCGGACAGCTTTGTGTGGCACCAAAGTGTGGGAGTAGTCCAGTTTGATCGTGTCCTGGCGCTTACCACTGACCGTTTCAAGGCAAAAGAAGGAACAAACGAGGTAGAGCGACCTGTGACGTGACGCTCGCCCCGCCGGGCACGCACTTGACATGTACTGCGGCTGCGTCCGACGGGCGCTGTCACGATACTTGGTGACGCGCTCAGCGGTTCCAGTTTCTCTTTGCTTCGTGGCGTATCATACGTTGTACGTACGTACTACTATGAGCAGCACGGTACGCATAACTCGTCCTTTCTTTCCACTACTATAAGAAACTGCTGGGATTTCTCTTCCGACATTGTATATACCGAACTCCATGTCCTTTCTATGCTTAACCTATTAGGCTCGAGCCTAGATGGAATACCTTCTTATTTTATGTCTATGTTCCTATTCAACAAGACTTTTATTGAGAAAATGGATAAACACCGGAGAAGATTTTCCTGGAAAAGGAAGAACAATAAACGGGCGTATCATATGATGAAATGGACTAGGGTTTGTAGGTCCAAAAGAATCGGTGGGCTGGGGATCAAGGACCTCCACAAGCAGAACATTAGTCTGTTGACCAAGTGGTGGTGGAAACTTGAAACTAAAGATGGGTTGTGGCAACAAATTATTCGGGCCAGATATTTCAAGAATAAAACGATGGCTAATATTCGTAGTCGTTTTTCAAACTCCCCTTGCTGGAAAGCAATTATGAAAGTTAAAGAGACATATATGGCTGGGAGGGCCGTTAAGGTTAATAGTGGGAACTTGGCTAGGGTCTGGCATGAGCCATGGATAGATGCTGTGCCATTATGTGAAAAATTCCCCGTTTTATTCAGTATATGTCAGGATCAGGATGAGACTATTGCAGATTTTGTGGCGAAAAACTATAGCCTGGGTTTCAGGCGTAGGCTGTTTGGGGAGATCAATGATCAATGGGAATGGGTAGTTTCTGAGGCAAAGAAATATACTTTGAACAATATCCCTGATACAGTGTTTTGAAAGTTGTGCAAGAACAAGAGACTTACCACTAAATCGGTGTATAAGTGGTTGGAGAGGGATTTAGCTGGCCCTAACTATAAGTGGATCTGGAAAGCTAGTATCCCACTGAAAATCAAAATATTCTTATGGCAGCTATTCCAAAATGATGTGCTTACCCGAGATAATTTGAGGAAGAGGAAATGGCCCGGGAATCCTGTTTGCTCTTTCTGTACGAACATGGAAACTGTGAACCATCTACTTTTTACATGTCCTCTTGCTCGAACAGTTTGGGGGGCCCTGGGACTTACGGCTGGAGTATCCTGTTGCCCGCGTTCCCTTTGGCAAAGCTGGGCGTGGTTGTATAAGTTTTTCCCTGGTGGAAAACAATTTTTCATGATGATCATTGCGGCTTTGTGTTGGGGGATATGGTGTCTTCGAAACAAAGTTACTTTTGACAATTATAATGCTCGTTCTCCGCTGGAGGCTGTTTTCAGTGCATGTTCTTTTATGTTGTACTGGACAGGACTACTGAAGGAAGAAGATAGGTCGAAATTTCAGGCGGGCGTGAAGAGATTGGCGTATGTGGCAGCAGCTCTGGCGGACAGGACTCACTCACGAGGTGTGATGCGACTGAAGGATGGAGAGGGGATCCAGATCGGCTAATCTGCTTGGTTTACAGTCCACTAGGGTTTGATGCCCGTTCTGGAGTCTTATATGCTTTTGGAGAGTTGCTTCTTTATGCCTGAGTAGACTATGTAGTCTATCAGGTGGTGCACTATTTTCGTGGATGAGGTTAGGGTAGTGGCTAGTCGGTGTTGTCAGGTTTCCGTCCTATGGCAGTTGATCCGTTTTAGGGTCCTCTTGCGGTGGGTTTCCTGTCGATGCTCCAGCTCGCTCCTCCCCTTTCAGTCTTATTTTGGATGTGGTTGGCTTGGTAAAACTACTGGAACATTGTATTTCCGTTGATTGCAAAATTAATGAAAAGGGGTGCGAGCCCGGTTAGACAAAAATGTCCTTTCTATACTTTAAAAAAGATGGAGCTCGTGTCTCTCTCTCTCTTTGCGAGGGAGCTCGTGTCTTTCTCTGCACGTAAAGAATCGGAGAACAACTCCATGTCCTCTGCTCCTCCTTTCTCCGACGGAATCGCTACAAGTCTATCAACGATATACTTGGAAGTTGTGGTTCGCTTTGCTTTGGCAGCGAGTCGCGTTTCCCTTTCGACCGCCGGGTCAAACCCCACCGCGTCGGCCTTGGCCGTGCGTTCGGTTCCAAAGCCCCACAGAGAGCGGCCAAGTTGTTCTACTATCATTCTATGCCGCCAGTCCAAAGTAAGAATTCCAGCTTGATCGTTCCGTGGCGCTTGCAGTTGCCACTGACCACTGACCATTTCAAAGTAGAGGAACTCGACAAGCGCGGTGCGGCGACTCCTGCTGCGGCTACGTCCGACGCGCGCTGTCAAAGTGTACTTAGCACAGTGCCCAGTCTCCGCTCCCGTTGGTCTGAGCCGCCGCAGCGTCACGGGGGGTGGGAGCGGGGGACCGGCGGGGCAGCCGCCGGTGACGCGTCGCGTCCCCATCAGAGCCGTCTCCGAGCGCCTCGAGATCCGAGCCGCCTGCCAGCATCACGGGGCGCAGCAGCGGTTGGGCCAGCCGGGCCCGTCTCCGACATTCGCACCCGATAACACGGCGCACAGGAAAGAAAGAAGAAAAGAGAAAAATGAAAGCGGGCGCACGGTGATAGAGAAGGAAAACGCATCATTCCTCCTCCGTCTTGGAGCGGGTTTCGAGGACACCGAGGCGAGAACAAAAGGCCTCGTGCTCGCCGCCGCGCCACTCGTCCCACCCTAGGAACCCGGTGCGCTCGTACGCTTGCAGGACGTGCTGCTCGTACTCGCCTCGCGTGTCGCTCTCTGCTCCGTCGCGCTCGTGCATCGCAGTCTTTCATTGCTCTCGGCATCCATCGATATGACGAAACCAAGAGCGAATCATCGACGAGACGGAGAATCTTGTCCACGACATGTTGACAAAATTCTTGGTTAAGTACGGCTCCGCGGCTAGGGTTTGACTGTTAACCACGAGCCGTAGTTTTGTCGCCCGATGATGAATAGTATGCTTTTCTCCAGCGATGAGGTCTAGACAGACGCTGACTATTTTCCTCCGGCCACGTCCCCACGGGCCCGGAGGTAACCTTCTAAGCAGCTTATCAGATAAGTCAGGAGACAAAATAATTATGTCAAATAGTGTCTCATCATAAGCCACGAACCAAATCGGAGCATTGTTGCTTTGCCTCCCGGCGTTTTTGCACTGCGGCGTCGCTGTCGCACTGCCAACAATGCCATGTCCCGCACCCACGGCACGACGACACCGACCCATCGGCAAATCTAACCCATCTAATTAATTAACCCACGCCCGCCCACGCGGCACGGACAGGCCCATGCACTGCACCGTCGTACCGTCGCCGTACCCAAACCCAGCAGGGGTACCATTCACGATTCATGGGCACATTCATGGCGTGACAGCGCCCAAAAAGCTCCACCAAATCGATCGATCAATCGATCGAACCCCAGCCTAACAAAAATCAAACTCGAGTTCATCTCAATTCTACAGGATTTTAGGTTGTTCGGTTGCATCATATGAAAAAGGGATATTCTTTCATAAAGATTTGAGTGGATGCTATAGATCAGCTGTACACATAAATCATTACGAAAAATTCATATATAATTCAATCCTACAGATCAAACAACCAAAGTACAGTACGAAAAGATCCTAATAGCCTGTTTGTTTGGGGGGAGTTGGAGCTAGGGAATGGGAATTTAAGGTGGCTGGGACTAAAAATCTCTTGATTACATGGACTTGGGAATTAACAAGGGAAGGGGAAGGGGAATTAGGAGGCCCAACTCCCATCGATCTCTTCTTTGGGGGGACCCTGGTAATTCCGTGAAGGAAAGGGAGTTGACGCCTGGAAGAAAATTGTTATAGATTTATTGACCCATCTCCCGCAAAGAAAGAAAAAAACTCCACGGAAATCCTACTTGCAGCGACATCATTTTTCCTCCAAATAAATCGGCCAGCTCTAACTGTTTACTAATCTGCAGATGCAATGCCAAGCACGAGCACATCTCATGCAAGAGGGGCACCCAGCAGCGTGTAGCCCATCTGATTTTGCTACGTAACAAAGTTTGATTCGTTTATCTTTCTTTTACAGACCGATGCAGATCTATTTTCCCTTTCTACTCTTTTTTTTGCCTTCACATGTTACGATTTTGTTTCAACATTTGCGTGTCCCATTCTTTCTCCATTGTTCATTAGAATTATTCCCACATATAATTCCCACCCCACACCAAACGTGGGATTAGGACTAATAGTCCACTTGCCAAGCCTAATCCCTCAGGCAACTCCCTCTCATAAATTCCCAATCCCTTTCCCTTAAACAACCAAACGCGTTGTAAGGGGTCTAATCATCCAAAAAATCCCACTCTGTAATTTGTTAGAATCAAAGGACCCCTTACTCAAAAAAAAAACTCCCACGGGTCCTTTTTACTCTGCATATGAGATTTGTCTAAAGTCAAACTTCATAAAGTTTGACCAACTTTGTAAAAAATAATATCGACATTCACAATGCAAAATTAATATCATAGATGCGACTTGAATTTAATTTGCATATTCTATAACTTTATTGTTGTAGGTGTTGGTAATTTTCATATAAATATGGTCAAACTTTACGAACTCTTACTTCAGGTAAATCTCATATGCAGAGTAAAAGGGACTTCACCATAGGAGTATTTGTCAATAGTTGTGTGTATCGTAATAATGCAGAGCCGATGATCTCAACTTTAGAGAGAAAAAAGGTTCGTCAAACCAGATTACACTTGCGATGTAGATGGTGGACCCTAGGCATGAGCGGCTGTGGGAATGACTATTTTGGTGTTGTTTCATTTTATTTCAAGCATGCTTCTTTCGGTTCGATAGACCAGTTTTTGATTAATATGTCCACCTTTAGTGGTCCTCGATAAAAGGGGGACGTCAGCAATCAAATTATCGATCTTATCATTTTTTATGCTCCGTGGATGAGATCCGTTCACAAGTATGGAGTGTATGCACATGTGTTTAGAAGAAATACAAAATTGAAGTCAAACCAAAAAAGGGAAAGAAATGCTCGCTGCATTTGGTACTCCTCGGCGCAAATTTTTGAGTTTGTCTCTTCCAATCATTGAAGTTCTTCAACAAAATCAGTGGTGAGAAGTACTAGATGCATCAAACTTTTCTTTCTCTCTCTTCTAATTGATGCTCTCATTTTCAAGGTCATCACTTTCCTTTTTGGAAGCGTCATCTTGGGAGTTCAGAGCGCCTAACTCGAGGGGGGGGGGGTGATCGAAGACTGGAGGCGGCATTGCCGAAGTTAGTGTGTCGTTGGCCATTTTCTGACGCAATTTGCAACGGTGCAACCAACATAGGAACAATGTGTGTGTGCGCGCACACATGTTTGTTCGATGTAGGAGAATGCCTAGTTTTGCATCTCTTGGAACATGTCTCATCTCTTCGGCAATGGTAGGATTGATAAATGTGATCATGGTGGACCCAATTTTTGGTGCGGCGAAGTCAAAGTCATCTGGTCACTAGTGCGACAAATGACGTGGCAAAGCCAGTCATGCCGCCAAAGTCAGAGTCGTCTGGTCATTAGTGCGACAAAAAATGTAGTGAAGTCAGAGTCGTCCGGTCATGAGTGCGACAAATGATGACGGTTTTGGTGTTAACTCCATGTTGGTGTGGTCTGGTGTGTTTGTCTAGTTGTGTCATTTTTTGGCGATCTATCCTTTTGAACGGAACACCTAGCTAGAGGTGGAGCAACAGGAGGCGGCATTGGTGAACTTGGTGTGTTGTTGGCAATTGCAGGTTCAATTTTGTGCCAGTGCAGCCGACATACAAACGATGTGTGTCCATGTTTGTTTGGTGTAGGAGAAGGGCCAATTTTCATCTCTTCGAGCATGTTTCCTCTCTTTGGCAATGATAGGATTGGTAGACATGGTCATGGTGAACCGAAATTTGGGTGCGGCAGAGTCAAAGTCATCTAGTCACTAGTGCGACAAATGACGTGGCGAAGCACGCCCTGGCGACAAGTCAAAGTAGTCGTTATCGTCCGGTCATGAGTGGGAGAGATGATGACTGTGTTGGTTGCGACTCCGTAGTTCCTTTGTTGGGGTTATAAGTGTATTTTAGTCTTAAATACACACACAAAACTCTCAAAGCGAAGAAATACTAATAAAATGAATGGTTCAAAAGATGGTAGTAGTCCCCTTTCGAAAAAAGAGAGAGATGGGAGCAGCAGTGGCATGGGAACTTCCCACTTTTGGGTCAAATTCGTAGGAGTTCTGCTGCCACGTCGCGGCGGTTGTTGCTACTGATGTGCTAATTAATTCCTGGTTGAGCTCGAGCTTTACGAGTGCCAAGAGCTGCTCCCACTCTCACTCACTAAATCAAATCAATCAACCTACAACAGCAACAACGATTGTACTGTACTTACTACCAGTACTACGCATGACTCCATCATTGAGGGGAGATGGATGTCACCAAAGCGAACTATGAGGACAGGTACAAATGTCCCATGAGAAAAAATAGGTTATTTTTATCATATGGATGGATCGTACAACCCTTACATGGTCTCTTGGCATGAAACTGGGGCATCTATATTGATTTTGTTCTCTCCAACGTAAGCTATTGCCCTCATTAAAAGATAGAAAGTAGACTCTCACTACACATGCAACCCTACTCTCCACTTCAACTTTTTTAGCTTTATGCAACGGACCACACTTTTTCTCCACAAGCACCCGCCTCCTGCCGAGGATCCCGCTACACTATCCGAACCTACTTTTCCTGATATCCGATCCTACATGGCCTGTGGTGCATCATCCTAGGGCTATGCATTGTCCATGCCCTGAGTAGCAGGGGGACAAGCTTAACGATGGCTTTGCAGAACTCCAACGCCTTTGCGCAGATGCCTTTGCTTAGCAGACAAGGCAATGGACACAGGACATGGGCCAGGTGACAACGAGGTGGGCACCGAGCATTTCTTGGCTTTGACAAGAACTAATTAAAAGAGCAGATTCTTAGTCCTGCTACTAATAGGAGGAATAAATCGACAGAGTCAAACCCTAACATAAGTAGTACGGGTCAGGCCCAGTGGCGGAGCTTTGTGGGGCGAAAGGGGGCCATTGCACCCCCCTACTCTAGGAAAACTCCCAAGTGTACTCCTAATATTATTAGGCTTGAATATCAACCATTCTCAGAGTTCATGCATATTTTATCTTCTTCACCCCCCCTCAATTCTGATTAGCCCCCTCAATAATCATCATGAAACTCTGCCACTGGTCATTCCATGCATAGCCGCACCATCGCCGTACCCAAAGACATCAGTACCATTCACGATTCCTGGGCGCATTCATGGCGTGACAGCGCTCAAAAAGCTCCACCAAGTCGATCAATTGACCGGAACCCCAGCCTACCGAAAATCAAGTTCGAGTATTGTTGACACGTTGATGTTTTGGTCTACTATAGTCCTTGTCTTCCATCCACTTTGCTCAGGAAAATAGTTGCCGATGGTTGTGTGTATCGCAATAATGCAGAGCCGAGGAGACGAGGATCTCAACCGCATCTTCAAAAAAGAAAACGGTTCGTCAAGCAAGATTATATTTGCGGTGTTGATGGTGCACCCTAGGCATGGGCGGCTTTGGGACCGATTTTTTTATTGTTGTTCCGTTTGATTTCAATCATGATTATTTCCTAATCTTGGTTAATATGCCCACCTCTAGTGGACCCCCTCGATAGGGGCAACTTATCAATGAACTTATTGATTTTGATGCTCTGTAGATCCATTCTCGAGTATGGAGTGTATGCACATGTGTTTGGAAGATACAAAACTAGAGCCAAACCACAAAGAGAGAAAGAAACACTCACTGCATTTGGTACTCCCCACTACCAATTTTCGCGTTTGTCTGTTGCGATAATTCAAGTCCTTGAACAAAATCAGTAGTGAGAGGTAGTGAATGCAGCAAATCGTTTCTTTCTATCTCTTTCAATTGATCATCACGTTTTACAGGTCATCACTTTTTTTAACATCATATTGGAGATATGTCCTTTTGGTTAGAGCACCTAACTAAAGGGGGACCAATCGACGACTGGAGGCGGCATTGCTGAAGTTGGTGTTTGGCCGGCCATTGCTGACGCAATTTGCAATGGCGCAACCAACATACGAACAGTGTGTATCCATGTTTGTTCTATCTAAGAGAGGGTCTTGTTTTGTATTTCTTCGAACATCTGTCCTCTCTTCGGCAATGGTAGGATTGATAACTATGGTCATGGTGGACCAAATTTTTGGTGCGCCATAGTCAAAGTCATTTGGTCGGTAGTGCGACAAAAAATGCAACGAGGTCAGAGTCATCCGGTCATGAGTCCGACAAATGATGACGGTATTAGTGTTAACTCTATGTTGATGTGCTGTGGTGCGTTTGTTTGGTTGCGTCAAATTTTGGGAATCTATCCTTTTGGGCGAAGCACCTAGCTAGAGGTGAAACGACCGACTAGAGGCGGCACTGGCGAACTTGATGTGTTGTTGGAAATTGTGGACTCAATTATGTGCCGGTGCAAATGGACATAGAAACGTTGTGTGTCCATGTTTGGTTGGTGTGGGGGAAAGCCTAGTTTTCCTCTCTTCCAGCATGTCTCCTCTCTTCGGCACTGATAAGATTGGTAGGCATGACCATGGTGAGCCCGAACTTTTTACGGCAAAGTCAAAGTCATCCAGTCACTAGTGCGACAAATGACGTGTCAAAGCATGCCCCGATGGCAAAAGTCAAAGTTGTCTAGTCATGCGTGTTGCAAAAAATGTGGTAAAGTTGGTGTCGTCTGGTCACGAGTCCGACAAACGGTGACGGTGTTGGTTTTAACTTCGTGGTTCCTTTGTTTGCGTTAAGTGTAATACTATGTATTTTCCCTTTTTTACTATCAATCAGGTCACTAACATATGACCTAGTTTTTTTTCCAACTGTAGAATCCTTTTGGCATGTATCGATTGCATTACTAATTTAATTGGTGATGAAACAAAGTTTCGAAGCACGTATTAGGAAATATAAACTTGGAGTGAGGGAGCGCCATTTCTTGACTGAGGGAGCACCATTCCTTGCAGAAAATTTCCATGAATGCAACCTGAAAATCCCATAATAACATAATGGATGTGCAACGCAAACGCGGCGTCATAAAGGCCCCTTCATTCCTTGGCCTTGCGCAGCAAACGCCTGCGATGGACGCTGCTTCGGTGCCGTAACTGCACCTGCAGTTGGGTCACCTGGGATCATCGAAGCCGCTCGCTCATTTAAACCAAATGAATGAATTCGCAGCAGCATCATCAAATGCGGCGATCCATGATTTTCCGTCGCTGCCCTCCCCTCATTACGACCTTGCCCCTGCGGTGGTGTACCTTGGAGTGGAGTGGAGCAGCGCGGGCGGCAGTGAGTGAGAGTGAAGCACGCAAGGCCGTGGTGCAGGTACATTGCATGTGCCCATCAATTCCCTGTCCTCCGCTCCGGTAGCACCAGTAGTAGTACTCTAGGAGTGGAGTGACATACCACCCCGTCATCCGTGCCCTCGACTCCACTCCACTCGGCCTCAGGCCAGTTCCACCGCCCGACCCTAACAAATGAGGCGGCCCAGCGCGCGGGAGCAAATGGATTTTTATTCATTTTGTGTCCGCTTTTGATCTATCCATAGTTCAATTTTGCGCCGCTTTTGGGGTAAAACAAACACCACACGGACGCGCGGGCCGTCTGTGCATGTCCTTCCCTGACCCGCCCGTCGGTGGCACAGGGTATCTTCTAAAATGTATTCTTATTGTTCTTGTTTTCTTTTGTCTTGCTTTACTAGTCAAAATATGATGATGTATTTTTCATGTACCGAAAATGAATGATGAAAAGAAGTTAAGGACTTGAAAAAAAAAGTACACAGACAAGATGTGGCCGGGATGCGTCCGTGCGCTGAGCGCACGGCCACCGCATCGCAGGACAAATCCGGACACGACCCCATCGGACAGCATCCGAACAACGTGGAGTTGGCCTCATCGCCATCCACCTCCGTTTTCCCGGCGGGCTCACCGGCTACAGTGACTTCTCTGTTTTCCCTGCCCTGCCATGAATTCTCTCTTGCCCACTCTCTGTTTGGTTTCCTGCCAATGGCAATGGGTGTCATGTCCACCCACCCCTTGTTCTCAAACATTTTGGCAAGGCTAGTGTAGCGTGGGCATCATGAACCAGGCACGCCCTACTACCTTGTTGGCAGCTGTTCCAAAGGCTAGCTAGCGTGGGCATCAACAACTCAACATTGCAGCCAAACAGTGGCCCTTGGTTCCGGGCTTTCTCTCCGCCCAACGGAAACGCGGCCGTTCCCGTGCCATGTAAAAACGTATGCAGTTTCGTTGCAACATAGCCGCCAGCTAATGGTACGCATCAGCCATGACATCGCTCAAGGGAGCAAAGCTAGAAAAGCTTTCCCCCCCTAAGGAAAAAAGCAAGATAAGTGTGAGATAAATTTTGTGCTAGTAGGTTATTAAAGTGCACTAAGCTTTGTACTAGCTCTGGTAATAAAGTTAAAAAGGCTTAATTTCGTGGAGTACACGTCCGTCCCCGCCGAGCAGGCAGCAGAGTGGGAGCGAAACAAACAAACAAACCGCCCGGCCCACGGATAACTTTCACTTTGCAACTAGCAGGAGTAGCAATTCTTTTCGGTAAGTACCGATGCGGTACATTGGGAGGAGAAAATATCTACTCTACCAGTGCATCCTTTTGCCTCGTCCAATGAAAGAATAGAATACACCAAAACGCAGTCAAATCAAAGAAATACTAGTAATAAAAGGCCTGTTTCAAAAAAAGGTAGTGGTTCCCTTTCGAGAAAGAGAGAGGTGGAGCACGGGAGCTTCCCGCTTTTGGGTCAAATTCGCACCGGTTCTGCTGCCACGTCGCGGTGGTTGTTGTTGCTGCCGATGATGTGATGATTATTTGCTCTTTATAAGCTCGAGCTTTATCGGTGCCACGAACTGCTCCAGCTCTCGCTTACCAAATCAAATCAAATCAACCAACAACAACAACAACAAAGATTGTACTTGCTACTAGTAGTACGCATGATTCCATCGTTGAGGGGGGATGGACGTCACCAAAGCCCACCATGAGCGAGTGAGTAGCAGGAGAGCAGGGTTAGCGAGGGCCTGTGCGCAGATGCTTTTGCTTAGCACACAAGGCAATGGGTGCTTATGGGCCAGGCGACAACGAGGTTGGCACTTAATCATTTCTAGAGGCTTTAATAACAAGAACTAATTAAAAGAGCAGATTCTTAGTCCTGCTACTAGCAGCGGGAATCATATCAAACGACGGTTCGTAGAGCAAGATTTTGCTGAAGCAGCTCGCCAATGGCGAGGAGAGAAAGGGGAAATGGGGAAAGTTTCTTGTTGAACCAAATGAGCAAAAATATGGTACATGAGAGGCCTGGATGTGGGGAGATTTTGGTCGGATTGGACCTTCACAATCCCCACCCGGAGCCTCGGGGTTGCTCGTTCATCAGAGTTGCAAGAAATCAAAAGGTGCATAGAGCGGGTGCTCTTGCTTGCTTGGACAAAACGACCGAACTGCTACTACTACTACTGCTTTCACTGACCTTGCTGGTCTCCTTCCTCCCTAATCTACGACAAGTTCTAGCGGCGGCGGCAGAGGAGGTCAGGTCCAGGCGGCCCACACCTTCTCGCCGATGAAGCGCACCAGCTTGCCCACGGCGCTCTTCTCGGCCGAGTTGCTGGCGCCCGCGCAGTCGCTGTCGTCCGTCAGGGCCTCCTCGCCGCCGTAGAGGCTGTCCGCGCCGTCGTCCTCGTCGCCCTCGTAGTCGCCGTCCTCGCCGCCGTCCGACGCGCAGCAGCCTTGCGGTTGCAGGTGGTCATCCGCGCACCCGGCCTGAGCCTCCGCGGCTCCGTGCTCCTCGGCGGCGGCGTCGATGGCGCACGGCCCGCTGCGGCCACGGCGGCGGCGGCGGTGGCCGCGGCGCGTGGCGCCGCCTGGTCCTCCAGCTCCTTTGGCTGCCCCCTCGCCTCCGCCGCCGTTGCCCTCCTCGACGGCGTCGATGATGCGGTGGATGAGGTGGCGGTTGGGGGAGGCGTCCCAGCGGGCCCAGAAGCTCTTGTAGCAGCCGAAGCAGCCGCAGCCCATCTCCGGCTGGTGCGGCCCGTTGAGCCGCCTGCGCCGGCCCCCGCCAGCACCCGCCGCCGCGCCGCCAGCTCCTCCAGAGAGCAGGTAGGCGAGCACCTCCTGCTCCTCGGCGGTGAGCGCGGCCACGAGCGCCAGCAGGGTGGCGGGCAGCATGGCGAGCGCCACCGCGGGCGCGTCCGGCCCCGGCGCCGGCGCCGGGTGCACCCGCCGGCCCTTCCCCTGGTACAGCTTCTTCATCCCCGGCCCCCGCAGCAGTTGAAGTAGTAGCACTCACTGGCTGGCGATGGCGGGCGGGTTAAGTGGCGGGTAACAACCTGGTCGACGGCGTGCGGGGAGGGGGAGGGGGGGTTGGTGGGGTGGGTGGGGCTCGTCGGCTGCGACGTTGCTGTATGGCGGCTGCGCAGCTCTTCTCAGCTTCTTGGGGGGCTGAGGTGAGGCGAGGGGAGGGAGGAAGAGAACGAGGGATGGGCTAACCCTACCCTCCCCTTGGGGTGGTGATGGGGTGTGGTGTGGTGGTGGGTTGGGTCTGGTGGGTGGGAACCCAGGACCCTATTATTATTGCAGCCTGGGAGAAGCCAAGGCGATGGGGATGCCAAATCTCCATTGGTCCAACTTCGTCTTTGGTTTGGGTAGTCGTGGTACTACTACCTGTGGTGTGTGGCGTGTGTTTGGTGGTGTCGCGACGGCAGGCAACGGAAGTCTTGGATACGACCGCGTAAACGTAGGACGGTCGCCGGGGCGGCGGCGGCACGGCACGGCACGGCGGTGCAGGCGAAACGCACGGGCGTGTCGTGGTTGGACCTCAGCCGTGAGCAAGTTCAGACCTTTTTGGGAGAATTGGTAGGGGTGAGGCAGGTCACCCTGCTGGCTCGACGTAGTACGTACCAAGTGCCGTCCCGCTGGTGAAAAGTTTCGTGGTGGTGGCGGTGGTCGGGCGATGCGAGTTGCTAGGAGTGTTTCCCGGCCACGTACGGGGGTTCCACGGAGGTTCCCGCGGGGACGTGCGTGGTGGTTCGGGTGCCGCGAAATTCCGGTGTCCCCGACGGGGTGAGCTGAGGAGGAGTGCTATCTAGTTTGATGTGGATGTGGATGGGTCCGTCTCCGTCAGGGTCACGTGGAGCAGCGGCTGTGCGTGCGTGCCGTGGGTGGCCCGTTCCTTTCCACGGCGACTGCGAGCGTGTGTCCAGGTCGGCCCAAAGGATGTCGAGGATAAACAGGGGTTGGTTGGTTGGTGGTAAACCTTGTGAAGGGGCGATTTCGCGCAAGTTTTTCTAGATTACTGTATAGCCTTTTATGGCATGCCTAGCCACGGTCAAATTTGCGAGTCGTGTGCCACGTAGGCAAGGTAATCCTCGTTAAACCCTAAACCTTCACTTACTTAACTGAAGGCTCTGTTGTGATACTATTGTTCCCAGCAAGCATTGTTTCTTTCTTAATGAAAAACCTCGCCAAATTCATTTATGAAAAAAATTAACGGTTTGTTTGTTCTACAACTTTTTCTCTACCGTCCTGTAAAATGGAGTTGCTGGTGAGCTTTCCACTCCACCAAATTTCATCCGTTTTATTGAACACTTCAATTTCAATGAGTTCACTCGTCACTCCACCTCGATCTCGCCCATCCACACTTGGGCCGGGCCATTTTAGGCTAGCCCGAAGCACGACTAGAAGCACGACCGTCCACACAAGAGCTAACGGGCCAGGTTGGCACCACATGAATCATCTGCTGTGCTGGGAATCAAAATTGACGGAAAGGGGGGCACGACGACATGGAGATGGGGGCCAGCAAGACCCAAAGTGGGCATGGAGATGGTCAAACATTAGGCCCAAAGTTAAGAGAAATACTTAACTGAAGGCTCTGTTGTGATACTATTGTTCCCAGCAAGTATTGTTTTTCCGAGGCACTTTCTCAACGATTTCAATTGTGATTATGATTCATTTTATAACCTTATTAGTTCGTGAACTTGGAGGATTACGTGATTCATCAGAAAAAGGAATGATGGTTACTTTTGGTTTGGTGAATCGGAAACAATTTTATAGAAAAACTGAAGTAAAAATTCCAATTTCTTTTCTTTGTCGGAGTGGGGATAGCATTTCTCTTCTGCATGTCTATGGAGTTTTGCAAAACTCAAACACCTCAGAGATAGATATAGAGGTAGGAATTTGTCGAACGAACCACACTCCTTCGTAGACGTCATGGGTCCATTGATGAAAAGGGGCTGGGGAAAGTTTAAACCCAAGTCCTACAGTGATGGATATAAGTGCAATTGAAATTCCTGGGGAGTTATACATTTGTGTATTGATAAGCCTGCAAGTTAAGTTGTTGGCTGCTCTTAGCGATTGAGTGCCAACATGAGACCTATTTGTTAGCTTTGAACCGAGAAGGTCCCTCAACCATAGCGTGATACGAACCATTGGCTGGTTAAAATATGCCAAATTCTGCCAAATACACAAATAAAACCCAACCATACATGCCCACCCATTGTATCTTCTAAATCGTCTACACTAACAATCCACCCTTCTCCACCAAAAGGAGATTTTAGTAATATAACACTGGGACTGGAGAAAGCAGCAATTAATAGGACTTCCCTAATCCTCCCTTCCTTTCAGGAAGAACGTGAAATTCTTTTTCCTTAAATGGGAGGCAAATAGAGCTCTCGCACATTTTCGTTAATCCATGAACAGAATCTATGTATGTAGACACATGGATCCGTACATCTCGATCGGAAAAGAATCAATAGAAGGAGAATCGAACGATATCTTTCTCGAAACAAGAGGCCTTCCTCCACTAGCAGGTTTCTTCTGAAAACTCTATCTATTCTGGTGTGGATGGCAAGCAGGCCTATATTTCTTGGTTTCAATAGGACTCCTTACGAGCGTTCTTTCTATCTACTATTATCTAAAAATAATCAAGTTATTAATGACTTCATAACTCGTTAAATGCCGAGTAGGCACGAATTCCCCCAATTTGCGACCTACCATAGGGTTTGTTATGTAAATAGGTATATGTTCTTTTCCATTATGAATCGCGCCCCTGCCACAACATTTGCACATTTGGATGCTACTACCGTACTTTCCAGAGGATTAGCTTCCAAGGGTATTTATCCAGCAGTAGATCCTTTAGATTCAACCTCGACTAAGTTACACCCTCGGATCGTTGGCAACGAACATTATGAAAAGAAATAGCTCGCTAGATTAATTTATGAAAAGACAAAAAAAATCAGTTCGTTTGATCTACAACTTTATCTCTACTGCCCTGTAAAATGGAGTTGCTGGTGAGCTATCCACTCCATCAAATTTCACTCGTTTTAATGAACACTCCAATTTCAATGAGTTCACTCGTCACTCAACCTCGGTCTCCCCCATCCATCTAGAACTAATGTTGAGACTTGGGCCAGGCCATTTTAGGCTAGCCCAAAGCACGACTAGAAGGCACGGAATGACACAAGAACTAGTGGGCCAGGCTAGCACCACATGAATCATATGCCGTGCTGGAACTCAAAATTGACAGAACAGGTGGCACGATCCGACATGAAGATGGGGGCCAGCAAGACCCAAAGTGGGCACGATGGTCAAATATTAGGCCCATGTAGCTATTTAGCAGTTCTAAACGCACATGAAACTCACAACATGAGCATACCCAGTCCAATCTTTGTGTACCGTAGCAGTTATATCTCAAATCCATCCCAAATCCATGGCCACTGGTTAACCATGAAAAAACGATGGATGCCGCCGCCACTCCTCCATTCTCGTCCTCGACAGCCCTCCTCCAGATCTTCGGCAAAAATCAAGATCCACACCTCTCCCTTCCTGTGAGCTCTTAAGTTTTGACTACCGGCGAGGGAGGAGACTACTTGGCGGTGGTGCAAGACTATGACAAGTTGTTGGCGGCATACATGACATAACTGCAACTGAAGGAGTGAAGGACGACGGTGTCCATGGCGGCCACGTCCACGACACGCCTCTTTCATCCCTCCTCCACCCGTGCCGGCCTATGCCAACATTAGGTACCAACTCGATCTAATCACTCACATATACTCCGTCTCTAGTTCATACAAATCACATATTTGCTAGATAGTTCTCGAGGAAGAAGAAAGGAAAACAAAAGGAGAAAAAGCCGTTGTTCGTCCGTGCCTGATCCTCTCGATGCCTCCCCCCTTCGCGTACTTTGCTTTAAGTAGTGGAAGTAGACGCTCCAGTTGGTGTCTTGGTGTGGTTAACCCAGTCTGTTGGGGAACGTAGTAATTTCAAAAAAAATCCTACGCACACGCAAGATCATGGTGATGCATAGCAACGAGAGGGGAGAGTGTCATCTACATACCCCCATAGACCGTAAGCGGAAGCATCATGACAACATGGTTGATGTAGTCGTACGTCTTCACAATCGACCGATCCTCAGTACTGAACGTACGACACCTCCGCGTTCAGCACGCGTTCAGCTCATTGACGTCCCGCGAACTTACGATCCGGTAGAGCTTCCGGGAAGAGCTTCATCAGCACGACGGCGTGGTGACGGTGTTGATGAAGCTACCGACGCAGAGCTTCGCCTAAGCACCGCTACGATATGCCTGAGGTGGATTATGGTGGAGGGGGGCACCGCACACGGCTAAGAGATCAATGATCAATTGTTGTGTCTCCAATGGGTGCCCCCCTCCTCGTATATAAAGGAGTGGAGGAGGGGGAGGGGGCCGGCCTCCTATGGCTCGCCCCATGAGGAGTCCTACTCCCATCCGGAGTAGGACTCCCCCCTTCCAAGTAGGAGTAGGAGAGGAGAAGGGAGAGAAGGAGAGAAGGAAAGGGGGGAGGGGGGGCGCCGCCCCCCTCCTTGTCCAATTCGGACTAGAGGGGGAGGGGGCGTGCGGCTGCCCTGGCCGCCCCTCCTCTTCTCCCACTAGGGCCCATTAGGCCCAATATACTCCCCGGGGGTTCCGGTAATCCCCCGGCACTCCGGTATATGTCCGAAACCTCCCGAAACACTTCCGGTGTTCGAACATAGTCGTCCAATATATCGATCTTTACATCTCAACCATTTCGAGACTCCTCGTCATGTCCGTGATCATGTCCGGGACTCCGAACTACCTTCGGTACATCAAATCACAAAAACTCATAATACCGATCGTAACAGAACTTTAAGCGTGCGGACCCTACGGGTTCGAGAACTATGTAGACATGGCCGAGACACGTCTCCGGTCAATAACCAATAGCGGAACCTGGATGCTCATATTGGTTCCTACATATTCTACGAAGATCTTTATCGGTCAAACCGCATAAGAACATACGTTGTTCCCTTTGTCATCGGTATGTTACTTGCTCGAGATCCGATCGTCGGTATTTCAATACCTAGTTCAATCTCATTACCGACAAGTCTCTTTACTCGTTCCGCAATGCATCATCCCGTAACTAACTCAGTAGTCACATTGCTTGCAAGGCTTGTAGTGATGTGCATTACCGAGAGGGCCCAGAGATACCTCTCCGACAATCGAAGTGAAATATCCTATTCTCGATCTATGCCAACTCAACGAACACCATCGGAGACACCTGTAGAGCACCTTTATAATCGCCCAGTTACGTTGTGACGTTTGGTAGCACACAAAGTGTTCTTCCGGTAATCGAGAGTTGCATAATCTCATAGTCATAGGAACATGTATAAGTCATGAAGAAAGCAATAGCAGTAAACTAAACGATCAAGTGCTAAGCTAATGGAATGGGTCATGTCAATCACATTATTCTCCTAATGACGTGATCCCGTTAATCAAATGACAACTCATGTCTATGGCTAGGAAACTCAACCATCTTTGATCAACGAGCTAGTCAAGTAGAGGCATACTGTTGACACTATGTTTGTCTATGTATTCACACATGTATTATGTTTCCGGTTAATACAATTCTAGCATGAATAATAAACATTTATCATGATATGAGGAAATAAATAATAACTTTATTATTACCTCTAGGGCATATTTCCTTCAGTCTCCCACTTGCACTAGTGTCAATAATCTAGATTACACAGTAATGATTCTAACACCCATGGAGTCTTGGTGCTGATCATGTTTTGCTCGTGGAAGAGGCTTAGTCAACGGGTCTGCAACATTCAGATCCGTATGTATCTTGCAAATCTCTATGTATCCCACCTGGACTTGATCCCAGATGGAATTGAAGTGTCTCTTGATGTGCTTGGTTCTCTTGTGAAATCTGGATTCCTTTGCCAAGGCAATTGCGCCAGTATTGTCACAAAAGATTTTCATTGGACCGGATGCACTAGGTATGACACCTAGATCGGATATGAACTCCTTCATCCAGACTCCTTCATTTGCTGCTTCTGAAGCAGCTATGTACTCCGCTGCACACGTAGATCCCGCCACAACGCTTTGTTTAGAACTGCTCCAACTAACAGCTCCACCGTTCAATATAAACACGTATCTGGTTTGCGATTTAGAATTGTTCGGATCAGTATCAAAGCTTGCATCGACGTAACCATTTACGACGAGCTCTTTGTCACCTCCATAAACGAGAAACATATCCTTAGTCCTTTTCAGGTATTTCAGGATGTTCTTGACCGCTATCCAGTGATCCACTCATGGATTACTTTGGTACCTCCCTGCTAAACTAATAGCAAGCCACACATCAGGTCTGGCACACAGCATTGCATAAATGATAGAGCCTATGGCTGAAGCATAGGGAACACTTTTCATTTTCTCTCTATCTTCTGCAGTGGTCAGGCATTGAGTCTTACTCAACTTCACACCTTGTAACACAGGCAAGAACCCTTTCTTTGCTTGATCCATTTTGAACTTCTTCAAAACTTTATCAAGGTATGTGCTTTGTGAAAGTCCAATTAAGCGTCTTGATCTATCTCTATAGATCTTGATGCCCAATATATAAGCATCTTCTCCGAGGTCTTTCATTGAAAAACTCTTATTCAAGTATCCTTTTATGCTGTCCAGAAATTCTATATCATTTCCAATCAACAATATGTCATCCACATATAATATTAGAAATGTTACAGAGCTCCCACTCACTTTCTTGTAAATACAGACTTCTCCAAAAGTCTGTATGAAACCATATGCTCTGATCACACTATCAAAACGTTTATTCCAACTCTGAGAGGCTTGCACCAGTCCATAAATGGATCGCTGGAGCTTGCACACTTTGTTAGCTCCCTTTGGATCGACAAAACCTTCTGGTTGCATCATATACAACTCTTCTTCCAAAAATCCATTCAGGAATGCAGTTTTGACATCCATTTGCCAAATTTCATAATCATAAAATGCGGCAATTGCTAACATGATTTGGACAGACTTAAGCATCGCTGCGGGTGAGAAAGTATCATCGTAGTCAACCCCTTGAACTTGTCAAAAACCTTTCGCAACAAGTCAAGCTTTGTAGACAGTAACATTACCGTCAGCGTCAGTCTTCTTCTTGAAGATCCATTTATTCTCAATGGCTTGCTGGTCATCGAGCAAGTCAACCAAAGTCCATACTTTGTTCTCATACATGGATTCCATCTCAGATTTCATGGCCCCAAGCCATTTTGCGGAATCTAGGCTCATCATCGCTTCTTCATAGTTCGTAGGTTCATCATGGTCAAGTAACATGACTTTCAGAATAGGATTACCGTACCACTCTGGTGCAGATCTTACTCTGGTTGACCTACGAGGTTAGGTAGTAACTTGATCTGAAGTTTCATGATCATCATCATTAGCTTCCTCACTAATTGGTGTAGGTGTCACAGGAACCGGTTTCTGTGATGAACTACTTTCCAATAAGGGAGCAAGTACAGTTACTCATTAAGTTCTACTTTCCTCCCACTCACTTCTTTCGGGAGAAACTCATTTTGTAGAAAAGATCCATTCTTAGCAACAAATGTCTTGCCTTCGGCTCTGTGATAGAAGGTGTATCCAATAGTTTTCTTTGGGTATCCTATGAAGACACATTTCTCCGATTTGGGTTCGAGCTTATCAGGTTGAAACTTTTTCACATAAGCATCGCAGCCCCAAACTTTAAGAAATGACAACTTTGATTTCTTGCCAAACCACAGTTCATAAAGGCATCGTCTCAATGGATTTCGATGGCGCCCTATTTAACGTGAATGCAACCGTCTCTAAAGTATAACCCCAAAACGATAGCGGTAAATCAGTAAGAGACATCATAGATCGCATCATATCTAGTAAAGTACGATTACGACGTTTGGACACACCATTACGCTATGGTGTTCCGGGTGGCGTGAGTTGCGAAACTATTCCGCATTGTTTCAAATGTAAACCAAACTCATAACTCAAATATTCTCCTCCACGATCAGATCGTAGAAACTTTATTTTCTTGTTACGATGATTTTCCACTTCATTCTGAAATTCTTTGAACTTTTCAAATGTTTCAGACTTATGTTTCATTAAGAAGATATACCCATATCTACTCACACTAGTAGAAAA
The DNA here is from genome assembly GCF_056163025.1 of Triticum urartu. NCBI lineage: Eukaryota > Viridiplantae > Streptophyta > Magnoliopsida > Poales > Poaceae > Triticum > Triticum urartu. Next base: position 737,602,314 of record NC_141874.1, on the reverse strand, counting down.
AGGGCCAAATGTGAAGCACACTAGTGCCGGTTTGAATTTGAGCCGGCACTAATGTGTCCATTAGTGCCGGTTCCAACGGCTAGGCGGGCGGACATCATTAGTACCGGTTCGTGGCGAACCTTTAGCACCGGTTCGTGCCACGAACCGGTACTAAACACTACAAAAAATACACTTCCGTGATGATATGTGTTTGTCACAGTAGGTTGCTTTTTTTGTCATGCATGTACATCCATGACAAATTTATGACAGAATCAAGATAGTCATACCTGTGTTGTCGTAGAAGTGTTCCATGACATTACCAAAATTATCATCACGGAAGTGTCCACTTCCATGACGATAAATCGCGCGTCACAGAAGTGCTTTCGTCAAGGGTGACCGACACGTGGCATCCACCGTAACGGAACGCCGTTAAGCTATCTGGTCGGGTTTTGGATCCGATAACTCGTTAACAACCCCGGCCAATGGGGATTTTCCACGTGTAAAATCATCATTGGCTAGAGGAAACACGTGTCGGCTCATTGTCGGGACAGATGTCATCCACTCACTGGACAGAAGGCTCCTATGATACGTCGACACGTGGCACGGCCCAACAAGTTTAAATGGGCCGACCCAACTAAAGGCCCACAAGATTTTGCGGACCATAATGGGCTGGCCCAGCTAAAGGCCCACGAGATTTTGTGGACCATAATGGGCTGGCCCAGCTAAAGGCCCACAAGATTTCGTGGGCCATAATGGGCCGGCCCAGATAAAGGCCCACAAGATTTTCGTGTGCCATAATAGGCCGGCCCAGGTAAAGGCCCACGGTGACTCTAGCCCATAATGAACAGTAATTTTCTTTATACCCGTTAACGGCCCGTGATTTACATGGGCCTTTTCCAGCCAGTGTTAGCTTTTGGCCTATTGACGGCCCATACGTTCTTGGGCTCCTTTTCGGCCCTCGATTACTTTCGGCCCGTTACTGGCTTGTTCCCCTAATGGGCCAAATTCAGCCCATGGCAAGAGTCGGCCCATTACTGGCCTATTCCACTAATGGGCCAAATTCGGCCCATGGCAAGAGTCGGCCCGTTACTGGCCTGTTACCCTAATGGGCCAAATTCAGCCCATGGCAAGAGTCGGCCCGTTTCTGGCCTGTTAACCCGTTGCGCCGTTTCCAGCCTGTCCTATATTCTGGCCATTAACGACCCGTTATGCCTGTGACAGAATTAAGCCTTTGCTGTCCTATGGCCTGTTAACGACCTGTTACCGTGCTGGGCCGATACCAATTACGCCCGATTATGGCCCATGTAGACCCATTTATCCGACGGCCCGAGGCCCACCGATTACAGGCCCATTTATCGACGGCCCGTAGGAGACCCATGGATCCTACGGCCCGTATATGGCCCATGGTAGTTGCGGCTGAAGGAAATATGCCCTAGAGGCAATAATAAAGTTATTATTTATTTCCTTATTTCATGATAAATGTTTATTATTCATGCTAGAATTGTATTAACCGGAAACATGATACATATGTGAATACATAGACAAACAGAGTGTCACTAGTATGCCTCTACTTGACTAGCTTGTTAATCAAAGATGGTTATGTTTCCTAACCATGGACAAAGAGTTGTTATTTGATTAACAGGATCACATCATTAGTTGAATGATCTGATTGACATGACCCATTTCATTAGCTTAGCACCCGATCGTTTAGTATGTTGCTATTGCTTTCTTCATGACTTATACATGTTCCTATGACTATGAGATTATGCAACTCCCGTTTGCCGGAGGAACACTTTGGGTGCTACCAAACGTCACAACGTAACTGGGTGATTATAAAGGAGTACTACAGGTGTCTCCAAAGGTACATGTTGGGTTGGCGTATTTCGAGATTAGGATTTGTCACTCCGAATGTCGGAGAGGTATCTCTGGGCCCTCTCGGTAATGCACATCACTTAAGCCTTGCAAGCATTGCAACTAATGAGTTAGTTGCGGGATGATGTATTACGGAACGAGTAAAGAGACTTGCCGGTAACGAGATTGAACTAGGTATTGGATACCGACGATCGAATCTCGGGCAAGTAACATACCGATGACAAAGGGAACAACGTATGTTGTTATGCGGTCTGACCAATAAAGATCTTCGTAGAATATGTAGGAGCCAATATGGGCATCCAGGTCCCGCTATTGGTTATTGACCGGAGACGTGTCTCGGTCATGTCTACATTGTTCTCAAACCGTAGGGTCCGCACGCTTAAGGTTTCGATGACAGTTATATTATGAGTTTATGAGTTTTGATGTACCGAAGGAGTTCGGAGTCCTGGATGAGATCGGGGACATGACGAGGAGTCTCGAAATGGTCGAGACGTGAAGATCGATATATTGGACGACTATATTCGGACATCGGAAAGGTTCCGAGTGATTCGGGTATTTTTCGGAGTACCGGGTAGTTACGGGAGAAGCAATGGGCCTTGATGGGCTTTAGGGAAAAGGGGGCCGGCCACCTCTCCTTCTCCTCCACTTCCTTCTCCCTTCCTCCCCTCTTGGTGGACTCCTACTAGGACTTGGAGTCCTAGTAGGACTCCACATCCTGGCCGCACCAACCTTGGCCGGCCTCCTCCTCCTCCATCCTTTATATACTGAGGCAAGGGGCACCCCAAAGACACAAGTTGATCCTCGTGATCGTTCCTTAGCCGTGTGCGGTGCCCCCCTCCACCATATTCCACCTCGGTCATATTGTTGCAGTGCTTAGGCGAAGCCCTGCGACGGTAGAACATCAAGATCGTCACCACGCCGTCGTGCTGACGGAACTCCTCCCCGACGCTTTGCTGGATCGGAGCCCGGGGATCGTCATCGAGCTGTACGTGTGCTAAGAACTCGGAGGTGCCGGAGTAACGGTGCTTGGATCGGTCGGATCGGGAAGACGTACGACTACTTCCTCTACATTGCGTCAACGCTTCCGCAGTCGGTCTGCGTGGGTACGTAGACAACACTCTCCCCTCTCGTTGCTATGCATCACCATGATCTTGCGTGTGCGTAGGAATTTTTTGAATTTACTACGTTCCCCAACAGTGGCATCCGAGCCTAGGTTTTTATGGTTTGATGTTATTTGCACGAGTAGAACACAAGTGAGTTGTGGGCGATATAAGTCATACTGCCTACCAGCATGTCATACTTTGGTTCGGCGGTATTGTTGGATGAAGCGGCCCGGACCGACATTACGCGTACGCTTACGCGAGACCGGTTCTCCCGACGTGCTTTGCACAAAGGTGGCTAGCGGGTGACAGTTTCTCCAACTTTAGTTGAACCGAGTGTGGCTATGCCCGGTCCTTGCGAAGGTTAAAACGGAGTCTATTTGACAAACTATCGTTGTGGTTTTGATGCGTAGGTAAGATTGGTTCTTGCTTAAGCCCGTAGCAGCCACGTAAAACATGCAACAACAAAGTAGAGGACGTCTAACTTGTTTTTGCAGGGCATGTTGTGATGTGATTTGGTCAAAACATGATGAGATATAAGTTGTTGTATGAGATGATCATGTTTTGTTATCGGCAACTGGCAAAAGCCTTATGGTTGTCTCTATATTGCATAAGATGCAAGCGCCAAATAATTGCTTTACTTTATCGCTATGCGATAGCAATAGTTGCAAGAGCAATAGTTGGCGAGACGACCGTGTGACGACACATTGATATAGATCAAGATGATGGAGATCATGGTGTCATGCCGGTGACAATAGAGATCATGACAGTACTTTGGAGATGGAGATCAAAGGCGCAAGATGATGATGGCCATATCATGTCACATATTTTGATTGCATATGATGTTTATCTTTTATACATCTTATTTTGCTTAGTTTGACGGCAGCATTTTAAGATGATCTCTCACTAATTATCAAGAAGTGTTCTCTCTGAGTATGCATCGTTGCCAAAGTTCGTCGTGCCCAGACACCACGTGATGATCGGGTGTTATAAGCTCTACGTCCATCTACAACGGGTGCAAGCCAGTTTTGCACACGCGGAATACTCAGGTTAAACTTGACGAGCCTAGCATATGCAGATATGGCCTCGGAACACGGAGACCGAAAGGTCGAGCGTGAATCATATAGTAGATCTGATCAACATAACGATGTTCACCATTGAAAACTGCTCCATCTCACGTGATGATCGGTTATGGTTTAGTTGATTTGGATCACGTGATCACTTAGAGGATTAGAGGGATGTCTATCTAAGTGGGAGTTCTTAAGTAATCTGATTAATTGAACTTAAATTTATCATGAACTTAGTCCTGGTAGTATTTTGCAAATTATGTTGTAGATCAATAGCTTGCGTTGTTGCTTCCCTGTGTTTATTTTGATATGTTCCTAGAGAAAATTGTGTTGAAAGATGTTAGTAGCAATGATGCGGATTGGATCCGTGATCTGAGGTTTATCCTCATTGCTGCACAGAAGAATTATGTCCTTGATGCACCGCTAGGTGACAGACCTATTGCAGGAGCAGATGCAGACGTTATGAACGTTTGGCTAGCTCAATATGATGACTACTTGATAGTTTAGTGCACCATGCTTAATGGCTTAGAATCGGGACTTCAAAGACGTTTTGAACGTCATGGAGCATATGAGATGTTCCAGGAGTTGAAGTTAATATTTCAAGCAAATACCCGAGTTGAGAGATATGAAGTCTCCAACAAGTTCTATAGCTAAAAGATGGAGGAGAATCGCTCAACTAGTGAGCATGTGCCCAGATTGTTTGAGTACTACAATCGCTTGAATCAAGTGGGAGTTAATCTTCCAGATAAGATAGTGATTGACATAATTCTCTAGTCACCATCACCAAGTTAGTAGAACTTCGTGATGAACTATGATATGCAAGGGATAACGGAAACGATTCCCAAGCTCCTCGTAATGCGGAAATTGACGAAGGTAGAAATCGAGAAAAACATCAAGTGTTGATGGTAGACAAGACCACTAGTTTCAAGAAAAGGGCAGAGGGAAGAAGGGGAACTTCAAGAAGAACAGCAAGCAAGTTGCTGCTCGAGTGAAGAAGCCCAAGTCTGGTCCTAAGCCTGAGACTAAGTGTTTCTACTGCAAAGGGACTGATCACTGGAAGCGGAACTACCCCAAGTGATTGGCAGATAAGAAGGATGGCAAAGTGAACATAAGTATATTTGATATACATGTTATTGATGTGTACTTTACTAGTGTTTATAGCAACCCCTCAGTATTTGATACTAATTCAGTTGCTAAGATTAGTAACTCGAAACGGGAGTTGCAGAATAAACAGAGACTAGTTAAGGGTGAAGTGACGATGTGTGTTGGAAGTGGTTCCAAGATTGATATGATCATCATCGCACACTCCCTATACTTTCGGGATTAGTGTTGAACCTGAATAAGTGTTATTTGGTGTTTGCGTTGAGCATGAATATGATTTGATCATGTTTATTGTAATACGGTTATTCATTTAAGTAAGAGAATAAATTGTTGTTCTGTTTACATGAATAAAACCTTATATGGTTACACACCCAATGAAAATAGTTCGTTGGATCTCGATCGTAGTGATACACATAATCATAATATTGAAACCAAAAGATGCAAAGTTAATAATGATAGTGTAACTTATTTGTAGCACTGCCGTTTAGGTCATATTGGTGTAAAGCGCATGAAGAAACTCCATGCTGATGGGATTTTGGAATCACTTGATTATGAATCACTTGATGCTTGCGAACCATGCCTTTTGGGCAAGATGACTAAAACGTCGTTCTCCGGAACAATGAAGCAAGCAACAGATTTGTTGGAGATCATACACACTGATGTATGTGGTCCGATGAATATTAAGGCTTGCAGCAGGTATCATTATTTTCTGACCTTCACAGATGATTTGAGCAGATATGGGGATATCTACTTGATGAAACATAAGTCTGAAACATTTAAACAGTTCAAAGAATTTCAGAGTGAAGTGGAAAATCATCGTGACAAGAAAATAGAAGTTTCTACGATATGATCGCAGAGGTAAAATATTTGAGTTACGAGTTTGGTCTTCAATTAAAACAATGTGGAATAGTTTCACAAACTCATGCCACATGGAACACCACAGCATAATGGTGTGTCCGAACGTCATAATCGTACTTTATTGGATATAGTGCAATCTATGATGTCTCTTACCGATCTACCACTATCGTTTTAGGGTTATGCATTAGAGACAGCTGCATTCACGTTAAATAGGGCACCATCTAAATCCGTTGAGACGACACCGTGTGAACTATGGTTTGGCAAGAAACCTAAGCTGTCGTTTCTTAAAGTTTGGGATTGCGATGCTTATATGAAAAAGTTTCATCCTGATAAGCTCAAACTCAAATCGGAGAAGTGCGTCTTCATAGGATATCCAAAGGAAACTATTGGATACACCTTCTATCACAGATCCGAAGGCAAGACTTTTGTTGCTAAATTCGGAAACTTTCTGGAGAAGGAGTTTCTCTCGAAAGAAGTGAGTGGGAGGAAAGTAGAACTTGACGAGGTAACTGTACCTGCTCCCTTATTGGAAAGTAGTACATCACAGAAAACTGTTTCTGTGACACCTACACCAGTTAGTGAGGAAGCTAATGATGATGATCATGAAACTTCAGAAGTAGATACTACTGAACCTCGTAGATCAACCAGAGTAAGATCCGCGCCAGAGTGGTACGGTAATCCTTTTTTGAAAGTCATGCTACTAGATCATGATGAACCTACGAACTATGAGGAAGCGATGATGAGCCCAGATTCCGCGAAATAGTTTGAGGCCATGAAATCTGAGATATGATCCATGTATGAGAACAAAGTATGGACTTTGATGGATTTGCCCGATGATCGGCAAGCCATAGAAAATAAATGGATCTTCAAGAGGAAGACGGACGCTGATAGTAGTGTTACTATCTACAAAGCTAGAATTGTCGCAAAAGGTTTTCGACAAGTTCAAGGTGTTGACTACGATGAGATTTTCTCACTCGTATCTATGCTTAAGTCTGTCCGAATCATGTTAGCAATTGCCGCATTTTATGAAATCTGGCAAATGGATAAACAAAACTGCATTCCTTAATGGATTTACTAAAGAAGAGTTGTATACGATGCAACTAGAAGGTTTTGTCGATCCTAAAGGTGTTAACTAAATATGCAAGCTCCAGCGATCCATCTATGGACTGGTGCAAGAATCTCGGAGTTGGAATATACGCTTTGATAAGTTGATCAAAGCATATAGTTTTATACAGACTTGCGGTGAAGTCTGTATTTACAAGAAAGTGAGTGGGAGCACTACAACATTTCTGATAAGTATATGTGAATGACATATTGTTGATCGGAAATAATGTAGAATTATTCTGCAAAGCATAAAGGAGTGTTTGAAAGGAGTTTTTCAAAGAAAGACCTCGGTGAAGCTACTTACATATTGATTATCAAGATCTATAGAGATAGATCAAGACGCTTGATAAGTTTTTCAATGAGTACATACCTTGACAAGATTTTGAAGTAGTTCAAAATGGAACAGTCAAAGAAAGAGTTCTTGCCTGTGTTGCAAGGTGTGAAATTGAGTAAAACTCAAAGCCCGACCACGGCAGAAGATAGAAATAGAATGAAAGTCATTCCCTATGCCTCATCCATAGGTTCTATAAAGTATGCCATGCTATGTACCAGATCTATTGTATGCCCTACCACTGAGTTTGGCAAGGGAGTACGATAGTGATCTAGGAGTAGATCACTGGACAGCGGTCAAAATTATCCTTAGTGGAATAAGGATATGTTTCTCGATTATGGAAGTGAAAAAAGGTTCGTCATAAAGGGTTACGCCGATGCAAGTTTTGACACTAATCTAGATGACTCTAAGTCTCGATCTAGATACATATTGAAAGTGGGAGCAATTAGCTAGAGTAGCTCCATGCAGAGCATTGTTGACATAGAAATTTGCAAAATACATGCGGATCTGAATGTGGCAGACCCGTTGACTAAGATTCTCTCACAAGCAAAACATGATCACACCTTAGTACTCCTTGGGTGTTAATCACATAGCGATGTGAACTAGATTACTGAATCTAGTAAACCATTTGGGTGTTGGTCACATGGCGATGTGAACTATGGGTGTTAATCACATGATGATGTGAACTATCGATGTTAATCACATGGTGATGTGATCTAGATTATTGACTCTAGTGCAAGTGGGAGACTGAAGGAAATATGCCCTAGAGGCAATAATAAAGTTATTATTTATTTCCTTATTTCATGATAAATTTTTATTATTCATGCTAGAATTTTATTAACCGGAAACATGATACATGTGTGAATACATAGACAAACAGAGTGTCACTAGTATGCCTCTACTTGACTAGCTTGTTAATCAAAGATGGTTATGTTTCCTAACCATGGACAAAGAGTTGTTATTTGATTAACGGGATCACATCATTAGTTGAATGATCTGATTGACATGACCCATTTCATTAGCTTAGCACCCGATCGTTTAGTATGTTGCTATTGCTTTCTTCATGACTTATACATGTTCCTATGACTATGAGATTATGCAACTCCCATTTGCCGGAGGAACACTTTGGGTGCTACCAAACGTCACAACGTAACTGGGTGATTATAAAGGAGTACTACAGGTGTCTCCAAAGGTACATGTTGGGTTGGCGTATTTCGAGATTAGGATTTGTCACTCCGAATGTCGGAGAGGTATCTCTGGGCCCTCTCGGTAATGCACATCACTTAAGCCTTGCAAGCATTGCAACTAATGAGTTAGTTGCGGGATGATGTATTACGGAACGAGTAAAGAGACTTGCCGGTAACGAGATTGAACTAGGTATTGGATACCGACGATCGAATCTCGGGCAAGTAACATACCGATGACAAAGGGAACAACGTATGTTGTTATGCGGTCTGACCAATAAAGATCTTCGTAGAATATGTAGGAGCCAATATGGGCATCCAGGTCCCGCTATTGGTTATTGACCGGAGACGTGTCTCGGTCATGTCTACATTGTTCTCGAACCGTAGGGTCCGCACGCTTAAGGTTTCGATGACAGTTATATTATGAGTTTATGAGTTTTGATGTACCAAAGGAGTTCAGAGTCCTGGATGAGATCGGGAACATGACGAGGAGTCTCGAAATGGTCGAGACGTGAAGATCGATATATTGGACGACTATATTCGGACATCGGAAAGGTTCCGAGTGATTCGGGTATTTTTCGGAGTACCGGGTAGTTACGGGAGAAGCAATGGGCCTTGATGGGCTTTAGGGAAAAGGGGGCCGGCCACCTCTCCTTCTCCTCCACTTCCTTCTCCCTTCCTCCCCTCTTGGTGGACTCCTACTAGGACTTGGAGTCCTAGTAGGACTCCACATCCTGGCCGCACCAACCTTGGCCGGCCTCCTCCTCCTCCATCCTTTATATACTGAGGCAAGGGGCACCCCAAAGACACAAGTTGATCCTCGTGATCGTTCCTTAGCCGTGTGCGGTGCCCCCCTCCACCATATTCCACCTCGGTCATATTGTTGCAGTGCTTAGGCGAAGCCCTGCGACGGTAGAACATCAAGATCGTCACCACGCCGTCGTGCTGACGGAACTCCTCCCCGACGCTTTGCTGGATCGGAGCCCGGGGATCGTCATCGAGCTGTACGTGTGCTAAGAACTCGGAGGTGCCGGAGTAACGGTGCTTGGATCGGTCGGATCGGGAAGACGTACGACTACTTCCTCTACGTTGCGTCAACGCTTCCGCAGTCGGTCTGCGTGGGTACGTAGACAACACTCTCCCCTCTCGTTGCTATGCATCACCATGATTTGCGTGCGCGTAGGAAATTTTTGAATTTACTACGTTCCCAACAGCGGCCACTAGCAAACCAGGGAAAAAGAAGACTAGGAAATAAATAAGGCCGAAACTAATGCTAGGCTATTAAGGCGATTGCACAGATTACATCCACTCGGCATCAAAGATCGCCACCAGTGCAAATATAGGGAACACCCTACACTATACAAAAATGGCTTGCTGTTTTCTTCGGGCGGTGGCTGCACGTTAAGAATAAATTTTGTATCGCACCAAAATAAATTACAATTATATAACAAAAGGAAGGTTGGCATAAAACTTAACAGTCTAGCAGATAAATGCACCACCAGAAATTCAGAAGCTCTGTTCATTTGACCTGACTGTTACGTTTTCATGCTGTATTGTACGATAGAGCACCATAACCCTCGCCTTCATTTCCCCTAGGCTCCTGAACAACATAGCAAATGTCTGATAGTCTGGTTTCAAAACCATGCATATCTTGACGACATTGAGCAATGTTTCTCCTTGTTTCACAAAGGGTCTCTGTTAGGAATGGACTTGTGTTTGGAGCGCAGATACAACATTGCTTTGAGCTTGCATATCTTGATCATGAGGCAGTTTGGACGATATTGCCTTAACAACCAACCCATTATTACGCAGGAACGTGCTTTTGGCACTGTTAGTGGACAGATACTGATCCACTGCAGCAAGAGCTGACATTGCGGTTATAGTTGCCTCGCCACCTTCAGAAGGTGGCGGTTCCACCATTTTTTCCATAGCTCGCTGAAAATTTGAGGTTTTACATTAGTAGTACCAGAACATAAGATATTAAGGAGGCAGCAAAACCAAAAAAATAGCTTTGGTCTATATACAGAACTTATTCTAGTGAACCCATGTAAAATATTAGTTGTATTTTATTGCAAAGTACATAATAAAACCAGGTTCCAAACATATGACCATGTACCATCGCTAATATATTGTCTATTTCTTCACATTGTATTGAGGGCTAAGGATAAAGAGACGAAGTTTATAATACGGTAAGCATAGTATGACGTCATTCATATCACAAAACAACTGAGAACAGACAAAGATGCAATTGTAACGTTGTGTGGGCAAGTCTAGCACGGAACTAGATTACGGGTCAAGATCAAAGGAACATCACTCCTCTCTTTTAAACCTTGTAAGGTGCAATGATACGCTAAGACAATTGTGTATAAAATTAAAAATAGTAATAGACATTGGCTGCAAACCATGCAGTTCAAGGCACAAGTCAGAGTAATTAGTAGTTAAAAGGCATGAGGATTAAGGACTTACAACAGCGGCTTTGACTGGTGTAGTCATGCCCTTCTTCTTGCTGGTGTGACAGTCCTTGAAGATTTCCACAGCATTTGGTTCAGGTACTTTTTGGTCCTTGCGGGCTTTCCTCTGCATTTGGAACAAGTCAATATAGATCTGATAATATGGTACAGCGAAAAGAGTGAAACAGCAGCTAACTACAAGAGCCTCGCAGTGTGCAATATAGCTACGAGATCATGTCGTCTGTTGGAATTTCACTTTCTTACGGTTGGCCTTGTTCTTTGAACAGTTCACCTACAAGAAGATAGATTTGTGTGGCACATGCGTAAATAGGACTTCAACATGTGATCTGATGACATATATATAATGTACCTGATACTTCGGATCGGACCAGTGTTTAACGAGGCCTCTCTAGTCTTCATCAGATATATTTTCCACTGGAGATGTTTGGACAAGTTCACTGTTAGCCATGCCTTCAAAGTGAGTTTTCCTCAAGTTATACCGATACTGTCGCAGAGCAGACTTGAAAACATGGGCGCAAGCTTGTCTGGTTGCATCATCTTGGCTATCCAACTTGAACCTCATCCGTTGAAAATTATCGGAGTCTCATTATCAGCAACCTAGAAAGTATTGGACAGAGCAAGACGATATTACTAGTTTCCATACATAACCATACTTACAGATAAATGGTCGAGGAAGATGTTGAACTGGGTTTCGTCTTTGTCATTCCTGTATTGAATCCATGTTGGGAGGATACGTACATGACACCTAACAGCAACCGTGTAGCAGCGGCTGTGCGTGCGTGCCGTGGGTGGCCCGTTCCTTTCCTTTCCACGGCGACTGTATCGCGTGTGTCCAGGTCGGCCCAAAGGATGTCACGTGGAGCAGCGGCTGTGCGTGCGTGCCGTGGGTGGCCCGTTCCTTTCCTTTCCACGGCGACTGTATCGCGTGTGTCCAGGTCGGCCCAAAGGATGTTGAGGACGAACAGGGGTTGGTTGGTTGGTGGTAAACCTTGTGGAGGGGCGATTTTGCGCAAAATTTTCTAGATTACTGTATAGCCTTTTATGGCATGCCTAGCCATGGTCAAATTTGCGAGTCGTGTGCCACGTAGGCAAGGTAATCCTCGCTAAACCCTAAACCTTCACTTACTTAACTGAAGGCTCTGTTGTGATACTATTGTTCCCAGCAAGCATTGTTTCTTTCTCACTGAAAAACCTCGCCAATTTCATTTTTGAAAAAAATAACAATTTGTTTGCTCTACAACTTTTTCTCTACCGTCCTGTAAAATGGAGCTGGTGAGCTTTCCACTCCACCAAATTTCATCCGTTTTATTGAACACTTTAATTTCAATGAGGTCACTCGTCACTCCACCTCGATCTCCCCCATCCACACTTGGGTCGGGCCATTTTAGGCTGGCACGAAGCACGACTAGAAGCACGACCATCCACACGAGAACTAACGGGCCAGGTTGGCACCACATGAATCATCTGCCGTGCTGGGAATCAAAATTAACAAAACGGGTGGCACAACACGACATGAAGATGGGGGCCAGCAAGGCCCAAAGTGGGCACGATGGTCAAACATTAGGCCCATGTAGCTATTTAGCAGTTTTTGAACGCACATGAAACTCACAACACGAGCATACTCAATTCAATCTTTGTGTACCGTACTAGTTATATCTCAAATCCATCCCAAATCCATGGCCACTGGTTAACCGTGAAAAAACGATGGCCGCCGCCGCCACTCCTCCATTCTCGTCCTCGACAACCCTCCTCTAGTTCTTCGGCAAAAATCCAGATCCACACCTCTCCCTTCCCGTGAGCTCTTAAGTTTTGACTACCGGCAAGGGAGGAGACTGCTTGGTTGTGGTGCAAGACTATGACAAGTTGTTGGCTACATACATGGCATAGTTGCAGCTGAAGGAGTGAAGGACGACGGTGTCCATGGCGGCTACGTCCACGACACGCCCCTTTCATCCATCCTCCACCCGTGCCAGCCTATGCCAACATTAGGTACCAACCCGATCTAATCACTCACATATACACCGTCTCTAGTTCATACAAATCACATATTGGGTAGATAGTTCTTGAGGAAGAAGAAAGGAAAACAAAAGGAGAAAAAGCCGTTGTTCGTCCATGCTTGATCCTCTGGATGCCTCCCCTCTTCGCTTCCTTTGCTTTAAGTAGTGGAATTAGACGCGCCGGTTGGTGTCTTGGTGTGGTTGACCCAGTCAACTCTGATATATCTTTGGTTAGGCTGCACTAGTCGAGCTGGTGTTGTGATAACGCTCTCCTTCTCTTGGTTGGCTACCATGCCAGCGTTTCATGTCTCGTTGTCAGCTGAGTTGGCTGCCATGGTAGACTTTTTGGTTGTCATGGCAGCGGTTTGAGTTGGTGTGGCATTGGGGATCCTGACATTCCCTGGACCTTGAGAACTCAGAGGGGTCAGACCACTCCACGAGGATTTGTTTGCAGCAGGCGGTTGGTGTGCGGGCGTGACCTCGTGTCGAGGATCTCAACCGACTTCAATGGAGATGATGTAGGCATAGGTAATTCTTGGCGCCTGACGTTCCCGGCGTGAGGAATTTGTGCAGTTGGTGTTGTAGGGACAAGGGCTTGTTTTCTTGATCTTTATGAATTGGAGGTGGATTTGAGGAAGGACACAAGGGGGAAAACACTCAAATAGGACAAGATCCACATCAAGTACTCCTCAAATCACAAGCAATATATCGGGTGCATCAAGATCCAAAGACAACGAGTGAAATAAAGATACAAGGGTAGTTCTTGAGAGGAAGTTCTTCTCCAAATCTCATGAGAAAGGTCAAGGTCTTGATAATCCTATGGTGGGGATTCTTCTCCGTCAGAAGGCCTTGATAACCATGGAAGGTTCTACTCCACATAGGAGGGATCCCACATGAGGAAGTAGATGAGCTAAGCTCTCTCGATTCTCTAATTTTAACAAATCCTAATTCTGAGGCAGAGGTGAGGTATATATAGTGATAGCCACGAAGGGGTATGTGAGGAGGGGGTACATGGGCTTGACCCAACTCAGTGCATGCTGGCACGAGTCGAATGTTCCGTCAGTTTCAGACATTCCGACATGTTGGACATTCCGAGGTAATGTCTAGGCAGTGTCCAACCTGGAACAGAGGGCTCTGTCGGAATGTCCGACTTTCCTGCAGCTTGAAGGCCGGTTTCTTCCCCACTATTTCTTCTTCACTTCTAAGCCTCCCTCTTGGATGGTGTAGTCATTCTATTGTGCTTGCACTCCTCCCCATCATCCGTGAAGCTCCGCGTAACCTATACATGCATGAAGGAGGGTCAGGTAGTATATCATCCAAACCAAAATAGACACACATAAAGGATAGAGTTCACCTTAGTACATGCGATGCGTCTGTTCCTTGGTGATGGAGCCACATCCATAGTTGCATGAGTCAAACTTGTCAAGCACCATGGGAAATATCGTACTGGGATCGAAATCCAAATCACCATGGGAAAGAGATATACTAGAGTCGTTGCATGAGTCGAACTTGTCAAGCACCATGTACTCATCATCCCGAGGCTTGACATGGCCTCTCTTCAATGCCGCATCGCCTTATAATTCCCGCAACAGGAGAAAATTGAACGAAGACTTGAAAAAATAAATGTGGTTAACGTTAATGCAAAACCAATCATTCAAGTGAGGATTCACCACTACAAAAAAAGACACATCTTTTCTATGTCGTGGCTTCTTCCCTACACGCATCTTCTAGCAGCCGCTCCTCCTCGATTTCCATCCTTCGGGCCGCCTCTAGGCTTAGTCTCCGCCATCCTAACTTTCAAATTTCAATATCTGGTCATGACTTTGCCGGTACAAATCTTGCACCCGGTGTCATGGCCGTGTACTTCGCAGGTGCAGTGCTGCACTCTTGCTTGAGTTTTTGTTCACAGTGTTGCAAGTCCTTTCGTTGTTGTCTACTAATAATCCAATACAACTTCAATTGTTTTATTGGTTCCATAGCGATACACGGGCATTATGATGGCAGCACAAGTAGAAAAGGAAGGAAAATGAGCAAAAAAAAACCCAGTAAAAATATGGACAACCGACTAGGCCCATATCTCCTGCAGCATGGTGTGTGGGGTGAGGGATGCACGCAACATATCATCGTCATCAACTTCATCCTCCACCTCCAGATCATCGGGGAGAAGCTGCCAAATGTGGTTCCATGCCGCCGTCATCACCTCACGTCGTGGACCTACGTGGCTACTGTTAGCCCATTGCCAATCAGTGTGACATTGCCTTATTTAGCTGATCCGCATGACATTGTTGATCAACGAGGTCATGTAAATACTGATTGACTGATACTTATATAGTACATCAAAGCGTAATGATCAAAGTTAACATACATACACCTCAAGTTCAAGTTTCCGCTGAACCCCACGAGAAATAAAATTGGGGTCTGGAATTTCCATCCATGGTCATTGAGTTGACTCACTCGTAGGGGTTCCTGAACTGCTTGAGCAGGTCGGGAATGTCATAGGCGAGCATGTCGTCGACGTCCTTCATCATCTTGGTATGGAGCCGCTCGAAGCGGTCGAAGTTGTAGGCGCTGAGCGTGTCCCGGTACTCGTCGACGTTGGGGAAGTCGCCCGGCGGCAGGTGCATCTCCTTCTGCACCTTGGCGAACTGCTCGTCCAGCGTCTCCAGCAGCTTCTGCTGCGCCTTGGCCTTCCCCATCAGCGCCGGCATCTGGTTCTTGAGGTGTCCCACGATGTGCGCGTGCACCTTGGCCGACCGCGCCCGCTTCACGAACTCGTTGATCCGCCGGTCGCACGCCTTCTTCGGGATGTCGTTGAGGTCCGAGAGGAGGTCCTCCTGCTCCCTCACGAACAGCTCTGATCCCAGCGGCCCCGCCGCCGTCTCCCGGATCGGCTTGTCATTGAACGATCTGCGAACATAATTTAGTGTAATCATTGACGATGATGCTACATTGTTAAATGTTACATAATTTAGTGTAATCATCGACAATGATACTACTGTTGCATCAGAATATTGATCGATGAATGTACCCAATGTAGACACGCATGACCTCCGGCGTGTTGAGGACCTTCCCCAGCGACCACAGGAGTGCTCCGTAGACCCTCATCAGCTGATCAAAACATTCAGTCAAAACCAGAGTCATCAATGGCTTAAAGTCAACTTGGACACCATATTTGCCGCCACTTGTGATGAGGAAAACTTCGTATGCGAAAAATAGGTGTGAAACTGATATCAGTAGCTTTCGATGAACCTCATTAGATATCTGTTATTTAACACTTGGATATGAAACCTTCACAAGTATAAAATATGTACATTATTGCGTACTTGCTTTCGCTGGAGATATCAGTTGCTTTCAATCAGCATAATTGGACATCCTATTATCTAAATCTTAGATATGGAGCCTTCAAGGGGTATCAATATGTCCATTATTGCACCTTTGCTTCAACCAACCTGTTTATTCTATCTGCTGCCACTTGAGATATGAAATCTTCAAATTTGTGCACCACTCTTGTTTCAGGAATAATGAGCAAAAGTGGAATATGCTCAAAAACTGATTTGAGGCTAGAGGAAGGCATGGCAATGAGCAGGCATATTCACTCACCTGCTGTGCGTCAACTTGGTCTGCTTTGTTGAGAACTATGCGTATCTTGTCATCATGCCCACGCAGCGACCCGATCACACGCTTGAACTCGTCGCTGATGTCCAGCTTATGGGGATCGAACAGGAGAAGGATGAGGTCAGACTTGGCCGCAAACCACGATGTGACTCCGGTGAAATCGTAGCTGCGTTGCGTTCGCTGCTTCTCCCCTGATAACACCCCGGGAGTGTCCACGAAGGAAATGTGATCCAGTAACTTGGCAAACAAAATGAAGCTCAATACTGTTAGTTATCTCCTACAAGCTACAGAAAATGGTGAGGTAAATACTGGGCGCAAGAGAGTATATATACTGGATGAGGCATCTGAGAGCACTCAAACTTGGATAAAAACGCCGTTCCGAACGCCGACAAGCCGCTGTATGGCATGTCAGCCTGCACCGCAATTGTGTTTCCAGGGATGCATCTTTCATCTGGCCCAGTCTGGAGCAGTGGAAAAATGCATCATCAAAGTGGGTGCGGAAGATATCTACTGGGATAAAATATTTCAAACTGGCATTAGCCAAGGTTAGGCCGCGACATCGACATCTCCATGCGGAACTTACAGTAACAACAACAAATCTATCGGTCGTAGGCTCTGGTCCAATATGAGAACCTATACAAAAGTAATATCAGGGATACTATTAAATGATAGTCAAGAAAGGAAGAGATGCAAAAGAAAAGGTACAACTGATTCTCAAATCTCATTTACCGACAGGAGGAAAGGGAAGGTGCAACAACCCAACCTGCTTACCTGGATAACTTGACTTTAGTAAATGCTTTATGAATGTGGTTTTTCCAGTAGAGTATTGACCCAATAGCATGATCATTGGCTTCGCATCAAAATCGCTGCTAGTCTACAAATAAGATAGCTTCAAATACTTGTCACTGAAACTATTATGGAAAGTGAAGCACATCAATTTGTCCCCATTGTGGGAGCTTCTTCAGGGAAAAATTCTGGCTCAGTTATCGAATTTCTAAAGAGCAAAGCAGAGTAACTCGTTAAGCCTGGCTAAGACTCACCAGCAAAGGTGAAACGAAGTCATTATATTGGTAAGTTTTTTCTAGAGGTCTCAATTTCTCAATGTATGCTTTCTTTAGTCCATCGATTATCGAGGTAACTGATTTCATCGCTATCTGCAAAATGAAAAAAATATTTATTGTGATGCAGTACTTGAAGCGATAATAAACTAACAGATCATCTGCAGCCCTGCACACAGCTCGCTGATGTACCTTCTTTCCCGACTTCGAGTTAAACCAGTTAGCTGACATAGACGTTTGGACTGGATGGTACGCTGCGTGATCAGCGAGAATAACAACCAGAATTAGCCTGCGGGCTAGATGAAAAAAGTTTGCTCGACTCTGTATTCTGCAGTTAGATAGCCATGTAACAAACTAACTCGTACCAGTGAGGTCGGAGCTGCTCTTGTGTGCCGCACTCTTTTTCTTCGAGGATGGAGAAGATACAAAGAAGTTTGAGTGAGAAAAAAGTATCTACCCTGTTGCACATGATGAAACGTATGGATTAACGTAGACATACTAGTTTCTTCTCCAGACCTTCCATTGTCGGAGGCTGCAAGGTCCCCAAATCTGAAGCAAAAGGAAGCAGTAAGTCTGCCAATAGTTTTCAATGCAAAGTCGATTGAAATTGGCTAGTAATGTGAGTATCTATCAGCTACACCTGCATGTGCAAGGGTGTCTTGACTTATGTCTTGCCCTGCCTGTGCCAGAGAAACCAGCTGCACATTCCCATCCGTTGTAAGTTTTAACGCATGATCATAATCATATCGGTTGCAAGAACATATCAACATATGCAGATGCAGATACCAAATAAAAGTACACCGGTAGCATGGTCAAACCTGCATTGCAGTCATAAACTCCGCGAATCCAAGATAACCCTGACGTTTCGAATCGGCAATCGCCCAGACCTGAAGACATAAGATCCAATGGAAAAAAAATGTGTATGTTGGTAACAGAGGTACAGATTTTGTGTAATGAAAATTCAGCGGGGAAAAAACATATGCCCTTCACCTGCTTGAGGTCGTCCCTGGAGAGCTTG
Source organism: Triticum urartu (assembly GCF_056163025.1). Lineage (NCBI taxonomy): Eukaryota > Viridiplantae > Streptophyta > Magnoliopsida > Poales > Poaceae > Triticum > Triticum urartu. Next base: position 737,583,559 of record NC_141874.1, on the reverse strand, counting down.
GACATGGCGAAGAACTTGAGCGCGTCCTTCCCGGTCAGGCGACCGTCCGCGTCTGCCGGCGGCGCGCACAGCCAGCCACAACATCGATCCAACCAAAGTCAGCGAAATTCGCCGACAAATCGACGGCGAAACCGAATCAACAGGGGAATTCACAATGGAACGGACCGTCGTCGGCGAGGTAGAACCAGCGGAGGTAGACGCTGCGCTGCTCCTTGAGGCCCCATGATCTCGTGGGCGACGAGTCCGCCGACGACGACGCCATGCCGGCGGCCCGTTTCTCTCCAGTCGGGAGAGGGGGGAGGGGACGAGGAACGCCTGGAGACGAGAACGCGGCGCGCGCGCGCAGGCGTGCATGGCGCCCGGTTAATGGCCGCGATCGCGCGCGCGGCAAATGCGGCGCTGCCCTTGGTTCACGTGACTCGACTCGGCAACGTGGCAAACAGGGGAATCGCCGCATTTTTTATTTTTTTGATTTGAGGGACGATCCACTAACACAGATATTAGGCCGCGCATACCGATCTGACTGGGATACAAATAATTAGGCCCACAAGTTCATCGATTTTAAAACAAAATTCATCAGTTTTAATTTCTTTTAATCAATTTCTAAAGAAGCTCATTAAATTTAGAAAAAAAACCCGAACAAAACCGTTCCAATAGAAAAAGAACAAGAAGAAGGAAGAAAGAAGAAAAGACGATGTAACTGAGCACATTATAGCCGAAGCTCCTATTTCCCTCGCGGGTCTGTTTTTTTTTAGGCAATCACACGAAGCTTTTATTAATCCGTCACAACGTTTACATGGACGAAAGGAATACCGTCCTCGCGGGTCTGGTGATAGCAACCATATGCGCACCCCGGCCCGAAGGAATAGGCCCTCTCGTTACTCTGTCTTTGCATTTTTTCTGTGGGTCTTCTTTTCTTTATTCGTGTTTTTCTTTTTCGTTATTTCATTTTATTTCCTATTTTCCCTTTCTATTTTATGTTATTTTATTTCTTGCTTTCCTAAGTTCACAAACATTCTTAAAAATTCATAATCCTTTTTGAAATCATGACCAATTTTAAAATGAATGAACATTTTTGAAAAGTACAAACATTTTTACAATTTGAACTTTTTTTAGAATTTGAGAACAATTTTTGAAATCCGCAAAAAATTGTATTAAATACACACAAGGCGGAATGGTTGGAGAAAACATCGATGGGGAGCTGGTCATGCGTGGCAGGGACATAATGAGACGAATGAAACAACTACATACCCCCCCTTTAATAGTAGAGAAGATACAATCAATATCTCTGCATCCAATGCGTACTCTCACACAGTCGGGGCAATATAGAGTAACAAGATCAACTTCCAAAGGGATCCCAACTAAAGAGGAGACATACACAAAGATTCCTTTCATATCACTTCTTAGGAGGCACATTTCCAACTTTAACCCATGCAATTTCTATAACACATTTTCTCCCTACTGCAGCACACCATGGTGCGAGTGTAACAGCCGCTCCACGGGAATTTCAAAGTCATGCGATCATGATAACATGTTTTAACAACCTCTCTAGCATTAGGAAATCACGTAGCATACACATCAACACCTAGAGGATGTGTTGTGCAATGTCAGCTAGTTGCAAATGAGATGGAATGGTGTGTCTGCCTCTTGATCATGTTAGGCCAACCTCGCTTCTTCAGATTTGTCATTCGTTAGGATCCTCTCCCAAAGCACTGAAATAATTTGCACTTAGGTTCAAACTTTGCATGCCAGAGCTTGGAGAAATTGTTGTTAGTGACTCTACTTAATTATTAGGTGGCTTTGTGCATTATTGTGTGCTACTACCGTTTGCGTGTCATACTGGCAATAATGTGTAACAATCTGTTTTTTTCTTAACCTAAGCTTGTTTGAAACTTTCTAATACCATTCCCCTACTGGACGCTATTAATTCAACGTTGGGCATCGGCTCCATTCATCAAATTTGAAGATACTATGCACTGAGCATGAAACCAAACAAAAACGTTAACATGTCAACGTTGATGATAAGTGCAATATAACATGCCGCCATTCATGATAAGTGGAATATTGATATATCTCAAACGACAAACATGAATTTCTTAGCCTAAAATCTAAAAAGTGCATACGCACTATTTTGAGAAAACGAGCGGCCGGCTCCTGGCCGCTCGATCTCGCCCGTATCGTCACGCCTGTGTCAGGTGCCACCTAGTCGGGGCTCACTATGTGGCTTCCCGAGCTCGGTCTACGGCCTCCTCGACATCCAGTGTTCTCCATCGTCGACCCCCACCGCCACTCCGCCAGGACCACCTTCCTCTCCACCAACGACGCTGCCGACCACCTGTCCGCCTTGGATCCGTCCATTCAATGGGTGGCCGCTGCCGCATCTGCTCGGATCCGGCTGCTCGGTGGAGATCCACGGCGGGAGGTCGAGGAGGTTGCTAAACCGGGAGGTCACCGCACTTCATGGTGGTGGTGCTCCTCGTCGTTGTCCTCCAGCCCCTGCTGCTGATGGTGCTACGGCCAGCTGCGGCCCCTCCTCCCCCGACATCGCAGACCCAACAGATCGAAGTGGCGTGGCCCGAGCAGACAGTTCATCTCATGGCGGCGCGGCGCAGAGGAAGGCGTGCGGGGAACGGGGAGGGGCGGAGAAGGGGTAGGGTGAAGAAGGGGTCGAGCGGGAGCAGAAGGAGATCAAGGTCGTGGGGGCGGGGGAAGACGAAGGTGGAGGGGGAGGATGGTTCTTTCGTGCTCAACATCGGGTGGTCGGCGTTGTGGTTCCTGACGAGAGATGCAGCCCGTGAGGTGAAAACTCGTGTTGTGCTGCTAACCATCCTAAATTCTGCTTCTCAAGTTCCTGTTCAGCAAGTTTCACTTTCTCTCATTAGTATACATCAATTCATTTGATCTGGCAATATCGATTGTTTTTCTTTTGATTTCACTCTGCAGCTCCCTGAATGTTGCTTCTTGGTGCACAACAGCTTGATTAGCTGTAAAAAGTAGTTGTTCTTTTGGACTTGGTCTCTGAACGCCGGGTGTGTGAGGTTGTTGTGTATTCTTCGCCTGTGCACTGTAATACATAATTTAGCCAGCAGGAAGGTGGGTTCAGTTCAGCTCTTTTCTTGCAGTAGTATATTTATATTCAGTGCGACGCCGTGTCATCACTGGAAAGCAACTAGAACGATGTCATCAACGAGAAGCCATGCAAAGTTGCACAACCATGTTTTTTTAAGTTGCACATCCACTGTCAAGCAGTTGGCCAAAGCAATTGTCGAAGTTGCACACTCTCGTCCGTGTAGTCACACACGCATAGTCATGGAGGTGCACACGCGTTGGCATAGACGCACGTACATAGTCGCGCGTGTGCGGTCATGTAAATCATGTTCATGCTGTGTGTGTGCGCGCGCGCGCGTGTGTGTGGTGTTTTTGATTGCACACTCATATGTGCCCAGTTGTCAAGAGTATGCATTTGTACTGGAGTTTGCAAATCAAAATGCTACATATCCTAGTTGGCTTAGCCAAAATTATGCAGTTACATAGGTAAGGGCTATCTAGTTGCACAGTTGACGGCTAGTTTAGTTTTGGCTCCGGTGCCTAAATCATGTTAGGCAGTGTGTATGCTGATTTTTTTAATTGCACACTCATGTGTGCCCAGTTGGCCATACAGCATATCAAGTTGCACACATTCATTTTGTTTTATAGGTGTGCTTTGGAAAATTATCATGAGTTGCTTACCTCATGACATTTTTTATATAAATTGTTTTTTCCCATTTTTCTTCTATGCATTTGGTTGCTTCGACTAATTTGTTTGTTTGCTTTTTTTCACAGACCAAAAATGGTTGTAGAAAGAGATGCAGCTTCTAGTGAAGGAGAGGTATCCTCAACTTCTATAGATGCATCCTGAACTTTTATAGTTGCACAACAATCAATTAGGACCTGGTATCCTCAACTTTTTAAATAATTGCACAACAGTATCATACGAGTTGGCATCCTCAACTTTTATAGTTGCACTAGAACCATTTGGGAGTCGGCGGCCTCGAGTTTTTAAATAGTCTCACAGCAATATCCACGAATTTCAGCAAGCACTCAATGTACAAGCTATTAGAAGTATAATTATGTTAAGTTAGATATTAGGAGTTCGAGATATGATAGGTTTAAACCATGTATGACTTGTCCTCTACTCTAAGTCTCTCTCCCTCATATTGTACTCTATAAATACCCTTACAAGGGTCAGATCAATACAACAACAATATTCACGTACCCATCCTATACTTTCCACACAAGCTCCCATTGCTCAGCAGGTGCTCCGTACTTCTTCATCCTTTCATGGTACGTGTCTTGCTTCTATGGAATTTAGTGTAAAAAAATTGAGCCCATCCATGGAGCTATGTAATTTGAAGTGGGTGCGGTCCTGAGTTTTGTTTTCCCTCTGATGTTCGAGGAATTGAAGAAATTTCAACTAGAAGCCTGTGTGTGTGTGTGGTCGCTGCTGTGTTCCCATTCATGGAGTTGTGCGTATGCGCTGCTGCATCCAGACCCATTCTCCGTGGAGGCTTGCTGCCAGGTATGAGACTAATTTACTTTGATGGGATCAAGGGTTTTCCCTGAGTAGTTGGTCCACTGAATACCAATGGCTTCCTGCACTTGTTGAATTATTAGATGTGTTTGGTTGGGTTGAATCAAAGGAATTTCTAGTTCTTGCAAGTAAGAATCAATGAAGACTAGTTGGTATAGTTACTAGTTCCTCTTGATTTTGGTTGGTGCTCATTACATCTAGTTGAATCAATGAAAAGAATTGAAGTTCTAAATATTTTTTTTGTCACTGATGGTATGAATTTAGGATCCTACTTTTCAAAACTCCATGGATCTGTAGTTGATGCAACTTGATCCATCTATTTCTTGCTTACACTGCATTTGTCATTACGATAGCGCTCGTCGGAATTACTTCTCAGTAGAGCTCAATTATGCTTACTTGCACACAGAGGTATTACTAATTTTAAAGTAGGTAGAATAGTTTGCACACTTAGTTATATATAGTTGCACTGGGAGAAATTACAAGCTTCACAAAAAGCAGTACATAGTTGCACACCTAAGCATGGTTCTCGAGTCATGACTCAGAAAAAGTCGAGCCTGCAGTTGCGACTAGTCGCGACTCGCGACTCGAGTCGACACTAAGTTGAGTTGGAATTTTTTTGCGACTCATCAACTAGTCGACGACTAGTCGCACGACTCAAAAACCATGCGCCTAAGCATACATAGTTGCACAACCATGATTTCGAAGTTGCTCATCCACTGCCAAGTAGTTGGTTAGGGCAGCCGCCAAAGTTGCACATCATACTGGTAGGGGTTGTTGGTGAGCGGGTGTCTATGGGTAGTTGATGAGTGGGTGTCCACAGCTCGCCAACAGTGGTGGTCAAGGTCTTACTGCCAGATCCATTGTGGCTGGGGTTAGTAGGTTGCCAGGGGAGTCCCTGGTCGTGGAGCCGGAGTAGCACCGCCACTACCTCCTCCAATCCCTTTTCTCTCGGTGATAGAGCTGGAGTGCTACGGTCGTTAGGAAGCCACGCAAAGTCGCACAACCATGCTTTCGTAGTTGCACATCGACAACTAGCCAGTTGGTCAGGGCAGTTGTCGAAGTTGCACGTCCTACTGGTAGGGGTAGTTGGGGAGGGGGTGCCCACATATAGAGAAAAAAAGTTGCATATCGGCTATTTATTTTAGTTGCATAGATTCAAGTCAGGGTTGGTTGTTTTTTGTGCAAGCACATTTTTAAGTGAAGCTCCTTATTTGCACATAGAAGTGATGCCAGTTGCACAGTTCTTGCTCTTTAGTTGCACGGATTTAACCCAGGATTGGTTGAATTTCGTGCAAGCACATTTTCAAGTGACGCACTTTTTTGCACATAGAAGTGATGCCAGTTGCACAGTTCTTTCTCTTTAGTTGCATAGATTTAACCCAGGATTGGTTGAATTTCGTGCAAGCACATTTTCAAGTGACGCTCTTTTTTGCACATAGAAGTGATGCCAGTTGCACAGTTCTTGCTCTTTAGTTCCACAGATTTAACCCGGGGTTGGTTGAATTTCGTGCAAGCATATTTTCAAGTGATGTTCTTTATTTGCACATAGAAGTGATGCCAGTTGCACAGTTCTTGCTCTTTAGTTGCATAGATTTAACCCAGGATTGGTTGAATTTCGTGCAAGCACATTTTCAAGTGACGCTCTTTTTTGCACATAGAAGTGATGCCAGTTGCACAGTTCTTGCTCTTTAGTTCCACAGATTTAACCCGGGGTTGGTTGAATTTCGTGCAAGCATATTTTCAAGTGATGTTCTTTATTTGCACATAGAAGTGATGCCAGTTGCACAGTTCTTGCTCTTTAGTTGCATAGATTTAACCCGGGGTTGGTTGAATTTCGTACAAGCACATTTTCAAGTGATGTTCTTTATTTGCACATAGAAGTGATGCCAGTTGCACAGTTCTTGCTCTTTAGTTGCACAGATTTAACCAGGGGTTGGTTGAATTTCGTGCAAGCACATTTTCAAGTGATGCTCTTTATTTGCACATAGAAGTGATGCCAGTTGCACAGTTCTTGCTCTTTAGTTGCATAGATTTAACCCGGGGTTGGTTGAATTTCGTACAAGCACATTTTCAAGTGATGTTCTTTATTTGCACATAGAAGTGATGCCAGTTGCACAGTTCTTGCTCTTTAGTTGCACAGATTTAACCAGGGGTTGGTTGAATTTCGTGCAAGCACATTTTCAAGTGATGCTCTTTATTTGCACATAGAAGTGATGTCAGTTGCACAGTTCTTGCTCTTTAGTTGCATAGATTTAACCCGGGGTTGGTTGAATTTCGTACAAGCATATTTTCAAGTGATGTTCTTTATTTGCACATAGAAGTGATGCCAGTTGCACAGTTCTTGCTCTTTAGTTGCACAGATTTAACCAGAGGTTGGTTGAATTTCGTGCAAGCACATTTTCAAGTGATGCTCTTTATTTGCACATAGAAGTGATGTCAGTTGCACAGTTCTTGCTCTTTAGTTGCATAGATTTAACCCGGGGTTGGTTGAATTTCGTACAAGCATATTTTCAAGTGATGTTCTTTATTTGCACATAGAAGTGATGCCAGTTGCACAGTTCTTGCTCTTTAGTTGCACAGATTTAACCAGAGGTTGGTTGAATTTCGTGCAAGCACATTTTCAAGTGATGCTCTTTATTTGCACATAGAAGTGATACCAGTTGAACAGTTGTGGTGCTTAAGTTGTACAGATACAAGCCAGGGTTGGTTTATTTTTCTCAGGAATTGTTTTTGCCCCATTTCGCAGGTTATAGGTGGAAGTGCTGCTGTCATTTTGCACATAATGCCCTAATACAAGCTAGAATATACTATTGTGTGGAAATATCAAAGGAAAAACATCCCAATAAGATTTAAGTGACTACAACTGGAAATTGTGCTTATAGCACCCTGGACAGACTTTAGTTTTGTTATATTTTTCTACATGGACATAGTTTCTAGTTAGTTTTTAGTTTTGTTATGTTTTTCCTATACTGCGTATCTGCTATCTACAACTATGAAGAACTTTTTTCTGGGAAGAAGATCTGGAGAGAGGGTAAGGGAAATAGAAGAAGGGGAGGATCTGGATGGAGAGTGAACGAGGAAGGATCTGGTGAGGAGGAACTCATAGGTTTCTGGCGTGATTTCTGGGGTTTTTGGCCTGGATCTCAGCTTGTTTTAGCTGTCATGGCGATATGAGGGTTCTTCCTGTAGAGAGAGTTTTCATGGGGAAGAAGATGTGCCTGGGCAGTTGCGATGGATGTATGCGAAAAAGGATCCGGGGGTTGGAGGTGGTGCGAGACTTGGGGGAAGATTCACGTGATCTCCCACGGCTCCTGCCTGCGTTGGTGGGCGCCTGGTTGGTGGGACGGCATGCAGCGGCTGGGGGATCGCCTGGTTGGTGGGATGGCATGCAGCGGGCGCGGGCTGGCGGTTTCCTTTTCGGGACGTGGGGGCCAGGGGTTTCCTTTGTTGGCCGGCCGCCCGGGATCGCTACCGAGCATATGCACGCTCGCTAGACGCGTCCATTTCTTAGTGATACTTAAGCGTCATGGAACAAACAAGAGTCAACGAATATGTTGAGAACTTTGCTTGGGTACACCCCCTAGAAAAGTTTGATGCGGATTAAATGTGGAGATTAGAATTACCCCTTCAATCAAAAGGGGTACTAATATCTGGCTCGTTCGGGACGATGGTCAGAACCAACCCGCGGTGACAACTCCGCATTAGCTCCACCTTTTCGAGGTTGTAGGTCTTGTACTTCTTCGTATAAGAAATCCCAAGACCCTGATCCTCGATCACCTCGGTATGTTTCAGTGTGTAATCATGTAGCTTGCACACAAACCGGTCTGACCGCTTCTTCATTTCTGAGGCAGGAGCTGTATAGCCATTGAACTCCCCGATCTTTTCTGCCCAGAAACTGTCGTAAGTCCAACTATATTCATGGCCCACACGCCTCAGTTCTTTCCAGGCGTCCACCCAGCCTGCGGGGAGAGGGAACGGCAGGTCCATCTTGTCGTCCCAGCTCATGTCGCCGCCGAACACGACGTTCTCCCCGCTGCTCAGCGCCGCCACGGCGTGCTCTGCTTGAGTGTAGCGCTCCATGCAGCGCACCGATTCCGGTGGGCAGGGGGGCTCGAGCTGGGTCGTGGCGATGCGGATTGGCTTCATCGCCGTCATCGACCCCAGCTCGAGGCCTGGGATAATGTCGGCCTCTAGATAGCTTTTGCCTGTTGCCGTGGTGGTGAACTTCCAGCGCGCGTGATTCTCCATAGGAACCTTGCTCAGCTGTGACAACCGCGATGAAGATGTCAAAAGGGAATGATACGAAATAGTGACAGTAAGACTACCATTATGCAGAAGCTTTTGTCTTTCCGTTCTTCCAGGGAGATCGGTGAACAGTGGTACTCTTTCCACCATGAGAAACTCTGACAGATCCTTAGAATGTATGGAGTGAATTCCTGAACGTCGAACAAGTTATATAACGGATAAGGATGGAAATGTGGAGTTGAATCAACAGTGCACATGACTTATCATGGGCTTTAGTTACCTGGAAGAAAATCACATCTGGCTGATGTTTCTTCACGCAGCCGCTGATATCCTCCATTCTTCTATAGACCACAATGTCATCACGGGACCAAACGTTGTAGGTCATGAACTTGATCTGCTTCTCTGGGTCCTAATGACGTCAACGAAAGATTATCAGCTCAACATCTGTTTATAGGGAGGCTGTCAGAGTTTCAAGAAAATCTACCAAACATTTCAGAGAAAGTACCAGAGTTCCAAAGTAGGATCAAACATTTCAACATAGCTCGCGTAAGCAGGTACAGTCGGAAACAAACCAAGGAAAAGATCGGCCGTATCAAAGAATACCATTTTTCCTTGGAGTTGCTATTCGGCTTCTCTCGGCGGAGTTCTGAACTCCTGATCCTCTGCATAAAACCCAGGGGAAACTCAAAGATCATTGTATCCTATATATAACCCTGCAGGTGCAGGCTTAATTGATGACACGGGAAAGGAAGAGGCCTAGGTTGAGTACGGAGAATTGGAGACAGAACACGAAAGGATACATTGATGCTGCCAACCTATTGATGATCGAATTGATACGGGCACTAGGAAATTAAATTTTTGTAACTGAAGTTTGAACTTCTATAGGAGTTTACTGGTGGTAGAGTCTAGAGAGTACACATGGAAATTAACGGCCGTTGTGGCCAGCAAGACCCACACCGAGAGCCTGTGGTGCTTTGGTCACATCGATCAACGGCTGTTGAAGCTGTATGAGGATGGTGTCATGAGCGGTAGTCCAGTCTCCATGTTTTTTTGTGTGTGGCCCTGCACTTCTTCACCACATGGATGGCGCAGCTGAGTGTCTGAGTGAAGACATCCACAATCCAAGGTGATTAGATCTTTTTTCTTGGTGTTGATGCTCAGTAGAGGCTAACGCACATTTCATGGCGCTGTTTTTCGCTTATGGGATTGTCTTTTTTATCTAACAGGTTATTGCGGTCGTTTATTTTGTTTGGTTTTATCTGCATTAGATTTGGGCTTTATGTTCTGCTGTTGTATGTTTATTTCGTATTTCATGTTGGGTGCTGCTGCAGATGGTAAGGACCGCCATGGAGTTGTTCAGTGTGTGGTTATGGTATCCTTACATATCTGGACGAGACTTGCCTGCTTCTCGCGCGTGCGCCCATCCGTGCTCCCACTTACGTGGCTTGATTTGATTGGAACAAAATAAGGCCCGGCCCCACCCCTTTAAAATTAAGGAGGAAGATGATTAGATTAGAAAGGAAAAAAGGAAAAAAGTCAGCTGTAGGATAAAGTGGGAGCACGGATGGGAGAGGGAGCAGGCAAGCCGAATCCTACATATCTTGGCCTCGGAGTCAGTGGGTGGTCCTTGTGTCAGCCCCTTGGGAGCTCCTGTCACACGCTGAAACCATAGAATTCCTGCTATAATGTTCACATGGGACAGCCCATGAAGTTCCCGCTCGCGCTCGGCTACTTGGTCCACTCGCTTGCTCTGTATGTTTTTCCTGTTCGCTCCACAGCTATCATACAAAAAGCCGGCTATATATTATTTTTGGAAAAGATCATTAAACCAAAAGATGTTCATGAAGTTTTTTTAAAAATAAATGAACTAAAAATGTTGCAAACTAAAAACATAAATAAATAATTGAAAATAAAAATATTCATGCATTCAAAAATATCAACAAATTTGAAATAAAGTTCGCAAATTTAAGAAATTTTCATAAACTTTAGAAACGTTACTAGTGAACTTTAAATATATTCACGAATTTAAAAATGTCCATGAATTTTAAAAAATGGTTGGAGATTTTAAAAAATGTTCATAACTTTTCTACAAAAATCTAGAATTTTAATAAATGTTTTAGTAATTCGCATGTGAAACAATTTAAAAAGAGAAAAGACAAAATAATAATAATAGAAACAAACAAGAACCCTCAACCAATGACCCGAACACTTACAAGCGGGCCCCAGCGACCCCCACAGCCCTGGCGCACCAGGAGGCCTAAATCTAGAGAGCTTAGTATCTTAATAGATATACAAAAATTTGTTATGGATTGTACCACCATATGATCTCCATAATTATCTGAGTCGTTGGATCACATAAGGATGGGAGCACAAAGCTTTATATCTTTGAGTATTGCGATTGCACACATCAATATCAGTAGCACATCGCCTCGTCAGTTATCCATTATTGCTGGAGCCTACCATGGGCTCGTACGGTCTTGCCGTTTGCACATTTGCCTCGACACGTATTTTAGGCCATTTTCCATTCACATATTTAGGCCTCCCTCTAAAAGCAAGTACAATAAACTGACGTAGACGGGCTATAGAAGATGCCACATCAGATTTGTGTCTAGTTGAAGGAAAGAGAAGAGAAGCGGGCTATAAACTTACAGCCGACTATAGCACATGCCCCAACAATCTTTGTGAGTGAAAGACGTGGGCCATATATTAATTAACTTTGCAGCCTAGTACTACCATTAACTATTGTATGAGTTGGCTATTAGGTTGGCTATAATTGAGGTGGCAACTTCATATAGCCGGTTGCTGGCTATATTATTAACCATGCTCTAAGTGACCACAAGCTAAAGAATGCAGACTTCACTCCTATCTGTAAAATAATTGACAAAAGACTTTGGTTTTTGACTATGCTCGTCTATGATGGCAGACCGCAACTCATCAAATCTGTTTGTTCAACCCTACAAATCTTCGTGTGTACGCCGACTCTTCCTATTGGAATTCTTGAACAGATAAACAAGTACATCAAACACTTTCTCTAGAGTAAATTTGGCCAAGAGAACCCAGGCTCTGCCTTGATTGCTTGGGATAAAGTCCACCAACCAAGCACTACTAAGAAAAGGCCTACTAATGGCGCATCAGTTTTGCCTATTAATGGCGCATCACTGGTGCGCCATTAGTATCATGCCACTAGTATTTATTACTAATGGCGCACCACCCAGTGCGCCATTAGTATATAACACCATGCGTCATTAGTATGCCTCCCAGGGGCTATATTTAACCATGTGCTTTGGCACACTAATGGCGCACTGCGGATGGATGCGCCATTAGTATACTTGGCATACTAATGGCACTGTTTGGTGATACGCTATTAGTATACTTTGGCATACTAATGACGCACTCTGTAGTGATGCGCCATTAGTATGAATATTAGGTTTTATTTTTTTTACTTTTCTGATTTTTGCACAGGTTACAAAATATATTATTTGACAGAATATAGACAGTAGCACACAGCAACATCAGATTCATCGAATACAATAGAAGATTAGTCTCCGAATACAATTCATCATATTAGTCTCCGAATTCAAAAGACCGAACAAAGATAAAACATTACAAGTCTAGAGACCGCGAGTATCGAGTTTGTCTTCACATTACAAGTCGATGTCGATCATATAAACTACCATCACATAGAAGAGAGCTGCGGTCATCACGATGAGCATCATCGCGATGAAACTGGTCTTCATCCGGTTCCTCCAACGCTCCCTCCTCTCTCCCGCTAGATAACGGGCGTATCTAGATTCCGACTCCGCCCTAGTGGTGTACCCTTTGTAACTATTACCGCTGAAATGGTGTACCTGTCTCCGACACTCCTCCCAGTCGTCGTAGACTCCGGGAACCTTACCCTTGTACACGACATACGACGACATCTCTATGCACAAGCCAAACAACAGACAATACATACATAAGCAATATATAAGTATGCAACAAAAGGATCGGAAGAGAAAAGCAAGACATGACATTAATAGCACGATTCATGGTCCTACTAATAAATAGCATCGATTACATCTAAGTTGAACGACTGTCCAAACCAAAGAGACATACAAGTTCATTAAAGTTTAATTACAACATGAGCCAATCAATGTTTCAAAACTACACATAGCATCACTACTGTCGACTCGACTCATGGGACCGGAGCGTGGATGAAGCCGCCGTCTGTCGTGATGGTCATGAAATCGCGGGCGTTGTCAGCCTGCATTTGTAGCGTTCCGTCTATCTCCCTGTTGGACGGTTGATATCTGAGGTAGAACTGCCCCGAGGTATGAAGGACATCTTGATGGATGATGTCCGCAAACTCCGACTGGATGCGAAAGAATTCTTGTCTGATGTCCGCGTCCTGGATTGCCGACAAACTCGCGGCCCAATCTTTGAGATTATTTGGTAGCAGAAGGTGATGATGGTCCCTTACGATCGCCCGCATGTGATGGAGGGCATAGTAGGCATCCTTCTGACCGCTAGGCTGCTGCTTGACGCAGCAGAACGTCGTATTATGGGCGAACACGTGCTTGCCGTACTTACGAACTGCCCTGGTTAAGGTGCCTCCAGATTTGGCGTAGCCGGGGAGAACATCATCAAGAACTTTCTTGATATTTGTGTAGTCTATCTTGGAGTTACGGTTCGGGTCGAAATACGTGGCCATGAAATATTTCGGGCTTAAGAGGATGAGTGTGCAATGTGTGTCACTACACAGAACACAGAATGTTAGAAAAAAAAACGATCGAAATCTAAGAAATCATATGTTACGGGGCGGTTAAGGGATGACTTACTCGGGAAAGTAAGCCACAAGGAAGTTATCCTTATCTGAGTTTGCCAGAATGACGTCTTCGAGGTGTGAACTCGCGACTTGGCGGTCCCCAGCGCTGCTCAAGAGCTTGGCACGCATGTAGAAGGGGTCGACAATCACGATGTCCGGGGTCTTATCTCTAATGATCCGCATCTCCATACTCAGCGAAAACAGCCGAACGAAGGTGTAGTGCAGCGGATGAAGGTTAAACATAGCAAAGATGTCATCAAACCGCAGGACGATCGTACCCCTGATGTCACCATCCACAAAGCCCTTGCCCTCTGGCACCTTGTCCACGAAAACCGGATATGCCACATCATTCTCTTTTAGACGCCACTTCTCCAAAGAAAGAACACTGTCGTGCAGACTCCGCATAGCACCGGTTGCATCATTGAGCATATTTGTCGGTAGCATCGCCCTACCCGCCACATGCACCCTCCTTGAGATATCCTTAGGTGAAGGTGGCCTGTCCTGAGCACGGATCGTACTCGGTGCCGGCTGGCTCGCACCCTCGCCCTTTTTAGTCTGTCGTTTCCGGCTCTTCTTCTTGATCTGTTGTAATGGGACCGAGTTCTGCTCAAAGACCGCCTTCTTGAGTGTGTTGAGGCTGATAATATTTCGCACCTCAGCTATCTGAGGCTCGGTGAAGGCGGCAGCTAGAGGCGTTTCCTGAGAACTGAATGCCAGACGATGCCTGTTGCAACTGGGTTTCTCCGACGTACAAGCTAGATCGCGGTCGTCTTGGTTGGGTTCTTGAGAAGGAGGCCCGCAGAATTCGTCATCGTACCCATATTCGGCAAAGTACTTATCGATGTTGGTAAATGTACCGTTGTCGTCGTCGTCCGGATCTTGTGCCATATGCATGTCCGGATCCTGTGCCATAGGGATGTCCGGCATGTCCAGTAGCGTTGCGGCATTCTTGCCATGGCTTGGCGCCGGCACGACTGGCGGTCTTGTCTGTGGGGTGGTGTCCCCCGCCCCCAAACGAATCTGGCTCTTCGGCCAAAGCAGGGGCCAACTTACGCAGGCGCTGAGGGTCATCTCATCTTCTTCGTCGGCCCCAGCGGGTCAAATCAGAGGTAACAGCTCGTCGCAGCCTGGCAGCACCCGAACCACTTCAACCCTATACATTGTGGGTGGCATCGGATTACCGTGGAACACGGGGTTGCCCGGTTGAACGATTCTGCCCTTGGCGACATCGACCAACTCGCTGCCCACGAAGTGCAGGAGAGTGCAAGGAACGTCGGCGGCGCCCTGCGAAAACATGTAGGGCGTCAGGGATGCCCAGTTAAAGGCAAGGAGATGAAGTCCTCGGCCGAGAGGCTTAGTTACCGTGATGCCGTCGAGCTCGGCTAATGTCGAGGCACCGCCAACGGCGGGCGTGCAACTGACGGAGGGGCCGCTTGCTGGCGAGGTGCCGGCCGGCGTACACCCGGGTGCATTAAGCTCCAATGCCGGCGTCGGAGACACCAATACTGCCACCGCCGGAGACACCAATGGCGCCGCCGCCGTAGACACCAATACCGCCGCCGCCAGAGACACCAACGGCACCGCCTGCGCGTTGTGCGAGTTGCTGGCCGTGAAACTGGGAATGGGGGCGGCCCCTGTTGGCCACCCGCAATCCACGTCGTTATCCCATGAATCAAGGTAGGCATAATGCCGGTGAGCGTCGATCCCAGTTGTTGTTGCACTTGCTCTTGGACCATCTCCGGAACCCACGCCACTTGCGCCTTGAGTGCTTCAACCTCGCGCGACTGGCTTTCCGAGCTGGTCTTTCTCTCCTTTCGCCCACCAGCGGTATAGTATGACGACCATTTTGTGGACAAGTCTTTGCCGGCCACACGACCAGCTGACGTTGGCTTATTGAGCTTATCCTTATTTTTCATTACGTTCAACGCCCTATTCAAAGGGGTGTCGAAAGGGGAGCTCTGAGACAACCCCGCGCTACTGCTTTCTTTGTCCTGCGAAGGAACGTGAACCATTTAGAAATATTGGGGATTAATTAGAATGCAACCATATGGAGCTAATTACGCGGGGTGTATTCCTTACCAGAACAAGCTCAAGCGCCTTGGTCTTCGGATCCGTGGTAAGCTCCTTTGTTACCGGGTCCTCCTTGTACCGGGCCTTGAGAAAGTTCCTGGTCTGCTTGTCACGGTATTTCTTGAAGCGGGGCGGTAAGCCTTGCTCGACACGCTCCGCGTCCTCCTTGTCCCATATAGGCTCCGCCACTCTGTAACCGCCGGGACCGAGTTGGTGGACCCCTATGTTCAACTGTTGCATTTCTTTCCCCCACTGACTTGATTCGGAGGTTGCGGGGCTCTTGCACTTGATCTTGAACTCCTTGTAGTCATCTTCGCTATTCAAAGGATATTTCACCTTGATCTTCTCATAACTATCACCTTTGTCAGTCATTGCCTTCACCGTGCTTTTCCAAGTAGACAGGGTCGTGCTCTTCCTTGTGAGGGCGGCACCGTTCACTTTATTCCCCGAGAGGCGTGTGTTTGCGAACTCAGCGGGGAACTTGTATCGTCCGTGCAGCTTCGTGAAGAGGAGGCTGCGCAAATTCCCTCGGTCCTTATGCCTTAGGTTCTCGGTGTTGATCGAGGCGGTGCTCCGGAGAATACACCCGAGCTGAACCGAGTACCCCTTGACTACGTGTTTGGGCGCCGTCGGATGCCCGTCGGAGTTCACTTCAGTAAATTCCTCCCTGACGGTGCCGAGCATGTTCGGGTGCCGGTCCTTCCGTTGCCTCTTCGGTTGGCTGCCATCTGTGCGTGCGCCGCCATCATCAGTGGTGGCATCCGCGGCGCCATCATCAGTGGTGTCATCCCCGACGCCACTAGGGGTTGTGTAGTCAGGATCGGTGTCTTCCGCGGCATCCTCATAGCGGTGAGGTTCTTCCTCCAACTCCTGGGACAGCTCCCAGAATTGGTTGCCGCCCGAACCGCCGGCCTCATCGTTGTGGGCCATGTTTCGCTCTAAATAGGAAAAAAGTTTGGTCAAAAAGTTGGTTATTGTCAAGGAACAAGATCATGGTCTCATCATTTTGGGTTTGTCGACACCGAGGCATCCTAAAAGCTAAGCTTTTATCATTTAGGGTTTGTCGACGCCGAGCCACCCTAAAAGCCTAAGCCAAGGCACCCTAGGTTGGGCCTAATCACTTGGCACTAATCACTTGGCTCTATTGCCACCTATGTTGGGTTTATCATCTAGGGTTTATCGATGCTAAGGAGAATTCTAAGTTGGTCCTAATCACTTGGCTCTATTGCCACCTATGGTTTAATGCAGCAAGAATGGCGGGGCAGTTGATCCTACTTAACTAAGTACTAAGATACCCCGGCCCATGCATTAGTCGCAAGTACCCCATATGTCCTATTTTTAGCAAAGTCATGCTAAAATTCACGGAAAATTTCAGCATGACCTTTGCTGAAAATAGGACATATGGAGTACCCGAATTTGCCGGAACGGAAGTTAATCGACATTCCGGCAAACTCAAGGACCTCTCGGGGTACGTGCAATTTCATGATAAACTTCCAACAAAAACACATGGACTACTTGACACAGTACTTGCCATAGTAATAGTCAATGTGCCTCTGTATGTATGTGTGTGGTGTCTAGATGCCAGCCACAGGTCAATGGCCATGCCACTACACTGCTCCATGTCACTTCTGCTACTGCCAAGCATGGCATGGCCATCTTTGATTCTGTTTCTGATGGAGCTTTGTGCCACTAGGTGGCCTGTTTGAAGTGAAATAATCAGCATGGGCAACTGGTATTGGATTCACAATGTAAATGATGGATGAAAAGGTATTGTGCCCAAGTACAACATTTAACAATGCAATGCAGATAATCATTTTTTTCTCACAATACTTTTCCCAAGTAATAATAAACTAAATAACTGAGTAATCCAAATGAGGAAACAGAAAATAGCTGGTTGCAACAACATAGCAAGCCTTCACTTACACAAGAATTCATTTCAAGCATCATTTATTATCTGAAACAGATCATGCTAAAGATACATGATACATCATTTCAGGCATCATTTAATATCAGTACAACTAACTAGCAGTACTTAAACAAGTTAAGCTACTGACTACAGTACTTGCTACTCACTTAAGCTAGAAGCTACAAGTTAAACACATTATAACTTGAGTGTAACTCAGGACAAGTTAAACTTAAGCTAGAAGATACAAGTTGAACACACACCAGGCAGTTTTTATAATATTATCAGAAAAATATCTTCAGTGTAACTCAGGACAAGAAAAATCTCCACCAGAATAGGACTAGCATTTAAGAGTAATTTCCTCCAGTCAAACAAAGTTCAAACAAAAACTGACAACACTCTTTTGATTAAGAGCCAAGTCACAACACTCTTTGAAGTTCATACAAAAACTGACAACACTTGTTTGATCTGTCTCCTCCAAGAAAGAGCCAAGTCAGTCTCACCCAACTAGGGAAACATCAGTTAGACCACTAGCAATTGGGAATACACAACTGGGGCTAGGTTTGTGCTCTAGCTAGGCAGTAAAACAGAGCATATAGAGGCATTGCCTGCCTCTGCTGCAAGTGGGGATGTGAGAAGGATTATCATAATTAGATCACTAGCAAGACTCATAGTTAGGGATTTCACAAAGAAACTCTGTAAAGTGCCAGAGCCTAACATCTTGCATCATAGAGCAAAGCATTAACCGGGCCAACTCCACAAGTCACTAACCAGGCGCACAAATTGACTAATGTCTGCTGATCTTAGATACTAATATATACATAAGAGGTCAGATGGTTAAACCCGGCAAGTTCACTTCACAACCCACGGTACCTAAAAGTAGAACAACCTACAGACTACATAGAGGAGACATCTCAACATCGACCACATCACATTCAAGCTAACTCGGGTGGAAGCTTCTGCAATTCCAGCTTCACCAGAGACCCACCTCTCGGCCTACAGGATCATGGAAGGAACTAGCGCTAGTTCTACTAACTGAACTCAACTCCGGCACCACCGCTGCTTCTGTCCATCGCTGATTTGCTGGACAAACAGAGTGTTTGCGAGAAGGAAGAGGGGAGAGGAGGCGGAGCTCACCGGGGAGGCGCAAGGAGGCCCTGCGACAGCTTAGTAGCAACAGAGGTGGCCGGAGTTGAGGAAGACAGCGGCGACCCGAGGAAGAAGAGGTGGAGGGGGGGTGGAGGGGTCGAGCGCCGTCGCGTCCTGGTTCCGCGGCTCGCCGGCCCGGTGTTGAAGCAGATTCTGCTCGCCGCCTTGCCTGTCGCCTCGCACGGTGGAGCTCGACCGGAGAAGGCACGGTGGAGCGTCACAGGTTTCTAGGGTTTCGAGGGATGGGAAGGCGAGGGAGGGGGTGGGTGCGTGCGGTGAAGGCGAGGGAGGGGGTGGATTGGGGGCGGACGGCGATGGGGGCAGGGCAGGGGCTGACTGGGGGCGACGACGGAGACGGAGGCGCGGGGGCGGCGGCGGTGTGGGTCGGGGCAGCGGGGGGAAGTGGATCTGGCGAGGGAGAGGGATGAAGGGGATCTGGCGAGAGGGAGGGAATTAGCTAGGGGGGAATCTTACTAATGGCGCACCCGCAGTCGGTGCGCCATTAGTAATCTTTTTTTTACATAGCAATGGCGCACCAGGCAGAGGTGCGCCATTAGTAATCTTTTTTTATATATAGCAATGGCGCACCAGCCAGAGGTGCGCCATAAGTAATTTATTTTTATTTTTTGTTGCATGTAATAATTTTTTAGAAAATGAATATGAATATGAAACATTAATATTTTTTATAAAAACAGTAATAATTGTTGTTTAACAATAATTGTAGTCTACACTTTATTATTATTATTTTTTTAAAAATAAAGAGGGGAGAGGAGGCGGAGCTCAACGGGGAGCGGGGGAGGGTGCGGGGGTGCTCGTCGGCGGTGGTGGAGTGGGGGAGGGTGCGGGGGGTGCTCGTCGGCGGTGGTGGAGCGGGGGAGGGTGCGGGGGGTGCTCATCGACGGCGGTGGAGCGGGGGAGGGTGCGGTGGGTCGGCGGCGGCGGTGGAGCTAGCGGGGGAGGGTGCGGGTGGGATCGAGATCGAGATGGAGGGGGATAGCGATCGAGATAAAGGGGCATCGAGATCGAGATGGAGGGGGATCGAGATCGAGTGTCCTCATGAATATTCAATATTTTATGAAAAAATATCATCAAATTTGAAAAATATTCATGAATTCAAAAAGTGCCCATGAAATTTAAAAATATTCATGATATCAAAAAGTGCCCATGAAATACAACCGAGAAATGAAGACTATGATTTAAATACAGTCGATCTTAGCTAGCTATCTCTTCATAATCTGCTTGCCTTTCTTTTTCGCAAATGGAGTTCTTCTATGGAACGGACGTCCTTTAGGTAGGGTGGTCCTGCTTCTTCTTGTGGTGTATGCTGCTACTTCATCGTCGTCGTCATGTTCGATCTTCGGGTCGCCGTACTTGTCGAAGTCTTGCTCATTGGCTAGTCCATCCATTCCGATGATCTTCTTTTTGCCTCTCCTCCCGACAACACGACTAGGCTTTGACGGGTCGGTAATGAAGAAGCATTGGTCCACTTGGGAAGCCAGTACCCATGGCTCATTTTTCGCGGTGACGTTTGCGCCTGCGGTCTTGGATTTGGCTTCGGGTCTAACCATGGTGGTGAAATAGCGGTCTTCTTTTAGGACGCTCTTGGCCCATCTGACACGGAACATCGAGACCTTCTCTCCAGCGTAGCTCAGCTTCCAGATCTTCTCGATCCTTCCGTAGTATCTGTCCTTGTCGTTACCGGTGTAGGATTCCATCGTTACCCCGGAGTTCTGATAACCATCGCTCTTCATGTCCTTGTCCTCGGTGTAGAATGTGTAGCCGTTGATATCGTACGTCTCATAGGTCATCAGGTTGTGCTCGGCGCCCTGTGACAAGGCGAATATGAGTTGTTCTTCCGCGGAAGAATCCTCATGTAAAGGGTACGATAGAAGCTTCTGCTTGAACCAACGCGTGAAACATGAGTTGTGCTCTTTGATTATATCTCCGTCCGTCCTCTGTTGGCCTCGGTCATTGTACGTCTTCTCAATAAAAGTATTGTGCTCTACCACCCAAGGATCGACCACGTCTATGTGTTGTAGCGCGACTAGGTTTGCTCTTTCAAAGTCGGCAAGTCGACCCTCGAAGTCGACATGCATTTCGCGGCGACCCTCACGGTGACCCCATCCAGCGAGCCTGCCGAGGTGCCTGTTGACGGGCAGACCAACGGGGTTCTCGATGCCTAGATAATTCGTGCAGTAGGAGATGCACCCTTTGGTCTGAAAGCCCCTGGCTATACTTCCCTCTGGACGTGACATGTTGCGAATGTATCCTTTGATGATACCATTCATCCTTTCGGACGACATCATGCTATGCAGGAACGTCGGCCCGAGTTGGATGATATCCTCCACGATATGGACTAGCAGATGCACCATAACGTCGAAGAATGCAGGCAGGAAGTACATCTCAAGCTCGCATAGTATCACCACGATCTCTTCCTATAGCCTTCTGAGTTGCCTCACGCCAACCGACTTCCGAGAGATGACGTCGAAAAAGTTGCATAGGCCAAATAGCGTTTCACGGACTTGCGCGTCCATGATCCCACGGATTGCAACTGGAAGTATCTGCGTCATCAGCACGTGACAGTCGTGAGACTTCATCCCGCTGAACTTCTGCTTCGCTGGGTCTAGGTATCTGCTTATCTTCCCCGCGTAACTGTAAGGAAGTTTTACTCCAACGAGGCAGGTGAAAAACTGCTCGATCTCCTCCTGACTTAGAGTGAAGCACACGGGAGGGTAGTCATTTCTGGTCTTCTTGGCCTTTTTGCCTTTGCGACGACTTTCTGTGTCCTGCTTTGCCTCATCATCATCATCATCATTAGCATGAAGCTCCTGCCTGATGCCCATTGATTTCAAGTCTGCCCTTACTTTCGGCCCATCTTTGGTCCTCTCTGGCATGTTGAGCAGTGTACCAAGCAGACTCTCGCACACGTTCTTCGTGATATGCATGGCATCAAGGCTGTGAGGCACACGGTGGATCTTCCAGTACGGCAAGTCCCAGAAAACAGACCTCATTTTCCATACCTTCAGCAGCGGCTCTGGCGCCTTTCGCTTCTTTCCCGGCTCTGGCGCCTTTTTCTTATTTCCCGGCAGTGGGCAATCTTTCCAGTTTTTCAACAGCCCGTCTATTTCCTCGCCGCTCCTCGTACGCGGGCGTCTTCAGAGTTCGGTTTCACCATCGAACAGATCCTTGCGTTTCCTCCACGGGTCATCGTCGCGAAGCCACCTTCGATGTCCCATGAACACGGTTTTCGAAGACCCGGGATCTCTATCTAGCTGGCGATACGTTGTGTCATCCATGCACCTGACGCATCCAGAAAATCCGTGGACCACCTGCCCCGCGAGATATCTGTAACCGAGATAGTCGTGCACCGTCGTGAGCAGTGCGACTCTCATAGGGAAATATTCTTTCTCTACGGCGTCCCACGTATTGGATGGCATTTTCCACAGCGTGTCTAGCTCCTCTTTCAGCAGCCCCAGATATATATTGATGTCGTTCCCTGGTTGTTTCGGCCCTTCAATTAGCATACTCATGTGAATGTACTTCCTCTTCATGCACAACCAGGGGGAAGGTTGTACATCCACACAAACACAGGCCAGGTGCTATGTATGCTTCTCTGGCTGCCAAACGGATTGACTTCATCGGTGCTCGCGCCTAGCACGATGTTCCTTGGATTCTTCCCAAATTCTGGGTGTTCGAAGTTCAACGCTTGCCACTGGCTCCCATCCTTAGGGTGACTCAGCATCTTGTCTTTTTTATTTATCTCCGAATCATTTGCGTCATCTTCTCACTTCTTCTCCTCCCTATCTGCGTGCCAACGCAGGAGCTTTGCTACCTTAGGGTCCGCGAAATACCGCTGCAGACGAGGAATGATCGAAAAGTACCACACCACTTTTCGAGGAGCTTTCTTCCTCTTCTTGTATCGAGTGACACCGCACACCGGACATATGGTAGACTCCACGTGCTCGCCCCGATAAATGATGCAATTGTTCATGCACACATGGTATTTCACGTGCGGTAAATCCAGAGGACACACGACTTTCTTCGCCTCCTCGAAACTGGTCGGGCACTTGTTCCCCTTGGGAAGACGTTCATGCCAGAATGACATGTTCTCGTCGAAGCATGCGTCTGTCATTTTGTGTTTTACCTTCATCTCCAAAGCCATGAGCGTTACTTTCAGGCAGGTATCCTCGAGTCTGCATCCTTCATACAATGGAGTAACCACGTCTATCTCCAGTTGATCCAGCTTGGCTTTCTCTCGGGCGGCAGCTCTTGCGTTATCCGTCTGCTTGAGTAGCAGCTCTTGAATATGAGGGTCCTGCACCCAGCCCATCGATGGTCCATCATCTTCTGCTCCTCCGGCATCTAGATCTTCATGATCATGCCCTTCGTCTGCTCCGGCATCTTCCTCATCATCATGTCCGGCATCTTCTACATGATGACTGTGTACAGCATCACCGTCATGATCATGTCCTGGAGATTCTTCGTCTTCTCGCCCGCCTGAGCCGTGGTGGTTGTCTTACTGCCCTTCCTCATTTCTTGCCCGGCCCCCATGGATGACTTCATAGTCATCTTCATCACCTTGCCACCGATAGCCATCCATGAAACCACGCAAGAGCAGGTGGTCCCGCACCTGCCCGGAATCCGGGTCCGCAATAAGGCTCTTCAGCTTGCATCTTCGACACAGACATCTTATCTCCGTCTCGTTCTTTTGAAGCATCTCGGCCTTCGCGGAGCTCAAAAACCTATTCATGATGCCTTCGGTCATCGTGCGGACCATGGTCGCCTACGGGGTAGAGCAAAACGATATTTTAGAACCAAGAAAAAATTTGGCATGACTTTTCCTAAAAATAGGACAAAAAAGAATGCATAATGCCAAAATTCTCGCCGAAACGGAAATGAATCAACATTCCGGCAAAATATTGGCAACTATCGCATTTCAAATACCGGTACCTGCAAACACAAACATATATGCAACACCAGAAACATATGCAACACCACAAACATACATAGATCTAGCTAGGCCACAAAAAGTGCATGTGCACGTTGTTGGAGCGAGCTAGGGAGAAAAAAAGTAGATCTACAACATGAAGATAGCTTTCCCCTTACTTACCTATCAAAAAAGGTAATTTCAACACTTAATTTTGATGAATCTATGGTGCAAATGAGGTGAGGAGGAGGAGGCAGCCGACAAGCTTAGAGAAGGAGGTGGGGGGAATGAAGTGGGGAAAGTGAGTGTGTAGGTGTGGCTGTCCAAAAATATCTAGCTGGTCCTAGGTTACTAATGGTGCACCACACAGACATGCGCCATTAGTAACCCAACATACTAATGACGCACCACACAGACATGCGCCATTAGTAGTTTTGCAAAAAAGTACAAAATAATAATTTTTATACTAATGGCGCACCATGGCACAGTGCGCCATTACTAGTTTAAACTAGTAATGGCGCACTATGCAACGGTGCGCCATTAGTAGTTTTGCAAAAAAGTAAAAAAAAAATACAGTAGTGGCGCACTCTATGGCTGGTGCGCCATTAGTAGTTCTAACTACTATTGGCGCACTCTGCCCGGATGCGCCATTACTATGTTTGAAAAAATGAAAAAAAAACATTTTGTTACTAGTGGCGCACCGTGTGCCTGGTGCGCCATTAGTGTCTTCCACACTAATGGTGCATCTCCACATGGTGCGCCATTAGTATATAGTAGTGGCGCACCACTTCTCTGGTGCGCCATTAGTGTCAATTTCATCTTTAGCCCTTTTCCTAGTAGTGAAGAAGTCAAGGTGCATTAGGAATTTTGGATCTTGCTGTCCACAAAAAAGCCCTTCTTATGAAAAACCTCCACAAATTTTTCAACAAAGCAAACCTTCCCTGGGTTCTATATCTGGCCATGGGCCGGGCCGGGCCGGGCTTGGGCCGGGCCTAAAAAAGCCCATGGCAGAAAACTGAGGCCCAGGCCCTCCCAGGCCCTACCAGCGGGCCTACTTTTCAAGCCCAAGCTCGGCCCATCTCGTAAAAAGCCCTGAAGAGCCCTTAGGGCTTAGGGCCGTGGGCCGGGCCTCTTCCTTAAAATGCCAATATGCCAAGCCCAAGCCCGTCCAGGCCCTGCTGATGGGCTCAAAACTCAGGCCCAAGCCCGGCCCACGAACAAGCCCATCGGGCCTAGGCCCTAGATTTTAGGGCCGGGCCTGGGTGGGCCGACAGGGCCGGGCCTAAGATGGCCAGGACTATTGGGTTCACATGATCTAGAGTCAGTACTACTCCTCTGAGCTCCCTAATGATAAAATGGTGGGTTCCAGCTAGTGGAAGGCACACTTAAGGCTCTTGCCTAAGTTTGAACGTTTAGCAACATGTAAGGCAGGCAATGGGGAGACAATTAACTTCTGGTTTGATACTTGGATGAACATGTTGGGGAACGTAGCAGAAATTCAAAATTTTCCTACGTGTCACCAAGATCTATCTATGGAGAAACCAGCAACGAGGGGAAGGAGAGTGCATCTACATACCCTTGTAGATCGCTAAGCGGAAGCGTTCAAGTGAACGGGGTTGATGGAGTCGTACTCGTCGTGATCCAAATCACCGATGACCAAGTGCCGAACGGACGGCACCTCCGCGTTCAACACACGTACAGCCCGACGATGTCTCCCACGCCTTGATCCAGCAAGGAGAGAGGGAGAGGTTGAGGAAGACTCCATCCAGCAGCAGCACAACGGCGTGGTGGTGATGGAGGAGCATGGCAATCCTGCAGGGCTTCGCCAAGCACCACGGGAGAGGAGAAGTACTTGGGAGAGGGGAGAGGGCTGCACCAGAACATTGGTATGGCTGCCCTCCCAACCCCCACATATATATAGGGGCAAGGGAGAGGGGGGGAGGCGCAGCCTTGGCCCTTCCTCCAAGGAAGGGTGCGGCTAGGAGGAGTCCCTCCTCCCCAAGGCACCTCGGAGGTGCCTTCCCCTTTTAGGACTCTTGCTTTCCTTATCCCTTGGCACATGGGCCTCTTGGGGATGGTGCCCTTGGCCCATATAGGCCAAGGTGCACACCCCTACAGCCCATGTGCCCCCCCCCACCCGGGACAGGTGGCCCCACCCGATGGACCCCCGGGACCCTTCCGGTGGTCCCGGTATAATACCGGTGACCCCGAAACTTGTTCGGTGACCAAAACAGGACTTCCCATATATAAATCTTTACCTCCGGACCATTCCGGAACTCCTCGTGACGTCCGGGATCTCATCCGGGACTCCTAACAACATTCGGTAACCACATACAAGCTTCCTTTATAACCCTAGCATCATCGAACCTTAAGTGTGTAGACCCTACGGGTTCGGGAGACATGCACACATGACCGAGACATTCTCCGGTCAATAACCAACAGCGGGATCTGGATACCCATGTTGGCTCCCACATGTTCCACGATGATCTCATCGGATGAACCATGATGGCAAGGACTTAATCAATCCCGTATACAATTCCCTTTGTCTATCGATACGATACTTGCCCGAGATTCGATCGTCGGTATCCCGATACCTTGTTCAATCTCGTTACCGGCAAGTCTCTTTACTCGTTCCGTAACACATCATCCCGTGATCAACTCCTTGATCACATTGTGCACATTATGATGATGTCCTACCGAGTGGGCCCAGAGATACCTCTTCGTCACACGGAGTGACAAATCCCAGTCTCGATTCGTGCCAACCCAACAGACACTTTCGGAGATACCCGTAGTGCACCTTTATAGTCACCCAGTTACGTTGTGAGGTTTGGCACACCCAAAGCACTCCTGCGGTATCCGGGAGTTGCACAATCTCATGGTCTAAGGAAAAGATACTTGACATTGGAAAAGCTTTAGCATACGAACTACACGATCTAGTGCTATGCTTAGGATTGGGTCTTGTCCATCACATCATTCTCCTAATGATGTGATCCCGTTATCAACGACATCCAATGTCCATGGTCAGGAAACCGTAACCATCTATTGATCAACGAGCCAGTCAACTAGAGGCTTACTAGGGACATGGTGTTGTCTATGTATCCACACATGTATCTGAGTTTCCTATCAATACAATTCTAGCATGGATAATAAACGATTATCATGAACAAGGAAATATAATAATAATCAATTTATTATTGCCTCTAGGGCATATTTCCAACAGTCTCCCACTTGCACTAGAGTCAATAATCCAGTTCACATCGATATGTGATTAACACTCAAGGTCACATCCCCATGTGACTAACACCCAAAGAGTTCTGGGTTTGATCATGTTATGCTTGTGAGAGAGGTTATAGTCAACGGGTCTGAACCTTTCAGATCCGTGTGTGCTTTACAAATCTCCATGTCATCTCCTAGATGCAGCTACCACGCTCTATTTGGAGCTATTCCAAATAACTGTTCTACTTGGAGCTATTTCTAAATTGCTGCTCCATTATACGTATCCGGTATCTCTACTCAGAGCTATCCGGATAGGTGTTAAGCTTGCATCGACGTAACCCTTTACGACGAACTCTTTTACCACCACCATAATCGAGAAAATTCCTTAGTCCACTAGTTACTAAGGACAACTTTGACCGCTGTCCTATGATCCATTCTTGGATCACTCTTTTACCCCTTGACTAACTCATGGCAAGGCACACTTCAGGTGCGGTACACAGCATAGCATACTGTAGAGCCTATGTCTTAAGCATAGGGGACGACCTTCGTCCTTTCTCTCTATTCTGCCGTGGTCGAGCTTTAAGTCTTAACTTCATACCTTACAATTCAGGCAAGAACTCCTTCTTTGACTGATCCATCTTTAACACCTTCAAGATCATGTCAAGGTATGTGCTCATTTGAAAATACCATTAAGCGTTTTGATCTATCCTTATAGATCTTGATGCTCAATGTTCAAGTAGCTTAATCCAGGATTTCCATTGAAAAAACACTTTCCAATAATCATATATGCTTTCCAGAAATTCTACGTCATTTCTGATCAACAATATGTCAACAACATATACCCATCAGAAATTCTATAGTGCTCCCACTCACTTCTTTGGAAATACAAGTTTCTCATAAACTTTGTATACACCCAAAATCTTTGATCATCTCATCAAAGCATACATTCCAACTCCGAGATGCTTACTCCAGTCCTCAGAAGGATTGCTGGAGCTTTGCATACTTATTAGCATCTTTCAGGATTGACAAAACCTTCCGGTTGTATCACATACAACCTTTCCTCAAGAAAATCGTCGAGGAAACAATGTTTTTTGACATCCTATCTGCAAGATTTCATAAATAATGCAGTAATTGCTAATATAATTCCAACAGACTCTTAGCATCGCTACGGGTGAGAAAGTCTCATCGTAGTCAACTCCTTGAACTTGCCGGAAAACATCTTAACGACAAGTCGAGCTTTCTTAATGGTGATACTTACCATCATTGTCCGTCTTCCTTTTAAAATCCATCTGTACTCAATAGCCTTACGACCATCGAGCCGTTCTGCCAAAGTCTACACTTTGTTTCCATACGTGGATCCTCTCTCGGATTTTATGGCCTCGAGCCATTTATCGGAATCCGGGCCCACCATCGCTTCTCCATAGCTCGTAGGTTCATTGTTGTCTAGCAACATGACTTACAAGATAGGATTACGTACCACTCTGAAGTAGTATGCATCCTTGTCATCCCACGAGGTTTGGTAGTGACTTGATCTGACGTTTCATGATCACTATCATAAGCTTCCACTTCAATTGGTGTAGGTGCCACAGGAACAACTTCCTGTGCCCTGCCACACACTAGTTGAAGAGACGGTTCAATAACCTCATCAAGTCTCCACCACCCTCCCACTCAATTCTTTCGAGAGAAACTTTTCCTCGAGAAAGGACCCGATTCTAGAAACAATCCCTTATTGCTTTCAAATCTGAGACATGAGGTATACCCAACTATTTTGGGTGTCCTATGAAGATGCATTTATCCGCTTTGGGTTCGAGCTTATCAGCCTGAAACTTTTTCACATAAGCGTCGCAGCCCCAAACTTTTAAGAAATGACAGCTTAGGTTTCTCTAAACCATAGTTCATACGGTGTCATCTCATCGGAGTTACGTGGTGCCCTATTTTAAAGTGAATGTGGTTGTCTCTAATGCCTAACCCATAAACTATTGTGATAATTCGATAAGAGACATCATGGTATGCATCATATCCAATAGGGTGCAGTTATGATGTTCGGACACACCATCACACTATGGTGTTCCAGGCTGTATTAGTTGTGAAACAATTTTCACAATGTCTTAATTCTGTGCCAAACTCGTAATTCAGATATTCATCTCTATGATCATATCATAGATCTTTTATCCTCTTGTCACGACGATCTTTCAACTTCACCCTGAAATTACTTGAACCTTTCAATAATTCAGACTCGTGATTCATCAAGTAAATATACTCAACATCTACTCAAATCATCTGTGAAGTAAGAACATAACGATATCCACTACACGCCTCAGCACTCATTGGACTGCACACATCAAAAATGTATTACTTCCAACAAGTTGCTTTCTAGTTCCATTTTACTGAAACCGAGGCTTTCAGTCATCTTGCCCATGTGGTATGATTTGCATGTCTCAAGTGATTCAAAATCAAGTGAGTCCAAAACGGTCCATTTGCATGGAGTTTCTTCATGCATATACACCAATAGACATGGTTCGCATGTCTCAAACTTTTCAAAAACAAGTGAGCCCAAAGATCCATCAACATGGAGCTTCTTCATGCGTTTTATACCGATATGACTTACGTGGCAGTGCCACAAGTAGGTGGTACTATCTTATATCTTTTGGCATGAACATGTGTATCACTACGATCGAGATTCAATAAACCATTCATTTTAGGTGCAAGACCATTGAAGGTATTATTCAAATAAACAGAGTAACCATTATTCTCCTTAAATGAATAATCGTATTGCGATAGACATAATCCAATCACGTCTATGCTCAACGCAAATACCAAATAACAATTATTTAGGTTTAACACCAATCTCGATGGCAGAGGGAGCGTACGATATTTGATCAACCTTGGAAATACTTCCAACACATATCGTCATCTCACCTTTAGCTAGTCTCCGTTTATTCCGTAGCTTTTGTTTCGAGTTACTAACACTTAGTAACCGAACCGGTATCTAATACCCTGGTGCTACTAGGAGTACTAGTAAAGTACACATCAACACAATGTATATCCAATATACTTCTATCGACCTTGCCAGCCTTCTAATCTACCAAATATCTAGGGTAATTCTGCTCCAGTGGTTGTTCCCCTTATTACAGAAGCACTTAGTCTCGGGTTTGGGTTCAACCTTGGGTTTCTTCACTAGAGTAGCAGCTGAATTGCCGTTTCATGAAGTATCCCTTTTTGCCCTTGCCCTTCTTGAAACTAGTGGTTTCACCAACCATCAACAATTGATGCTCCTTCTTGATTTCTACTTTGGTGTCAAACATCGCGAATATCTCAAGGATCATCATATATGTCCCTGATATATTATAGTTCATCACGAAGCTCTAGCAGCTTGGTGGTAATGACTTCGGAGAAACATCACTATCTTATCTAGAAGATCAACTCCTACTCGATTCAAATGATTGTTGTACTCAGACAATCTGAGCACAAGCTCAACAATTGAGCTTTTCTCCTTAGTTTGTAGGCTAAGAAAATCGTCGGAGGTCTTATACCTCTTGACGTGGGCACGAGCCTGAAATCCCAATTTCAGCCCTCGAAACATCTCATATGTTTCACGACGTTTCAAAAACGTCTTCGGTGCCTCAACTCTAAACCGTTTAACTGAACTATCACATAGTCATCAAAACGTGTATGTCAGATGTTCGCAACATCCATAGACGACGTTCGAGGTTCAGCACACTGAGCGGTGCATTAAGGACATAAGCCTTCTACGAAGCAACGAGGACAATCCTCGGTTTACGGACCTAGTCCGCATAATTGCTACTATCAACTTTCAACTAAATTTTCTCTAGGAACATATCTAAACAGTAGAACTGAAGCGCGAGCTACGACATAATTTGCGAAGACCTTTTGACTATGTTCAGGATAATTAAGTTCATCTTATGAATCCCACTCAGATAGACATCCCTCTAGTCATCTAAGTGATTACATGATCCGAGTCAACTAGGCCGTGTCCGATCATCACGTGAGACGGACTAGTCAACATCGGTGAACATCTTCATGTTGATCGTATCTACCATACGACTCATGCTCGACCTTTCGGTCTTCTGTGTTCCGAGGCCATGTCTGTACACATGCTAGGCTCGTCAAGTCAACCTAAGTGTTTCGCGTGTGTAAATCTGTCTTACACCCGTTGTATGTGAACGTTGGAATCTATCACACCCGATCATCACGTGGTGCTTAGAAACGAACGAACTGTCGCAACGGTGCACAATTAGGGGGAACACTTTTTGAAATTTTAATGAGGGATCATCTTATTTACTATCGTCATTCTAAGCAAATAAGATGTATAAACATGATAAACATCACATGCAATCAAATGGTGACATGATATGGCCAATATCATATTGCTCCTTTTGATCTCCATCTTCGGGGCTCCATGATCATCATCGTCACCGGCATGACACCATGATCTCCATCATCATGATCTCCATCATCATGTCTTCATGAAGTTGCCTCGCCAACTATTACTTCTACTACTACAACTAACGGTTAGCAATAAAGTAAAGTAATTACATGACATTTATGTTGACACGCAGGTCATAAATAAATTAAGACAACTCCTATGGCTCCTGCCAGTTGTCATACTCATCGACATGCAAGTCGTGATTCCTATTACAAGAACATGATCAATCTCATACATCACATATATCATTCATCACATCCTTTTGGCCATATCACATCACATAGCATACCCTGCAAAAACAAGTAAGACGTCCTCTAATTGTTGTTTGCATGTTTTACGTGGCTGCTATGGGTTTCTAGCAAGAACGTTTCTTACCTACGCAAAGACCACAACGTGATATGCCAATTGCTATTTACCGTTCATAAGGACCCTTTTCATCGAATCGGATCCGACTAAAGTGGGAGAGACACACACCCGCCAGCCACCTTATGCAACTAGTGCATGTTTGTCGGTGGAACCGGTCTCACGTAAGCGTACGTGTAAGGTTGGTCCGGGCCGCTTCATCCCACAATGCCTCCGAATCAAGTTAAGACTAGTAAAGGCAAGCATATTGAACAAAATCAACGCCCACAACTACTTTGTGTTCTACTCGTGCATAGAATCTACGCAATAGACCTAGCTCATGATGCCACTGTTGGGGAACGTAGCAGAAATTCAAAATTTTCCTACGTGTCACCAAGATCTATCTGTGGAGAAATCAGCAACGAGGGGAAGGAGAGTGCATCTACATACCCTTGTAGATCGCTAAGCGGAAGCGTTCAAGTGAACGGGGTTGATGGAGTCGTACTCGTCGTGATCCAAATCACCGATGACCAAGTGCCGAACGGACGGCACCTCCGCGTTCAACACATGTACAGCCCGACGATGTCTCCCACGCCTTGATCCAGCAAGGAGAGAGGGAGAGGTTGAGGAAGACTCCATCCAGCAGCAGCACAACGGCGTGGTGGTGATGGAGGAGCATGGCAATCCTGCAGGGCTTCGCCAAGCACCACGGGAGAGGAGAAGTACTTGGGAGAGGGGAGAGGGCTGCACCAGAACATTGGTATGGCTGCCCTCCCAACCCCCACATATATATAGGGGCAAGGGAGAGGGGGGAGGCGCAGCCTTGTCCCTTCCTCCAAGGAAGGGTGCGGCTAGGAGGAGTCCCTCCTCCCCAAGGCACCTCGGAGGTGCCTTCCCCTTTTAGGACTCTTCCTTTCCTTATCCCTTGGCGCATGGGCCTCTTGGGGCTGGTGCCCTTGGCCCATATAGGCCAAGGTGCACACCCCTACAGCCCATGTGGCCCCCCCGGGGCAGGTGGCCCCACCCGGTGGACCCCCGGGACCCTTCCGGTGGTCCCGGTACAATACCGGTGACCCCGAAACTTGTTCGGTGACCAAAACAGGACTTCCCATATATAAATCTTTACCTCCGGACCATTCCGGAACTCCTCGTGACGTCCGGGATCTCATCCGGTACTCCGAACAACATTCGGTAACCACATACAAGCTTCCTTTATAACCCTACCGTCATCGAACCTTAAGTGTGTAGACCCTACGGGTTCGGGAGACATGCAGACATGACCGAGACATTCTCCGGTCAATAACCAACAGCGGGATCTGGATACCCATGTTGGCTCCCACATGCTCCACGATGATCTCATCGGATGAACCACGATGTCAAGGACTTAATCAATCCCGTATACAATTCCCTTTGTCTATCGATACGATACTTGCCCGAGATTCGATCGTCGGTATCCCGATACCTTGTTCAATCTCGTTACCGGCAAGTCTCTTTACTCGTTCCGTAACACATCATCCCGTGATCAACTCCTTGATCACATTGTGCACATTATGATGATGTCCTACCGAGTGGGCCCAGAGATACCTCTCCGTCACACGGAGTGACAAATCCCAGTCTCGATTCATGCCAACCCAACAGACACTTTCGGAGATACCCGTAGTGCACCTTTATAGTCACCCAGTTACGTTGTGACGTTTGGCACACCCAAAGCACTCCTACGGTATCCGGGAGTTGCACAATCTCATGGTCTAAGGAAATGATACTTGACATTGGAAAAGCTTTAGCATACGAACTACACGATCTAGTGCTATGCTTAGGATTGGGTCTTGTCCATCACATCATTCTCCTAATGATGTGATCCCGTTATCAACGACATCCAATGTCCATGGTCAGGAAACCGTAACCATCTATTGATCAACGAGCCAGTCAACTAGAGGCTTACTAGGGACATGGTGTTGTCTATGTATCCACACATGTATCTGAGTTTCCTATCAATACAATTCTAGCATGGATAATAAACGATTATCATGAACAAGGAAATATAATAATAATCAATTTATTATTGCCTCTAGGGCATATTTCCAACAGAACAGACCACTGGCTCTGTGACGCCCTCGATTCAATCGTACACTAATCATACACGCAAATGTGTACGATCAAGATCAAGGACTCACGGGAAGATATCACAACACAACTCTAGATAGAAATTAGAATAATACAAGCTTTATATTACAAGCCAGAGGTCTCGAGGGCTTGAATACATAAGCTCGAATACACAAGAGTCAGCGGAAGCAACAATATCTGAGTACAGACATAAGTTAGATAAGATTGCCTTAAGAAGGCTAGCACAAAAGCAACAACGATCGAAAAGGCAAGGCCTCCTGCCTGGGAGCCTCCTAACTACTCCTGGTCGTCAGCGGCCGTCACGTAGTAGTAGGCACCTTCGGGGTAGCAGTAGTCTTCAGTGGTGTCGTCTGGCTCCTGGGATCCGTCATCTGGTCGCAACAATCGGGTATGGGGGAAAAGAGGTAGCAAAGCAGCCGTGAGTACTCATCCAAAGTACTCGCAAGACTTACATCAAATCTAAACTAAGTATGCATCTGTATCAAAGGAAAAGGGCTGTATCTGTGGACTAAACTGCAGAATGCCAGAATAGAGGAAAGGCCTAGTCCTATCGATGACTAGCATCTTTTGGAAACCATCATCTTGTAGCAACAGGAGGGAGTAGAGTAGCATAAAGTAAAGTAGCAGTAGTGTTATCAACCTCGGCTAGAGATCCTTTCTCGACTCCCTGCGAGAAAGCAATCCCAGAGCCATACTATCCAAGTGCCAACACATTCCAAATCTCATTACCATCCAGTTCTAATCACAAGAATCCAGTTCTAGTTGTATCGATCGGGATACAACTCCAAGTGTACGTTACCGTAGGACAGGCTATCGATAGATGTTTTCTTCCCTGCAGGGGTGCACCAACTTACCCACCACGCTCGATTAACTCCGGCTGGACACACTTTCCTAGATCATGCCCGGCCTCGGCCAAACAATACGCCGCAACCCGACCTAGGCTTAATAGAGAGGCCAGCACGTCGGACTAAACCTATGCCCCCAGGGGTCATGGGCCATCTCCTCGGGAACTCCTGCACGTTGCGAGGGCAGCCGGTGAGCAGACCTAGCTACGTCCCTAAAAAGGCAGGAGCTTACCAGTCCAACCCGGCGCGCGCCGCTCAGTCGCTGACGTCTATTAAGCTTCAGCAGATGCATACGACGCAGAACGCCCATACTATGCCCACGTGATGGTTAGTGCTATCAGGCCAGAGGCCCCTCGGATCAAATATCCAAATCATAGTGGGTTAGGAACGCGCGGTAACGAGCAGAGACTCACGATCGATGTGACCCCATCGCCCCGTCTCGAGTACTTGCGGCAAGGGCTAAGAATGCCCAGCCACGCCTCGTAAGTATATCGCGGGCACCTTCCAGGTCAACCCGACTCCACATCACTCGCTATTAAGCTCGCGCGGGTACCCCTCAGGGTCGACCCGTCTTTAGTAACATGGTTCAGTGTAAAGTCATAGTAACCATAGTAACTGTGTGTCTAACACGAAAGGGAAAACCCGAGGAATCACCCCTGATGAATTCCACTCGATGTTGTCATCAAGGTGAACGTAAGAGGACCCACCCTCGAGGTTCACGTTTGATGGGTTGCACGACAGAGCCGTAACGGAAGTGGTTAAGGAGGAAATCACCCTCGATGACCTCGACCGTATAGATACACCACGGAGATCTCATCAGGAGTGATGTAAGAGGTTCCACCCTCGGCACTCGATGGTAACTCTGCAGAGTCGTACAACTAGGGGGGGTGATGTGCAGTGTCGGGGCCTGGACGTCGATCACGTTGATCGAGTCATCGAACATAAAGCGAGGCAACTGGGACAGGGTGGGGTCACTGATGGATCTTTAACCGACCTATACTAAGCAGTTTAGAATAAGCAGGTAAGGTATGAAAGCATGTAACAAAAACAGGCTATGCATCAGAGTAGGATCATACATAAAGCAGTAGCAGTTCTAATGCAAGCATGAGAGGGAAGGAAATGGGCGATATCGGAATGCTCAAGGGGGGTTTGCTTGCCTGGTTGCTCTGGCAAGGAGGGGGGTCGTCGTCGACATAGTCGATCACAAGTGCAGCATCGGTCTCAGGGTCTACCGGAGAGAAGAGGGGGAAGAAACAGTAAATATAAAGCAAACATAGCACCACAAAACATAACATGGCAATAAGATGTGTCGGGTGTGACCTAACGCGGTAGGAGGTGATACCGGCGAAGAGGGGAACATCCGGGAAAGTATCCCCGGTGTTTCGCATTTTCGAACAGATGAACCGGAGGTGAAAAGTTGCACGTTCGCTATGCTAGGGACGTGTGGCTGACAAACGGGCCGCGTATTCGGATTCGTCTTGTCGTTTTGAGCAACTTTCATGTATAAAACTTTTTCATCCGAGATACGGATTATTTTACATTAATTTTTAAAGTTTTAAACTATATTTTGAAATTGCTGGATTTAATATTAATTCGAAAATAAAGACTAAATTGCTACGTACACACACAAAGTGTACACAGCAAAGTAGTACATAGGCTGTCAGTGGGCCCTGTTGACTGTTGAGTCAACAGTCAATCAAAAGGTTGACTGGGGTCCACCTGTCATTGACCCAGTTATTAACTGAGTTGTCATTTTTTTATTGTTAATTTAATTAGCAGGTGGGGGCCCAGTCGCAGTGGCTATTAGAGAAGGGATTAGCCTAAGCTAAACAGAGAGCCGGCCCCAAAGTGCGGTGGCCCAAGGCCATGGCCAGAACGTACGCATGCTCGACCAGGCACGGACCTGGACGAGCGCGGCCTGGGAGGTGCAAGGCGCGGGCAGCATTTGCAACCGGCGTCAGCGGCAGTAGCACACCGCGGCGCAGCAAGCAGTAGCAGGCAGCGGTAGCAGCAGTTAGCGGGAGCAGCAGGCAGGCGCGCGCGCAGCAGGGGACCGCAGCAGCGAATGGCGGCGGATGCGCGCGGCGCGGGGGGGGGGGGGGGGGGGGGGGGGGGGTGCGGGCGACGATGCGATTGAGGCAGGCGGCAGCAGCGGGCATAGCGCAGACTAGGCGAGGAAAGGGTACGGTCAGGGCTCACGGACGCGGAGCTCCGGCGGTCCGACCATGGCATCCGAACTGCGGGGGCGGCGGCTAAACGGCGATGGAACGAGCAGGGTAAGGGGTAATCTGGAGGAGGGTCTCACCGCGGTGCGGATGACGAGCTCGGGGAGGCCGGAGACAGGTCGAGGAGGCGGTGGTGACGGCGAGATGCGGTGGTCAGAGGAAGGAAATGAAGACCACGTCAGCTACGCGGCTCCCCGGACTGATGAGGCGTCCTCAACGGAGGCAGTCGAGGGCGGTGGACCTTTTGGACGTGCTCCCACACGCCGGAGGGGCCAGTGGACGCGTCGACGACGGAGAGGCATCGGTCACCGCGGATCTACCAAGCTCGAATTCAGGTAGTAGAGGAAGGGGGCGAAGGGGGGGAGAAGGGGGAATGGAACATGGCGGTTTAGGGTTTCCAGAGGACGTAGACATAGCCTCGGGGGGACGACGTGGTGGCCATCCACGGGCATGGCGCCCTGGATGTGCGCCACGCACCTCTCTGCCCCTGTAGCGAGGTGGAAGAAGGCCCAGGTTGGGCTGGGCTGCACTATTGTTAGATAGGCCAAAGTGCACAGAAGCACCTCCGCCTTTTCCCTTGTTTATTTCTGTTACAACTCCTTCTCTATGGCCTTGCCATTTATATTGCTGCTAAACGAATTTCGCTCATTTTCAATCTTGGCACATAAATCCAGTGCATTAGCATAGGGCCACACACAAAGTTCCATGTGGTTTGGGAAATGTAAGACTGTATGTTGTAATTTAAAAGACCAAATTAAATGTTGCTAGCCCGCTAAAATATTTCTAGGGCCAACATAAAAATCTAATTTGAGTTGATTTCTACATGAAAATTTCTTAAGGATTATTTGCAACAACTTGAACATTTTTTTTACTGATCGGAGAAATAATAATTTCACTTATTTTAAAATTGAAAAAGGCTTTGATTTTTGGACAAGTGGCAAGCTGGATAGTAATCACGATGACATGGCCACCATTAGGGGGAGATTACTGTAGCATGATTCTCGGGGTGTTACTGGCTCATCTATTCCCTAAGCTACTCTCCTTTGCAAATAGTGATAAGGATACTCTAGCTCAATTGATTCAGTCAAGGGACATCCAAAATTAGTTGCACAAACCCTTCTTGGCTCAAGCTTTCGATCAGTTCAATCAACTACAAGACATTATTCAGCAGAACACCAACAATCAAGATCTTGATGTTTGGTCGTGCTCAAATGGCAACAAAAAATATTCATCCACTGAAGTATATCATAAGCTTATTGTTGGGCCTGAAACTCATATTCGATTTAAGTGGCTCTGGAGTAGTGCTAATAGAGTCCAACATAAGACCTTTTGGTTGTTACTACATGACCAAACAAATACAAGGAATATGTTAAGAACAAAATCCATGCACCTTGAATTATATAAATGTGTCATGTGCACTGAAAGCACTAAGGAAATTTTCTGCAATTTTTATGGGACTGGTCTTTTGTAGAGGAATGTCGGAATCTCATTTTCCCACAAAGAGAAAGAGGACTTTCTCCATTTTATGAAATCATGTTTGGATGTCAAAAGCTCCCAAAGCCCATTGCTATGGATATTATAATTTTGGGATGTTGGAAAATTTGGATGCAAATAAATGGCAAAGTTTTTAGAAGAGAAATATCTAATTCTAATTCCGGGAAACTCTTATTCAAATAAGACTTGACAATCCTAGAGCATAGAGTCAAGGCGAAGAATGTGGCAGATTTAAGAGGTTTGATAGAATCACATCTATGACGGTCATTATAGTTGCTTAATACTTTCCTTCCCTATGATACCTAGAACTAGAATAGGATTATTTCTTTCTTTTTGTCTTTCACCTTGTAAATATCCTTTACCATATATTATATGAAAATTAACGTAGAACTGTTGTTTTTCGGTATACGGTTCAAAAAAACATTTGGCTGGACCAGGTTCTTGTTTCCTGGACCTCGGGTTGTTGTTTGTCGTATGCCATCAACGACTGCTTCCTTGTTTTCGTTATCCCTGCATTGTTTGCAACTGAGCGCATCACAACGGTGGCCGCCTCTTCTTCTTCCTCCCGCAAACAGATCTGCTCCCAATAATCCGAAGTCCCCGTGGCATGCAGGAAATGTGTTTGGTGGGAAGTCCATGTCACCAACTCTACAATTTTTGCATTCAAACCTCTATCGGTTAACAGTTGTCTCCATCTTATCTAATGCTACATGTAGCATTCAAATAATGAGATTTTCTGTCCTAACAACATCAACAGCGGACAAAATCTCACTTTAGCTATAAAACCGATTAAGCCTAGTCACGGTGTTATGACATACAATTGTTATACCAATCAATGAACCTAACAATGCATGTATCATTACGGTAAATCCCTCTAGCATCTAATGCTTGCCTTACACATGTATTCTTTGGATGCCATGGCACACCACAATTGCAGCAACTATCTTCCTTTCTTGGTTGTTTGGAATGTCCCCTCTTTCTGGGCACCTTAGTGGCTAATGACCTTGAGTTTCCAAGATGTTGCATGATCTTGCTCATCTATTCATAGGGGGTTTTGCAATCGCATTGAAAGGTCTGCTATTTCATGTTGTTCCCCCTGTCATCCTTCTTCTCCTTTGCGGCTGCCTTTTGAGCAGCAACATGAGCTACAACATTGGGTCGAGCCAGCACAATTGGAGGAGGCATAGGCGGCACCTCGAAAACGTATGAATCAGGAGGCATCTAGTCGATGGGGCTGGGACTCCTCGACGTAGGACATCGAGAACTGGCTCTCGGACAAACACGATGGCCTAAATAAACTCTTGTGTGCTCATCTCCTACAAACGTAAGCATCGTCAACACCAGGACACACTACACATCGACAGTAGGAACTACCAGTAAACATGGACAGATCAAACTAGCACTAACACATGCACACATGAATGATCTAGTTTGAGACAACACTACCAAATCCATCAAAGCATATCACAACACAACACAACACTAACCATGGATGATCTTGTTCAACACTTGCATACTAGTATACCACACATCTAAGCATACTACCAATCCATCGATGACCACTAGCTACCAATCCTTGCCGACATGGAAACAACCCCTAGCATGCTTCAAATCCATCACAACTGGCTACTTCAACATCATAGTCACACAGATCGGAAGATCTAACCCTACCACATGGAAAACTCTAGCTAGAACTAGTAGAGAGGAGGGGGTGATTGAACTTACAGACGTCATCGGAGGAGTTGTAGAGGAGGTGTCGGACACGTAAGAGAAGAGGAGTAGTTGATCCGCCGCTGCAGTCAACTGGTCATCGAAAAAGGTGTTCCGTTTACCTCTTCATCAAGGTGGATCCGCGCCAGAGGGAAACCTCGAGAGGAGGAAAATGGTTGCAGGAGTTTTGCCGCAGCGGTCACACTGGCTATATAGGACGGCCGAATCGGCGGGTTGTGATTGTTGGGGAACGTAGTAATTTCAAAATAATACGCACATGCAAGATCATGGTGATGCATAGCAACGCGAGGGGAGAGTGTGTCCACATACCC
This sequence comes from Triticum urartu, assembly GCF_056163025.1. Classification (NCBI taxonomy): domain Eukaryota; kingdom Viridiplantae; phylum Streptophyta; class Magnoliopsida; order Poales; family Poaceae; genus Triticum; species Triticum urartu. The sequence continues at coordinate 737,543,156 of NC_141874.1, read as the reverse complement.
TCGTAGACCAAAAGCGGAAGCGTTAGCACAACGCGGTTGATGTAGTCGTACGTCTTCACGATCCGACCGATCAAGTACCGAATGCACGACACCTCCAAGTTCTGCACACGATCAACTCGATGACGTCCCTCAAACTCCGATCCAGCCGAGCTTTGAGGGAGAGTTCCGTCAGCACGATAGCGTGGTGACGATGTTGATGTTCTACTGTCATAGGGCTTCGCCTAAGCACCGCTATGATATTAGCGAGGTGTACTATGGTGGAGAGGGGCACCACACACGGCTAAAAGATTCAAGAGATCAATTGTTGTGTCTATGGGGTGCCCCTCTCCTCTGTATATAAAGGAGGGGAGGAGAGGGCCGGCCAAGGGAGGAGGCGCGCCCAAGGGGGGAGTCCTACTCCCACCGGGAGTAGGGCTCCTCCTTTTCCTATTTGGAGAGGGAGAGGGATGGAAGAGGAAGGAGGGAGGAAGGAAGGGGGGCCCTCCCCTCCCAATTCGGATTGGGCTTGGGGGGCGCCCCATCCCTTGCTCCTTTCCCCTCCTTTCCACGAAAGCCCATTAAGGCCTGTATAGCTCCCGGGGGGTTCCGATAACCTCCCGGTGCTCCCGTATTATCCTGATCTCACCCGGAACCATTCCGGTATCCAAATATAGTCGTCCAATATATCGATCTTTATGTCTCAAACATTTCGAGACTCCTCGTCATGTCCGTCATCACATCCGGGACTCCGAACTACCTTCGGTACATCAAAAACCATAAACTCATAATATAACTGTCATCGAACTTTACGCGTGCGGACCCTACGGGTTCGAGAACTATGTAGACATGACCGAGACACGTCTCCGGTCAATAACCAATAGCAGAACCTGGATGCTCATATTGCCTCCTACATATTCTATGAAGATCTTTATCGGTCAAACCGCATAACAACATACGTGGTTCCCTTTGTCATCGGTATGTTACTTGCCCAAGATTCGATCATCGGTATCTCAATACCTAGTTCAATCTCGTTACCAGAAAGTCCCTTTACTCGTTCCGTAACACATCATCTCGCAACTAACTCATTAGTTGCAATGCTTGCAAGGCTTAAGTGATGTGTATTACCGAGTGGGCCCAGAAATACCTCTCCGACAATCGGAGTGACAAATCCTAATCTCGAAATACGACAAACCAACAAGTACCTTCGGAGACACCTGTAGAGCACCTTTGTAATCACCCAGTTACGTTGTGACGTTTGGTAGCACACAAAGTGTTCCTCCGGTAAACGAGAGGTGCATAATCTCATAGTCATAGGAACATGTATAAGTCATGAAGAAAGCAATAGCAACAAAACTAAACGATCAAGTGCTAAGCTAACAGAATGGGTCAAGTCAATCACATAATTCTCTAATGATGTGATGCCGTTAATCAAATGACAACTTGAGGACCCACAACTATAGGGGATCTATCGTAGTCCTTTCGATAAGTAAGAGTGTCGAACCCAACGAGGAGCAGAAGGAAATGATAAGCGGTTTTCAGCAAGGTATTCTCTGTAAGCACTGAAATAATAGGTAACACATAGTTTTGTGATAGGATAATTTGTAACGAGTAGCAAGTAATAAAAGTAAATAAGGTGCAGCAAGATGGCCCAATCCTTTTTGTAGAAAAGGACAAGCCTGGACAAACTCTTATATGATGTAAAGCACTCCGAGGACACATGGGAATATCGTCAAGCTAGGTTTCATCACGTTCATATGATTCACGTTCGGTACTTTGATAATTTGGTATGTGGGTGGACCGGTGCTTGGGTGCTGCCCTTACTTGGACAAGCATCCCACTCATGATTAACCTATATTGCAAGCATCCACAACTACAACAAAAGTATTAAGGTAAACCTAGCCATAGCATGAAACATATGGATCCAATCAGCCCCTTACGAAGCAACGCATAAACTAGGGTTTAAGCTTCTACCACTCTAGCAACCCATCATCTACTTATTACTTCCCAATGCCTTCCTCTAGGCCCAAATAATGGTGAAGTGTCATGTAGTCGACGTTCACATAACACCACTAGAGGAGAGACAACATACATCTCATCAAAATATTGAACAAATACCAAATTCACATGACTACTAATAGCAAGACTTCTCCCATGTCCTCAGGAACAAACGTAACTACTCACAAAGCATGTTCATATTCATAATCAGAGGGGTATTAATATGCATATAGGATCTGAACATATGATCTTCCACCAAATGAACCAACTAGCATCAACTACAAGGAGTAATTAACACTACTAGCAACCCACAGGTACCAATCCTAGACTTGGAGACAAGAATTGGATACAATAGATGAACTAGGGTTTTGAGAGGAGATGCTGCTGGTGAAGATGTTGATGGAGATTGCCCTCTCCCGATGAGAGGAGCGTTGGTGATGACGATGGCGATGATTTCCCCCCTCTCAGACGGAAGTTTCCCCGGCAGAACAGCTCTGCCAGAACCCTAGATTGGTTCCGCCAAGGTTCCGCCTCGTGGTGGCGGAGTCTCGTCCGGAAAGATGTCTTCTGATTTTTACCTCATCGAAAGACTCCATATAGCGGAAGATGGCCATCGGAGGGCCACCAAGGGGCCCACGAGGTAGGGGCGCGCCCCCACCCTCGTGGGCAGGGTATGCCCCCCTGGTGAACTTCTTGCGCTCAATATTTTTTATATATTCTGAAAACGTCTTCCGTGAAGTTTCAGGACTTTTGGGGCTGTGCAGAATAGGTCTCTAATATTTGCTCCTTTTCCAGCCCAGAATCCCAGCTGCCGGCATTCTCCCTCTTTGTGTAAACCTTGTAAAATAAGAGAGAATAGGCATAAGTATTGTGACATAATGTGTAATAACATCCCATAATGCAATAAATATCGATATAAAAGCATGATGCAAAATGGACGTATCAACTCCCCCAAGCTTAGACCTCGCTTGTACTCAAGCGAAAGCCGAAATCGAAAAAATATGTCCACATGTTTAGAGATAGAGGTGTCGATAAAAATAAAATACGGACATGAGGGCATCATGATCATTCTTAGAACATCAACTTATATAATTCTTGTCATATGATATCTTATGCTAGAGTAACAATTTGATCACAATTTCAAGTATGAATCATAAACTTCATTGAAAACTAACAAACTATAATCACAGTCATTGAAGCAATTGCAATTTATCATAATATAGGAAAGAGTCAATATATAAGAGATTTTCAGCAAGTCCACATACTCAACTATCATATAGTCTTTCACAATTGCTAACACTCACGCAATACTTATGGGTATGGAGTTTTAATCAGGCACAGAGAAAGATAGGGGCTTATAGTTTTGCCTCCCAACGTTTTACCTCAAGGGTAATGTCAACAATAATAGTTCATGAAAACTCACATCCAATTAGCCATATATACCAGGATCTTTCCAACATGTTGTGCTTGCCAAAAGATAAAATGTAAAAAGGAAGGGTGAAGATCACCATGACTCTTATATAAGGTAGGAGATAAAGGTAAACGATAGGCCCTTCGCAGAGGGAAGCAGAGGTTGTCATGCGCTTTTATGGTTGGATGCACAAAATCTTAATGCGAAAGAATGTCACTTTATATTGCCACTTGTGATATGAACCTTTATTATGCAGTCTGTCGCTTTTATTTCTTTCATATCACACGATCGTATAAAGCTTATTTCCTCCACACCAATCAATCATACATATTTAGAGAGCAATTTTTATTGCTTGCACCGATGACAACTTACTTGAAGGATCTTACTCAATCCATAGGTAGATATGGTGGACTCTCATGGCAAAACTGGTTTAAGGGTGTTTGGAAGCACAAGTAGTATCTCTACTTGGTGCAAAGAAGTTGGCTAGCATGAGGGGGAAAGTCAAGCTCAACCGTGTTGGATGATCCATGACAATATAATTTATCTTAGATGTAAGAAAACATAACCTATTATGTTGTCTTCCTTGTCCAATGTCAGCTCTTTAACATGTCATATTTTAATGAGTGCTCACAATCGTAAAAGATATCCAAGATAGTATATTTATATGTGAAGACCTCTCTTTCTTTATTACTTCCTATTAATTGCAACGATGACCAAAACTATGTTTGTCAAGTCTCAACAACTTTTATTCATCATACTTTTTCTATGTGAGCTCATTACTCTCCATAAGATCCATATGATCTCTTTGTTTCTTTTTATCCTTTCTCTTTTCTTTTATTCACTTAAGATCATGGCAAAATAATCAAGCCCTTGACTCAACACTAATTTTTATTATATATAGCTCACGGACTCGATTACATAGAAGGGTCATAAAGCAAAACTCACAACTAGATCATACAAAGAACTCTTATTCTACTACATAAATATATTATCAAAAGGACTGAACTAAGAAAAATGGTAAAGATAAAAGTGATGGTGATACGATACCGGGGCACTCCCCCAAGCTTGGCAGTATCCAAGGGGGTGCCCATACCCATGTGATTATGTCTCCTTTGTTGGTGAAGAAGTTGATGGTTTTGTTGATGGCGTAGGCTTGTCGTCCTTCTTTCAAGGCATAGGCTCACCATCATAGAAGGATGATAGAGTCTCCTGAAACCTCAAATCTGCAGCCAAACTCATCATCTTGAATCTATATTCATACTCACAGTTTTGATTTTGCAGGTCATAGATATGGGCTTGGAGGTGCTCGATTTTCTCATGAAGCTTGAAGATGGCCTCCCCAATGTCCTTGACGTCCAGCTTGTGGTTGTTGGTGAACTCCGTGATCATAATGTGATTGGAATCGAGTCCACGCTCCACCATCTCCTGACACTTGAAAACTTCTTGCTCCAATGCCTCGAGCCTTGCCTCCGTGCTTCCGGTCTTCCTTGGTCCCTCAACATCGCGGATGTGCAACAACCCCTCATGCATCTCGATGGTTTGAGGGTCTTGCAGCACTTCCGCGAGGTAGGGGTTGATGACCTTCTCGAAGAACTGGTCCTTGGGGGCACTTGAAGACGACATGATGACCTGGATCTGTCAAAAAACAGCTCGAAACAAAGACAGGAGATTTTTGCGTGATACGGGAGTCAAAACCTTCGGGAGATTATATAATGATTTTTTACCGACCAAAATACGTGTCGTGTAAGAAAACGGAGTCCAGAAAGCGCACGAGGTGCCCACGAGGTAGGGAGGCGCGCCCAGGGGGTAGGGCGTGCCCTCCACCCTCGTGGAGGCCTCGTGTCCTTCCCGGATGATGTCTACTACACAACCTTCTTCTTGTAGACGTTGTTGGGCCTCCAAGTGCAGAGGTTTGTAGGACAGTAGCAAATTTCCCTCAAGTGGATGACCTAAGGTTTATCAATCCATAGGAGGCGTAGGATGAAGATGGTCTCTCTCAAGCAACCCTGCAACCAAATAACAAAGAGTCTCTTGTGTCCCCAACACACCCAATACAATGGTAAATTGTATAGGTGCACTAGTTCGGCGAAGAGATGGTGATACAAGTGGTATATGGATAGTAGATAAAGGTTTTTGTAATCTGAAAATATAAAAACAGCAAGGTAACTAATGATAAAAGTGAGCGTAAAAGGTATTGCAATGTGTTGATACAAGGCCTAGGGTTCATACTTTCACTAGTGCAAGTCCTCTCAACAATAATAACATAATTGGATCACATAACTATCCCTCAACATGCAACAAAGATTCACTCCAAAGTCACTAATAGCGGAGAGCAAACGAAGAGATTATGGTAGGGTACGAAACTACCTCAAAGTTATTCTTTCCAATCAATCCGTTGGGCTATTCCTATAGGTGGCACAAACAGCCCTAGAGTTCGTACTAGAATAACACCTTAAGACACAAATCAACCAAAACCCTAATGTCACCTAGATACTCCAATGTCACCTCAAGTATCCGTGGGTATGATTATACGATATGCATCACACAATCTCAGATTCATCTATTCAACCAACACATAGAACCTCAAAGAGTGCCCCAAAGTTCCTACCGGAGAATCACGACGAAAACGTGTTCCAACCCCTATGCATAGGTTCATGGGCGGAACCCGCAAGTTGATCACCAAAACATACATCAAGTGAATCACGTAATATCCCATCGTCACCACAGATACGCACGGCAAGACATACATAAAGTGTTCTCAAATCTTTAAAGACTCAATCCGATAAGATAACTTCAAAGGGGAAACTCAATCCATTACAAGTGAGTAGAGGGGGAAGAAAACATCATAAGATCCAACTATAATAGCAAAGCTCGCGATACACCAAGATCGTACCACCTCAAGAACACGAGAGAGAGAGAGAGAGAGAGATCAAACACATAGCTACTGGTACATACCCTCAGCCCCGAGGGAGAGCTACTCCCTCCTCATCATGGAGAGCACCGGGATGATGAAGATGGCCACCGGAGAGGGATTGCCCCCTCCGGCAGGGTGCCAGAACGGGTCTAGATTGGTTTTCGGTGGCTACGGAGGCTTCTGGCGGCGGAACTCCCGGTCTATTGTGCTCCCCGATCGTTTTAGGGTATATGGATATATATAGGCAGAAGAAGTACGTCACGGGGGCCACGAGTGGCCCACAAGGGTGGAGGGCGCGCCCAGGGGGTGGGCGCGCCCCCTACCTCATGGCTTCCTCGAAGATTCCTTGACGTGGACTCCAAGTCTCCCGGGTTGCTTTCCTTCCAAAAATAAGTTCCATGAAGTTTCAGGTCAATTGGACTCCTTTTGATTTTCCTTTTCTACGATACTCTAAAATAAGGAAAAAAAACAGAAACTGGCACTGGGCTCTGGGTCAATAGGTTAGTCCCAAAAATAATATAAAAATGTATAATAAAGCCCATGAACATCGAAAACACATAATATAATAGCATGGAACAATCAAACATTATAGATACGTTGGAGATGTATCACCGGACTGCTTCTTATTTTTCTATTTTTCTAAATAATCCAAAACGAAAGAAAATTGCCATTGAAACTATTTTGGAGTCGGTTTACTTACCGTACCACATACCTATTCCTTTTCGGAGTCTGAAACATTCCGGAAAGTGTCCCTTATGTATTCCTCCGGGGTTACGGTTTCAATAACATTGGTTTCAACATGTATAGGATTACCTGAGATATAATGTTTAATTCTTTGACCGTTCACCACCTTCGGATTTGTGCCTTCAAAGTTGTTGATTTTTATGGCACCGGAACGATAGACCTCCTCGATAACTAAGGACCTTCCCATTTACAGAGAAGTTTTCCTGCAAAAAATCTTAAACAAGAGTTCTATAGCAATACATAATCACCTACATTAAACTCACGCTTTTGTATTCTTTTTTCATGCCATCTTTTAACTTTTTCTTTAAATAATTTGGCACTCTCATAGGCTTGGGTTCTCCATTCATCAAGTGAGCTAATGTCAAATAACCTCTTCTCACCGGCAAGTTTGATATCATAGTTGAGCTCGTTAATAGCCCAATAAGCCTTATGTTCTAGTTCGAGAGGTAAGTGACATGCTTTTCCATAGACCATTTTATACGGAGACATACCCGTAGGATTTTTATATGCAATTCTATAGGCCCATAATGCATCATCAAGTTTCTTGGACCAATTCTTTCTAGATCTATTAACAGTCTTTTGCAAAATTAATTTGAGTTCTCTATTACTCAATTCTACTTGACCACTAGACTGCGGGTGACAAGGAGATTCAATTCTATGATTAACATCATATTTAGCAAGCATTTTACGGAAAGCACCATGAATAAAATGTGAACCACCATCAGTCATTAAATATCTAGGGACTCCAAACCTTGGAAAAATAACTTCTTTAAGCATTTTAATAGAAGTGTTATGATCAACACTACTAGTTGGAATAGCTTCTACCCACTTAGTAACGTAATCAACAACAACTAAAATATGTGTATATCCATTAGAGGCGGGAAAAGGTCCCATATAATCAAAGCCCCAAAAATCAAATGGTTCAATAACAAGTGAATAATTCATAGGCATTTCTTGACGTCTACTAATATTACCAATTCTTTGACATTCATCACAAGACAAGACAAACTTACGCGCATCCTTGAAGAGAGTAGGCCAATAAAAACCGGATTGTAATACCTTATGTGCAGTTCTATCTCCAGCGTGGTGTCCTCCATAAGCCTCGAAGTGACACTTGCGTAGGATATGTTCATGTTCATGCTCAGGTACACAACGTCTAATAACACCATCTACTCCTTCTTTATAAAGATGTGGGTCATCCCAAAAGTAATGTCTCAAACCATAGAAGAACTTTTTCTTTTGCTGGTATGTGAAACTAGGTGGTATAAATTTAGCAACAATATAATTAGCATAATCAGCATACCATGGAGCATTATGATAAGCATTTATGACACTTAATTGTTCATCAGGAAAGCTATCATCAATAGGTAGTGGGTCATCAAGAACATTTTCTAACCTAGACATGTTGTCTGCAACGGGGTTCTCAACTCCCTTTCTATCAATAATATGCAAATCAAATTCTTGTAGCAAGAGAACCCATCTAATAAGTCTAGGTTTAGCATCTTTTTTCCATGAGATATTTAATAGCAGCATGATCAGTGTGAATAGTTACTTTAGAATCAATAATATAAGGTCTGAACTTATCACAAGCAAATACAACTGCTAAGAATCCTTTTTCAGTAGTAGCATAATTTCTCTGAGCGTTGTCTAGAGTTTTACTAGCATATTGAATAACATTTAGTTTCTTATCAACTCTTTGCCCTAGAACATCACCTATAGCATAATCACTAGCATCACACATAATTTCAAAGGGTAAATTCCAATTAGGTGGACGAACAATAGGTGCAGTGATTAATGCTTTCTTAAGTATTTCAAATGCTTCTACGCAATCATCATCAAAGACAAATGGTATATCTTTTCTAATAAATTAGTCAGAGGCCGAGAAATTTTTGAGAAGTCCTTAATGAACCTCCTATAAAAACCGGCGTGACCAAGGAAACTTCTTATACCTTTGATGTCCTTGGGACATGGCATCTTTTCAACAGCATCAACCTTGGCTTTATCAACCTCAATGCCTCTTTCATAAACTTTATGCCCCAAGACAATACCTTCATTAACCATAAAGTGGCACTTTTCCCAATTCAAGACAAGCTTAGTTTCTTCACATCTCTGCAAAACTCGGTCAAGGTTGCTTAAGCAATCATCAAAAGAGGATCCATAGACGGAAAAATCGTCCATGAAAACCTCACAAATCTTTTCACAAAAGTCAGAGAATATAGCCATCATGCATCTTTGAAAGGTAGCAGGTGCATTACATAAACCAAAAGGCATACGTCTATAAGCAAAAGTACCAAAAGGGCAAGTAAAAGTAGTCTTTGATTGATCATTGGCTGACACAGGTATTTGAGAGAAACTAGAATAACCATCTAGAAAGCAAAAATGAGTATGTTTGGATAATATTTCTAGAATTTGATCGATAAAAGGTAAAGGCTAATGATCTTTTTAGTAGCTTCATTTAATTTGCGGAAATCAATTACCATCCTATAACCTGTAATAATTCTTTGTGGGTTCAACTCATCTTTATCATTAGGAACGACAATAATACCTCCCTTCTTAGGGACACAATGGACAGGACTTACCCACTGACTATCAGCAACGGGATAAACTATACCTGCCTCAAGAAGCTTTAGTATTTCCTTTCTTACCACTTCCTTCATCTTAGGATTCAGCCATCGTTGATGATCACGAACTGGTTTGGCATCTTCCTCCAGATTTATTTTGTGTTGACACAGAGTGGGACTAATGCCCTTAAGATCATCAAGAGTATATCCAATAGCAGCACGGTGCTTCTTCAGAGTTTTCAATAATCTCTCTTCTTCATGCTCTGAAAGGTTAGCACTAATAATAATAGGATATATCTTTTTCTCATCAAGATAAACATATTTAAGAGTATCAGGTAACGGTTTAAGCTCAAACACGGGATCACCCTTGGGTGGAGGAGGATTCCCTAGGATTTCAATAGGAAAATTGTGTTTCAGGATGGGTTCCTGTTTAAAGAATTCTTCATCTATTTCCCTTCTTTCATTCGTAAACATATCATTTTCATGGTCTAGCAAATATTGTTCTAAAGGATCACTAGGAGGTACGGCAATAGAAGCAAGACCAATAATTTCATCTTTACTAGGCAATTCCTCTTCACGGTGTTGTCTACGAAATTTAGAGAAATTAAATTCATGAGACATATCACCTAAACCAATAGTAACAACATCCTTTTTGCAATCTATCTTAGCATTAACAGTGTTCAAGAAGGGTCTACCAAATATAATGGGACAAAAGCTATCTTGTGGGGAACCAAGAACAAGAAAATCAGCAGGATATTTAGTTTTCCCACACAAGACTTCAACATCTCTAACAATTCCCATTGGTGAAATAGTATCTCTATTGGCAAGTTTAATTGTGACATCAATATCTTCTAACTCAGCGGGTGCAATGTCATGCATAATTTCTCTGTATAAGTCAATTGGTATTGCACTAGCACTGGCACCCATATCACATAAGCCATGATAACAATGATCTCCTATTTTAACAGAAATAACAGGCATGCTTACCAAAGATCTAGGTTTATCTTTAGCACAAGGTTTAGCAATTCTAGCAGTCTCATCACGGAAATGAATAACATGCCCATCAATATTATCAGACAAGAGATCTTTAACAATAGTAATATTATGTTCAACTTTAATTTTCTCAGGAGGTGTATAAGTTCTAATATTGCTTTTACGAACCACAGTTGAAGCTTTAGCATGATCTTTTATCCTAACAGGGAAAGGTGGTTTCTCAACATAAGAAGTAGGAACAATAGGATCATTATAAGTGATAGTCTTTTCTTGAACTTTAATAGGTGCAGCTACTTTTACTTCTATAGGAGGATGATATTTAAACCACTTCTCCCTAGGGAGATCAACATGAGTAGCAAAAGATTCATAGAAAGAAGCTACTATCTCAGAGTCAAGTCCATATTTAGTGCTAAATTTATGGAAAACATCGGTATCCATAAAAGATTTAACAGAATCAAATTTAGGTGTCATACATGACTCCTTACCTTCGTCGAGGTCCCAGTCTTCAGAGTTGCGTTTAATTCTTTCCAATAAATCCCATTTGAATTCAATAGTCTTCGTCATAAAAGAGCCATCACAAGAAGTATCGAGCATGGTGTGATTGTTATCAGAAAGCCGAGCATATAAATTTTGAATAATCATTTCTCTTGAGAGCTCATGATTGGGGCATGAATATAACATTGATTTAAGCCTCCCCCAAGCTTGAGCGACGCTTTCTCCTTCGCGAGGAAAAAAAATTATATATATAATTGCGATCACGATGAACAAGATGCGTAGGATAAAACTTCTGATGAAATTCCAATTTCAATCGTTTGTAGTTCCATGACCCCGTATCATTACATAGCCTATACCATGTCAATGATTCTTACTTCAAAGATAAAAGGAAGACCTTCTTCTTGATAACATCTCCGGGTACACCTGCAAGCTTAAATAATCCACAAACTTCATCCACATATATAAGGTGCTCATCAGGATGAATTGTTCCGTCTCCTGCAAAAGGATTAGCTAGCAGTTTTTCTATCATACCCAAAGAAATTTCAAAGCAGACATTTTCATTTTCAGTAGGTTCAGTAGGTTGAGGAGCAACACTTTGCTCTACTGGTCGGGGTGAAGATACCCCGAACAAGCCCCTCAGAGGATTACTTTCCATACTAACAAGTGACAGAAATTTCAGCACACTATATAAATTTTTCCATACCAAATTCCACCTACCAAAGGCGCTTCACTCCCCGGCAACGACGCCAGAAAAGAGTCTTGATGACCCACAAGTATAGGGGATCTATCGTAGTCCTTTCGATAAGTAAGAGTGTCGAAACCAATGAGGAGCAGAAGGAAATGATAAGCGGTTTTCAGCAAGGTATTCTCTGTAAGCACTGAAATAATAGGTAACACATAGTTTTGTGATAGGATAATTTGTAACGAGTAGCAAGTAATAAAAGTAAATAAGGTGCAGCAAGATGGCCCAATCCTTTTTGTAGCAAAGGACAAGCCTGGACAAACTCTTATATGATGTAAAGCGCTCCCGATGACACATGGGAATATCATCAAGATAGGTTTCATCACGTTCGTATGATTCACGTTCGGTACTTTGATAATTTGGTATGTGGTGGACCGGTGCTTGGGTGCTGCCCTTACTTGGACAAGCATCCCACTTATGATTAACCTATATTGCAATCATCCGCAACTACAACAAAAGTATTAAGGTAAACCTAACCATAGCATGAAACATATGGATCCAAATCAGCCCCTTACGAAGCAACGCATAAACTAGGGTTTAAGCTTCTGTCACTCTAGCAACCCATCATCTACTTATTACTTCCCAATGCCTTCCTCTAGGCCCAAACAATGGTGAAGTGTCATGTAGTCGACGTTCACATAACACCACTAGAGGAGAGACAACATATATCTCATCAAAATATTGAACGAATACCAAATTCACATGACTGCTAATAGCAAGACTTCTCCCATGTCCTCAGGAACAAACGTAACTACTCACAAAGCATGTTCATGTTCATAATCAGAGGGGTATTAATATGCATATATGATCTGAACATATGATCTTCCACCAAATAAACCAACTAGCATCAACTACAAGGAGTAATTAACACTACTAGCAACCCACAGGTACCAATCCCAGACTTGGAGACAAGAATTCGATACAAGAGATGAACTAGGGTTTTGAGAGGAGATGATGCTGGTGAAGATGTTGATGGAGATTGCCCTCTCCCGATGAGAGGAACGTTGGTGATGACGATGGCTATGATTTCCCCCTCCCGGAGGGAAGTTTCCCCGGCAGAACAGCTCCGCCAGAGCCCTAGATTGGTTCCGCCAAGGTTCCGCCTCGTGGCGGCGGAGTCTCGTCCGGAAAGATGGCTTCTGATTTTTTTTCCTCATCGAAAGACTCCGTATAGCGGAAGATGGCCATCGGAGGGCCACCAGGGGGCCCACGAGGTAGGGGCGCACCCAGGGGAGTAGGGCGCGCCCCCAACCTCGTGGGCAGGGTGTGGCCCCCCTGGTGAACTTCTTGCGCTTAGTATTTTTTATATATTCTAAAAACGTTTTCCGTGAAGTTTCAGGACTTTTGGGGCTGAGCAGAATAGGTCTCTAATATTTGCTCCTTTTCCAGCCCAGAATCCCAGCTGTCGGCATTCTCCCTCTTTATGTAAACCTTGTAAAATAAGAGAGAATAGGCATAAGTATTGTGACATAATGTGTAATAACAGTCCATAATGCAATAAATATCGATATAAAAGCATGATGCAAAATGGACGTATCACAACTCTTTGTCTATGGCTAGGAAACATGACCATCTTTGATCAACGAGCTAGTCAAGTAGAGGCATACTAGTGACACTCTGTTTATCTATGTATTCACACATGTATCTTGTTTCCGGTTAATACAATTCTAGCATGAATAATGAACATTTATCATGATGTAAGGAAATAAATAATAACTTTATTATTGCCTCTAGGGCATATTTCCTTCAGTGATGCGAATTCATCCTGCCGCTTTTTCGGAGACGCGCCATCGCTCCGCCATCTCTCTCCCTGCAGCTACGCAGCGCCGCATTCCCCTCCCCTACATCACTCATGCCTGGCTCACTGGAAATTGTCGATTCGGCCATTCCTAGCAAGCCTGGCTGAGAACTGCTTTAAGGTTCGTGCGAGCCAAGATTCTCATGCGGGCCAAGCAACCAAACAGCATGTTTTCTTCACCGGTGGGCCAGGCTGGGCCTAATGCGAGGAACGAAACACATCCTAGGTGTTCTCTTGGCCTGCCTGAGATCCCCGAATGGTTCGTCTTCATAGTTGGTTAGCCACAATGAGGTTATCCTTGGCTAGGGATTTGGCGTCTAAGAGGCTGGGTGTTTGCCACTGGATCTCTAAAAAAGAAACTTTTAAACGTCGAACACATGTAGCGTGCTACAACAGGTCTTGTACACTGGAAGAAAAGTCTAGGGTTCCCCTGCCTCCCATCGGCGCCGCCTTCGATCCACCTCGTCTTCGGTGGTCGTAGGGCCGTGGCGGTATGGTGGATCTCGGCCCTTGCCGATACGAGAGCTCTGTTTTCAATTGTTCCTTCGTGTTTTGTTAGACTTTGTGTCCTACTTAAAAAGATGAGATGACGACGGCTCCCTGGAGATATGGAATAAGGTTATCCCCGCCTAGGCCCGGTCCTGATGGTGTGTCTAGCATCATCGGTGGTCGTGTGGAAGTGTGTCTCCGACGGATCTGTCCATGGTGGAGTTGCTCGGATTTGGTCGTGGTTCGTCTACGTTCAGATGTTTTTAGGTTGCATCCTTTCGATCTACGCTACTCTTATCAGTGGCGGTTATGCTGGTCTTATGGGGACTTAGCATGACGACTTCCCTACCATCTAGTCCAACAAGCGCGTCTTCGGTTCGCTTCAGTGCTTGTAGTTGTCGCTAGGTGATCTACGAATCTGGATGTAACTTTTATTATTTCTGGTGTTCAATTGTATTGTCATGATTGAAGACTAGCACAAATGCCCGTGCGTTGCAGCGAGAGAAAAATAATAATATCACAAACATCTAGCCTAATAATCATGACTCAAAGACTCCACCTCGCGCGTCGTGCAAGTCCATGTCCTCTATTTTAACACGGCATCCATCTATCACGGCTTTTCCTAATTTCTGCCCTCACTGATGGGTACCCCGGGTCCATTTGATCATAATGCATCTAGACGTGGTCAATCCCAAGGCGATGAGCTTGACCATCACATGACACACCTGTCATTGAATCGCACCAGCCCAATGGATTAAACTGCCCCAATGCAAGGGAATGTTTAAACTAATCTGTTGAGGTGGGGTTGAGCGGTGCCCTCTGTGTCCCTCGGGCACATGCTCCATGCAATTTCTCCTGCACAACCCTCGTGCTTCGTTATGGAGCAAACATCCGTGGCCCTGTACGAAGGTTGTCCAGATCAAGGACCTAGGTTATGACCTAGGTCGCTAATGTAAAAAACGATCGGCCACTCCGTGGTAGGGTTCTTTAGGAGGCCAGTTCAGAACATTGGACATGATAATGTGCGGCTAACGACAATGTTGGACACTTATCCCCTACCACATTGAGCGCTAACTCGGTAGCATGCCAGACGGTCACCGCAAGGCAACTCGCCTACAACTCCAAGCAACTAATATCAATTGATGATTCTAGGGGATGCACCCACTCCCATGACATGTTCGCTTCACTGCATGCACCCACTGCCACAGCAAGATCTATCATTTGCTAGTTGTGTGGAAACCGTGCTTGCTTGCCCTGGTTGGCTCTACCAACTCAGCCAAATCAGTAGTTGTCTAATTCTCTCTTCTGGCTGCGTTGCTGAAATATATATGAACTTAGACTGCACAAGGTTCAGTAAATGAATATGCACACTATCAACTTGTGTGTGCCCTTGTCTTAATTTGGAGATGTGGGGCCAACATGTTGTTCGAATCCATTAGTAATGGCAGATTGGTGAAGCTATAGTTAGATCTCATAGTACTTTCAGGTTGCAATCTGAATTGAGCTGACGATTACTTGAAGAAAAAAACAAAAAGATGCAGTATTGCAAGTGCAAGTGTGAGTGCGAATTGTTTGGGATTGGGACCAAAAGAATGTTATCTGTTGTAGTGTATAAATACGATATAGCTCATTTTATTCCATGAGAGTCTGCTGGTGTAGTTGGTTAATGTGATGGGATTTACACCTCATGTAGCCAGTTTGAATCCCACTAATGCACGCGTTTTTTGCTTATTTTCCAAAAAAAAAATGGAACTCCAGTAGGCCCGGGTCCATGAGAGAAGAGTGTTCACCAAGACTAGTTCGCAGAACGAATGACGTACACAAATTGTGACTCGGTGTACGAAACGCTGCCAATTCTATTTGACCCTTGTGAGCGAACGTTGTCGCTTCGCTGACCTTTCATTCAGAATTTCAAAATTTCTTCAAAATTTTAGAAAATGTCCGTATCTTTTTTCAATAGAAGTTCATAATTCCAAAATTTATTCATGTTCTTAAAAAATTCACGTAATGAAAAAAGTTCACCATATAGAAAAAAAGTCCACCATACATTTGAAAACTCTTCACTATGTATAAGAAAAGTTCATCATGTATAGGAAATTTATTCAGTGTGCATTTAAACAAATCACCGTATATTTAAAAATGTTCAGTGCGTATTTGAAAAATGTGCACTGTATACTAAAAAAACTTCATTGTGTATTTTTAAATTCACTTTTTTTCAAACATTTCGGAATTTTGTTGCTAGTTAAAAAATTACATTTGAAAAAAATATTCACCGTATACTAAAAAATGTTCAGTGTATATTTATGGCCTAGCGCTAATTTTGTCACCACATTCGCCTGCAAACTAAAGGCTCCGTGTTCAATTCTCCCTCGGGCCTCCTATTTTTGGCTGGTTTTCAAAAAAAATATCAGGAATGTCCTATGTGCATTTATATTATAGCGCTGCTTTTCAACACCAAATGTCATAAGGGCGAGTGGCTAGCACCTTAGCCCTAAACCCAAAGGTCCCGTGTACGATCCTCCCTGGGTAAAATACATGTGGAAGTGTGTCTTCGACGGATTTGTCCATAATGGATTTGCTTGGATCTAGTTGTGGTTCGTCTACGTTCATATGTTTTCAATTTGGATCCTTTCGACCTACGTTACTCTTAATCAGCGGCGGTTGTGCTGGTTTATGAGGGCTTAGCATGACGACTTTCCTACTGTTTACTCCAACAAACGTGTATTCGGCTCGCTTCAGTGCTTGTAGTTGTCGCTAGGCTCGGTTCATTGTATTGTTATGATTGAAGATGAATAAATGCGGAAGTTTGCTTGCGAAGAAAAAAAGAATCAAATCTACGCCTTGATGCGAAATGATGGACATTTGGAAAGCATGGACCCAGCAAAGATCAAGACATTTTCATGGTAAGTACTTCCTCCGTACCATAATGCGAGGCAAACAGAGCTCCTAGTTGGGATTAAATTCTCAAACGTCATGGTCCAGGAGACGGCAAATATATTTGGTGCGGCGAGGATGAACATTGTAATTTGCCACTGTATTGTCACGAGATTCGTTTGGAGTGTGATTAGAAAGGCATTAAAAATTATTTTATTTGCTAGCGATTTTGCTTCGCTACTTTCTTTGTTGAACTTGAAATATTTCATTCCATCAACCAACGCGCCGAGCAGAATCGCTGGCTACAAAGTGCTGGGCATAGGCAGGGGCGTGACCGGGCCATATGGCTAGAGATGCAAGCTCCAACTTCGACCCAAACAGCGTCAGAGCGTCTGCAACTTTATTACAGGTTCGAGGGCGGTACTCAACTTGAAAATGACTAAAATTAAGAGAAGCAAAACCTTAATTTCCCTAGAAAGGACCCCATTGGAAGAGAGGTCGAAACTGGATGACTTGAGCGTATGGACTAGAACATTGCATCCATTTCCACCATGGCTGTGATGATTCCCAGCTCCTGTGCCTTGTGTATTGCCTGAAGGCATGCTTCAGTTTCAGCATGTAACACATCCTGTGCGTGTCTCATGTAGCCTGCCCCCGCGACGACCACATCACCTTCATGGTCACGAATAACACAGCCCCAACCTCCAGAGGCTGATTCACTGTTAAAACTGCCATCGACATTAATCTTGGGAGCTCCTTCAGCTATTTTCCCCCACCTGTCTGTCTTATGCACTATTGGTTTCTTCTCTGCACCAAAGAAAAGTTTGAACTCCTCCACTGTACTACTTCATGTTTTCCAAATCAAGCTAGAAAATTCTGTGTGCTTCCCTTAGTAGCAAAAGAAATGCAACGTATGGTTGGTGCCCATTCGCAGGAAAAGACAAAAAATACATCACGTGAAACGGGCTGAATCTAACCGACGAGATTGGTTAAGTTGAACCATTTTCAAAACTCGACCTAATTATACACGTACCCGACGAAGGAAGTGGCCGATACGTCTTCAACAAGAGACGGATTGGATCGTCCGGTGCCTGGTGAAAGGAACACGCCACGCGACGCGCACTCCACAGAAGTGACGAAAGAGGTTCCCTCGAAAAAACAAGCGAGGAAAGAGACGGCGGCGCGCGGGGGCCGAGGCCGAGGCGACCTGGTCGATGGGGGCCGCGCGGTCAAAGGCTCCGGGCTCACTCCGATGCCGTGCCGTGCTGCAGCCTGCAGGTCGGCGTCGCGTGAAAAGCCGTGTCGTGGTGAGCTGAGCTCTCTCGGGCGGCGCGACCGCGTGCCTGCCGCCGCCTACGTCTCCTCTCCTCTGGGTGCGCGTCCGCTGCACTGACGCGTGGGCTCGGGGCGCCGTCTGCGGGTGGGAGTGGTGGCGTGCACCGCGCGCAGGCTGCGAAGGCCGCTGAGCCGATGGAATTCATGGCGTGGCACTGGCGCAGGTGGCAGGTGGGCAGCCGCTGATTCCTGTGGGATGTGACCGCCCACTGGCTCCCCGCCGTCTTTCTGAACAGACATTACACCGGGTGACGATCGCTTTTTCGTTTTTCTTCTTATCTCCTTTCAACATTAGAGCATCTACTCAACATTTGGCTCTCAAATGACCGTGAACGTGCACGCGAACACTGACCGTATGGGCCTCAAATTTTATCATTTACAATCGTAAACCCTATTTGTAAAACATGTAATACATGCAAACACGTCTGTGATGGGTCACGGGTCTGTTAAAAACACCAAAAAAAATTTATACTTAAAATTTTCATATCCGTATTGGGCCGGCGGGTGTCGAATGTTTAGTCCCACCACGTCACCTGAGGAGCTAGTCGACCGGTTTAAATAAATGGATCATACAGAAGCGATAAGCTTCGGACATCATTGCATCCTTTGTTAAGGATATAGACTGTCAACTTATCACAGATAAGATTCATAGTCATGGTCTATCTCCTTCACAAACTAAACATTGATGTTTGCACGGCGCTTTTTGAATCACAATGTGCCGATAAATTCTTTTGAACAAAACAAAAATCTCTTTCATTGTAGTAGGGTTATGAAACGTATATGAATGAACCGAACTTGACACTCGGTGAATGATCATCAATTGATGAAATGCAATTTAGTGTCAAGCTATCTCATCCACACAACAAGAATTGATCGACCTATGCAACAACAAATAAGCTTGTCGCCATCCGCCAGCAAGTCTATTTAAACTGGTTGGCGTCTGCCTCACGCGGCGAGGTGGGACTTAAAGTTTGAGTGCATAGATGAAATAGGAAGGAGTTTCGGGTTGCTGTAGGTGGGACCGCTATGATCTGGAGCGGGGTTCTCGGTCGAGCCCGGTCGTGTCTAGACGCCCTCAAATCGTCTTTACATTTGGTACCGATTTGTGGGGCGCCGGTCAGTCCGGGCATATAGGAACTAGGTGAGGGGTCCGGTTGGGTCAATTTATTTTACTGGGTGGATATTGCGGTCGTTTAGGGAGGAAATAGGGGGTTCGGCTGTAGATTCTGTTAAGGATCAAGTGTGCAACGTCGGGATCATTTTAACATTGAAAAAAATGTCTTTCAAAAAAATTGAAAAAAATGTTGGGATCATTTTGTAAGAGCATGATTAATAATTCTATCAAGAGCCGGTTATATAGAGCTGTCATGTTATTTATAGCCAATGATATAGGCCACCCATACAATAGTTAGTTATACTATATAGTACTATACAACTAATAGATGACCTACATCATTCTCTCATAAAGATTGTTAGGTTCCATGCTACGCCGGGATGTAAAAGCATCTACAAGACTACAAGACTACAACCGGACCCCATACACGGCACGAAAAACTCCACCCAATCAGGCGCCCCATAATCGGCCCAAACGCCCGGACTAACCGGCATTCTCCATATTCAGTTCATATTTGGAACGGATATGGGGGCGTCCGAACGCGGCGGTCTGAGCTAGGCGGTTGTATGGTCTGAGCTAGCCGGCGGTCGCTCATTGCTCCGGTTGTTATCAAGCACGCTAGCAACCATGGGCGTGCTCTGCGAGCCATGTTGCCCTTCTACAGGGCGCTCTCCAAGGTGGCTGTGGGGGACAGGCATTGGATATCCTTCTGGCTTGACAATTGGCTCTCATGTATTGTAGTTTCAGCTGCCTTCCCTGTCTTGATCTCCCGGCCACGAATCGTGATGTGCCGGTTTGGCAGGCGAGGAAACGACCACTGATTGGTCCCATGTCTCACCTAGAGGGGTAGCTATAGCGCATCGCCCGACATACCGGCTGAGGGAGTCCTGGATTAGGGGGTGTCCGGATAGCCGGACTATACCTTCGGCCGGACTCCTGGACTATGAAGATATAAAATTGAAGACTTCGTCCCGTGTCCGGAAGGAACTTTCCTTGGCGTGGAAGGCAAGCTTGGCGATACGGATATATAGATCTCCTACCATTGTAACCGACTCTGTGTAACCCTAACCCTCTCCGGTGTCTATATAAACCGGAGGGTTTTAGTCCGTACGACGAACAACAATCATACCATAGGCTAGCTTCTAGGGTTTAGCCTCCTTGATCTCGTGGTAGATCTACTCTTGTACTACCCATATCATCAATATTAATCAAACAGGACGTAGGGTTTTACCTCCATCAAGAGGGCCCGAACCTGGGTAAAACATCGTGTCCCCTGCCTCCTGTTACTATCCGCCTTAGACGCACAGTTCGGGACCCCCTACCCGAGATTCGCCGGTTTTGACACCGACATTGGTGCTTTCATTGAGAGTTCCTCTGTGTCGTCACTTTTAGGCCCGATGGCTCCTCCGATCATCAACGACGATGCGATCCAGGGTGAGACTTTTCTCCCCGGACAGATCTTCGTATTTGGCGGCTTTGCACCGCGGGCCAATTCGCTTGGCCATCTGCTACGTCCCTGGCCGTCAGGTCAGATTTGGAAGTTTAAACTACACAGCGGACCTCCGCGGAGACTTGATCTTCGACGGATTCGAGCCACAGCCGAGCGCTCCGCACTGTCACGATGGGCATGATCTAGCTCTGCCGCCGAACAGTGCCCTGGAGGCCGCACCCGCATCAACTCCGACCCTTAATTCGGAGCCAACTGCGCCAATCGAGGATGGGTGGTTGGGCACCGCCTCGGGGGCTGCAATCACTACGGCGATCGAGCCGAACACCAGCCCTATTCTCTGCGAAGCCCGTGACTCCAAGGAGCTGGACTCCTCTCCAGACTCCGAGCCCTCCGCGCCCCTACCGATCGAACCCGATTGGGCGCCGATCATGGAGTTCACCGCCACGGACATCTTTCAGCACTCGCCCTTCGGCGATATTCTGAATTCACTAAAGTCTCTCTCTTTATCAGGAGAGCCCTTGCCGGCCTATGGTCAACATGATTGGGATGCGGATGATGAAGAAATTCAAAACCCACCCACCACCCACTTCGTAGCCACTGTCGATAATTTAAACTACGTGCTCGACTTCGACTCCGAAGACATCGACGGTATGGACGACGATGTAGGAAATGAACATGTACCAACACCTATAAGGCACTGGACAGCCACCTCATCTCATAATGTATACATGGTGGACACACCCAAAGGAAGCGACGACGAGGAACACAGGGATGCAACGAGGGATCGTTCACTCGAAAAGCAATCAAAGTGGCGACGTAAGCGCCGCTCTAAGCCCCGCCTCGATAGAGACAACAGCCATACAAACCCAGCCATAGAGCAGGACGAGCCGGCGGATGATGAACATGCCTTCGAGCAACCGTCCTGACGCAGCATAAAGGGCTTTCTAGCCGCGATCTCTCCTTCCTGACACAGCTCCTCCTTCATAGCTCTCATCGCAGAGCGAGCATCCTTGGCATCGGCAACGACCTTCTCTAGGTCCGTCTGTTCCGCCCGATATTCTTTTTCAAGAAGCTTGCAACGGTCAGCAGCGTTCTTCAGCTTCACGGCCATCTCAGCCATTTCCTTCTTGCTTCGGCAGTGAGCAGCCTGCTCGGCTTTCAGCTCTTCAATTGCCTTTCCGGTAGCCGCATCACTTTCCCTGGCTTGCTCCTTGGCTCGGGCAAGTTCCGCCCGAAGATTCTCCATGGCAGCAGCACCATCTGCATCAAGCGAACACATTGTAAGATACTGGCATAAAGCTCCTCTTACCAGGTGCCGCCGGAGGAATTACATACCTTGTGCCTCGTCAAGCCGCTTGTCGACAAGCACGATGTCGGCATCTGCCACGTCAAGTTGCCGCTTTAACTCGGCAAATTCATCAGTCCGGCTTGCCACCGGACACTTTCCCACCTACGTATGAAGGCGGCATATTAGACCTGGGATTATGATCCTCTGCGCGCCGTCACTTTTGACAACGCACAGAGTCTCAGGGGCTACTATCTACACAGGGTGCATCTTATTTATGTGCGACTGTCCAAAAAGGGTACATTATTTCGCGTACCTCAAAACCTGTCAGTAAACTCCTGACAGCCTTGTGCAATCCGCTCTCCACAGATGAAATCCTCTCAATCACCGTACCCATCAATGCACGGTGCTCCTCTGAGATAGATGCTCGCCCTAGCAGATCCTTCAACTCCTCCGACCGCGCACCAGATGGTGCCGGACTCATCCGATGACCCTATTCGAAGGCCGGACGCGGAGGGCTTTGGGGGGCCATATGACAACCTTCCGGCCCTGCCGGATTCGGAGAAACCCTCCGCGACGATACCTCAGGATCGCCCGCCTTGCAAGGCGGTACGGCAGGGGGAGGCATTCCGCTCTCCATCATCTCCGGAAGAAGATCCCCCGAAGACGAGCTCTGCTGAGAAGGGCTAAGGTCCGAGCGACAAGGTAAATTTTCGATTACTCTTCTCAGATATAACGCAAGGATTTCTCTCATTTCCTAAAAAGAAAAACTCCTCTCTACTTACGGCTCGGTGGAGGGCTGATCCCCTTGAGGGCATAATTCGGCCGAAGTATCCCCTGACGCAGGACCCTCTGACGAAGATTTCTTCCCCCACTTTGAGGCCATGGTCTCCGGGTCGTCAGAGGCGGTCCTCTTCTTCCCCTGAGGAGAGGAATTTTCGATTCCTCCCTTCCGAACAACCTTCTTCGAGGAGGCTGTAGCTTCCTTGTCCCCTCCCTCGCTTTCCTCCGAAGGCGCAACCTCCAACATCCTGACTAGCACGGGACCCGGCATGGTCTCGGGGAGGGGGGGCAGACACCTGATTAGCTTTGCTTTCGCTATCCACTCCTGTTTAAAGGACAACTCTTTTAAGGGCAATTTTATGACAAATATGCGGATTGCGAGTCCGGGCACAGGGCTACTTACTTGAGTATCAGGGCGGTTGCAGCTCAGACCTGCGTCCTCGGTCAAGTCCGGACACATTGCTTGTGATCCGAAGAACAATTTGTACATCTCTGCGGGCGTCGCGCCCATAAAATGTTGGAGAGCTCATGGTCCCTCCGGATTGAACTCCCACAGGCGGAGGGGGCGACGTTTGCAGGGCAAAGCTCGGCGAATCAGCATAACCTGTGTCACCACGATCAGACTGATATCTCTTTCTAGGAGATCTCGAATGCGGCCCTGCAACAAGGGCACGTCCTTGGACGGCCCCCAGTCCAGTCCTTTATTGACCCATGACGCTAGCTGTGGTGGGGGACCCGAGCGAAAAGCAGGCAGCGCCACCCACTTGGTGCTCCTGGGAGCTGTGATATAAAACCACTCTCGTTGCCATAAGCTGGACTCCCCTTGAAAAGAGCCCTCGGGCCATGGAGCACCAGCATTCTTGCTTATAAAAGCACCTCCGCACTCCGCGTGCCATCCCTCGATCATCTTCGGCTCTACTTTGAAGGTCTTGAGCCATAGTCCGAAGTGAGGAGTAATACGGAGGAAGGCTTCACACACGACGATGAATGAGGAAATATGGAGGATGGACTCCGGAGCTAAGTCGTGAAATTCCAGCCCATAATAAAACATGATCCCCCTCACGAAGGGATCCGTCGGGAAGCCTAGCCCCCGAAGGAAGTGAGACATGAACACCACACTCTCACCAGGCTTGGGAGTGGGAATGACCTGCCCTTAAGCGGGCAGCCTATGCGAGATTTCGCCGGTCAAGAACCTGGCCTCTCTCAACTTCAGCACGCCCTCCTCCGTGACGGAGGAGGGCATCCATCGGCCTCGAAGGTCAGAACCGGACATTGTCGAAGGTCCGAAGCGCCTGAAATATGGAGCCTTGGGTGTTGGAACTTGAGGCGAAGGGCGAACTCGTTTGAGATTGAAAGAAATGAGTAAGGCCTTGGTCTCTTTATAAGAGGTTGAATACCAAGGGCCCTCCCCGTGACCGTTTGGGACTCGCCTTTGATCGAGAAAACATACCAACGGGTACGACTGGGTTACCCACGCCCGTATTGATGAGAATCCCGGAATAAGGGGACACGATCTCTGCTTTAACAAGACGTGCCAAGGAAACCGCCTCGCTAAACGAGCTGAGGTGGGACAGTAAAACGATTTGAATAAAGACTTGGCCGTGGTGTGATGTCATGCTACGGAATACGTCAGCAGATTAGATTTGTGTAAATATTATTCTCTCTATGGCAATATGTGGAAACTTATTTTGCAGAGCCGGACACTACCTTTGTGTTCAAAATCTTCTATGAAGTACTTGGAGGAGGAACTCGCCTTGCAATGCCGAAGACAATCTGCGCGCCGGACTCGTCGTCATTGAAGCCTGGTTCAGGGGCTACTGAGGGAGTCCTGGATTAGGGGGTGTCCGGATAGCCGGACTATACCTTCGGTCGGACTCCTGGACTATGAAGATACAAGATTGAAGACTTCGTCCCGTGTCCGGAAGGGACTTTCCTTGGCGTGGAAGGCAAGCTTGGCGATACGGATATATAGATCTCCTACCATTGTAACCGACTCTGTGTAACCCTAACCCTCTCCGTGTCTATATAAACCGGAGAGTTTTAGTCCGTACGACGAACAACAATCATACCATAGGCTAGCTTCTCGGGTTTAGCCTCCTTGATCTCGTGGTAGATCTACTCTTGTACTACCCATATCATCAATAAGCTTCAGAACCGATAAGATCATACAGAACCGATAAGCTTCAGACATCATTGCATCCTTTGCTAAGGATATAGACTGTCAACTTATCACAGATAAGATTCATAGTCATGGTCTATCTCCTTCACAAACTAAACATTGATGTTTGCACAGAGCTTTTTGAATCACAATGTGCCGATAAGTTCTGTTGAACAAAACAAAAATCTCTTTCATTGTAGTAGGGTTATGAAACGTATATGAATGAACCAAACTTGACACTCGATGAATTAATGATCATCGATTGATAAAATGCAATCTAGCGTCAAGCTATCTCGTTCACACAACGAGAATTGATCGATCTATGCAACAACAAATAAGTTTGCCGCCATCCGCCAGCAAGGCTATTTAAACTGGTCGGCGTCTGCCTCACGCGGCGAGGTGGGACTTAAAGTTTGAGTGCAGAGATGAGAGAGGAAGGAGCTTCGGGTGGCTGCAGGTGGGACCACTATGATCTGGAGCGGGGTTCTCGGTCGAGCCCGGTCGTGTCTAGACGCCCTCAGATCGTCTTTACATTTGGTACCGATTTGTGGGGTGCCGGTCAGTCCGGGCATATAGGGACTAGATAAGGGGTTCGGTTGGGTCAATTTCTTTTACTGGGCGGACGTTGCGGTCGTTTAGGGAGGAAATAGTGGGTTCGGCTGTAGATTCTGTTAGGGATCCAGCGTGCAACGCCGAGATCATTTTAACATCGAAAAAATGTCTTTAAAAAACTCAAAAAAATGTTGGGGTCATTTTGTAAGAGCATGATTAATAATTCTATCAAGAGCCGGTTATATAGAGCTGTCATGTTACTTTTAGCCAATGATATAGGCCACCTATACAATAGTTAGTTATACTACCGGACCCCTTACACGGCTCAAATGCATGGTCGGGCTGCCCGGCCAGTTAGTGTGTGGAAGGAAAAACTCCACCCAATCGAGCGCCCCATAATCGGCCCAAACACCCGGATTGACCGACACTCTTTATATCCAGTTCATATCTGGGGCGGGTATGGGGGCGTCCAAACGCGGCGGTCTGAGCTAGGCGGTTGTGTGATCTGAGCTAGCCGGTGGTCGCTCATCGCTCCGGTTGTTGTCAAGCACGCTAGCGACCATGGGCGTGCTCTGCGAGCCATGTTGCCCCTCTACAGGGCGCTCTCCAAGGTGGCCGTGGGGGGCATGCATTGGACATCCTTCTGGCTTGACAATTGGCTCTCGTGTGTTGTCGTTTCAGCCGCCTTCCCTGTCTTGATCTCCCGGCCACGAACCGCGATGTGCCGGTTTGGCAGGCAAGGAAACGAGCACTGGTTGGTCCCACGTCTCACCTAGAGGGGTAGCTATAGCGCATCGCCCTCTGGGACATACCGGCCACCATTCCTGTAGGGGCGGCGTGGCCATTTGGAGCTGCGCTCTGTGCGCAGTGGACGATGATCTCTCGTTCGCCCGCCTATACAAGATTTCCCTCTTCAGCGGGGTGTGCGCTCTGTGCGCAGTGGACGATGATATCTCGGGAGTGTGTGCGCCATTCAGGGTCAGGTTCTTTCCATGGCTGCTTGTCCAACGACGCATCTAGACACGCGACCTCCTACTGCGGAAGGTCATCATTGAATTGTGGGAAGCAGGGTGCCCTCTCTGCTCTACCGACATGGAAACTGCAGACCACTTGCTTTTCCAATGCCCTTTCGTGTCTGTCTTCTGTTATAGGGTGAGGGTGGACACCACCGGTGCGTTGGCGTGCGCCCTTCACCTCCTCGAAGCCCATGCGAAGGTTGGCGCCCCCTTCTTGGGGACTTTCGTGATCCTCTATTGCTGGAATCTTTTGGAACATCGGGACGCGTGGTCTTCGAAGGGGTACTCCTCCCCCCTCCCTCGCGTGCGCCCTCCAATGTTGTAGGGATGACACGATGCTGTGGTGGGAAAAACTATGCATGAATGACCATAACCATGCCGATGCCTAGCCTCGAGCGCGCCTCGTGATGTTGGCTAATACCCTCTTGTGTGTTATGTCCCCTCCCTCGCCAGGCTGTCTTGTTGGTTATGTTGACCTGTCTTACCACTGTATACTGTAAAATTATGTAACGCTTTACCGCTTTATATCAAAAATCAGAATCCCCCCACCCCCACCCCCTCCCTCGCGGTTGATTTTTTTTATAACGTTGCAAATGATATATCCGAGAGCTTGTAAGCATGGAACCAACAAACTAGAAACACCGAACATGTCTACAGCCAGTGGCGGAGCCAGGGGGGACGAGCGGGGGCCAGCCCCCAACGATCGAGCGATCATGCAGTAGGTACCGTGTAATCAGCGATCTGATCTCATGAACTCACGTACTCCCCCCCCCCCTATCTCAACGCGAATTTTGGGAAAAAGGGAAAAAGGCCCATGTGGAGCCCACTAGCGGCCACGTTAGGCAATTGGCTCTAATCTACTGGCCTGGGGTTCTCCCGTAATTAGCGTGTGCGTGGCCGCGTGGGATAACTGCGCACAAAGTTTTGTGGCCGCCGCTCCGAGCCTTGCCGCCCCACTGCCTCCGCTCCCCCTGCCCTGTTCACGATCTGGTTGATACAGCGACGACACAATGCAGCTTGATCAATTCTTACGGCTCCGATCAACAAACTAGCCAAAGGTTAAACACATCAGACTATCTAATCTCCCTGACTCTCTCAATTCGCATCTTACATCTTGTTTCATTGTCGAACTTATACATCAGTTTTTGGTTGCTTCGGTCGTGTGATTTGTGGCAATATAATTCTATCTTGTACGTCTCCCTAGAAATTATGGTGATTATGAAGCAAATTATCTAGTACAAGTTCCTATTTGCGATGCAAATTTTTTCTATGTCAAATTTACCTAATTTCAGATTGCAATTCAGCAGCTATGAAGAGAAAACTGCCAATCATAGAGGCCAATTTAAACTAATACAAGTTTCATATGTTTTTTTTTCATTGGATATTTGTTTACCTAGTTTGGCTTGCCCCTCCCCCCCCCCCCCCCCCCCCCCCACATACCTAAATCCTGGCTCCGCCCGTGTCTACAGCAGTATGTATTGTAGTCACATTTTGTTCCTAAATGTAAGACATTTATCAGTTTAATACATCTAAACTTAGTTTTTTGTTAGAGAAATATTTAAACTTTGTTTATGGCGATTTCAGCCTACAACCAAACATGACCCAAGGCCTTCCCAAGTTTGATCGACAAATCCCAAATTATTTGCTCTGGCTGAATTGTACACATCCTGGGTCTTGGAACTCGAAACATGTACCCATACGGCTAATTCATCATGTAAAGCGAAGCCCTCTCTTTGCCCGGAATCATGCAAAGCGGTACGTTCATATCCCAGCGGGAGTACCATTTGATTTGAATCTTCCGTGCCCGCCACAGTGGAACAAGGAACAGAGCCTCTAGGCCACAACCCCACCCGCATAATTCATTCACGATAGTAAATGATGAACCTGAAGATTATTAAATTCTGAATAATGTATTAGGGCCTCAAAGGGCTGTTTATATAAGATACAAAACTTGGGGGCCAAGGATAGTAGAGATAGATTACAATTTGAACTACCAAATATACAAACCGAATATATACTCTAATACCCCCCCCCCCCCCCCCCCCCCCGCAGTGTCAACATCAGGTGTAACAATGTTGAGACTGGAGCGAATGTCAGTGAATGCTGTAGTGTGGAGCCCCTTGGTGAAAATATCAGCAAATTGCACAGTGGTAGGAACATGAAGCACACGGACCTCGCCAAGAGCCACTTTTTCACGAACAAAATGAATATCAATCTCGATGTGCTTGGTGCGTCGATGCTGAACAGGATTGGACGCCATGTAGACTGCAGAAATATTGTCGCAATAAACAATAGTTGCACGCTCGATTGGTCGATGGAGCTCAACCAAAAGCTGACGGAGCCACACCGCCTCGGCCACAGAATGAGCAACAGACCTGTATTCAGCTTCTGCAGACGATCTGGAAACTGTAACCTGCCTTTTAGAAGACCAAGAAACAAGATTGTCACCCAAATAAACACAAAAGCCGGATGTAGATCGTCGAGTATCTGGACAACCCGCCCAGTCTGCATCAGAATAAACTGTCAAGCTTGTTGGAGAGGAAGAATTAAGGAGAAGACCATGATCAATAGTGCCTTTGAGATACCGAAGTATTCTCTTGACATGAGAATAATGAGGAACACGAGGATCATGCATATATAAGCATGCTTGTTGAACAGAATAAGATATATCAGGACGAGTGAGTGTGGCATATTGGAGAGCACCAGTGATACTGCGATATAGAGTAGGATCAGAAAAAGGTTCACCGTCGGCCGACAACTTGGTACCAACGTCGACCGGCGTATGACATGGTTGACAGTCAGTCATCCCTGCACGAGAGAGCAGGTCAAGAATGTACTGGCGTTGAGAGAGAAAGAGTGTAGATGAAGAGCGGGAGACAGTGATCCCAAGAAAGTGATGAAGAGGACCGAGATCGGTCATGGAAAATTCACGATTAAGAGAAGATATAATGTGTTGTAAAAAGGAATCAGAAGAGGTAGTGAGAATTATGTCATCAACATATAAGAGAAGATAGGCAGTATGGGAGGAGAAACGAAAAATGAAGAGAGATGAATCAGATTTAGACGCGGTAAAACCTATTGTGTGAATAAAGGTGGTGAAGCGATGAAACCAAGCACGAGGAGCTTGTTTAAGACCGTACAGAGATTTGTGAAGAAGACAAACAAAATCAGGAGAAGAGGAATTCTCAAAACCCGAAGGTTGTTGACAATAGACAGTTTCATTGAGAGTGCCATGGAGGAAGGCATTTTTAACATCTAACTGATGGATCGGCCAAGAGGAGGAGACAGCGAGACTGAGAACAATACGAATGGTACTAGGTTTTACAACTGGAGAAAAAGTCTCATCAAAATCAACATCGTGTTGCTGAGAAAACCCACGACAAACCCAACGAGCTTTATAACGAGCAAGAGTACCATCAGCATGAAATTTGTGACGGAAAACCCATTTGCCGGAAACAACATTGACACCGGGTGGTTTGGGAACGAGAGTCCAGGCGTTATTTTGCTGAAGAGCATGAAACTCATCACGCATAGCAGAGTGCCAAAGAGGATCGAGAAGATCACGTTTATAAGATGTAGGAATAGGGGAGATAGTGGGAACGGCCGTGAGGTTAAGACGTCGTGTAGGGAGGTGAAAGCCACGCTTACCACGAGTGCACATGACATGATCATTGGCCGAAGGTATTATAGGAACGGCATTAGATGGAAGAGGCGGTGTGGAGGAAGAAGAGGAAGAAGGAGAAGCAACAATAGGGGAGATGGGCGTGGGAGGAGAGGAAGCTGCTGTCAAGGGAGGAGTGGGGGCGCGCGGAAGGCTGTGGTGAAGGAGAAGTGGGCGGTGCAGAAGGCTGCTGTGGAGGCATGGAAGACTGATGCGGTGGTGGTTGTTGCTCCGGGACAATAGAGGTAGGAGCTAGACGAGGGAGGAGAGAAGATGAAGAACGAACAGAGGAAGGTTGGGTTGTGGATGATGTTTGTGTGGCAGCGTAGGGAAAGGTATATTTGTGTAACGAATATATACTCTAATAGAACCGACACCACCCCGAACAAAACGCAGACGGCTGGGATTACAGTAATTTACTACTACTGTGGCAATAATGAATTCCGCCAGACGCCCGTAATTTCCACCGCCGAATACACTTCAATTCCGTCAGGCGTCGCCCGTGACAGTGAGGCCGCGTCTGCGTGCCAGCCGCAGCACGGCGCACGGAGGATACGATCCGATCCAACCCAACCCAACCCTACCCCCTACCCAGCGTCACGTACTCCCCACGCTGCACCGCTGGGCGGGGCGGGGCGGTTCGATTTGAACGCCACCGAATCTCGGCGCGCAGTCTGCCGCCCCTGTGGAGCCGATCCGATCCGATCTAGTGCGGCCGGAGCGCGCTCCACGTCGCGGACAGCGCACCCACAGCCGGCGAGCGAGCTACGCGTAGTAGCGGCGGCACAAGCCAAAGGAAACGTGTTATCCCTGCTGCCGACGCGGGAGAACAAAGTAAACTCGGCGAAGACCGGTCTCGTGTGGGAGGGAGGGAGAGTGAGGACGAAGGGTGCGGAAGGTGGGAAGAAGCGGCCGCCCACCAACGCTGGCTGAGCTATCCCTCCCGCGCGGCGCCTCCCACCCCACCACGCACCCGCACGCGCCTCCTCCCCCTTCTTCTACCCCCCTCCCCCGCCCCTTCACACCATCACAGCCCACCCCACCGCGCCGCCTTCTCCTAGCTCCGACACAGCGGCAGCCCCCTCTGCGCAGAGTCAACAAGTCAAGCCTTTCTCAAGCCCAGAGCAGGGTAGACGCCCGGCCTGACCAGCTCGGGGCAGCACCCTCGGCCTCCGGTGATAGCCACTAGCCAGCCGCGTCTCGGCGAGGAAACAGCGGGAGCTGGCTCAAGCGATTGCCGGCCGGCGTTCTACTACTATGAGGAACGGCAGCACCGTGTGCGACGCGGCGGCGGCTGTGGGACTGGGCGTGGCGCCGCGGTACAGGGGGGTGCGGAAGCGGCCGTGGGGCCGGTTCGCGGCGGAGATCCGGGACCCGGGCAAGCGGGCGCGGGTCTGGCTCGGCACCTACGACTCCGCCGAGGCCGCCGCCCGCGCCTACGACGTCGCCGCGCGCACCCTCCGCGGCCCGCTCGCCACCACCAACTTCCCCCACGACCTCGTCTCCTTCCCCACGCTCCCCGCGCTCCCGCCTCCGTCTCGACCGGCTTCCCCCGGCCCCGCCTGCAGCGCCAGCTCCACCGTCGAGTCCTACAGCGGGCCCAGGGCCGCGAACGCGCCTCGGGTCGTGCCGCGCGTGCCAGCGCCGGCACCTTTGCCGGCGAAGCTCCCAGGCGGCGACGCCGGATGCCAGAGCGACTGCGCGTCGTCGGCCTCCGTCGTGGACGACGGCGGCGACGAGGCTGCCTCGGCCGCCGTCCGGCCGCGCGCGCCCTTCGTGTTCGACCTCAACCTTCCTCCGCCGTCGGACGAGCTGTGCACGGAGCTGCGGCTCTTCTAGGACGGATCCACCGGAGCCGGATCGCGGGACGAGCTGTGCGCCAAAGCTAGCGATTTTAATTTTTTTCTTCTATTCTTTTTCCTCCTGATTAGATTAGACAGATGATGTGTGCAAGAGAAGACCGATTGTACCACCAGCACTACTACTATTCTTTACGCGATAAGAATTGCGGTTGATTGATTGATGCCCAAATTTTGCGATCTGATTAAGAGTTGATTTTTGCTTGCCCACTTGGATGCAACTTTATGGACATCTTGCGTGCGAGTGTAACCGGAGAGCATTCGCAGCAACTTTGCGAATTGCGAGCAAGAAATGCTTCGAATACGACCGCTGAATTGTTTATTAGTGGTGGGGTTTTGAGATGTTCTAGCCTTCGCCCGAGTGGTTCATTCACCTTTCCTTTGCTCCCTCCCTCCCTCCCTGGTATTTCTTCTGTGTTATATTTTTTTGCAGGGTTTTCTTCTGTATTCAGACTGGACTGATGGTTCCTCTTTTTTGCCAACACTGCACTGCTACGGCCAGTAACGAGATTAATACTTATGGGCCCACCAATTTGAAGAAGATGGTGGATCATGTTCTGGGTTTGTGGTTCATGGATTTTGAGGAGTTTCATGGCGTGTTCTAACATGTGGATGACATATCAGCGATGTAGCCGCGTCGAGCTCAGGTGAAAAGATGATTTGTCTTCTTTATTCGTTGATGCTGCTCTGGTTATGCCGGAGTTAGAAGACGAATGTTGGTGACAAGCTCAAAAGATTCTTCATTCTAATTTTCTTTCTTGACTAGTGTTTCCTTTTATAAAGTCAAGCGTTCTACTATTTTTACAGTTTTGTCAGGTCAATATTTACTTGAATTGTATTATATTCTTCACGATATAAAAAGACATGTATCATCATAAAAAAAACACTACTAAACTGCCTATTGGCCCACCAATTTGAACGCCGTTTGAAATAAATATTGCTCCCTACAAACCACATTACTTATCGCTGATTTAGTAGTAGCAGTACCGATATTAGTCTTTTAAAAAACATACCGGTATTACTCCCTCTGATTTACTTGTAGTACCGAAATAACTAGATTGCTTATGCAACCTTCCAAACATATCCGAGTTCTCTATATTCAAACCAAATAATCTGAATGCAAGCTACCTAAGGAAAATATGTTTTTGGATTAAAAAATATTTATGATTTTGAAAAAACATTTCAAATCCTAGAAAAGTGAGCATAAGTCTGGAAAAAAGTTAAATACTCCAAAAAAATGTTTGCAAATTTCAAAATTTACTCATGATGACTAAAAAATGTTCTCAGATTTAATTCTTTCCAGATTTTTAAAAAATTCGTGAATGTGAAAAAATATTCAAAATATAAAAAAATGGTCACATATTTCAAAATGTTCTCGTATTTCAAGAAAGTTTTCATGAGTTCTAAAACTGTTCACAGATTAAAAAACTTTATGAATTTGATAAAATATTATATATGATTTTTTTCTCAGATTTTAAAACTTATTCCTTGATTATATTAAAATCGCAAAATTCTAAAAATGTTTCAAATTTCAAACCTTGTTCCCATATTTCAAAAAATGTTCATGATCTTTAAAAAGATGTTCATGAATTGGAACAATGTGCCAAATTAAAAAAAGTTTAAAGTTTTGAGGAACGTTTCCACATTTCAAAAGTATCCATGACCTACACAAACGGTTCCGTAATTCAAAAACAAAAAACGAAAAAGAGAAAAACAACAAGAAAAAACAAAGAGAAAAAGGAACACCCGAACGGCAGCCTACCACAAGGAAACTACCGCACTGCTACTTTGCGTGACAACGGAACGAGAAAGTGGGCAACATATCTCGTGAATCCCAACTATTTGTGTGTCCATGTATCCCCTTTCTTTTCATCCCCACGATCTTAATCGTATGAATTATCAGAGTTTGTGGTAATTTTACACTAACACGCCCACCCTCCGACTAAAACCAACAACTTAATTTTGCAACAATACCCCAACTTCTGTATGCGTCGTGCGCCGCCGCCACCGCCGAACTGCAGGTACCTCTAATTTCGATCGATTTGATCCTAACGTGCACCGGCACCCACCCGGCCGCCCCCATGCAGGTAGCATCCCAATCCTTTACGTGCTCCTCTACTCCCATGTTAACACGAACCAGACAAGCACCAACAAGTGCCCCATGCTTGTACTTCCCCAATCTGATCTATCTCATGTATAACTGAAATATTCTGCTGCAGGCTGCAGCGGCGACTAGAGATGGACAAATAGCAAGTATGTCTGATTTCAAAACTGAACAAAGACATCGCAAGCCACTTCTCGTAGTTCAGAAGCTTTACTGAACAGTATTTGCTTCGACCACGTAACTCAGAAAGTTTCAACACATAACGGATCTAGTCACTTCATTTTGTAGATGTTCAGGGGAACCTTTCATACTGACCTTTTGCTTATGGCATTGATCTCAAAACCGGACAATGTTGTTGCAGACCACTTCCTTTAAGTCAAAAGGTTACTGATCAATACATGTTTTGACCTAGTTTTAACAATGCATAACTGAACTAGTCACAGAAATTTTTCACAGTAGCAGAGAAGGCTTATTTTTTGCCAAATGCCAAGCAAACTGACAGGAATTTCACTAACATGACTATGTGGGCAAGAATTGCACTAGTACAATCTGTTACTGCCTACAGCTTCAGGATATAAGCAAACTGACATGCTATAGGATACAAGCACTGCACTAGTACATCTTCGGCATGCCTACATCTCTACAGGCTACAGGCTATAAGCAAAGCAATTAAGCATCGCACTAATACATCTGCTACAGTCAACAAACAGCTTCCTACAGACGTCATGCTACAACATCGGGACTGTCGTGGTTGTAGGAGGCTATCCAGGGGGTGTTGGCACATGACGGCAGATCCAAAAAATTATATGTAAAAAAAACCAAAATCCCAAGGGACAGTCTAGCGTACGACACATGACGGCAGCTGCCTACATCAATTGGCGTGCTTCCAGCGTACCAAAAGTGATCTCTTGCTTGCCCCTAGAGGGTACTACCTCTGTCCTGTTTTATTAATCTTCATTGTAGTTTGAGTTAAAATTTGACCATATATTTTACTAGCAAAATGACAATGCATGTTACAAAAAATTATATTATTGGATTCTTATTTGAATATAGTTCCCAGTGATATTATTTTTGCTACATATAACTTATATTTTATTCGTTAAAATCATGGTCAAAATATAAACCAAAATACAAGGGGGACTAATAAATCAAAACGGAGGTAGTGCCCTTTAATTAGTTGGTCCCTGATACATGCGCGGAAAAGAAAGGACGCGTGTACCATGTTGTCCGGGTTCGCCAGCCCATCCCAATTACTCCCAGTCCAAACTATTTTTTTCTCTAGGTCAAGTGCTGTAGTAATTCACCACCAAGCTTGCTACCAGGACCATGTCCTATTTTTGGGTCTTTGTAAATATCAGAAAATGATCAAATATTTGAATTTTCTTAAAAATTCTATATAATTATTAATGAAACTTAATGAACATTAGTAAATTCATAAAAAGTTCACAAATTTTATGTATTATGCTATTTTTAAAGAATATTCATGGAATAAAAATTTAATTAAAATTTAAAATATGTTAAAACTTATAAATATTAGTATCAATTTTTAAAAAATTCTTGAGTTTTAAGAATTACTCAAGAATGTTCTAGAAAAATCATGAATTTAAAAAGTTCAAGGATTATAAATTTCCCCAAATTTCAAAATAATTTTTGCAAAGTAATATAATATTTTAAATTTGAATAATGGTTGCGAATTAAAACATGTAAAAAACATACAAAGTAAAAAACCCATAAAAACCTTAAAGAAACACAAAAAAAGAGAAAAATCAAAATCTTTTCGAAAGTTGCCTAACCAGAAAGTCCTCTATTACATGTGACAGACATATTACCTTTGTAGCGTGCAAGCTTTTGGTGGCATGACGCTGGCGTGGCTATGATCGCCTTTCACAAGAACAAGCAGGCACTCGCCTACATCGAGTGTCTTGCTTGGCTGGCCCAAGTAGGATTCTGTAGGTTAGTTTTCTTTTTTTGCACATATTTTGAAAAAGAATCTAAACACATATAAACCAAAACTTATATTCACATAAAAGTGGTAAAAAAACACCAATTTGAAAAATATTAACACGGTGTATTTCTTTTATGAGAGTAACTACAAATGAATATTTATAGCACTAAAACATGTGTATGACATTAAAGATGTTCTTTACATTATAGAGAAGATTATACAATATAAAATAAGGTTCGTGTAATTCAGAGAAAATGTATCGGATCATTCGAAAAATGTACGTTACATTTTTAATTATTTGACATTTCGAAATGTGTTTTTAATATTTAAAAAATATTATTATACAATGTATCATTCAAAAGGATTTAATGCGTATTTGAAAACATTTTAACACGTATTTGAAACAATCCACAAACCATTTATTTGATTATTTTTAATCATGTATTTCTGACCTATTTAATGCGCATGAATTCTTTTTTATACTATACCAATAATGTACAATGTGAATGAAAATAATATACATCAAAACACATATTTGGCTGAATGATGTATTTGAAATATGCTAAACATATCTAAAAACTTTTTATATTTATAACAAAAATCAACAATATTTATGAAAAAATAGGCATCAAAGATATACTTGAAAAGAATGTTGAACTTGCATAAAATAATATTTTCATATGTATACCAAAAATATACAACGTATATGAAAAGAAATAGGAATCAAAAAATAAATTTAAAAAAAGACTAATGGTGTATTTAAAAAATATTAAACTTGTAAATTAATTGCTTGATGTATACAAAATATTTATAATGTGTGAAAAATTAGAGATGTGTTAAAAAAGAAAAAAGAAAAGAAAAAAATGGAGAAGAAAACCAATGAAAGAAACAAAAGAAAATCGTTGTAAGAAAAAAAAGGAAAAAGGAAAAAGGAAAATGTGAAGGAAACCGTAGAAAAACCTAAAACCCCGAAGAAAACGGACGTGGAATAATGAAAAAACAGATAAAAATCATAAAAAAGGTCGCATGCACCTACTGTATTGAGTCGATGTATTACGTCTCCAAACTGGCGACAGAAAGCGCTAGTGGAATGGCACCGCGTCATGTGCGGAATAAGAGACACCTTTGATGTGTAGTACTAAAAAATAAAATAAGCATGTTTCAAAGTAAATTTGTTGGTACAAAATGAAATATATGATACACTTTGAAATAGTATTTTTTAACAAACATTATATAATAAGTTTGAATCAATACAAAATCTATAAAAAAACTGAAAATGTGCATGAATCTCAAATAACGACAAAGCACATCTCAATGTAGAAAAATCACTCTCGAGATAGTCCCCACTCATGAGATACTTGTGCACAACTGAATCAACGATGGAATGCAATACTTCAACAGTGACTAGGTTATGGTGTCCTGCGGGTTCTCCTGCGTGGTGCTTCTCTTCCCCTGTCTTTGATCATGTTGTTGTCATTGTTTTTATTTAGGTCGGCCAATTGCAGCGATAGATTGACATCTACTACTCCTGTAAAAGCACGAAGGGCGGAGATCCAAAGTATCTGCACCGTCCAGTAAAGTAATCCAACGATCCACAACCCCCCTATGTTTAGCACCAACCATGTGTGCCCACCAAATCCCGCTGCCACGGAACTGAAAAGAAATTCTGCACACTTATCCTGCCGGCTCCGTACCCAGGATCTTTTAACTGAAACCCATAGATGCTTGTACTTTGTCCTCCTCCCCAGCATTCAAAAAATCACCAAAACTATAGTATTTTGCTCTAAGAACTCTTGCAGTAAGTGATTCGGGTTTCATTAAGACCCTCGAGGCTTGCCTAGCTAGGATAGCCATATTAAACAGTTTAATGTCTTGAAAACCCAACCCTCCACAGAATTTGGGCATCGTCAATGTGCTCCAAGATACCCAGCTAGGCTTTCTCTGTCCTTCCTTGCTGGCCCCCCAAAATTTGCGAATCAAAGAATTGATGTGTTCACATAGACCACGAGGGAGTTTAAAACACGACATCGAGTAAACCCAAACAACTTGTGCAACCAATTTAATTAAGACCTGCTTTCCTCCTGTAGAAAGGAGTTTTTCCATCCATCCTTTGATCTTGCTCCATACCCTGTCTTTCAGAAACTTGAAAGCACTGTTTTTTCTACCACCAACATCAGAGGGCATACCCAAATACATTTCAGAGAGGGACTCATCTATGATGTTTAAAGCATTCTTCACCTCATCACTTAGTGTGTTTGGGCACCCCTTACTGAAGAAAACAGAAGACTTGGACAAGTTTATTCTCTGACTAAAAGCATTGCAGTAACTATCCATTAAAGAAGACACCTCATTTGCTCCAAAAGAACTGGCTTTGACAAACAACAGGCTATCATCCGCGAAGAGAAATGGCTTACGGGCGAAGCCGATGGAGCCACTCGTATTCCATTGAGGTGCGATGATTCATATTTAGTTATTAAGAGGCACGTAATGACCTGGGCTTCAAGCAGAAACATGTATGGAGAAATTGGGTCTCCATGACTGATTCCTCTGGATGATCTGAACTCTTCTAGTTTACCACATTTGAAAAGGACAAAAAAATTGATAGAACTAACCATCCTCATGATTAATGCCACCCATGATGGTGCATATCCCAGTTTGACCATTATAGCCTCCAGATATTCCCATTCAACATGGTCATATGCTTTCATCATGTCTAGTTTCACTGCACAAAAATTATTTTTGGGCCTTGTTCCTCTTCATGAAATGCAGACATTCATATGCAGTGATGTTGTTGTCTGTAATCAGTCTACCTGGGACAAACACTAACTGTTCCTCAGAAATAATGTTAGGTAAGATCTGCTTTAGTCTGTTAGATAAAACCTTGGAAGCAATCTTATATAAGACGTTGCACAGACTTATGGGCCGGAATTGAGATAACTATGTCGAGTCTTTTACCTTTGGAATCAATACTAAGATTTTCTCATTAATTACCTCAGGGCTCTCCTCGCCTTGAATAATGCGAAAAACCACATCAGTGACTCAGCACCACATAGCTCCCAGTGCTGTTGGAAGAAGTGAGCAGCCCGTCCGGGCTAGGAGCCTTCGTTGGGTACATTTGAAAGAGAGCTTTTTAAACCTCCTCGGACGTAAAAGGGGCCATCAAGTTTGCATTCATCGCTGGTGTCATGCTTTTGTGGTTCCAACGAGAGTGGCTAGAGATCGAGAAGGCCTTGTGACGTTTTGACCAAGATTTTCAAATTTTGAACCCAATAATAGCCCTAAAAGTGTAGGCTCATAATTAACAAACCTAGGCACTACAAAGAACAAATTTAACATCAAGCCCATCTATTAGATCCTCAAAATCGATCTAATAGACAAACAGGATAAAAACTCCATTTGCCTGAAAAAAGATAAAAATTCCATGAGATTTTTTATCTCTATGGTGCCTTCTAGTAAATCTTCTGTATCTAAATAGCTAGCTCCCACTAACTATTTCTCTCAACGTGCAAAGATGCCACATCATCGCATAATATGCATGAGAAAAAGGCTCACACCCACTATCATATCTCTCTCAAGATGCAAGCATGCCACTTCATCATGGCATGCATGGAAAAAGACCCATCTTAACATGCAAACATACATGAGGTTTTTCAATTTATTATGCTATATATATTTAATAAACATTTTACAACTATATAGAAATCAAACATAATAAATTATATGTAGTTTTAGTTTTAGCTTTTTATATTATTACTTCTCATATTCATGTTTCATACAACGAATTACATTGAAATATGTTATAAAATATTCTCACAACAACGTGCGGGGTATCATCTAGTTTATAAAGTTGTTACATGGAAGAAAGATCGGGTTCAATATCTTCTAGTCCTCATATTCTTGTGCATATGATAGATAGTTCTAGAAATGACGTTCTACCATGCACAAAATATTCCATGCATGCATCCACATTGTTTCACCGGTTTGGCATTCATGCCACATTTCTAGTCTGAGACAAAATATATGTGGTCACGATATATTACATAATGTTTTATTGGGTCTTTTTTTTCTCATTTAAAAGTTTAATGTTTTGTTGTCTACCAGCAAAAAAGTGCACTTGTTGCAAAATGAATTCGCTGGTACACAATGAAACATCATGATACTCTTTGAAATAACGGGAAAAGGTAACAAAATATCTTACAATAATTTGAAACACCACAGAATTTATCAATATTCTTCTAGAAAACATGGGTGGCACGGATCTCACAATAGCGACGGAACACATCTCAGTGCAGAAAAATCACTATCTAGATAGTTCTCACTCATGCGAACCAATCTTTGCTTGAGATGGTTAGATGGACAGTGGTATCTCAACCCACCAGGGTTCAAATCCTGGTGCTCGCATTTATCCTGGATTTATTTCAAGAATTCGGCGATACACTTTCAGTGGGAGGAGATGTTCCCGTCGACTACGAGTCGCCTACGGTAACTTCGTAAAATCTCAAAATGATATGCCGGCTCAGTCTCTCGAAAGTGTTCATAGGGGTAGGGTGTGCGTGTGTGCGTTCATAAGAGCATCTCCAACAGGCGCCCAACGCGCCGCGCGGTAAAAACGGATTTGGCGCGCGTCCATCGCCTGGTTTGGCGCGGCGCGCAGCGTTTGCTCCAACAACCGCGTTGAAAAGCCGCGCGCGCGCGCAGCTCCAGCAGGCGCCGTAAAATGCAGCGCGCGCTCATTCTACATCGGTGCAACGACATATTTTTTAAATTAAAATTACATAGATAAAAAAAAGATATAAAGATATTTTACATCGGTGCAACGGCATAGATAGATAGATAGTTTGACATAGATAGATAGATAGATACTACTACGGCATAGATAGATAGATAGAAACTACTACGGCATACATAGATAGAAAACTACTCCAAGTCGCTATCATCACTATCATCACCATTATTCTCCTCGGCGGTGTCGTCTGAGGTATCCAGCCAGATGTCCAACCACCGATCATCGTTCGCCGTGAAGAACGACTGGCCACTTGCTGCAATGAGATCGGACTGCGCGTTCGCCAACGCCTTGCGCCGACGCCTGTCCAACCGCGCCTCGCGGCGCCTTAGCGTGTCCTCCTCGCGACGCCTTGCCCAGTAGGCCTGCTCGTAGGCGACGTCCTCCGGGTGGCGGGCGCGCCACTCCGCCATGACCCGCTCGTCCTCCTGGGCGACGAGGAGGCGGCGCTGCCGCTCGGCGTGCTCCGCACGGTCTTGTACTGTGTTCAGACGCGGCGGCGGGGCACGGTCGAGCGCTTGCTGGAGCGTGTAGACATTCTGAAAGTTCATCTGGCCGCGCGGCCGGCCTAGGCGCCACGCCGCCGCGTCGTACGCGCGGCCGGCCTCGCGCGCCGTCCCTTACGTGCCGAGGCCGAGCCGGAGATCGCCGGAGCGTATCTCCGCGTAGTAGCCGCCGTTGGGGCGCAGGCGGACGCCGCGGTAGCCGGACTCTCCTCGGCGGCGCGGCGGCATGGCGTGGCGCTGGGGCGGCGGAGGCACGTCGGTGGCGGGGCGCTGGAGCGGCGCGTGGCACAGAGAGAGTGAGAGAAGAGGAGAAGAGGAGGCGTGAAGAGGCGCGTGGCGCGCGCTGGACTTTATAGGCGCGCCGGAAGCGGCGCGCAAAATATGGCGCGCGAGCTGGCGCCTTTTCGCGCGCGCGCAAGCGTTTCCCGCGCGCGTGGTTTTCCTGCCGCCGCTGGAGCGCGGCAAAACGCTCGGCGCGCGCTAAAGGGTCTGTTTACCGCGCACGCGCCCCGTTTCGCGCGTCCGTTGGAGATGCTCTAAGGATGAGTATATGCGCGTTTATATGAGCGCTTGCGCGTTAAAAAAAAAGATAGTTCCCACTCATGACTTACTCGTACATAAACGCATCAACGATGTCCCTTGATGCAATACGTGCACGATCTCGTGTTTCACGTGGAACAGAGGGAGCAGTAATAATTGAGGTAGTACAACACTCTCGCTCAGAGGATTGATCGAGGAGCTCCAGATCATTCAACTTTACAATGCTGAGAGGCTTAGCACTCGTGTTTTCCGTGAGCTTCTTCTCTTGCCACCTGACGTC
Source organism: Triticum urartu (assembly GCF_056163025.1). NCBI lineage: Eukaryota > Viridiplantae > Streptophyta > Magnoliopsida > Poales > Poaceae > Triticum > Triticum urartu. Next base: position 737,500,790 of record NC_141874.1, on the reverse strand, counting down.
TGTTGCTTCCCTAGCTTCCCCTGATGGCCATGGCTTCCTCCAATGCCTAGCCGGCAAGATACCTAGCGAGCTGGTGTACACGCAGAGCTCCAGCAACTTCACCGACGTGCTGTTCTCCTCCATCAAGAACCCCAAGTTCTTCACCACCGCCACGGCGAGGCCGCCGCTCTGCATCGTGACGCCCGGCGACGCCTCCCACGTCCAGGCCGCCGTGGTGTGCGGCCGCAGGCAGGGCGTGCGCCTCCGTGTGCGCAGCGGCGGGCACGACTACGAGGGCCTGTCGTACCGCTCGACGCGGCCGTCCGAGGTGTTCGCGGTGGTCGACCTCGGCGCCAGCCTCCGGGCCGTGCGCGTCGACCGGCTCGAGTCCACGGCCTGGGTCGACTCCGGCGCCACCATCGGGGAGCTGTACTACGCCATCGCGAGGAACAACTCCCGGGTCGCGTTCCCGGCCGGCGAGTGCCCGACGGTCGGCGTGGGCGGCCACTTCAGCGGCGGGGGCATCGGAATGATGACACGCAAGCATGGCCTCGCCGTCGACAAGATCGTCGACGCCAGGCTGGTCAACGCCGACGGGGACCTCCTAGACAGGGCCGGCATGGGGGAGGACCTTTTCTGGGCCATCCGCGGCGGCGGCGGCGGGAGCTTCGGCATCGTGCTCTCGTGGAAAGTCCAGCTCGTGCAGGTCCCGCCGACGGTGACGGTGTTTAACATCGGAAGGACGGTCGACCAGGGCGCCCTGGAAATCCTCACCAGATGGCAGCACGTCGCGCCGTCGCTCCCCAGCGACCTCACCATAAGGGTGATCGTAAAGCAAGGGCAGCAGGCTCTGTTCCAGGCCGTTTACCTCGGCGCGTGCGGCGCGCTGGTGGCGACGATGGACAAGCAGTTCCCGAAGCTGGGCATGACGAGCGCCGACTGCCAGCAGATGACCTGGCTGCAGTCCGCGGCCACGCCCTTCCTCAGCTTCGCCAGCAATGGCACGCTGGAGGAAGTGCTCCTGGACAGGACCGTCTGGACGAGCGCCTTCACCAAGGCCAAGTCCGACTACGTCCTGCGCGCCATCCCAAAGGACGTGTGGAAGGACATCTTCTCCCGCTGGTTCGCCATGGACGGCGCGGGGGACATCATCCTGGAGCCCCACGGCGGGTTCATGGATAGCGTCCCTGCCGCCGCCACGCCATACCCGCACCGGAACGGCGTGCTGTACGTCATCCAGTACATCGCATCCTGGCAGCAGCAGGGTGACGGCGGCGCTGCGGCCAAGAGCTGGATCGACGGCTTATACGACTTCATGGGGCAGCACGTGTGCAAGAATCCGAGGCGGGCGTACGTGAACTTCCGCGACCTGGACATCGGCCAGAACGACGACGACGGCACCTTCGAGAGCGGAAAGGTCTGGGGCGAGCGGTACTTCGTGGGCAACTACCGAAGGCTAGCGGCGGTGAAGGCCGCCGTAGATCCGACGAACTACTTCAGAAACCAGCAGAGCATCCCGCCGCTGATGGAGACGACGACGACGCAAGTGATCTAGCAGAGCTGCATGCATGTGCGAGAGGTATCAGACGAATTAACAGTACGATCTTGATGTGTCTACTACAAGTCGAGATCAGTTTGCTTTCATGAATGAGTTAATTACATAAAACCATCATATTTTGGGCTTCTTCTGCAGAAAACCATCTGGTCTCTAATCATTTGCAAAAATCACCGCATATTCACTAAACTTTTTGTAAAAAGCACTGATCAAATGATTTACCCCGTTTAATCACTTTTTGGCAAGTGAGACCGGAATGTAAGAAGCTGATTTGGCAACATATTAAAACACACACACCTACATCTAAAAGAAAAACGCAATAAGGCCCTCCCCTTGTGGATAACCTTGAGCAGTCCAAATACCCCAAAGCCCTTGACCGCCGGCGCGCTGCTGTCCGGTCGGCGCCGCTCCTCCACTGTCAGACACACCCCTCCTATCGTCGGAGACCATTGTCAGCGCCGCCGCGCCCGTCTTCTTACTCGCGGCGACAAAGAAGTGGCGGGAGGAGCGCCTCCATACTCGCGGCCGCGGGGCCGTTCTCCGCCGCGCGCTCGCTCCACCAGCCATGCCATTTGCCGGAAGCAGCGCAAGTGCGGCTTCTGCTCGGGGCCTTGAAAGCCGGCGGCGCGCCCAGGCCCTGCCGTGGCCGCGCCTCGGCCATCTCTCGAGGACGCCTAGGCCGTTCGACGCCCAGGAGCGTGCTGCCGGCTCCAGGGGAGCAAAGAGGTGCGCCACAACCCTGTCGCCTCCTCTTCGTGGATCCAGGAGCTCACCACCGCCCAGACCGAGCTCCGATGGCCGCCACACCCTGGATCGACGATGTGGCGTGCGCTAGATGACCAGGTGGCGCGGCTCGAGAGCGTGCGAAGGCTCACGGCGACAGTGTGCTGCTGGCCCTCACGCTCGCAAAGACGGTCGGCGCTTGCGGGGACATCTCCTGCGCTGTCACGCGTCTCGCCGGCCGGTGTGTCCCCCCTGTTGCTGCACGCGAGGAAGGAGATGCCCTCCGTGGGGGAGGGGGAGGGGCTTGATTGCTTTCTCTTTTAAGATCCAGTGAGGTATACGTCAATTGGTTGCCAAATCAGCTCCTTACATTCCGGCCCCACTTGTTAGAAAGTGGTTAAACGGGCTAAATCACCTGATTAGTGTTTTTTTGCAAAAAAATTACTAAATGCGCGGTGAGTTTTGCAAATGATTAAGGACCAGGTGGTTTTCTGCAGATGAAGCCCGAAATGTGCTGGTTTTATGCAATTAACTCTTCATGAACAGACAAAACAGAATGTGTTAGGTACTTCGATCTTGATGTGCGTACTACAAGTCGAGATCAGTTTGCTTTCATGAATAGACAAAACAGAATGTGTTAGGTACTTCGATCCTGATGTGCCTACTACAAGTCGAGATCATTGTATTTTGGCTGGTTATCCATCGTGATCGTCGGTACTTCTTGGTTGAAATTTTGGTTGGATTGCGATGATTGTGGCCAGGATGTGCATGCCTATTGAGATGGTAAAGATAAGGCCAGTAGTGGCGCGTTGGGTGCCACGGGCAAAAAGCTAGCTAGCTAGCCTGGGTGTATCGGCTGATCGATGGTACTGGTGAATACGAGTTGTTACGTTCTTGGTTGAAATTTGGTTGATCGTGATGCTTGTGGCCAGGATGTGCATGCCTATTGAGATGGTAACGATAAGGCCAGTCGTGGTGCGTTCTGTGCCACGGGCATTAGTCATAAACTAGGAAAACGTCGCCACGGTTTCATCCCAAACCAAACACGAAGACCCCTAACAAAAACCTAAGACAATTATTTTCACACTGGTGTAAGCCAAGTACGGACCTGAGATCAAACTCGCCACCATCCAGGGCTTTGTGTCGGCGCAGTCTTCTCCGGTGTCCTAGCCCGGACAGGCCGCCATAGAAGCACACCGCACAATAGCTATACGTAAGTTGACTCAATTTACAATCTGTGTAACTCAATTTTGTAGAAGGAAGAACGGTTGGAGGAGGAAGAAAGGTGGAGGTAGAAGAAAGAAGATCGGTCGTTGGATCTTTAAAATGTTGGCGTAAACAATCAGAACTCATGTTCGTCGCATCATCCGACGTCTACTATATAGGGAGCATGGTCAGCGTCTCGGCCTTGATCACCGGACGTGGCAGCGAACGACAAGGCGGTCGTTGTCAATCGTCTTTCCGGCAAAGTACTAGAAGTACAGGAACTCGTGCTCGTGGTTGTGATGGTCGAGCGTGCGCTTTGTGGATCTCACCTCCTTTTGGTTCCCGATCTCGAAGGGCAACTTGGCGTGGTCACCGGTTCGTCGGACCTCCCATGTCCAAGGAAGACGGACATGCCGCGTCCAAGGAATATAAGGGTGATACAAGTTGGTAATTTGCTTGTGAGTTCTAATCATCATTGGTTCTTCATTGCAATAGTATACGTGTTTCCAATGTTTTGCTTGTATCGATATTGGCTTGCTTGTGAATCGACAGACAGACATAGATTATGAAACACAAGTATATATTCTTCATTGCAAGAGTATACGTGAAACGAAAAGGAACGTAAGGGCAATACACATTGGTAATTTGCCCCTGACATTAGGTTTATTCAACAATCAAAACTCATGTTCCGTCGCATGATCTGACGTCTACTGGATAGGGAGCACGGTCGGCGTCTCGGCCTTGATCATGCGGACGTGGCAGCGGACGACAAGTGGGTCATCGTCAAGTCCTTCTTTCCTTGACAAATCGATTGTGATCCAACAAATCCATCGATCGCGCTCTTGCGCGGCCTTCGGGAATATCCAAGACCTTAACATTTTGAAGCTGGCACCCTAAAGTTTTCGTTTTCTTACAAATTTTGACAAGTCGGGAAAATTTTCACTAAAAATTTCGGCAGCATAAGACGTTGTGAAGAATCAGATCTCTTGTTGTATTTCGTATTTCACATGCCATTGCCACAAAAAAAGATTACTCCACAGCCGGACAGCCCGCCTGCTCGAATTCTTCATTCATTTTACTTGACCACGAACTTGGCAGATCTCATGACAACATCATGCTAGCACACTATCATCGTAGTATTACTGTTATCATCTACATTTCTCATATGTTTGTGTAATTGCTAGAAATATGTGCATACATATTGTGACCTTATGATTTTCTCTTGTACACATGAGCTCTAATCCTCATTGGTTGTTGTTAAATCGACGAACAATCTAGATTACACAGCTATATAGGTTCTTCGTTGCAAGACTAATACAGTATACGTAGAAACAAAAAGGAACGTAAAGGCGATACATGGTGTCAACTTTTCCTAATTTGCACATGACTTTTGGTTTGTACATTACTCAGAATTAATCTTGATCCGTCCATTAAGAAGGTGGGGTAGTGGCACTTGGCGGCTCCTCGGTAGGCGGTAGGGAGCAAGACGAGACAAAGACGACGGCTGAATTCCGCTTCGAGGTCATCGGCCTCACGGGGCCCGGCAAAGCGGAGCGCTTGAGGCACACGTTCAATTATGACAAACCCACACACGGGTCGCGCTGCCTGGTGCACACGAGCAACCCGCTGGTCGAACAGATGGACAACGATGATGACTGCCTGGTCATCCGCGGCCACATCCGAGTGATCGAGACTACTACCGCAAGGTTGCACCCTACCATGGGGCCGCCGACCGCCATCGCCGTCCCATCTTCCGGCGGGGTGAAACACCATCTCAAGGTGCCCGTTAAATGGTTAAGAATCCTTGATCGACTTCTATAAAGCACTGGTCAAATTGCAGTTATGAATTTGGCACATCTGATGACAAAAATCATGCTAGCATCCTAGCACACTATCATATCGTTATTATTTTCATTTGGATTTGTAATACTTCTTCCGTTCATTTTTGTAAGTCGTTTCAGACAATTCAAAATAGGCTGTTTTGCACATTGTTTGAAATGCCTTCAAGATCTTTAAAAGTGAACAGAGGGAGTAGTATGTTATTACAGAATTGCTAGGAATACCCCGACATATATATTGTGACATTTTGATTTTCTCCAAGAAATAGAGGAAACTCCTATACATATTGGTTGTTACCGGGCAGCTGCATGTGAGATTAAGCACAGCCAAAATAAGAGTCTTCACGTTCACGAAAAAGAACGTAGGAGTACTAATTTGCAACTGAGTTTTAGTTTATTCATCGATCAAAACTACTCCCTCCGTTCTTAAAAGAGTGTACTTCCAACTTTGTTGGAGGGTCAAACTATATCAAAGTTTGACCGAGTTTGTGCAAAAATATATCAATACTTGTGAAATCAAAAAGGTATATGACGAAAATATAGTTTATCATGAATCTAATGCTACTAATTTGATGGCATAAATGTTGGTCTATTATTGTATAAATACGGTCAAACATAAAAAATTTGACTTTCCAACTAAGTTGAAAGTATACTTTTTTAAGAATGGAGGGAGTACGCATCTTGATCCGTCCCATCAGAAGGTGGGATGGTGACGGTCGGTGGATCCTCGGTATTGACCAAGTTAGCCTTCGGAGCCTTGATCACGCGGAGGTGGCATCGTATGATGAGGCGGTCGCCGTCGATTATTGCATCCTCCGGAGAGTACGTGAAGTAGGGGACCTCGTGCTCGGGCTGGTCATGGTGGAACTTGTGCTCCGCCTTGGCAAAATACTCCAAGATAATGTGCTGGTCGACCTCGAAACTGAATTTGACGGTAGTCGTCAGCTCGTCGGACCTCCCGTGGCAGAGGCAGATGGTCATGTGGTACTTGCTGTCATCACAGTGCCCGTTGGGGTACACCTTGATGTACACCTTCGTGATAGTCAAAGAAATTATCGAGTGGCTGCGCGCGTCCTACGTGAGGATTGAAGGGCTGTCAAGTTGTTCGGATCTGAAGCAAACGGCCGACCAGTAGGAAATTAGTTTTCTCGTAATCTTAATATCAACATTAATCAAGGAAATTATATTACTATCAAACTAGACGTGCAGGTACACGATTACTGGTATTACTAATCAACCAAAACGCACATTCCCTGACTTAATCATAGTACATGTCGCTCTATACTAGAGTGGGAACCACTGTATGGTAAGGTGGCGAACCGGGTCAGCCCTTGGCGCGGGCGGTTCATGTCCTCGGTTGCTAGGCTCATCCTAACGAATACTAGTCTCTCCATGCTCCCCATGTTTACCATGGGCATGTTCCTTCTAGCGGACGACGTCCATGCCAAGCTTGACACCCCCCGATCCAAGTTTTTTTTGGAAGGAACTGGATCCAAAAAGAAATACCACTTAGTAAAGTGGGCTGCGATTTGTAGGCCTAAGAAATATGGCGGCCTTGGGATTATAAACTCTAAGCTCATGAACGTAGCTCTTCTCGCAAAGTGGCTTTGGAAACTTGCCCAAAATGAGCAGGGGCTTTGGGCGGATATCCTTCGAGAAAAATACTTCCCCGACGAGAATTTCCTCACCTCCATGCCAAAGGGTCGGCATTCTGGAATGGGATCCAGGCTGTCAAACCGGCCTTCGCGGTCGGAGCTAAGCTCTGCATTAATGATGGCAGATCTACTCGCTTTTGGCTTGACCACCGGTTCGGTCAGGAGCCGTTGTGGCGTAGTCACACCTCCTTATACCAACTTGCCACATAGATATCCTCGTTGCTGATGCGCTCAGAACCACCCCGCCAGCCATAACTTTCAAAATGCCTCTCTCTGATGCCGAACGAGCTGGTTGGGACGAGCTATGTGGTGCCCTTGCGGTAGTGCCGTTGCGCCCCGGGGCTGATTCGGTCTCTTGGTCCCTCACGAGCTCGCGGGAATTCTCGATGAAGTCACTGTACAATAAGCTGACGGCGGGGCCGGCACTGGACATAGCAAGAGGGCTATGGAAAGTGACCACCCCCTCAAAATTAAAGTTTTTTTTGACAAATGTTCCGCGACCGACTCCCGTCCTCTAACAATATAGCAAAACGGAACGGGCCGTCCAATGGCGATTGTGTGATGTGTGGTGCACATGAGGATGCAAACCATATCTTCTTCAATTGCCATCTTCCTTGGTCGCGTGAGATCCGATGAGACAGAGACGATGGCCGAATTCCACTTCGAGGTCATCGGCCTCGCGGGGGCTGGTGAAGCGGAGCACCTGAGGCACACGTTCGACCAAGATAACCCCACGCATGGGTCCCCGTTCCTGCTGAAGACGAGCGACCTCACACTAGTTGAACAGATTGACAGCAACAACGATCGCCTCATCATCCGTTGCCACCTCCGAGTGATCAATACGACCACCGCAAGGTTGCCCCCTACCACGGAGCCGCCGGCTGCCATCGCAGTCCCACCTTCCAATAGGTTGAAGTACCATCTCATATTCCAACATATAATTATTGGACCATACACATATATAGTTACTGGTAATAACTACTTGACTATACATAAAATACACATGTGTGTGGGGCTGTGCAAATGAATTCAAGCAATGAGAAGCAAGATGGCGAGGCTAAACCCCATGGTCTGCAGAGAGGTGACAGATATGGGCACATGCAGGGAAGTGTTGGTTGCACTTGGGCCATTGTCCGGGGCAGGCGACGACTAGGAGTAGTTAGGCATGACATCAATCATGACCTTCATGCCACACACGCAATGGCGAGGGAAGTTACATATGAAATAACGGGTGATGTGATATTGAGGGGTATGACATGATTCCAGAGCTGAGGGTGGCTTCTTAAGGTTGGCGAACATGTTTCGGGACAAATATTGTATAATACAAAAAGAATTTTTATTACTCATCCTCTAAAATGAATATGCAAAACGTGAAGCCTGAATACATACAACGTACGATATAATTACTTGACTATACATGTACACCACATATGCTTGATAGTAACAGTGACTTCTATGGTTTTTTAAGGACGCACTCAAGCCATCAGACCGGCAACGGCAAGCAAGACGGCGAGGCCAAACCCTGTGGCCTCAATAGAGGTGGCGGCTGAGACAGGCACCGGTGGGGGTGCGTTGCTTGCACTAGGGCCGCTGGCCGGGGCCGGCGAGGAAGAGGACGAGCTTGGCACGACATCGATCTTGACCTTCATTCCCCCGGCGCAGTGGCCCGGGAAGCCGCAGAGGAAGTAGCGGGTGCCGGTGGCAGTGAGGGAGACAACATCATTCCCGGAGTTGAGGGTGGCGATGGGGCTGGCGGTGCTGCAGGAGTCGTAGTCGGCCTTGCTGACCTCGAGGACATCGTGTGCCTGAGGAGAGTATTTGAAGATGATTTGGTCGCTGGGGTGAAAGTTCCTGGAAGACGCCCAGGTGCCGTAGTTGGTGCTGAGGTCCCATTGACCACTTGGCTCGCCGACGTTGTAGATTGCCGCCGATGCGGTGCTCAGGATGGCCATCGCGGACACGGCGAGGAGAATGGTTCTCATGGCAGCCATTGTGGTAGAAACTGAAAGATGAGCTAGCAGAGGAGATTGTAAGCCAGGTGCTGTGTTGATCCTTTGAGCGGAGATTGTGTTTTGCTTCTCTAGGTGTCTGTGTCGGGTCCTATATATACAATACAGGCTATGCCCAGGTGGGTTGAAGAAACGTGTGCGGTAGGTGGAAGGCTGGAAGCGTAGAATAGACTACAGATATCTGAATTTTGGACTTTGAATGTTTACGTGGGAACACAAGCAAGCTACGCAGCATGCAGCTACTACTTGGTCATCATAGTCAAACACGTATAGATATATAATACTGTAGATAATAGATCGACGGAAGTTCTGAAGACCGGGCCACGCTGCTGGCCTACTGACTGCTTCACGCGTTGCTTTCCTTTTCTTCAGTATCGACGCGGTCTACGCGATGTTGACTATCACAATCCACGTCCCTGCTCACGTACATCAAGGGTTCGTCGATCAGCATTCAACTCAAACTTCTCTTCTCTCGAAAAAGGAAAACTTTTAACTTCCTTTATTAAATATATCATCTTTACTGCATGAATTTTGCGTTACAACTAACTATATTGCAGCCTTTAGTGATTTATTTTGCACCTTTCAAGTTTCAACGACAAAAGAAGTCACAACCTCCAAATTAAAAGGCAAACGATGAACAAAATTACAATATTCTAATCAAAAAGTAAAGCTTTCATAACATATACAGTAAAGTTAACACGCTTCAAATTACATCCACAAAAAGAAAAGCAAGTTTACAATCGGTAAAATGGAGCTTTCAGCTTGCAAGTTGAGCCGTACAATTGACCCACAGTGCATCATCCTGGATTGCGACATAACATCATCAAGTGAAAAAATATTGTGTGATGTATTATTACACTGAATTAAAGTTTATAAATATCCGCTATGTCTTGCCGGGAATATCTCTCCTCACACGCAAATTTGTAATTAAAATTTCATCACTTTGTGGCGCTTTGAGTAATTCATTCATATGGGGATCCTCTCCTTCGGTGATTGTTCACGGAATACCTAGACATATCATGGTGATGAGGAGTACATTTCATACTAGTGTTGGATAGATTTCTCCGGTCTAATTTCCAGCTTTCATACCACATACAATTATCACAATCAAGAATTAAAGCGTTCATGCCACATTCAATTATCACATTTAAAACTGGTAGAATGGAGCTTTCAGCCTGCAACCAAGTAAATTTATCTAGAATGAAAGGCCATATTTATCTTGGCGGCAACGGTAGAAATTTGTTTTGGATCTCAGGATCTATATCCTCCATGTAACCTATTCCTGAAAAATTCTAAAATAAGTTTTGAAGTGGCAAAAAAATCCGAAAACAATTTCACACGCATGCATTGATGTGTTTGATGCATGTGTAAAATTACATTATGAGATACTTTAACATGTCATTAAAAAGGCAAACACATGTATTTGAAAATACTTGTTTTACTAGAATCAGTCCACAATATATATTTCTTATGAAACATGAGCAACTATTATTGACCACAGATATTATTATAGTTGACGACGATCACTGTGCTTTTCTTGGACAGATTGTACACTGGTGTGTGGTCCTTTGTGTCCGCGATCCAAATCGAGGCACACAACAGGCCTCCGGCGGCACGTTTGTACCGTGCACCTATGCAGAGTGTTCGGCTGCACAGGGGCTCCAAATCAATAGGGCCTCTAATTTTCTATGTAATAGAGTAGTGATAATGACTAATTTAGATCTTATTAATTTAGGTTAACATTATAGTGAACAAATGTAACATTTGTACTTGATATTAAATTAGTACATATAATTAAATCATTCCGAATAAAATATGATTTATAAAAATAATGCTTTGGACACTTGGATCTAGATATATGGATCGTGATAGTCTACGTCATGTCTTCTAGACGGAGTCAATACTGAAGAAAAAGGAAAGGAACGCGTGAAAAGGTCAGCAGGCCAACAACACAGTCCATCTTCACATCCTCAGTCTATGATGACCAAGTACGTACCAGCTGCATGCGTAGCTTGCTTGTGTTCCCATCTACACAACATTCAAAGTCCAAAATCAAGCAGGTACACACACTCGACGCTTCCACCAACCTCACACGTTTCTCCAACCCACCCGGGCATAGCCTGTACAGTATAAATAGGACCCGACACGGCCGCCTAGGAAGCAAACGCATTCTCCGGTCAAGGATCAATACAACACCTCCCTTATAATCTCCTCTGCAAGCTCTGCTTCCATTTCCAACCGCAATGGCTGCAAGGAGAACCATTCTTCTCGCCATGGCTGCCATGGTCATCCTGAGCACGGCGTCTGCGGCAATCTACAATGTGGGCGAGCCGGGCGGCGCATGGGACCTCAGCACCAACTACGGCACTTGGGCGTCCTCTAGAAACTTCCAAACCGGCGACCAGATCGTCTTCAAGTACTCCACCCAGGCACACGACGTCCTCGAGGTCAGCAAGGCCGACTATGACTCATGCAGCACCGCCAGCCCCGTCACCACCTTCAACTTCGGGAATGATGTTGTTACCCTCGCCGCCACCGGCACCCGCTACTTCATCTGCGGTTTCCCTAGTCATTGTGCGGGCGGCATGAAGGTTAAGATTGATGTCATGCCAGGCTCCTCCTCTACATCACCCGCCCCGGCCAGCGGCCCAAGTGCAACCAACGCGCCCCCGCCGACACCTGTCTCCACTGCCACCAATGTGGAGGCCACCGGGTTTGGCCTTGCCGTTTTGCTTGCCGTTGTTGGCCTCATGGCTTGAGTGCATCTCCACATTCGCAGGCACATGTGTACTTTATGTTTAGCTAAGAAATTATTACTAGCAATTATCTGTGTGTATAGCCGAGTAGTTATGTGTATGTTGGACGTATTTGGGCTTTGCGTTTTACTGATTCATTTGGGAGGATTTGTTCATAAGGATTATTTTGGTCTTATACAACATTTGTCCTGAAACACGTTCATTCTAAACCATAAGAGCCCAGACTTTCGTAACATAAACTTGTATTACAGAAAGATATACACATAGATTAGACATGCAATTAGTCTGCCCCGATTGTAAATGAATTGTCCCAAAGAACCAGCTGCCACAAATGGTGAAGAACAATTAGGATGGCCCCGCCCCGAACATACTTGAGCTATAAAAATATACATGCGGCATTGGGTGAAAGTGTTCCATCCTGACATAGATAGGTCATGACCCACGCGGCACGGCGCAGCATTTCACCTCCGGATCCGCCACCTCCATTGGAACCGGATGCTGCTCCTTTTCCTCCTCCTCGTCCTGCTACTCTAGCGAGTCCGGAGGCAGGCCAGCTACGATGCGGGCGGCATGCCTCGCCCCGATTTCCCCCTCAATCCGGAAGCGGCGCTCCGGCGTGAGCATAGCATAGGTCGTCTTCTTTTAGCGGGCCAGGGCGGACGACGAGGGAAGAGGGAGATGGACAAGGAGAGAAATGTGCTCCGACTGGAACAACAGAGAGGGCAGAAGATGTTGTGGCTAGAGTTGGGGACGTCGGCCGGCTCAAATAGCCGGACTTTGGCCTCGGGCGCCGAGCCAAAGTGGCGCCACACGGCGATCGCACCTCACCGGAGGAGAAGCCCGTTGAGCTGTTGGGTTTCACTGCGATTTCCGTGTCGAACCCGGTCGTCAGTCCGACATGACGGATGCGCCTGGATGTTTCAGGCCTATTTGAGGCACCCGTCTGGGTCTTTTTTTTACCACTAACTGACCGGACCATCCGCCCGGACGTATGAGAGGGCTTTAGAGTGTCCGGCTATAGATGTTCTTACCTAGCATAAAGATGCTATGGCATGTAACGACAAATAGTCCAAATAGACCAGAGACTTCTGTCCAACGTTGGTGCGCATGTCCCGTTTCCGTCTCCCGTGTACTTATCCTTTAAGAAAATTGGTACAACCCACTAATCAGATTTGCTTCTAATTTCAAAGCATGCTCAAATTTACCCCTCTACCATCAGTTGCACTTATAGAAATGCCCTTCCGTGCCGTTACCGTCCAGTCAAAGGCCTTTGACCGTTTTCTGGGCGTTTGCTTGACAATTTTGCCCCTTCTTACACGTGGGCCCTAAAAGAGAAAATAAAAACACTCTTTCTCTAGCTTACATGTGGGACTTAATAAATAAAATATAAAAAATAAAGGAAAAAACTCTCCCCTCCCTACCTCACCTGTCTCTCTCTCACCTCCGACGGAGCCAATGCCCCGTCCACGGCGTCGCCGGGGTGTGGCGCCGCACTCGCTCCGACTCCTTCCCTCCCCGTTGCAGTCCCCCATCCCCCGCCCTTCCTCTCCCCCTCCCCCGCCCCTCTTTTCTCTCAGCCGTGCGACGAAATCGTGCTCCATCGGAATCATGGCCGTCCACCCTGGTGCTGTTCGTCGTGCACGCGGCTAACAGGAACCCCACGACTCGTAACGTTGTCCATAGAATCCGCCTGTCCGTCCTCGACTACCACACCGAATGAATTGAAGTATAACGCCCCCAATCATTATGGTTGATATCATCTTCTCCCCCTCTGGTGATGCTTGATCGCGCCCCGATCTCCTCATCTCGCCGTCCCTGTGCTTTCTCTTGGCTGCATCGTCGAGATCTGATGCTTCCAGAACCTGTGGACTCGATGCGGAGCCTTTCATTCCCGAGCCACCATGGCCACGTTGCCTTGCTCCGTCGTCCACCATGGACGAAGAGGTCATCGCTCTGGTGAATCCCAGGCCTCCTGGATCGCGCTAGTGGAATGGCACCGCGTCATGTGCGGAATAAGAGACACCTTTGATGTGTAGTACTAAAAAATAAAATAAGCTTGTTTCAAAGTAAATTTGTTGGTACAAAATGAAATATATGATACACTTTGAAATAGTATTTTTTAACAAACATTATATAATAAGTTTGAATCAATACAAAATCTATAAAAAAACTGAAAATGTGCATGAATCTCAAATAACGACAAAGCACATCTCAATGTAGAAAAATCACTCTCGAGATAGTCCCCACTCATGAGATACTTGTGCACAACTGAATCAATGATGGAATGCAATACTTCAACAGTGACTAGGTTATGGTGTCCTGCGGGTTCTCCTGCGTGGTGCTTCTCTTCCCCTGTCTTTGATCATGTTGTTGTCATTGTTTTTATTTAGGTCGGCCAATTGCAGCGATAGATTGACATCTACTACTCCTGTAAAAGCACGAAGGGCGGAGATCCAAAGTATCTGCACCGTCCAGTAAAGTAATCCAACGATCCACAACCCCCCTATGTTTAGCACCAACCATGTGTGCCCACCAAATCCCGCTGCCACGGAACTGAAAAGAAATTCTGCACACTTATCCTGCCGGCTCCGTACCCAGGATCTTTTAACTGAAACCCATAGATGCTTGTACTTTGTCCTCCTCCCCAGCATTCAAAAAATCACCAAAACTATAGTATTTTGCTCTAAGAACTCTTGCAGTAAGTGATTCGGGTTTCATTAAGACCCTCGAGGCTTGCCTAGCTAGGATAGCCATATTAAACAGTTTAATGTCTTGAAAACCCAACCCTCCACAGAATTTGGGCATCGTCAATGTGCTCCAAGATACCCAGCTAGGCTTTCTCTGTCCTTCCTTGCTGGCCCCCCAAAATTTGCGAATCAAAGAATTGATGTGTTCACATAGACCACGAGGGAGTTTAAAACACGACATCGAGTAAACCCAAACAACTTGTGCAACCAATTTAATTAAGACCTGCTTTCCTCCTGTAGAAAGGAGTTTTTCCATCCATCCTTTGATCTTGCTCCATACCCTGTCTTTCAGAAACTTGAAAGCACTGTTTTTTCTACCACCAACATCAGAGGGCATACCCAAATACATTTCAGAGAGGGACTCATCTATGATGTTTAAAGCATTCTTCACCTCATCACTTAGTGTGTTTGGGCACCCCTTACTGAAGAAAACAGAAGACTTGGACAAGTTTATTCTCTGACTAAAAGCATTGCAGTAACTATCCATTAAAGAAGACACCTCATTTGCTCCAAAAGAACTGGCTTTGACAAACAACAGGCTATCATCCGCGAAGAGAAATGGCTTACGGGCGAAGCCGATGGAGCCACTCGTATTCCATTGAGGTGCGATGATTCATATTTAGTTATTAAGAGGCACGTAATGACCTGGGCTTCAAGCAGAAACATGTATGGAGAAATTGGGTCTCCATGACTGATTCCTCTGGATGATCTGAACTCTTCTAGTTTACCACATTTGAAAAGGACAAAAAAATTGATAGAACTAACCATCCTCATGATTAATGCCACCCATGATGGTGCATATCCCAGTTTGACCATTATAGCCTCCAGATATTCCCATTCAACATGGTCATATGCTTTCATCATGTCTAGTTTCACTGCACAAAAATTATTTTTGGGCCTTGTTCCTCTTCATGAAATGCAGACATTCATATGCAGTGATGTTGTTGTCTGTAATCAGTCTACCTGGGACAAACACTAACTGTTCCTCAGAAATAATGTTAGGTAAGATCTGCTTTAGTCTGTTAGATAAAACCTTGGAAGCAATCTTATATAAGACGTTGCACAGACTTATGGGCCGGAATTGAGATAACTATGTCGAGTCTTTTACCTTTGGAATCAATACTAAGATTTTCTCATTAATTACCTCAGGGCTCTCCTCGCCTTGAATAATGCGAAAAACCACATCAGTGACTCAGCACCACATAGCTCCCAGTGCTGTTGGAAGAAGTGAGCAGCCCGTCCGGGCTAGGAGCCTTCGTTGGGTACATTTGAAAGAGAGCTTTTTAAACCTCCTCGGACGTAAAAGGGGCCATCAAGTTTGCATTCATCGCTGGTGTCATGCTTTTGTGGTTCCAACGAGAGTGGCTAGAGATCGAGAAGGCCTTGTGACGTTTTGACCAAGATTTTCAAATTTTGAACCCAATAATAGCCCTAAAAGTGTAGGCTCATAATTAACAAACCTAGGCACTACAAAGAACAAATTTAACATCAAGCCCATCTATTAGATCCTCAAAATCGATCTAATAGACAAACAGGATAAAAACTCCATTTGCCTGAAAAAAGATAAAAATTCCATGAGATTTTTTATCTCTATGGTGCCTTCTAGTAAATCTTCTGTATCTAAATAGCTAGCTCCCACTAACTATTTCTCTCAACGTGCAAAGATGCCACATCATCGCATAATATGCATGAGAAAAAGGCTCACACCCACTATCATATCTCTCTCAAGATGCAAGCATGCCACTTCATCATGGCATGCATGGAAAAAGACCCATCTTAACATGCAAACATACATGAGGTTTTTCAATTTATTATGCTATATATATTTAATAAACATTTTACAACTATATAGAAATCAAACATAATAAATTATATGTAGTTTTAGTTTTAGCTTTTTATATTATTACTTCTCATATTCATGTTTCATACAACGAATTACATTGAAATATGTTATAAAATATTCTCACAACAACGTGCGGGGTATCATCTAGTTTATAAAGTTGTTACATGGAAGAAAGATCGGGTTCAATATCTTCTAGTCCTCATATTCTTGTGCATATGATAGATAGTTCTAGAAATGACGTTCTACCATGCACAAAATATTCCATGCATGCATCCACATTGTTTCACCGGTTTGGCATTCATGCCACATTTCTAGTCTGAGACAAAATATATGTGGTCACGATATATTACATAATGTTTTATTGGGTCTTTTTTTTCTCATTTAAAAGTTTAATGTTTTGTTGTCTACCAGCAAAAAAGTGCACTTGTTGCAAAATGAATTCGCTGGTACACAATGAAACATCATGATACTCTTTGAAATAACGGGAAAAGGTAACAAAATATCTTACAATAATTTGAAACACCACAGAATTTATCAATATTCTTCTAGAAAACATGGGTGGCACGGATCTCACAATAGCGACGGAACACATCTCAGTGCAGAAAAATCACTATCTAGATAGTTCTCACTCATGCGAACCAATCTTTGCTTGAGATGGTTAGATGGACAGTGGTATCTCAACCCACCAGGGTTCAAATCCTGGTGCTCGCATTTATCCTGGATTTATTTCAAGAATTCGGCGATACACTTTCAGTGGGAGGAGATGTTCCCGTCGACTACGAGTCGCCTACGGTAACTTCGTAAAATCTCAAAATGATATGCCGGCTCAGTCTCTCGAAAGTGTTCATAGGGGTAGGGTGTGCGTGTGTGCGTTCATAAGAGCATCTCCAACAGGCGCCCAACGCGCCGCGCGGTAAAAACGGATTTGGCGCGCGTCCATCGCCTGGTTTGGCGCGGCGCGCAGCGTTTGCTCCAACAACCGCGTTGAAAAGCCGCGCGCGCGCGCAGCTCCAGCAGGCGCCGTAAAATGCAGCGCGCGCTCATTCTACATCGGTGCAACGACATATTTTTTAAATTAAAATTACATAGATAAAAAAAAGATATAAAGATATTTTACATCGGTGCAACGGCATAGATAGATAGATAGTTTGACATAGATAGATAGATAGATACTACTACGGCATAGATAGATAGATAGAAACTACTACGGCATACATAGATAGAAAACTACTCCAAGTCGCTATCATCACTATCATCACCATTATTCTCCTCGGCGGTGTCGTCTGAGGTATCCAGCCAGATGTCCAACCACCGATCATCGTTCGCCGTGAAGAACGACTGGCCACTTGCTGCAATGAGATCGGACTGCGCGTTCGCCAACGCCTTGCGCCGACGCCTGTCCAACCGCGCCTCGCGGCGCCTTAGCGTGTCCTCCTCGCGACGCCTTGCCCAGTAGGCCTGCTCGTAGGCGACGTCCTCCGGGTGGCGGGCGCGCCACTCCGCCATGACCCGCTCGTCCTCCTGGGCGACGAGGAGGCGGCGCTGCCGCTCGGCGTGCTCCGCACGGTCTTGTACTGTGTTCAGACGCGGCGGCGGGGCACGGTCGAGCGCTTGCTGGAGCGTGTAGACATTCTGAAAGTTCATCTGGCCGCGCGGCCGGCCTAGGCGCCACGCCGCCGCGTCGTACGCGCGGCCGGCCTCGCGCGCCGTCCCTTACGTGCCGAGGCCGAGCCGGAGATCGCCGGAGCGTATCTCCGCGTAGTAGCCGCCGTTGGGGCGCAGGCGGACGCCGCGGTAGCCGGACTCTCCTCGGCGGCGCGGCGGCATGGCGTGGCGCTGGGGCGGCGGAGGCACGTCGGTGGCGGGGCGCTGGAGCGGCGCGTGGCACAGAGAGAGTGAGAGAAGAGGAGAAGAGGAGGCGTGAAGAGGCGCGTGGCGCGCGCTGGACTTTATAGGCGCGCCGGAAGCGGCGCGCAAAATATGGCGCGCGAGCTGGCGCCTTTTCGCGCGCGCGCAAGCGTTTCCCGCGCGCGTGGTTTTCCTGCCGCCGCTGGAGCGCGGCAAAACGCTCGGCGCGCGCTAAAGGGTCTGTTTACCGCGCACGCGCCCCGTTTCGCGCGTCCGTTGGAGATGCTCTAAGGATGAGTATATGCGCGTTTATATGAGCGCTTGCGCGTTAAAAAAAAAGATAGTTCCCACTCATGACTTACTCGTACATAAACGCATCAACGATGTCCCTTGATGCAATACGTGCACGATCTCGTGTTTCACGTGGAACAGAGGGAGCAGTAATAATTGAGGTAGTACAACACTCTCGCTCAGAGGATTGATCGAGGAGCTCCAGATCATTCAACTTTACAATGCTGAGAGGCTTAGCACTCGTGTTTTCCGTGAGCTTCTTCTCTTGCCACCTGACGTCTGTTGCTTCCCTAGCTTCCCCTGATGGCCATGGCTTCCTCCAATGCCTAGCCGGCAAGATACCTAGCGAGCTGGTGTACACGCAGAGCTCCAGCAACTTCACCGACGTGCTGTTCTCCTCCATCAAGAACCCCAAGTTCTTCACCACCGCCACGGCGAGGCCGCCGCTCTGCATCGTGACGCCCGGCGACGCCTCCCACGTCCAGGCCGCCGTGGTGTGCGGCCGCAGGCAGGGCGTGCGCCTCCGTGTGCGCAGCGGCGGGCACGACTACGAGGGCCTGTCGTACCGCTCGACGCGGCCGTCCGAGGTGTTCGCGGTGGTCGACCTCGGCGCCAGCCTCCGGGCCGTGCGCGTCGACCGGCTCGAGTCCACGGCCTGGGTCGACTCCGGCGCCACCATCGGGGAGCTGTACTACGCCATCGCGAGGAACAACTCCCGGGTCGCGTTCCCGGCCGGCGAGTGCCCGACGGTCGGCGTGGGCGGCCACTTCAGCGGCGGGGGCATCGGAATGATGACACGCAAGCATGGCCTCGCCGTCGACAAGATCGTCGACGCCAGGCTGGTCAACGCCGACGGGGACCTCCTAGACAGGGCCGGCATGGGGGAGGACCTTTTCTGGGCCATCCGCGGCGGCGGCGGCGGGAGCTTCGGCATCGTGCTCTCGTGGAAAGTCCAGCTCGTGCAGGTCCCGCCGACGGTGACGGTGTTTAACATCGGAAGGACGGTCGACCAGGGCGCCCTGGAAATCCTCACCAGATGGCAGCACGTCGCGCCGTCGCTCCCCAGCGACCTCACCATAAGGGTGATCGTAAAGCAAGGGCAGCAGGCTCTGTTCCAGGCCGTTTACCTCGGCGCGTGCGGCGCGCTGGTGGCGACGATGGACAAGCAGTTCCCGAAGCTGGGCATGACGAGCGCCGACTGCCAGCAGATGACCTGGCTGCAGTCCGCGGCCACGCCCTTCCTCAGCTTCGCCAGCAATGGCACGCTGGAGGAAGTGCTCCTGGACAGGACCGTCTGGACGAGCGCCTTCACCAAGGCCAAGTCCGACTACGTCCTGCGCGCCATCCCAAAGGACGTGTGGAAGGACATCTTCTCCCGCTGGTTCGCCATGGACGGCGCGGGGGACATCATCCTGGAGCCCCACGGCGGGTTCATGGATAGCGTCCCTGCCGCCGCCACGCCATACCCGCACCGGAACGGCGTGCTGTACGTCATCCAGTACATCGCATCCTGGCAGCAGCAGGGTGACGGCGGCGCTGCGGCCAAGAGCTGGATCGACGGCTTATACGACTTCATGGGGCAGCACGTGTGCAAGAATCCGAGGCGGGCGTACGTGAACTTCCGCGACCTGGACATCGGCCAGAACGACGACGACGGCACCTTCGAGAGCGGAAAGGTCTGGGGCGAGCGGTACTTCGTGGGCAACTACCGAAGGCTAGCGGCGGTGAAGGCCGCCGTAGATCCGACGAACTACTTCAGAAACCAGCAGAGCATCCCGCCGCTGATGGAGACGACGACGACGCAAGTGATCTAGCAGAGCTGCATGCATGTGCGAGAGGTATCAGACGAATTAACAGTACGATCTTGATGTGTCTACTACAAGTCGAGATCAGTTTGCTTTCATGAATGAGTTAATTACATAAAACCATCATATTTTGGGCTTCTTCTGCAGAAAACCATCTGGTCTCTAATCATTTGCAAAAATCACCGCATATTCACTAAACTTTTTGTAAAAAGCACTGATCAAATGATTTACCCCGTTTAATCACTTTTTGGCAAGTGAGACCGGAATGTAAGAAGCTGATTTGGCAACATATTAAAACACACACACCTACATCTAAAAGAAAAACGCAATAAGGCCCTCCCCTTGTGGATAACCTTGAGCAGTCCAAATACCCCAAAGCCCTTGACCGCCGGCGCGCTGCTGTCCGGTCGGCGCCGCTCCTCCACTGTCAGACACACCCCTCCTATCGTCGGAGACCATTGTCAGCGCCGCCGCGCCCGTCTTCTTACTCGCGGCGACAAAGAAGTGGCGGGAGGAGCGCCTCCATACTCGCGGCCGCGGGGCCGTTCTCCGCCGCGCGCTCGCTCCACCAGCCATGCCATTTGCCGGAAGCAGCGCAAGTGCGGCTTCTGCTCGGGGCCTTGAAAGCCGGCGGCGCGCCCAGGCCCTGCCGTGGCCGCGCCTCGGCCATCTCTCGAGGACGCCTAGGCCGTTCGACGCCCAGGAGCGTGCTGCCGGCTCCAGGGGAGCAAAGAGGTGCGCCACAACCCTGTCGCCTCCTCTTCGTGGATCCAGGAGCTCACCACCGCCCAGACCGAGCTCCGATGGCCGCCACACCCTGGATCGACGATGTGGCGTGCGCTAGATGACCAGGTGGCGCGGCTCGAGAGCGTGCGAAGGCTCACGGCGACAGTGTGCTGCTGGCCCTCACGCTCGCAAAGACGGTCGGCGCTTGCGGGGACATCTCCTGCGCTGTCACGCGTCTCGCCGGCCGGTGTGTCCCCCCTGTTGCTGCACGCGAGGAAGGAGATGCCCTCCGTGGGGGAGGGGGAGGGGCTTGATTGCTTTCTCTTTTAAGATCCAGTGAGGTATACGTCAATTGGTTGCCAAATCAGCTCCTTACATTCCGGCCCCACTTGTTAGAAAGTGGTTAAACGGGCTAAATCACCTGATTAGTGTTTTTTTGCAAAAAAATTACTAAATGCGCGGTGAGTTTTGCAAATGATTAAGGACCAGGTGGTTTTCTGCAGATGAAGCCCGAAATGTGCTGGTTTTATGCAATTAACTCTTCATGAACAGACAAAACAGAATGTGTTAGGTACTTCGATCTTGATGTGCGTACTACAAGTCGAGATCAGTTTGCTTTCATGAATAGACAAAACAGAATGTGTTAGGTACTTCGATCCTGATGTGCCTACTACAAGTCGAGATCATTGTATTTTGGCTGGTTATCCATCGTGATCGTCGGTACTTCTTGGTTGAAATTTTGGTTGGATTGCGATGATTGTGGCCAGGATGTGCATGCCTATTGAGATGGTAAAGATAAGGCCAGTAGTGGCGCGTTGGGTGCCACGGGCAAAAAGCTAGCTAGCTAGCCTGGGTGTATCGGCTGATCGATGGTACTGGTGAATACGAGTTGTTACGTTCTTGGTTGAAATTTGGTTGATCGTGATGCTTGTGGCCAGGATGTGCATGCCTATTGAGATGGTAACGATAAGGCCAGTCGTGGTGCGTTCTGTGCCACGGGCATTAGTCATAAACTAGGAAAACGTCGCCACGGTTTCATCCCAAACCAAACACGAAGACCCCTAACAAAAACCTAAGACAATTATTTTCACACTGGTGTAAGCCAAGTACGGACCTGAGATCAAACTCGCCACCATCCAGGGCTTTGTGTCGGCGCAGTCTTCTCCGGTGTCCTAGCCCGGACAGGCCGCCATAGAAGCACACCGCACAATAGCTATACGTAAGTTGACTCAATTTACAATCTGTGTAACTCAATTTTGTAGAAGGAAGAACGGTTGGAGGAGGAAGAAAGGTGGAGGTAGAAGAAAGAAGATCGGTCGTTGGATCTTTAAAATGTTGGCGTAAACAATCAGAACTCATGTTCGTCGCATCATCCGACGTCTACTATATAGGGAGCATGGTCAGCGTCTCGGCCTTGATCACCGGACGTGGCAGCGAACGACAAGGCGGTCGTTGTCAATCGTCTTTCCGGCAAAGTACTAGAAGTACAGGAACTCGTGCTCGTGGTTGTGATGGTCGAGCGTGCGCTTTGTGGATCTCACCTCCTTTTGGTTCCCGATCTCGAAGGGCAACTTGGCGTGGTCACCGGTTCGTCGGACCTCCCATGTCCAAGGAAGACGGACATGCCGCGTCCAAGGAATATAAGGGTGATACAAGTTGGTAATTTGCTTGTGAGTTCTAATCATCATTGGTTCTTCATTGCAATAGTATACGTGTTTCCAATGTTTTGCTTGTATCGATATTGGCTTGCTTGTGAATCGACAGACAGACATAGATTATGAAACACAAGTATATATTCTTCATTGCAAGAGTATACGTGAAACGAAAAGGAACGTAAGGGCAATACACATTGGTAATTTGCCCCTGACATTAGGTTTATTCAACAATCAAAACTCATGTTCCGTCGCATGATCTGACGTCTACTGGATAGGGAGCACGGTCGGCGTCTCGGCCTTGATCATGCGGACGTGGCAGCGGACGACAAGTGGGTCATCGTCAAGTCCTTCTTTCCTTGACAAATCGATTGTGATCCAACAAATCCATCGATCGCGCTCTTGCGCGGCCTTCGGGAATATCCAAGACCTTAACATTTTGAAGCTGGCACCCTAAAGTTTTCGTTTTCTTACAAATTTTGACAAGTCGGGAAAATTTTCACTAAAAATTTCGGCAGCATAAGACGTTGTGAAGAATCAGATCTCTTGTTGTATTTCGTATTTCACATGCCATTGCCACAAAAAAAGATTACTCCACAGCCGGACAGCCCGCCTGCTCGAATTCTTCATTCATTTTACTTGACCACGAACTTGGCAGATCTCATGACAACATCATGCTAGCACACTATCATCGTAGTATTACTGTTATCATCTACATTTCTCATATGTTTGTGTAATTGCTAGAAATATGTGCATACATATTGTGACCTTATGATTTTCTCTTGTACACATGAGCTCTAATCCTCATTGGTTGTTGTTAAATCGACGAACAATCTAGATTACACAGCTATATAGGTTCTTCGTTGCAAGACTAATACAGTATACGTAGAAACAAAAAGGAACGTAAAGGCGATACATGGTGTCAACTTTTCCTAATTTGCACATGACTTTTGGTTTGTACATTACTCAGAATTAATCTTGATCCGTCCATTAAGAAGGTGGGGTAGTGGCACTTGGCGGCTCCTCGGTAGGCGGTAGGGAGCAAGACGAGACAAAGACGACGGCTGAATTCCGCTTCGAGGTCATCGGCCTCACGGGGCCCGGCAAAGCGGAGCGCTTGAGGCACACGTTCAATTATGACAAACCCACACACGGGTCGCGCTGCCTGGTGCACACGAGCAACCCGCTGGTCGAACAGATGGACAACGATGATGACTGCCTGGTCATCCGCGGCCACATCCGAGTGATCGAGACTACTACCGCAAGGTTGCACCCTACCATGGGGCCGCCGACCGCCATCGCCGTCCCATCTTCCGGCGGGGTGAAACACCATCTCAAGGTGCCCGTTAAATGGTTAAGAATCCTTGATCGACTTCTATAAAGCACTGGTCAAATTGCAGTTATGAATTTGGCACATCTGATGACAAAAATCATGCTAGCATCCTAGCACACTATCATATCGTTATTATTTTCATTTGGATTTGTAATACTTCTTCCGTTCATTTTTGTAAGTCGTTTCAGACAATTCAAAATAGGCTGTTTTGCACATTGTTTGAAATGCCTTCAAGATCTTTAAAAGTGAACAGAGGGAGTAGTATGTTATTACAGAATTGCTAGGAATACCCCGACATATATATTGTGACATTTTGATTTTCTCCAAGAAATAGAGGAAACTCCTATACATATTGGTTGTTACCGGGCAGCTGCATGTGAGATTAAGCACAGCCAAAATAAGAGTCTTCACGTTCACGAAAAAGAACGTAGGAGTACTAATTTGCAACTGAGTTTTAGTTTATTCATCGATCAAAACTACTCCCTCCGTTCTTAAAAGAGTGTACTTCCAACTTTGTTGGAGGGTCAAACTATATCAAAGTTTGACCGAGTTTGTGCAAAAATATATCAATACTTGTGAAATCAAAAAGGTATATGACGAAAATATAGTTTATCATGAATCTAATGCTACTAATTTGATGGCATAAATGTTGGTCTATTATTGTATAAATACGGTCAAACATAAAAAATTTGACTTTCCAACTAAGTTGAAAGTATACTTTTTTAAGAATGGAGGGAGTACGCATCTTGATCCGTCCCATCAGAAGGTGGGATGGTGACGGTCGGTGGATCCTCGGTATTGACCAAGTTAGCCTTCGGAGCCTTGATCACGCGGAGGTGGCATCGTATGATGAGGCGGTCGCCGTCGATTATTGCATCCTCCGGAGAGTACGTGAAGTAGGGGACCTCGTGCTCGGGCTGGTCATGGTGGAACTTGTGCTCCGCCTTGGCAAAATACTCCAAGATAATGTGCTGGTCGACCTCGAAACTGAATTTGACGGTAGTCGTCAGCTCGTCGGACCTCCCGTGGCAGAGGCAGATGGTCATGTGGTACTTGCTGTCATCACAGTGCCCGTTGGGGTACACCTTGATGTACACCTTCGTGATAGTCAAAGAAATTATCGAGTGGCTGCGCGCGTCCTACGTGAGGATTGAAGGGCCGTCAAGTTGTTCGGATCTGAAGCAAACGGCCGACCAGTAGGAAATTAGTTTTCTCGTAATCTTAATATCAACATTAATCAAGGAAATTATATTACTATCAAACTAGACGTGCAGGTACACGATTACTGGTATTACTAATCAACCAAAACGCACATTCCCTGACTTAATCATAGTACATGTCGCTCTATACTAGAGTGGGAACCACTGTATGGTAAGGTGGCGAACCGGGTCAGCCCTTGGCGCGGGCGGTTCATGTCCTCGGTTGCTAGGCTCATCCTAACGAATACTAGTCTCTCCATGCTCCCCATGTTTACCATGGGCATGTTCCTTCTAGCGGACGACGTCCATGCCAAGCTTGACACCCCCCGATCCAAGTTTTTTTTGGAAGGAACTGGATCCAAAAAGAAATACCACTTAGTAAAGTGGGCTGCGATTTGTAGGCCTAAGAAATATGGCGGCCTTGGGATTATAAACTCTAAGCTCATGAACGTAGCTCTTCTCGCAAAGTGGCTTTGGAAACTTGCCCAAAATGAGCAGGGGCTTTGGGCGGATATCCTTCGAGAAAAATACTTCCCCGACGAGAATTTCCTCACCTCCATGCCAAAGGGTCGGCATTCTGGAATGGGATCCAGGCTGTCAAACCGGCCTTCGCGGTCGGAGCTAAGCTCTGCATTAATGATGGCAGATCTACTCGCTTTTGGCTTGACCACCGGTTCGGTCAGGAGCCGTTGTGGCGTAGTCACACCTCCTTATACCAACTTGCCACATAGATATCCTCGTTGCTGATGCGCTCAGAACCACCCCGCCAGCCATAACTTTCAAAATGCCTCTCTCTGATGCCGAACGAGCTGGTTGGGACGAGCTATGTGGTGCCCTTGCGGTAGTGCCGTTGCGCCCCGGGGCTGATTCGGTCTCTTGGTCCCTCACGAGCTCGCGGGAATTCTCGATGAAGTCACTGTACAATAAGCTGACGGCGGGGCCGGCACTGGACATAGCAAGAGGGCTATGGAAAGTGACCACCCCCTCAAAATTAAAGTTTTTTTTGACAAATGTTCCGCGACCGACTCCCGTCCTCTAACAATATAGCAAAACGGAACGGGCCGTCCAATGGCGATTGTGTGATGTGTGGTGCACATGAGGATGCAAACCATATCTTCTTCAATTGCCATCTTCCTTGGTCGCGTGAGATCCGATGAGACAGAGACGATGGCCGAATTCCACTTCGAGGTCATCGGCCTCGCGGGGGCTGGTGAAGCGGAGCACCTGAGGCACACGTTCGACCAAGATAACCCCACGCATGGGTCCCCGTTCCTGCTGAAGACGAGCGACCTCACACTAGTTGAACAGATTGACAGCAACAACGATCGCCTCATCATCCGTTGCCACCTCCGAGTGATCAATACGACCACCGCAAGGTTGCCCCCTACCACGGAGCCGCCGGCTGCCATCGCAGTCCCACCTTCCAATAGGTTGAAGTACCATCTCATATTCCAACATATAATTATTGGACCATACACATATATAGTTACTGGTAATAACTACTTGACTATACATAAAATACACATGTGTGTGGGGCTGTGCAAATGAATTCAAGCAATGAGAAGCAAGATGGCGAGGCTAAACCCCATGGTCTGCAGAGAGGTGACAGATATGGGCACATGCAGGGAAGTGTTGGTTGCACTTGGGCCATTGTCCGGGGCAGGCGACGACTAGGAGTAGTTAGGCATGACATCAATCATGACCTTCATGCCACACACGCAATGGCGAGGGAAGTTACATATGAAATAACGGGTGATGTGATATTGAGGGGTATGACATGATTCCAGAGCTGAGGGTGGCTTCTTAAGGTTGGCGAACATGTTTCGGGACAAATATTGTATAATACAAAAAGAATTTTTATTACTCATCCTCTAAAATGAATATGCAAAACGTGAAGCCTGAATACATACAACGTACGATATAATTACTTGACTATACATGTACACCACATATGCTTGATAGTAACAGTGACTTCTATGGTTTTTTAAGGACGCACTCAAGCCATCAGACCGGCAACGGCAAGCAAGACGGCGAGGCCAAACCCTGTGGCCTCAATAGAGGTGGCGGCTGAGACAGGCACCGGTGGGGGTGCGTTGCTTGCACTAGGGCCGCTGGCCGGGGCCGGCGAGGAAGAGGACGAGCTTGGCACGACATCGATCTTGACCTTCATTCCCCCGGCGCAGTGGCCCGGGAAGCCGCAGAGGAAGTAGCGGGTGCCGGTGGCAGTGAGGGAGACAACATCATTCCCGGAGTTGAGGGTGGCGATGGGGCTGGCGGTGCTGCAGGAGTCGTAGTCGGCCTTGCTGACCTCGAGGACATCGTGTGCCTGAGGAGAGTATTTGAAGATGATTTGGTCGCTGGGGTGAAAGTTCCTGGAAGACGCCCAGGTGCCGTAGTTGGTGCTGAGGTCCCATTGACCACTTGGCTCGCCGACGTTGTAGATTGCCGCCGATGCGGTGCTCAGGATGGCCATCGCGGACACGGCGAGGAGAATGGTTCTCATGGCAGCCATTGTGGTAGAAACTGAAAGATGAGCTAGCAGAGGAGATTGTAAGCCAGGTGCTGTGTTGATCCTTTGAGCGGAGATTGTGTTTTGCTTCTCTAGGTGTCTGTGTCGGGTCCTATATATACAATACAGGCTATGCCCAGGTGGGTTGAAGAAACGTGTGCGGTAGGTGGAAGGCTGGAAGCGTAGAATAGACTACAGATATCTGAATTTTGGACTTTGAATGTTTACGTGGGAACACAAGCAAGCTACGCAGCATGCAGCTACTACTTGGTCATCATAGTCAAACACGTATAGATATATAATACTGTAGATAATAGATCGACGGAAGTTCTGAAGACCGGGCCACGCTGCTGGCCTACTGACTGCTTCACGCGTTGCTTTCCTTTTCTTCAGTATCGACGCGGTCTACGCGATGTTGACTATCACAATCCACGTCCCTGCTCACGTACATCAAGGGTTCGTCGATCAGCATTCAACTCAAACTTCTCTTCTCTCGAAAAAGGAAAACTTTTAACTTCCTTTATTAAATATATCATCTTTACTGCATGAATTTTGCGTTACAACTAACTATATTGCAGCCTTTAGTGATTTATTTTGCACCTTTCAAGTTTCAACGACAAAAGAAGTCACAACCTCCAAATTAAAAGGCAAACGATGAACAAAATTACAATATTCTAATCAAAAAGTAAAGCTTTCATAACATATACAGTAAAGTTAACACGCTTCAAATTACATCCACAAAAAGAAAAGCAAGTTTACAATCGGTAAAATGGAGCTTTCAGCTTGCAAGTTGAGCCGTACAATTGACCCACAGTGCATCATCCTGGATTGCGACATAACATCATCAAGTGAAAAAATATTGTGTGATGTATTATTACACTGAATTAAAGTTTATAAATATCCGCTATGTCTTGCCGGGAATATCTCTCCTCACACGCAAATTTGTAATTAAAATTTCATCACTTTGTGGCGCTTTGAGTAATTCATTCATATGGGGATCCTCTCCTTCGGTGATTGTTCACGGAATACCTAGACATATCATGGTGATGAGGAGTACATTTCATACTAGTGTTGGATAGATTTCTCCGGTCTAATTTCCAGCTTTCATACCACATACAATTATCACAATCAAGAATTAAAGCGTTCATGCCACATTCAATTATCACATTTAAAACTGGTAGAATGGAGCTTTCAGCCTG
Source organism: Triticum urartu (assembly GCF_056163025.1). NCBI lineage: Eukaryota > Viridiplantae > Streptophyta > Magnoliopsida > Poales > Poaceae > Triticum > Triticum urartu. The sequence goes on along the minus strand of NC_141874.1, from coordinate 737,471,917 downwards.
CAACCAAGTAAATTTATCTAGAATGAAAGGCCATATTTATCTTGGCGGCAACGGTAGAAATTTGTTTTGGATCTCAGGATCTATATCCTCCATGTAACCTATTCCTGAAAAATTCTAAAATAAGTTTTGAAGTGGCAAAAAAATCCGAAAACAATTTCACACGCATGCATTGATGTGTTTGATGCATGTGTAAAATTACATTATGAGATACTTTAACATGTCATTAAAAAGGCAAACACATGTATTTGAAAATACTTGTTTTACTAGAATCAGTCCACAATATATATTTCTTATGAAACATGAGCAACTATTATTGACCACAGATATTATTATAGTTGACGACGATCACTGTGCTTTTCTTGGACAGATTGTACACTGGTGTGTGGTCCTTTGTGTCCGCGATCCAAATCGAGGCACACAACAGGCCTCCGGCGGCACGTTTGTACCGTGCACCTATGCAGAGTGTTCGGCTGCACAGGGGCTCCAAATCAATAGGGCCTCTAATTTTCTATGTAATAGAGTAGTGATAATGACTAATTTAGATCTTATTAATTTAGGTTAACATTATAGTGAACAAATGTAACATTTGTACTTGATATTAAATTAGTACATATAATTAAATCATTCCGAATAAAATATGATTTATAAAAATAATGCTTTGGACACTTGGATCTAGATATATGGATCGTGATAGTCTACGTCATGTCTTCTAGACGGAGTCAATACTGAAGAAAAAGGAAAGGAACGCGTGAAAAGGTCAGCAGGCCAACAACACAGTCCATCTTCACATCCTCAGTCTATGATGACCAAGTACGTACCAGCTGCATGCGTAGCTTGCTTGTGTTCCCATCTACACAACATTCAAAGTCCAAAATCAAGCAGGTACACACACTCGACGCTTCCACCAACCTCACACGTTTCTCCAACCCACCCGGGCATAGCCTGTACAGTATAAATAGGACCCGACACGGCCGCCTAGGAAGCAAACGCATTCTCCGGTCAAGGATCAATACAACACCTCCCTTATAATCTCCTCTGCAAGCTCTGCTTCCATTTCCAACCGCAATGGCTGCAAGGAGAACCATTCTTCTCGCCATGGCTGCCATGGTCATCCTGAGCACGGCGTCTGCGGCAATCTACAATGTGGGCGAGCCGGGCGGCGCATGGGACCTCAGCACCAACTACGGCACTTGGGCGTCCTCTAGAAACTTCCAAACCGGCGACCAGATCGTCTTCAAGTACTCCACCCAGGCACACGACGTCCTCGAGGTCAGCAAGGCCGACTATGACTCATGTAGCACCGCCAGCCCCGTCACCACCTTCAACTCCGGGAATGATGTTGTTACCCTCGCCGCCACCGGCACCCGCTACTTCATCTGCGGTTTCCCTAGTCATTGTGCGGGCGGCATGAAGGTTAAGATTGATGTCATGCCAGGCTCCTCCTCTACATCACCCGCCCCGGCCAGCGGCCCAAGTGCAACCAACGCGCCCCCGCCGACACCTGTCTCCACTGCCACCAATGTGGAGGCCACCGGGTTTGGCCTCGCCGTTTTGCTTGCCGTTGTTGGCCTCATGGCTTGAGTGCATCTCCACATTCGCAGGCACATGTGTACTTTATGTTTAGCTAAGAAATTATTACTAGCAATTATCTGTGTGTATAGCCGAGTAGTTATGTGTATGTTGGACGTATTTGGGCTTTGCGTTTTACTGATTCATTTGGGAGGATTTGTTCATAAGGATTATTTTGGTCTTATACAACATTTGTCCTGAAACACGTTCATTCTAAACCATAAGAGCCCAGACTTTCGTAACATAAACTTGTATTACAGAAAGATATACACATAGATTAGACATGCAATTAGTCTGCCCCGATTGTAAATGAATTGTCCCAAAGAACCAGCTGCCACAAATGGTGAAGAACAATTAGGATGGCCCCGCCCCGAACATACTTGAGCTATAAAAATATACATGCGGCATTGGGTGAAAGTGTTCCATCCTGACATAGATAGGTCATGACCCACGCGGCACGGCGCAGCATTTCACCTCCGGATCCGCCACCTCCATTGGAACCGGATGCTGCTCCTTTTCCTCCTCCTCGTCCTGCTACTCTAGCGAGTCCGGAGGCAGGCCAGCTACGATGCGGGCGGCATGCCTCGCCCCGATTTCCCCCTCAATCCGGAAGCGGCGCTCCGGCGTGAGCATAGCATAGGTCGTCTTCTTTTAGCGGGCCAGGGCGGACGACGAGGGAAGAGGGAGATGGACAAGGAGAGAAATGTGCTCCGACTGGAACAACAGAGAGGGCAGAAGATGTTGTGGCTAGAGTTGGGGACGTCGGCCGGCTCAAATAGCCGGACTTTGGCCTCGGGCGCCGAGCCAAAGTGGCGCCACACGGCGATCGCACCTCACCGGAGGAGAAGCCCGTTGAGCTGTTGGGTTTCACTGCGATTTCCGTGTCGAACCCGGTCGTCAGTCCGACATGACGGATGCGCCTGGATGTTTCAGGCCTATTTGAGGCACCCGTCTGGGTCTTTTTTTTACCACTAACTGACCGGACCATCCGCCCGGACGTATGAGAGGGCTTTAGAGTGTCCGGCTATAGATGTTCTTACCTAGCATAAAGATGCTATGGCATGTAACGACAAATAGTCCAAATAGACCAGAGACTTCTGTCCAACGTTGGTGCGCATGTCCCGTTTCCGTCTCCCGTGTACTTATCCTTTAAGAAAATTGGTACAACCCACTAATCAGATTTGCTTCTAATTTCAAAGCATGCTCAAATTTACCCCTCTACCATCAGTTGCACTTATAGAAATGCCCTTCCGTGCCGTTACCGTCCAGTCAAAGGCCTTTGACCGTTTTCTGGGCGTTTGCTTGACAATTTTGCCCCTTCTTACACGTGGGCCCTAAAAGAGAAAATAAAAACACTCTTTCTCTAGCTTACATGTGGGACTTAATAAATAAAATATAAAAAATAAAGGAAAAAACTCTCCCCTCCCTACCTCACCTGTCTCTCTCTCACCTCCGACGGAGCCAATGCCCCGTCCACGGCGTCGCCGGGGTGTGGCGCCGCACTCGCTCCGACTCCTTCCCTCCCCGTTGCAGTCCCCCATCCCCCGCCCTTCCTCTCCCCCTCCCCCGCCCCTCTTTTCTCTCAGCCGTGCGACGAAATCGTGCTCCATCGGAATCATGGCCGTCCACCCTGGTGCTGTTCGTCGTGCACGCGGCTAACAGGAACCCCACGACTCGTAACGTTGTCCATAGAATCCGCCTGTCCGTCCTCGACTACCACACCGAATGAATTGAAGTATAACGCCCCCAATCATTATGGTTGATATCATCTTCTCCCCCTCTGGTGATGCTTGATCGCGCCCCGATCTCCTCATCTCGCCGTCCCTGTGCTTTCTCTTGGCTGCTTCGTCGAGATCTGATGCTTCCAGAACCTGTGGACTCGATGCGGAGCCTTTCATTCCTGAGCCACCATGGCCACGTTGCCTTGCTCCGTCGTCCACCATGGACGAAGAGGTCATCGCTCTGGTGAATCCCAGGCCTCCTGGATCGCGCCTTCGTCAAATAAGTGAGCGTTTTCTCACGTTCTTGAGTCTGCTCCCCCTCTGTATTGTAGCTTGCCCATGCGTAACACCTTGCGCCGTTTCCACGGGACCTTGTCGCCGGCGAGCTTCCCGGCTGCTCTGCGAACTCCTAGTGCCCTTGTCGAGCACCTCGCGACCCCGCCTTGCTTCTGGACCATTCGCAGCTCCCCCTCGCGTGCTCCCTCATAGTCTCAAATCTCAAGCTGACCCCGGAGTGCCGGTGCTTGCCGGAGTTCAAACTCCGTCATGTACATGAAAGGTGGGCCCGAGCTTGTTACTTATATTAGGGATAAACCATTTTATTATAGTTCTTAACGACCCTATTAGAGCCGCTGACTAGTTGGCCCACCCCTGAAATAATTAAGTGAATAACATTTTATAAATTGATATTTTTTTCATTTCGGTCCCACGTGTAAGTGAGACAAGCAAAGAGAGGAAGAGAGAGAGAACTTATACTTTTTATTTTTCTGTGAGTGGGTCCCACACGTCAGTGACGTATGGAGGGAGGGATAGAAATGTCCAAAAAATGCCCCGTTGACGGTCAAAGGCCTTTGACTTAACGGTAACGACATGGAAGGGCATTTCTATAAGTGCAACTAACGGCAGAGGGGCAAATTTGAGCATGCTTCGAAATTAGGGGCAAATCTAAGTAGTGGGTTCAAGTTAGGGGTAGAAATGGAAATGTCCCTTTCATAAATGTAACGATGATGCGATGCATGATCCTCCATGGTTTTTTAAAATTGAAATCTTTTTATAAGTTGCCTAAAACTGTTTCTCTCTTTGTTGTTTTATTTATTCATCACCTAACATTACTCCCCATTTCTCTCCAGATTTATATGGTCAATGTACATGGTAAATGGCCAGTGTGTGGTGAGCTTGTATAATGAATTTCTATCTGGTAAATGCTGGTTACTGGGTAGGTATAATGTTGTCTTTGGTGGGTGTGTGGATTTTTGTTCCTTCCAGATTACTTGATATAGGCTACTTGGTAAATGTTTACTGAGTCATTTTTCGTTTAAGCTACATCTGTCATTTTTCGTTTACGTCAGCAGGTGAAACCACCGTTTATTATTACTTGTATCACGAGACTGGAGTTATCTCAAAACTACTTAAACTCCATCTCCTTTACCATAAAAAAATTACTTCATGTACGTTGAAGATTATTGAGCATCAAGACTTAAATAAACATCATGGTACAAGAAAAGCCGAGCAAATTGGAAAAATCAAACTTGGATGTTGGATCTCTGACTTTGGAAAAATATAAATATAGAAAAGTAATGAAATTCAGTTTTTTTTGTTTCTATGTATTTTAACATATTGATTAGTAGTTCCGGAAAAGGCTTTCGCCCTGCTTTATATATAAAGCAATGACCAACAGCAACCCGATACAAACACACCCCCACAACACACGCACACACCCAAGACAATATACAAGGCGCTGAGCGCAACAATACCACCCTAAGCACACAAGAGCAGCCGGGGTCCTCGACCGTGAACACGCCACCGCGAAGAGATGAAGCCGCATATGATGAACCGTGGGCTCCAAAGCGATGCCTTCAGGAAGGATACGACACCGGAGTGCCGCCACCGCCCGACCCGAGGGTCAGAGTTTCCCTGGAGCGACACGACGGGCAATGAGAGCCGCGACGACGCCTTCAAGAAGGGAACGAGCTTCGCCGCCACCGGACCGTCCGAAGATAGAACAGGTTTTCACCCCGGCCAACACTCACCACCATCGAACGCCACACCCCCGCAACCACGCCGCCCACACGGCCATGGTCACTGGGCAGCACCGAGCCACGAGCTCTGCCCCTGAGCATCGCGCATCCATCCCCAGGGCCGCCACCCTGGCATCCAAGACCTAGACACTGAAGGAAATATGCCCTAGAGGCAATAATAAAGTTATTATTTATTTCCTTATATCATGATAAATGTTTATTATTCATGCTAGAATTGTATTAACCAGAAACATAATACATGTGTGAATACATAGACAAACAGAGTGTCACTAGTATGCCTCTACTTGACTAGCTCGTTAATCAAAGATGGTTATGTTTCCTAACCATGGACAAAGAGTTGTCATTTGATTAACGGGATCACATCATTAGTTGAATGATCTGATTGACATGACCCATTCCATTAGCTTAGCACCCGATCGTTTAGTATGTTGCTATTGCTTTCTTCATGACTTATACATGTTCCTATGACTATGAGATTATGTAACTCCCGTGTGCCGGAGGAACACTTTGTGTGCTACCAAACGTCACAACGTAACTGGGTGATTATAAAGGTTCTCTACAGGTGTCTCCAAAGGTACATGTTGGGTTGACGTATTTCAAGATTAGGATTTGTCACTCCGATCGTCGGAGAGGTATCTCTGGGCCCTCTCGGTAATGCACATCACTTAAGCCTTGCAAGCAATGCAACTAATGAGTTAGTTGCGAGATGATGTATTATGGAACGAGTAAAGAGACTTGCCGGTAACGAGATTGAACTAGGTATTGGATACCGACGATCGAATCTCGGGCAAGTAACATACCGATGACAAAGGGAACAACGTATGTTGTTATGCGGTCTGACCCATAAAGATCTTCGTAGAATATGTAGGAGCCAATATGGGCATCCAGGTCCCGCTATTGGTTATTGACCGGAGACGTGTCTCTGTCATGTCTACATTGTTCTCGAACCCGTAGGGTCCGCACGCTTAAGGTTTCGATGATAGTTATATTATGAGTTTATATGTTTTGATGTACCGAAGGTTGTTCAGAGTCCCGAATGTGATCACGGACATGACGAGGAGTCTCGAAATGGTCGAGACATAAAGATTGATATATTGGAAGCCTATGTTTGGATATCGGAAGTGTTCCGGGTGAAATCGGGATTTTACCGGAGTACCGGGAGGTTACCGGAACCCCCCGGGAGCTATATGGGCCTTAGTGGGCCTTAGTGGAAAAGAGAAGGGGGCAACCCAAGATGGGCCGCGCGCCCCTCCCCTCCCTTGGTCCGAATAGGACAAGGAGAGGGGGCCGGCCCCCTCTCTCTTTTCCCCCCTCCGCGAATCCTATTCCAACTAGGATTGGGGGGGGAATCCTACTCTCAGAGGGAGTAGGACTCCTCCTGGCGCGCCTCTCCTAGGCCGGCCGCACCCCCCCCCCCTTGATCCTTTATATACGGAGGCAGGGGAACCCCAGAGACACACAAGTTGATCCACGTGATCTTATTCTTAGCCGTGTGCGGCGCCCCCTGCCACCATAGTCCTCAGTAATATTGTAGCGGTGCTTAGGCGAAGCCCTGCGACATTAGTACATCAAGATCGTCACCACGCCGTCGTGCTGACGGAACTCTTCCCCGCCACTTTGCTGGATCGGAGTCCGGGGATCGTCATCGAGCTGAACGTGTGCTAAAACTCGGAGGTGCCGTAGTTTCGGTGCTTGATCGGTCGGGCCGTGAAGATGTATGACTACATCAACCAAACGCTTCCGTTGTCGATCTACAAGGGTACGTAGATCACACTCTCCCCTCGTTGCTATGCATCACCATGATCTTGCGTGTGCGTAGGAAAATTTTGAAATTACTACGTTACCCAACAGACACCACCTCCCCCGTGTCCCACTGCTACCCCAACCAACCTAGGGGTCCCCCAACGCCGAGACCCAATAGGCCGGCCAAAGAAGCCTCCATCGACCCGTCCTGCGGCACCGGGCGCAAGACGAGCTTGGTCCTGCTGCCCGGTGCGAGACGAGCTCGGTCCTGCTGTCGGGCGTGAGACGAGAGCGGTCCTGCTGCCGGGCGTGAGACGAGCTCGTCCTTCTGCCGGGCGCGAGACGAGCTCCGTCCTGCAGCCCCGGGCGCGAGACGGGCGATGGACCGTAGCCGGGAAAGAACCACTCCTTCGACGAATATAGCGCGGGGCAATGAGAAGAGGCATCGAAGGCCAACCCAGGCCACCCACGGACCGCCGACGCCGGAGATGACCAGCCGCCGCCGTGACACGATCCATACCACGGCCATGAGCCACCACCACGCCGCGGCAGCCCATATCCCCGCCGAGACTCCGAGGGACAGCCCCAAACCGCCCACCGATGGCCATGGGCCAGATCCCAGCTGATTTGGCCGACAATCGCCGCCGCCCCCTCACGAAGACCACCGCCACCACCACCCGCATCGACCGCACGGGCGATGCCGCAGCCACCACCAGATCTACAGCCTCCGTGCCCGTACAGCTATGCCCCGCCACCAGCGCACCAGCCGGCACGCCTCACCACGCTAGAGGCCGGCCCAGCCTAGCCGGACACCGCCCCCAGCCCGCGCCGCCGCGGCCCGCAACCCTTGTCGTCGGGATCTGACGAGGAAGCCTCGAAGCAGCCAGCCACCTCGCCCGCCCCACGCCCAAGCCCGCGCCTCTAGAATCACGCAGTCGTCGCCGCTCCGCCGCACGACCGCGCCACCGGCACGCCGCCCGGGTCGCCGTCGCGCCGTCCCGCACGAACTCGCGCTCCTCACCGCGGCCCTGCGTCCCACGCCGTCGGAAGCCATGGGAGAAGGGGAAGAAGGCCCCGCCGCCACCCACGCCAGCCGGGCTTCGCCCGTCGGCGCACTCCGGTGGCGGCAGGTGGGAGGAAAGGTTGGGGGAGGGTCGTTGGCCGGCAGCGGCTAGGGTTTGCCCTGCCGCCCACGAGAGCAGCACGGGCGAGAGAGAGGAAAGTCTTACGCTAGTGTTGTACGAGAGAGAGGAAAGTCTTATTGATTAGTAGTGGAGGTCGTGCGTTGCACATGCACACTTACTGTAGTGTTGTACGGTTGGTCGGGCAAGGGAACCCGGTTGTATTTTAACATATTCTTATTCATTATCTAAACCATTTTTTTACAGTCTAGGATGATGCAAAGTGAGTCATTTGTTCCGCTGAATTTTCGCGGGCTGAATACACCATTTTACCAATTTCAAATTTCATAAATGTGTGATACAAAAGCATTACTTCTTGAGTTTAATGTCAGACTTCTCTGCCATAAATATATTCTGCTTTTAGGAGAGTTGTGATTTTTGTTTCTTGAAATTTAAAAGCTGCAATTTTAATTAGTTGTGAATTTGTGATCCAGCTGGAAATCAGGTGGTTGAAAGCTGACAATTTTAACAGAGGAAGTTAAAGGCTTTTTTTAGAGGGAGTTGAAATGCAGCTGGGCACTTGGATCTACGTCACAAGGTATGTGGATTGTGGTAGTCTACTTTATGTCTTGTAAACCACGTCAATACTGGAGGAAAAGGAAAGGAAACGCGTGAAAGGTCAGCAGGCCAACAACACAGCCCGGTCTTCAGATGTTCAGTCAATCGATGATTATCTTAGGCCAACTCCATCACGCGATCCTATCCTATCCGGCTCCATTCGTTTGGGGTAAAACGGACAAAGGAGGTGGCCCAACGTGCGACGGTCCGGACCCATCTTATCCATTTTGTGTCCGAGCTGACCCATTTCGAGCGCAAATTTGCGCCGGGTTTGGGTCGCGACGGACACCAAACGGACGCGCGTCTCGTCCGCGTCGGGGCCGCGTAGCAGGCGGCCACCTACCTTCCACCCGCCCACATCAATGCACATGAGCGGGCGGCCCCACCTGTCATCCACACGTCGAACGGTCGCCGTCCTTCTTTAAGTGGGAAGCGTGGACGGGTCGTCGTCCACACTGCCCCACGCCACCCCGCGGCCTCCTCGAAACCCGACAGCCCCAGTCCCAAAACCCTAACCAACACCTCGCCGGCTGGCCGCCCGCAGCAATGGGCCTCTGGAAGTCCGGCAGCAAAGGCAAGCACAACCGCGAGGCTGGTTCCTCGTCGGGACGCCGCCGCGGCTCGCCATCGCCACCACGCCGGGCCCCCGTGCCGCCCGCCTTCTCTATCGCGCCCACTTCCGCCGGCGACCGCGACCGGCATTACGTCCGCTCGTCGGTGTGCCGCCGTTATTAGGAGACGAGGACGCCGCTCCCCTGGAGCAACGTCCATCTCCCCAATAACTGGCATCTCTCCGCCGACTGGGTCCCGATCCCGCCGGTCCCGACGAGCGGCCGTGCGAGCGAGAAGGAGATCGAGCGCCGCCGCCGCCTCCTCCCCGACGACCTCTTCTACGACCCCAGGTACGCCCCCGACTCCGGGCTCTGGGACACCTGGTTTCGTGACGAGCACGACACCAGGCGCGCGACCTTCTTCGCCGGCACGTCGACGGGGCCGCGGCGGCCACGACAGGAGCGCGCAACGCCTGCTCCCTAGGAGCGCGGGCGTAGGCGGGTGCGCGGCGTCACGCCCACGTCGTCGCCTTCGCCGTCTCCATCGCCACCACCACCTCCTCGCATGACGGACGAGGAGGAGGCCCGTCTCATGGCACGTGTCATGGAGGACTCCATGTACACGCACGATGAGCGGCAATGGGAGGGCCTGGAGGAGATGACGGCCCGCTCCGCTGCCGGCGAGGTAGCCATCCCCGAGGAGGAGCCGGTGGCCGCGTTCCAGCAGCTGCTGGGCCAGGGGTGGGGCTGGTCCTGCACTGCTCCGGAGATGGCCGCCGGCATGGGCGTGAACTGGTGCCCCACTCCGCCGCGGTCACCGGAGCGGGAGGCGTCGCCACGGGAGGAGGTGGTGCAGGCATCTCCGGCCGTCCAGCCCGCCCCCGTCTATCACGCACCGCCGGCCCACCTGTGGACGCCGCCGGCCTACGTCGACCTCGTCAGCGACGACGTCGACACCGGCGGCCAGTGAAGACGACGACGGCCACGGCACCGACGGGCGGGGCAGGAGCGCGCGGGAGGCGTTATTTTATTTTATTTTTATATGTTAATTATGAAACTGGGCCTTTTAAGTGGCCGTGGAAACTGGGCCGTTTTGTGGCCGACCCCTATATATGTTTTATGTTTTTTTTAAATGCGTTTATTTACTTTTTTAGTTATTTCATTCTAGTTTTTTAATTTTTTTTATTCAGGTCCACCCCGGACACGATTTGGGGTGCGGCCGCGCGGTGGGCGCACGCACGACCCATCGGACAAAACCGGATACGGACGAACCCATCGGCGCCCTAAAGAGACAAAATCTAGCCAATCAAGACGTCCGTTTGGGGTCACGCGGTAGAGTTGGCCTTATATACTCCTACGTGTCTGAGTATGACCAAGTACGTACCAGCTGCATGCCTTCCTAGGCTTCCACCTACTACACACGTTTCTTCAACCCACCAGGGCATAGCCTGTAGTGTACTGGTGTATATATAGGACCCGACACAGCCACCATGGGAAGCAAACACAATCTCCGCTCAAAGACCAACACAACAACACCTCAACTATAATCTCCACTGCTATATCTCTTTGCAGTTCAAACCTCAATGGCTGCCATGAGAACCATTCTTCTCGCCGTTGCCGCGATGACCGTCCTGAGCACCGCATCTGCAGCAATCTACAACGTGGGCGAGCCGGGCGGCGCATGGGATTTCAGCACCAACTACGACACTTGGGCGTCCTCTAGGAACTTCCAAACTAGTGATCGGATCGTCTTCAAGTACTCCCCTCAGGCACACGACGTACTCGAGGTCAGCAAGGCAGACTACGACTCCTGCAGCACCGCCAGCCCCGTCACCACCCTCAACTTCGGGAATGATGTTGTCACCCTCACCGCCACCGGCACCCGCTACTTCATCTGCGGTTTCCCTGGCCATTGTGCGGGCGGCATGAAGGTCAAGATCGATGTCATGCCAGGCTCCTCCTCTTCGTCACCCGCCCCGGCCAGCAGTCCAAATGCAAGCAACGCTGCCCCACCAACACCTGTCTCCGCTGCAACCAATGTGGAGGCCATGGGGTTTGGCCTCGCTGTTTTGCTTGCCATTGCCGGTCTCATGGCTTGAGTGCATCTCGACAGTCGCACACACATGTGTACGTTATTGTATAGAGATGTACTTATTACTAGCAACTATCTGTGTGTATAGTCAAGTAGTTATGTGAATTTTACATGAGAACTAATTATATTGCAGCCTTTAATGATTTGTTTTACACCTTCATTTACACCTTTCAAGTTTCAGCGACAAAAAAAGTCACAACCTCCAACTTAAAAGGCCAACGATGAACAAATTCCAATATTCAAATCAAGAAGTAAAGCTTTCATACAGTATACAGTTAAGTTAACATGTTTTAAATTACATCCAGGCAAAAAACATGATAGGAATTGTAAAATGCATGTTGAGCCGTACAATTGACCCACGGTGCATCATCCTGGACTGCAGAATAACATCATCGAGTGAAATAATATACTATGCGATGTATTATTAAACTGAATTAAATTTTACAAATATCCGCCTTGTCTTGGCGGCAATATCTCTCCTACCATTTGGCATGACTAGTGAGCTATCTCAAAAATAATGAGCAATAGAATATCTCTCCTCACACGCAAACTTGTAATTAAAATTTCAGCACTTTACGGTGATTTGAGTAATTCATTCACATGGGGATCCTCTCCTTTGGTGATTGTTCATGGAAAACCTAGATATATCATGGCGACAAGGACTACTTTTGATACTAGTGTTGGAAACATACAATTAGCATATTTAAAACTGCTAAAATGTAGTTTTCAGCCTGCAATTCAACTAAATTTTATCTAAAATGAAAGGTCATATTTATCTTGGCAGCAACAGTAGAAATTTGTACTGGATCACAGGCTCTATATCATCTATATTCTCGAAAAAAATCGAAAATAAATTTTGAAGTGGCAAAAAAGGGAAAAAAATTGACACGCATGCAAAGATGTATTTTACGCATGTGTAAAATTTCATTACGAGATACTTTAACGTGTCATTTAAAAAGCAAACACATTGATTTTGAAAATACTCATCTTGCTATTAGAATCTGTCCACAATTTGAAACCGTCCGTAAAAGGTCTCTATATAGCAAAACGTATATATATTTCTTATCAAGCACGAGCAACTATTATTGACCATAGATATTATTATAGTTGACGGCGATCACTGTGCTTTTTTTGCACTCTTTTTTAGAAATTCAAGATTCTACACTGGTGTGTAGTGTCTGCGATCCAAATCAAGGCACGCAACTGGCCACCCGTACCATGCACCTGTGCAGAGTGTTCAGCTGCACCGGGCCTCCAAATCAGTAGGACCCCCAATTTTCTATGTAGAGTAGTACTAATGGCTAGTTTAGCTCTATTAACTTAGGTATATAGGATAACATTATGGTGACCAACTGTATCATTTGTACTTTTTGCGGGTGTACATGTAATTAAATCATTCCAACAACAAAATTTTAGGGTCTCTTTAATATGTCAAATCCACTAATAAAAAAAGCTTTGTCAAAATAATGCTTTGGACAATTGGATGTACGTCAGAAGCTATGTGGATCCCCTAAAAAAAGAAGCTATGTGGATCGTGATAGTCTACCTCATGTTCTTGTAGACCGCGTCGATACTGAAGAAAAATGAAAGGAACACGTGAAATGGTCAGCACGCCAACAGCACAGCCAGGTCTTCACATCCTCAGTCTATTTTGATCAAGTACGTACCAGCTGCATGCCTAGCTTGCTTGTGTTCCCACCTACACAAAATATTCAAAGTCCAAAATCCAGGTACACAAACTTCATTCTACACTCCCACCAACCGCACATGTTTCTCCATCACACCAGGTGTAGCCTGTATTGTTCTATATATAGGACCCGACGCTGCCTCCTAGGGAAGCAAACACATTCTCCGCTCAAGGATCGATACACACCTGCCTTACAAGTTATAATCTCCTCTGGTAGCTCTCTTTCTAGTTCCAACCGCAATGGCTGCCAGGAGAACCATTCTCCTCGCCGTGGCTGCGATGGCCGTCCTGAGCACCGCATCAGCGGCAATCTACAACGTGGGCGAGCCGAGCGGCGCATGGGACCTCAACACCAACTACTGCTGGAATTTAGTTTATTTTGGACAGCCCAATAACTATTTCAGAAATTCCTAATAAATCTTAGAGGCCCACTTAGCCCATTTGTGCAAGGCAAGGGATACTACTAAAGTTTAGTACCATATTGTTAGTTTAATGGGAGTTGGACATCCTTATAAGGGAGGTTCTTTCCCCACTTGTACGAGCATGAGAACAAGAGGGATATCCACGCGCGCTCCTCCTCCGCCGCCCGCCCCGCCACGCCTCGGCGCGCCGCGGGTTGCAGGAATGAGCCGAGCCGATACCTAAATTTTTGCCACGCATGACGGGTATACGAAAGGTCACGTGGGAGTTGAAACATTTTCTGTAGTGGACACTGAATTCGAACGGCGCGCCTCTTCGGCCGCTGCCTGTTCGCTTCGTCTCCCTTCATTACTTCACCTCCTGCCGCAGCCTCTTCGCGTCCTTCTCCTATGCCTATATAAGAGAGGTCGCTCCTCTCCAGAAAGACACAACAGAAACTCCTCTTCCTCTCGCCACAAAGTTTCGACCACTGCGCTGCTGCTATGTTCTTCCCCATCCCGTCTTGCGGCGTGCACCGCAGGTCGGGACAGTAGGCCTCCGAAACCGCACATTTTGAGTCCTGTACGGGAGAAGGGTGATAAGGTTTTTGGGGAGCGCTCAGCGCGACTACTGGCTGCTTCATCACGGACGATCCGGTCGCCGACGACTTCTTCCCCGACGTCCACGACCTCCTCGACGACATGGCAGGCGAGGACACCGACCCCAAGTCCAGCGCTTCTGCTGCTGCTGTCCCGTACGTGTTCTTGTCTTTCCTGTTAAAGGTTCTGCCGCAGTTCCTTGTTGTAGTCCTTGTCCTATACATGATAGGTTCTACTTCATATATACTACTTGCTATACTGTCTGCTTTAGATATAATAGGCTACGGTTCATATATGCAGCAGCTATTTACCTTCTCTCTGTCAGAACGCATGATTTGTTTTATCTCTACTATATTAGTCATGCTTTATCTAGTATTTCTGTTAATAAAATTATTTAATAAATTGCTCATATTTCCAACAACTACAACACTTGGGCGTCCTCTAGGAACTTCCAAACCAACGACCAGATCGTCTTCAAGTACTCCCCTCAGGCACACAACGTCCTCGAAGTCAGCAAGGCAGACTACGACTCTTGTAGCACCGCCAGCCCCGTCACCACCCTCAACTTCGGGAATGATGTTGTCACCCTCACCGCCACCAGCACCCGCTACTTCATCTGCGGTTTCCCTGGTCATTGTGCGGGCGGCATGAAGGTTAAGATTGATGTCATGCCTAGCTCCTCCTCTACGTCACCCGCCCCGGCCAGCGGCCCAAGTGCAACCAACGCGCCCCCGCCGACACCTGTCTCCACTACCACCAATGTGGAGGCCACCGGGTTTGGCCTCACCATTTTGCTTGCCGTTGTTGGCCTCATGGCTTGAGTGAATCTCCACATTCGCAGGTACATGTGTAATTTATGTTTAGTTAACAAATTATTACTAGCAATTATCTGTGTGTATAGCCAAGTAATTATGTGTATGTTGGACGTATTTGGGCTTTGCATTTTACTGATTCATTTGGGAGGATTAGTTGAAAATGATTCTTTTGGTCTTATGCAACATTTGTCCTGAAACACGTTCGTTCTAAACATAAGAGCCCAGACTTTCGTAACTTAAACTTGTATTACAGAAAGATATACACATAGATTAGACATGCAATTAGTCTTCCCTGATTGTAAATGAATTGTCCCAAAGAACCAGCTGCCACAAATGGTGAACAACAATTAGGATGGCCCCCGCCCCGAACATACTTGATCAAAATCGTCTGGCCAAAACATCATGTCCTTTGCTCGTGGAGTGCCATACATGTTCCTGTTTCTAGTGTTGCAAGGGACAGTCACCGTCGTCGAGGGAAAGAGAGCCATGGAAGTGGGTGATGGGTGCTTTTCAGGACCGAATTCTTCCTTGTTATGTTCTTCTAGATGGAGAACGATGACTATCGATGCTTTGACAGAACAAAATTTCCCCACTCCAAGCCCCATCGTTCAGAACTATAAAATATATGCGGCATTGGGTAAAAGTGATCCATCCCGAGATAGATAGGTCACGGCCCACGCGGTGCGGCGCAGCATTTCACCTCCAGATCTGCCACCTCCATTGGAACCGGATGCTGCTCCTCTTCCTCTTCCTTGCCCTGCTACTCCTCCTCCTCCGGCTCTAGCGAGTCCGGAGGCAGGCCAGCTACGATGTGGGCAGCATGCCTCGCCCAGATCTCCTCCTTGATCCAGAAGCGACGCTCCGGCGTGAGCATAGCATAGGTCGTCTTCTTTTATCGGGCCAGGGCGGACGACGAGGGAAGTGGGAGATGGACAAGGAGACAAATGTGCTCCGACTGGAACAACGGAGAGGGCATAAAAGGTTGTGGCTAGAGTTGGGGCGATTTGATAATTTGCCACCCCTTACTTCCCCCTTTCACAATTTGCCACCCATTGTCTCAATGACGGGCGGGCCCGGGCCCCACCTGTCATTCTCGGGGGGGGGGGGGGGGGGGCAAATTATGAAAGGGGGAGGTAAGGGGTGGCAAATTATCAAATTTGCCCTAGAGTTGGGGACGTCTGCCGGCTCAAATAGCCGGACTCTGGCCTCGGGCGCCGAGCCGAAGCGGCGCCACACGGCGGTCGCACCCTCACCGGAGGAAAAGCCCGTTGAGCTATTGGGTTTCGGGCGATTCCGTGTCGGACCCGGTCGTCAGTCCGGCATGGCGGATGCGCCCGGACGTTTCAGGCCTATTTGAGACACCCGTCTGGGTCAGGTTTTTTTTTTGACCGCTCACTGACCGGACCGTCCGCTCGGACATATGACCTCTCACTGGTCAGTTTAGAGTGTCCGGCTGTAGATGTTCTTACCTAGCATAAAGATGCTATGGGCATGTACGACAAATAGTCCAAATAGACCAGAGACTTCTGTCCATTCGTTGGTGCGCATGTCCCGTCTCCGTCTCCCGTGTACTTATCCTTCAAGAAAATTTTCTTCACAATAATCAAAAGTAGTCCTCATTGGCGCATTAATGGTATATCAATCTTTTTATTAGATAAAATTTATTTTAATATAATATATCATTCAATATTTGACCTGTTATTTTGCAATTCCAGATGATGCAATATCGGTTATTTTTCGGCTTAATCCACGGGCTGAAAGCTCTACTTCTTGGTTTTAACATTGAACTTTTACCTTTTCAGTTGAAATTTGTGACGTGGAATTTATAAATCAAACCTGACGATTTCAATAGAGGATGTTACAACTGTTTTTAGAGTAAGAGTTTATACGCGGCTTGACCTTTGGATCTACTTCTACAAGGTTTGTAAGTTAGGATAGTCAACTATGTCTCCTTGGAGCCTAGATTGACCGCGTCGATATTGAACCAGGAGCCAATGGCTGCTATGCTATGAGAACGCTTGAAAAGGTCTTAACATCTTCAGTCTATTTTATTATATATCTATCTAGGTGTTTGAGTATGACCAACTACGTACTACCTGCATGCCTAGCTCGTGTTCCCGCCTACTCTATATTCTACGCTTCACCTACCACACGCGTTTCTTCAACCTACATTGCCATGAGTTTGTATATATAGGACCCGGCACGACTCGTATCTTCTCTTTTCAAACATCTTCTTTAGTTAATTGTTGCTGTTACACAATGATGCAAGTACCCATCACTTCTCACCTTTTTGTGAATGACACTTGATTTTCTGACAATTATTCTTTACTAATTTTGTTTTTTTGCGGGTCTTTACTAATTTTGTTTGGTACAGAAACGGTTCATTAACTTGTATTAAGCGACATTTATGTGTCATGATACTTGCATCTGTTTGATTTTGGAGAATGGTGACAAAACAATTTAGTGATTGACTGTGGCTCTTGTTATCTATCTCCCATGCATGTGGCTCTTGTTATTGTTGATCAAGCAAAATGGGTATTGTAAGTTCAAGCTGATTGAAAGTTAATGTGGCTGGTTGTAAGTAATGATGAGTTTGGTTGAGTTGCTTTTCTATAAGTGCATGTCTGTACATTTCTTGGACTATTGTGAAATAAACCACTTTCTACAGTTTCCAAATGTTGATGTTATCTGCGCACACTAACTATGAACCCATGTGCAACATATTTCATATTGTTATCATTTTTGCAGGGAGCAAAATTTTGCATATAACTTAGAAGAATAATAGAATGAAACACATCTCTTCATCAGCCCACAAAGGGGTAAATATACAGAATACATGATAACAAACACAGCTATGTACGGGCATGCACAACGTGCACCAAGTCATGGGGCATGGCATGCGGTAGTGGATCAGGTACGAGACATGGGACTCGGTCCCTCTGTTATACAAGCAACGGGCATCTTCCAACAGCCCCCCGCAATCGCAACGGGATTGTCGAGGACGTTGAGGATGGACCGGAAGTCGAGGAAGATGGTCGTCGGGAGCCCCTTCGTGAAGATGTCGGCGAACTGTGACGTAGAGGGCACGTGGAGGACCCGAACGTAGCCGAAGGAGACACGCTCGCGAACGAAGTGAAGGTCGATCTCGATGTGCTTCGTCCATTGGTGCTGCACAGGGTTGGTGGAGAGGTACATCGCGCTCACATTGTCGCAGTAGACAACCGTCTCTACGGACGGGGGCCGCTGGAGCTCTTGGAGTAGCTGCCGGAGCCAACACGCCTCAGCCACGGCGTTGGCGACGGCCCTGTACTCCGCCTCAGCGCTGGAGCGCGAGACGGTCGGCTGGCGCTTCGAGGACCACGAGACGAGGTTGTCGCCGACGTAGATACAGAAGCTTGACGTAGACTTGCGTGTGTCGGGACAGCTGGCCCAGTCAGCATCCGAGTACGCAATCAACCCGTGGTCTGAGGAGCGCCAAAGATGAAGGCCGGGCTGCGAGGTGCCGCAGATATATCGTAGGATCCGCTTGAGGATGGTGCAGTGTGGCTCTCGCAGGTCATGCATGAATAGACAGACGTGCTGAACAGCGTAGGCGATGTCCGGACGAGTGAGGGTGAGGTATTGGAGAGCTCCGGCTAAGCTACGATAGTGAGACGGGTCAGAGACGGGAGGTCCGTCAGAAGCTGAGAGCTTGGAGCGAGTGTCAATGGGTGTGGTGGCGGGTTTGCAGTTGCTCATGTGGGCGCGCTCAAGAACCTCTAAGGCGCACTGGTGCTGTGAGAGAAACAACCCGTGTGTACTGCGAGTGACATTGATGCCTAAGAAGTTGTGGAGCTCGCTGAGATCAGTCATAGAAAACTCGCGATGGAGCTGTGCGATAATGTGGCGGAGTAGTGCAGCGGTACTAGCTGTCAAAATGATATCATCGACGTACAGGAGAAGGTAGGCAATGGCACCATCGCGATGAAGGATGAACAGGGATGTGTCGCTTTTGGAAGCAGGAAAGCCGAGGCGGGCGAGGTAGGTGGTGAAGCGGAGGAACCAAGCGCGCGGGGCCTGTTTATGCCCGTAAAGCGAGGGATGTAGCTGACAAACGTGGGGTGGTCGAGAGGCGTCAACGAAGCCGGACAACTGCTGGCTATAGACGACGGTGTCGAGGTGGTCGTGGAGAAAAGCATCCTTCACGTGCAGCTGATGGATGGGCTAGAGGAGACGGCGAGGCTGAGGACGACGCTGATAATCGCCGACTTGACGACAGGACTGAAGGTCTCCGTGAAGTCGACACCGGGCTGCTGCATGAAGCCATGCAGAACCCAGCAAGCCTTGTACCATGTGAGAGAGCCGTCGGGGTTCAACTTATGCCTGAAGATCCACTTGCCCGTCACCAGATTGATACCTGCAGGGGGGACACCAACGACCATGTATTGTTCTGTAACAAAGCAGTATATTCCTCGAGCATAGTGTTGTATCAATTTGGATCCTTAAGTGCCTGTTTGTAGGAAGAGGGGATTGGAGAGACGGGGCCATTGGTAACGGAGAGGCTAAAAAGGCTTTTAGGCTGAAGGAATCCGCTTTTGGCACGAGTGTGCATGTGGTGAAGATTTTTTGGTGGGACCGCTGGAACCACATGAGGTGGCAGAGGGCGGCCAGGTGGCGAGGGGGGTGCGTCGGGGTCAGGTGCAGTGGGCGAGGCCAAGCAGACGCACGAGAGGGGCGGCGTCGATTGGTTGGGCACGGAAGTCGGGTGGTGGTGGTGGTTGGGTGTGGCGCGGCGGTAGTGGGCGGGCTAGGTGGAGATCGGGCGGGTGAGCACGAGGAGGGCGCAGAGGGGCCCGGGGTAGGTGCGTCGGCTGTGGAGGTTATTGGTGGAGCGTATCGAGAGGTAGATACAGCCGAGCTGTCGTACGAGGTAGTTGTGGGAGGGTGGGTTGGAGTGCATGGCGCGGATTGGCTGCATGGCATAGGGAGTGCAGCGGGATTGTCTTGTGGCCGAGCGTGGGGAGGCATGCATGTGTGCGTGTGTGAAGGGAAATCCATTTTCATCAACTATTACATCGCGCGAGGTGATGACTTTGTTCATCATTTTCAAAAAAAAGTTCTCAATTTTATTAAAAAATCATGAATTTAAAGATTTTCGCCAGTTTAAAAATAAGATTAAAAATGAAAATAGTAAAATAGAAAACAAAATAAAAAACAAAAGGAAAAGAAAACAGAAAAAGGATCAAAGAAGAAAATGAAAAATGTAGAAGAAAGGTAAAACCGAAAGAAAAAATATATATAAAAAACAGAAAAACCCGGTTCAGGGAGGGATATAGAACCTTCCCAAAACCGGTTGGGGGTGAAATCCCGAAATCGGCCGGCCCATAGAAGCAGCAGCACGTGAGAGGGGGGGGGGGGGGGGGTGCGAACATTAAGTGGTGATTGTCATCAAGAAGTTAGTGCAAGTGCAAGATGGATGTACACACAACAAGACATTAATACGAGGATGGTCATCAAGAAGATTACAAGTACCATATGTCGATATGACATCACCCCTCTCTCTGTAACTAGTTTCTTTTAGTCACACACCCCAAAGAATATATAAAACGAAAAAACGGGAGGAAGGCAGCGGTCTCTAGCTAGCTAGCAAGCCTATGTAATAGTCATCCTTCGAATTATTCATACCGAATACAAGATTGAACCGACCCATTATAATGGAATGAATGCATGACATTTTATTACACTTTGCTCTCGAATTAAACACACCCCAACAGGCTAATATAGTCCTTTGGTGACCTAGGCCTGTGAATCTGTGTCTAGTGTGCCACGCCACTGCCCTTGTGTCACGGTCAGATGACTCCACGGTGTTCACTTTCAAACTAGTGTTTTCCCTTTTTAGAAAGTATATGCTACAAGTAAAAGTTCTCTTTTTGGTGACTTTCACAAAGTATATTATCTACTTTGAGAAATATAACAAGCCCAAGTAATTTTTATGGGATTTAAAACTTCCAATTTTCCAAACTTTTGGAAGTTTGAACTATGGCTAAATTTTTTAAAAATCCAACTTAAACAAATTGCATGCCCAGAAAATTTCCATTTCTATGAAAATTTGAAAATTTTGTAAACTTTGGACTTCAACAAATTTTGGAATTTCAGAAAACTCAAAATTCACTGGAGAGAGAAGACTAATAGAATGTCACCCGGCAGACCTTCATATTATACACACACTGTTTTTACAACAGTGGTGCTGCCCAAGCGTGATCACACGGCAATGAGTCAATTCATTAACTGATTGCTAGCAACACACAGATGTGTGACTTCTAATCCTTATTGTTTCTTGATAGACAACGAAATAGATCATCAGTCATAGGTAAAATCAAATTAAGATACCCCAGAAAAAATTAAGATTATTCGTTGCTTCAATATGAACTGAGAAAAAAATGTATTGCATTTGACATTTTTTTGGGCTTATTTACTATCTACTATCTACTACTCCCTCCGGGTACAGACAAGAATTTTGGGACGGAAGGACTATACTACTTTTAAAAGCATGAGCTTGGTGAATCCAGATGATCCGAGCAATCGAGCAACCTATATGCAACGTCACACGCTGCTTCACCGATGTATCATCACGTCATGAATAATTTGGAAACATGTTAATTGCATTGATCGTAATTTGTAAAAGGACATTAGTTACATTAAAAAGAATTAATCTTCCCTGACTTAATCAACCAAAACGCACCTTCCCTGACTTAATCATAGTACATGTCGCACAACAGAGGAGCTGACTCAGTTACAAACCATGCTACGCAACAAATATTTAGGCCAAAAAGTGGTGTCTCAGGCATATTGGAAACCTGAAGGCTCTCATTTTTGGTCTGGTCTAATGACGGCAAAGAAATATCTCTTTTGCTTTTGGGTCTTTCGTGATAAAGGACAGGTCAGAGATTCGTTTCTAGGAAGACATCTGGCTAGGCATGCCAGTCTTCGAGAACAATATCCAGCCTTATACATCATTACTTGCGAGAAGAATAATACTATTGTGCAGGTGCTCAGTTCATCCCCGCCGAATATTTCGTTCAAGCGGGATTTGATTGGGCCTCGCCTTACGTCATGGCATAATCTATTGTCCAAGCTGGATTCGATTAATCTGACACAAGGTCGGGATGTGTTTCGCTGGAACTTTACTACATCAGGGTCTTTCACAATAGAGTCCATGTACCTTGCACTCACGCATTCTGAGGTACTAGTGAATAATAATAAGAAACTATGGAAGTAGAAGATTCCATTAAAGGTCAAAATCTTCACATGGTATCTTTGTAGGGGGTTGTGCTAACCAAAGACAACCTCACACGGCGCAACTGGCAAGGGAGTAAGAAGTGTTGTTTTTGTACTCATGACGAGACAATCAAACACCTCTTTTTTCAATGCAAGTTTGCACGTTCTACGTGGCCAGTCATCCAAATGGCGTCAAATTTGTATCCGTCCACAAGTGTTGCCAATATTTTTGATCATTGGTTGGACGGTATTCTAAATAGGTTTAAAATGCTAATAAGGATGGGAGCGCATGCCTTAATGTGGTCGCTATGGCTATGTAGAAATGATTTGGTTTTTAATGACAAAAATGCTTCTCCTCTACAGGTTCTTTTTCGGTGTACGCACTCGCTTTGTACGTGGTCTACACTAAAGCAAGCGGAGTACTAACCGCTGTTCATGGCGGTGTGTTCGCGATTGGAGCAGGTGGCTATGGAGGTTTTTTTCCAACATGGGTGGCAGTATAACCTCTGGATTGACCCGCCATCGCTTTCGACATAGGCATATATAGTGTCGGTCTATAGGACTCTACTGTTGCCGTTTTGTCGATTTTATTTCTTTTCTTTCTGTCAAACTTTTTAGAATGGGCTGTGTGCATCTTGGTTATGCAGAGGTCGGATGTCACTCATAATGCTTTGTATCCGCTTCATACTACATTTTTGAGATAATAAAACACCCTTTGTCAAAAAACAGAGGAGCTGACACACTCGGCTCTTCATTCTCAACAAAAATGAATTAAAAGAAACTCAAAGTCGTGTATCCAATTAATTGAATATAGACACATATATTCACTAGGAATGATTATTTGACTTTACATAAATTAGGTATGTGCGTGGGGCTATACAGATGTACTCAAGCCATGAAACCGATAAAGGCAAGCAGGATGGCGAGGCCAAACCCCGTGGCCTTCACGGAGGTGGCGGTAGAGACAGGCATGGTTGGAGGAGCGTTGCTTGCATTGGGGCCACTAGCCGGGGCGGGTGATGGTGAGGAGGAGCTAGGCACGACGTCGATCTTGATCTTCATGCCACCAGTGCAGTGGCCAGGGAACCCACAAATGAAGTAGCGGGTGCCAGCGGCGGTGAGGGTGACGATGTCGTTCCCGGAGTTGAGGGTCGCAATAGGGTTGACGATGCTGCAAGAGTCGTAGTCGGCCTTGCTAACTTCAAGGACGTCGTGCGCCTGAGGGGAGTACTTGAAGACGATCTGGTCGCTGAGTTGGAACTTCCTGGAGAATGCCCAGGTGCTGTAGTTGGTGGTAAGGTCCCACGCGCCGCCCGGTTCGCCAACATTGTAGACTGCTGCCGACGCGGTGCTTAGGACGGCCATCGCGGCAATGATGAGGAGGCTGAGTCTCATGGCAGCAATTGCAGTTGAAACTTGAAGGAAGGCAACGAGAGCCAGCAGAGGAGGTATAAGCCGGGTGCTGTGTTGATCCTCAAGCTGAGATTGTGTTGCTTGACTTGCTTCCGTAAGTGCTTGTGTTGGGTATATATACAGTACATGCTATGCCCAGGTCGGTTGATGAAACGTGTGTGGTAGGTGGAAATATGCCCAGACTTTGAATGTTCTACGTGGGAACACAAGCTAGGCAGCTGGTATGTACTTGGTCATACTGAACATCTGAAGACCGGGCTGTGTTGTTTGGCCCGGTCACCTTTTCACGCGTCCTCGTGGAGCCATTGCCGATCGTCTGCTCCAATATCGACGCGGTCTACTCTACAAGACGTAGAACATCTTTTCCCTAAAAAAAAAGAAGACGTAGACCATCTTCACAATTCACAAGTCTTCTAGAAGTAGATCGAATGATACAGCCGCATTTCAACTCCTAATTCTCCTCTCTAAGTAAATAAAAAACTTTCTCCTCTAAAATTGCAAGCTTCCAATTGGCTGAATCCCATGGCACAACTAAATAATATGCCAGCTTTCAAGTTTCAAAAATAAAAGTTACAGTTTTCATCTTATTGCACAGAGGTCCAACATTTAATTCAAGAAGTATAGCTTTCATTACATAACAAAAAGTTTTTCTTTGATATGACAGTTAGCTTGATTAAAATTGGTAAAATGAAGCCTTCAGCCTATGAATTAAGCAGAAAAATGACCCACATTACATCATCGTGGATGTATTGCAAAATAACAATGCGTAAAATAATTATTGAGTGACATATTATATTAAATTCAAGTAAATTTCAAAAAAATTAAAGGACTTTCACGACAATGGCAGAAATATGTTTTGGTGTTCAGTCCATGTAGCCTGTTTTGACGAAATCTACTTATTATGAAGTGTCAAGAACTTCTCAAAACAATTTCACATACACATGCGGGGGCACACACACATAGATGTATTTTATGAATGTGTAAAATTTAATTATGGGACACTTTAACATGTCATCTATAACAAAACACATACTTAAATGGATTTGAAAATTAGCAAATAGTACGTTCACTACACTTCTTCCTGTTAAAACTTGTCCACATTTTCAACTAAAAAATCACTCTACATATTTTCAAAAAATTAGTCATCCTAGACTTAGGAAAACACATTAATGTCTTAATGGTTGTGGCTAGATCTGAGCCGATTGAGACTAATCAAGTCCTAGTCAAGAGATGAACCACGTTTATATACAGATAACATTAAAAAAAAGAAAACAAAAACGAAAAATTCACCCAAATGTCTACATAAAATCGCATGGATGATATAGTATCGACTGAGACTGAGATTTAATGATATCATTTCTGAATATATTTCTTATCAATTATGAGCAACTATTACTGACCAGAGCTATTATTTTACAGTTAACCATCAAAATTGTATTCTCAACTCAAATAAAATAATAAAACATCATTGTATTCTCAACAGGCCTTGGGGGGCGGTCTTGGATATGTGAGCTTGGTGGTCACCTCCACGTCCCTGGACAGCGTGCACCGGACGGTGAAGGAATCGTCGTCGCGGACGCACGTCGACTCATCCAGGTCCCTCCTCGCGACGAACCGGACGTAGCCCTTGCTGCGGTTGTGGTGATGCAGCGTCTGCTCCGACCTGGCCGTGTTGTTGTCCAAGACGGCGCGCTCCCCGTCCTTGTCCAGGATCTCTATGAAGATCGTCCGGGCGGCCCTACCGAGTAAGAACGAGTCCCAGTGGTCTTCCATGGTGACGAGAACAGCGACGAAGCCTGCCGACTCCTCGTCGAAGCCCGCGGGGTACACCTTGAGGCGGTAGGCGCGGTCGCCGAGGCGGAACCTGTCGAACTCAAGCACGGAGCCGACGAGCTTCCGCGCACATTGCGAGTAGCCGGCGACGGTGAAGACACGAGTCGTGGCCTCTGTCTTCAACACGGTGCACGACGACGGCAGGTTTGACCCCGAGTGGCTGCTGAGGGTGAAACGAGGCATTGTGCTGTGCGTGCTCGGGACGGCGACGTACTTCTCAACGCTAGCTATATATGGAGGGGCGCAAATCACTTGCCTTGATTTTGCCCTCACCGCGTTCATGGATCTACCGGGAGGCTTTTTTTGGCTTTCCATACAGTGCTTTGTGGTCTGGTATCAAAATCCAATCATTCCATCTATCGGCCAGGAATAAATATATGGCAACCCGATGATTTACATAGAAATCAAAAACGAAGATCGACTCAATCGATGATAATACCACACACCATACTAGTCAAAAGCCGAATGTCCATGTGTTGCCACATAATAATAAAAAACATAGAAACATTGATCAAATTATTCTTTTAATTCGGAAATATGTGTTAAGCAAGGTAGGCATCTGATTTCCATCATACATCGACAAATAAAGACTCTCTTCCACTTGTTTTCTTCTCGGTAGTCATTGTGTCTCCTTGACCAACCAAATCGTTCGCTAATTGGATATATGTCGTCAACGATTAAGTAGTATTAATATTACTCAACTTCACGCATCCATGGGTGCCACTATTATAAGGTACACAAAGCTTGACAATTCCTCAGACTTATAGTGCGCCTCTTAATTTCAGCAATAATAGCACAAGAAGATATATCCAATTTGTGAGATTGTTCTTCATCGATAGCATGGATGTTTCATTCTCCATAGCAATAATCAGCCTGACAATGACACTGCAAATGGTTCAAGTCCGTGTCAAATATTAAGCCGAAGCTATTAACTGCGGCAATTTTTCAACCAACACATCACCCTTGGTAAGTGTATAGTGCACCATGGCTTGTACCGCACCTGAATTCGGCTTGTACATACAAATATTTTTTTAAAAACTGAGAAAAAGTCTACAAATGGGCACAACATGAACCGATAATTTCCACAAAAATCAAGTACCTTTTGTATCTCAACTAATGTCAATTACTTTTTGAATCTCAACAGATGTGCACTAAGTGGATATCTCTATCCATGTAGAACCATTTATGTGATCAATCTTACTGAAACTACAAAAAGTATGCAAAAGATAACACGTTATATCAGTGAACACCGGAAGATTGCATTCTTAAGTAAATGAATTTTAAGAAATTCATAAGCTCACCTGGTCTCTCGCCAACCAAGTTAACTTCCTGACAGTCTCATCCCCTTCCAAGCGAGGGCCAGCACGCCCTTGCAAGCATCCGCACTGGAGTGTCCGACCATCCTGCGTTTCATTGGATCGAGCCCCTGGCAACCACCAGTATCGTGACTTCAGGGAGAGATAGGAGACGATGGTGCGGCGCCAGATCGGGAAGAGATGGGAAACGGGGCGGCGGTGCCGGGAGAGCTCCATGAACGGGATATGAGCCCACCGTCGCCGCAGCCACCGTGGACTGCCCTCGGATACGCCAACCCCGGCGCCGGGGGTGGCCCCTCCCCGTCGCTGATGTCGCGGCCCAGCCGTCCGCCCCTAGCCCGGATTCCCGTCCTCGCACTCCTGAACATCGTCTCGATACCCGCACTGCTCCAGCATGGTCTCGAGCGTCCTCTGTCGTAGCTGCAGCTCTAGGGCCTCTGAGGCCGCCCTTCGCCTATTCGCCGACGACATGGAGGCCGCAGGCTCCATCGAGAACCCTAGGCGCACGCGATGGGTGGCGGCCGGCCGGCTTCGCTTCGCGGCTGGGGAGGAAGAGGGACATAGGTTCGTAGGTTTCAGTCACGCTGGTTTTTCTTGCTTGTTTCTTTTGTGCGTGCAGAATCGTGGGGAATCCTCGGGGATTGTGCGATCGAGGTTTGGGAGTAGGAAGCGAAGATACCACCTACCAACTGAGTAGAGATCAGAAAAGGTAAGAATCAATGTGTTAGGAAAGTTAGGATTTGAATTGATTTCCATGAAAATGGGTTTTATTGTTTGTAACGTGATATCAATACCTGCCCGTTTGTGACATGCCTACCAACTGAGTAGAGATTAGAAAAGGTAAGAATCAATGTGTTAGGAAATTAGGATTTGTATTGATTTCCATGAAAATGGGTTTTATTGTTTGTAACGTGATATCAATACCTGCCCGTTTGTGACATGTATAGTTAGGAAAGTTTGCAAATGTTAAGAAAGTTTTTAATGGGAGAGTAAAAAAAATCACCGTGAGGATATAATAATGGAAGGTGAGACAAAAATAAACCAGACGAAAAAAAAACGACGAAAAAAATCTATGAAGGTTAACCTACAAAACAAAACCGGACGAAAGTGGTGGAACGAAAATTGACCGGAGGAGACTACCAACTGCTCCATTAGGAGTAGAGATTAATCTACGAAAAAACCGGACAAAGGTGGTGGGACGAAAATTGACCGAAGGAGACTACCAACTGCTCCATTAGAAGTAGAGATACGTCCCCGGCAAGTTTATAATATGCGGCCGAGAGAGATGAGGAGCCCATCAAATATATAGGGTGGTAATTATATTAGTACCGATCTCCAACAGCAGCCGAGATCGATGGGTGCCAACCCTAGCCACGCTGCGCCGGCAGCGCCGTCGCTGCCGGTGAGGTGCGGCCTGTTCGAGACGATAGATTCCGTGACGTATCTCTTCACGGTGCCCGAGTACTCCAGGTGGGCGCGGACGCCGGCCCGCACGGCGCTCAACTTCGACCCCTTCTTCGTCCGCGGGGCACTCCACCACCTCAAGGTCTACCCCGGGGGCATCGACAAGAAATCAGCGGACTTCGTGGGTGTCTTCCTCGTCGCCCGGCACGGGATTTTTGACCACATCTACACCAGGGAGGGCCGCTGCAGGCTCAGGATCTCCATCGAGATCCTAGACGAGAGCGGCGAGCGCACCGTTTTCGACAACTACACGGCGCGATCGGGGCAGACGCTCTGGGGCCATGGAAAGGGCTACGTCCGGTTCGTGAAGAGGAGCGAGCTGGAGTGCTCGTCGTGCATTCGTCGTCACGATGATAACTTCACCATCCGGTGCACAGTGTTTGTCGACGTGGAGGTGGAGGTGAGAAACATGCCGGTGAAAGTGTTCGCGGCAGAACAAATGGTTCAGGCCTCGAAGCCAGCAGCCGGGACGATCAGTGCGTCCTACACGATGACGATTAGCTTCTTGAATGTCAAGGCAGCGCTCCGTACTGGGGAGTGCGTGCACTCTGCGCAGTTCAGCTTTGGCGGCGGCAGCTGGTACCTCAAGGTGTACCCCAACGGCTACTGCGAAGCTAGCAGGGACTGGGTGTCCGTTTCCTCGGTCGCGGGAGGTCCAGTGACACAGAGACGATGGCCGAATTCCGCTTCGAGATCATCGGCGTCGTGGGGGCCGGCGAAGGGGAGTGGTTGAGGCACATGTTCGACCACGACAACCCTGTGCACGGGTCCCGGTGCTTGGTTAAGAGCAGCGACCTCACACAAGCTGAACATATGGCCACCGACAACGACCGCCTCGTCATCCGCTGCCACCTCCGACTGATCAAGACGACCACCACAAGGTTGCCACCTACCACAGAGCCGCCGACCGCCATCGCCGTTCCACCTTCCGATGGGTTGAAACACCATCTCAAGGTGCCCACCAGACTGCCGAAATCGTGGGTGAAAGGGTGGATGAAGAGACGAGGGATGCAGCTCCACTGTTGAGCCTCAGGTACTAGCTAAGAATAACTACGGAGATGATCCTAAAAAAATGCGGAGATGGGTTTGAACTTTTGATCGGTGAAGCAAGTGGATCCTTACCTAGTAGAGTATTAGTTCTTTGGCAGAAGCTAGCAAACATGTTCGTATGTTGCAATGGGAGAAAAAAATCGATGCATTTTGTCCAATAAGTATGGTAAGTCCCCACATTTTCACTGCCTCTATTTCAACACCGCAGGGGAGCACTAATATAGTGTAAAAACTTAATATGCAATATTACTAAGGCTTAAGTTCGTAATTCGACTTGCATGCCACTAGCTGAAAAAGAGTATACCCTGATGACGGGTATCCGCAATGGGGCAAGGAGTCGCAACTGAATAATGTATGGACAGACATTGGGACAACATGCATGCAACCATCCTATTCCAACATATAGTTACTGGACCATACACATATACAGTTACTAGTAATAAACTAATAATTACTTGACTAAACATAAAGTACGCATGTGCGTGGGGCTGCGCAAGTGAATTCAAGCAATTAGATCGGCAAGGAGAAGCAAGATGGCGAGGCTAAACCACACGGCCTCCGCAGAGGTGACGGTAGATATAGACACATGGGGAAGTGTTAGTTGCACATGGGCTGTTGGCCGGGGCAGGCGACACTAGGAGTAGTTAGGTATGACATCAATCGTGACCTTCATGCCACACACGCAATGGCGAGGGAAGTTACATATGAAATAGCGGGTGCTGTGATATTGAGGGGTATGACATGATTTCAGAGCTGAGGGTGGCTTCTTATGGTTGGCGAACATGTTTCCGGACTAATGTTGTATAATACTAAAAGAATTTTTATTAATCATCCTCCAAAATGAATATGCAAAACATGAAGCCTGAATACATACAACATACGATATAATTACTTGACTATACATGTACACCACATATGCTTGATAGTAACAGTGACTTCTATGTTTTTTAGAGACGCACTCAAGCCATCAGACCGGCAACGGCAAGCAAGACGGCGAGGCCAAACCCTGTGGCCTCCATAGAGGTGGCGGCAGAGACAGGCGCCGGCGGGGGAGCGTTGCTTGCACTGGGGCTGCTGGCCGGGGCCGGGGAGGAAGAGGACGAGCTTGGCACGACATCGATCTTGACCTTCATTCCCCCCGCGCAGTGGCCCGGGAAGCCACAGAGGAAGTAGCGGGTGCCGGTGGCAGTGAGGGAGACGACATCATTCCCGGAGTTGAGGGTGGCGATGGGGCTGGCGGTGCTGCAGGAGTCGTAATCGGCCTTGCTGACCTCAAGGACATCGTGTGCCTGAGGAGAGTATTTGAAGATGATTTGATCGCTGGGGTGAAAGTTCCTGGATGACGCCCAGGTGCCGTACACTACACCACGACACTGCATTCCCTACAGACGTGTGTTGGGAAAAGTCAGTTTTGCCGACCGGCTGTTTGTTTGTAAAACTTCTATCAAACCGTTGGTTGGTATTACTCACATATAACAACCAACTGTCGGTCGGGAATGCTGAAATGTATAGCGTACCGTTGGATGGTAATAGTTGCACTCGTATCACACAGTCGGTCGGCAAATGTTCCCGACCGACCGTGGGCCGCCAACTGGCCACTCAAAATATCAGTGCGCGCGCGCCTGCGAAACTTAGCGCGAAGCCCATCCAAAATTTTCATGTCGCGCCACCACAGCCCACCTCCTAAAACATCATCCGCTCAAGAGAAAAAAAACACAACACCGCTATCTCTCTGTCCTCTCTCCCTTATATCTTTCTCTTCCGATCTTAGCGGCGGCGGCGACGCTCGCATCCGGCGACGGTTCCACCACTCCGCCCATCTCTTCCTCCCACCACTCCGTCCATCTCTTCCTTCCACCACTCCATCACCATCCCCACATCGCTGCTGATTTCCCATGTTGAGGTGGTCCTGCGGCGCCGATGCCCTCACCCAGCTGCCAGTGGCGGCGCTTTTTGTTCGTGCCCAAGCGCTCGGTGAGGTCACCTCTCACCTCCCTCCTATGGTGCCACTGCCCCAAGCCCCCAACCCATACGCAGCTTCCTCTTCCCCACTCCCATGGTTGCAGATCTGAGCGGGACAAGGTCCCTTCGGCCCTGGTGGTTCGGAACGAGGCGTGCGGCCTCTGCTCCCTTAGCTTCTGGAGACTAGGGGCGCGGTGGCTGGTGCCCCATCTCTCTTAGCCATCCACAGCGGCAACAACATCAGTAAGATCTGTGTGTGTGTGTGTGTGTGTGTGTGTGCAGATTTAACCTTCAATAGCCCCAATGGCTGGAGCCCTCACCTCTCTGCATATTGATCTCTTTCAAAACAAATCTGTGCTGCTTTGTTACATGGAATAAAAATGATTTTGAAGCACTAAAAGTTCAAACCCTAGCCATCGATTATTATCATTCTCTATTTATATCATGTGATTGTTAGCAGACTGAATTGGATAATGATTTTTTGCAGGGTCAAACAAACTTTCATAGGTTTGGCGGATGTTTGGGCAATTACTCAACTACTAACAAAAGGCCACTGGATGATTTTTATACCTGCATCACATCAAGTGGATTTGGATAGGTGAGTATTTTTTTTCACATCTTGAGTTTTGTTATACTATTTGCTGGTTTCTTGCATTATTTTTGCTTACTCTCACTTCCGATGTGTAACTGCGATTATGTCAGGTTGCTTGTTTTTTTTCTTATCTGGCTATTTTCTCATGAATGATATGCCAAATCTTATTCTTTGGGCATGCAACTGATGGAACCTAGATCAGGGGCGGAGTATGGATTTAGACATGAGGGGGCGAGGAAGATAATAATCGTTTGAGAGACACAACACAAGAATATAGTCCCTAAAGTAGAACTGATATGATTGTACACTGGTAGAAAAAGGGCCTATAGTCCCGGTTCGTAAGGGCCTTTAGTCCCGGTTCAGGAACCGGGACTAAAGTGTCGGTACTAATACCTCCCCCCTTTAGTCCCGGTTCAATCCAGAACCGGGACTAAAGGCCCTCCACGTGGGCAGTGCGTAGAGCTCAGTCAGGAGACCCTTTGGTCCCGGTTGGTGGCACCAACCGGGACCAATAGGCATCCACGCGTCAGCACTTCTGTGGCTGGGGTTTTTGTTTTTTTTGAAAGGGGGGGGTTGGGGGTTTTGGGGGGTTAATTTAGGTGTTTCATATATTGTGTTAGCTAGTTATAATTAATAGAGAGAAGTGTCCTATGTTATGTCCGTGCTTGGTCGACGCTACGTACTATACATACGTATATAGAGAGGACTAGACACGCTAGCTAGCTAGTAAGCAAGCGAAGGAAACAGAAGATCGTCATGAACATATATGCATATATACAGAGAGAAGTGATATCAACCACCTCTCCTTCTCCGAGAGATTGGTCGAACAACAAGTTCTCGTATATCTATCTGACACTACCGGCTACATATAGACAATAATTATCTCTTCCAAATATAATCATACGGACTCAGGGTCCACATAGAATTCTCCGTCTTCAGGGATCATGTGGTCAAGAAAGAATGCCGCCAATTCCTCTTGAATTCCTCGCATGTGAGCTGGTGCTAGGAGTTCATCCCGCTTCCGAAACATCTAATTTAAAGAAGGGGGTCAATATATATATATATATATATATATATATATATATATATATATATATGAATGAATGAATGAAACTCAACACAAATGATGGTAATAAAATAAAATTGTGAATGTTGTTATTTAGGTACTTCATATTGTTCGTCAGTGTAGCCCCGCTCACAGGTCGTGTGGCGGATGGACTCGCAAACATAGTATCCACAGAAATCATTCCCTTGTTGCTGCCACAACCACTTTACAAGAAATAGAGGTTAATCAAACTGATAAGCAAGAATGCCAAATGGTATTGATGAAACTAGCGCTTGAATGACTAGTAGATGCGCTTAAAATGCTACTATAGCTAGTACTTACTTTCGGATGTCTAAATTGCAGCTCCTTCGGCAGTCCCGGAGCTTTTCTGGTGAATTTTCTCCAAACCCTGCCGACAAAGAAAACAATTACTTGATATATCAGGAAATGAACAAAGTTGCTGATATGGTGGATAATGATCGATTTAACTTACTTCTCGAGTATTTGAGTCATGTCTGCATAGTCCTTGGGATCCTTTCGTCTTGAGTCTAAGACGGTTACTAGTCCCTGCTCAAGCTTAATATGTAGGAGAATATAGTGGAAACTGCACACGCATGCATAACTCATCAATTACATTACTATAACCTTGACTAATATATAAGGGAAACCGAATACGCACAAGACAGTAACACTCACTTGAAGTTGTAAGGAAAGAGTATTATATCTTTGTTTTGATTTATTATCAACGATTCTAGCATGCTGGCCTCGGTTTCTGCGGCATGAAATTTAACCTGAGTTGCATCTATGAGATATGTGTTAATGAACCCAATATCACCGACTTGTCTTTTCTTCAATTCGACGATCTTCAATCTGCATAATATAGTGAGGATGATTATAAATACATGCAATGAAAGAGCTGAGCTATATGGAGAGACTTAATGACAGAAGTAGTAGTACTTACAGACAGTAGCAGGTGACCGTTGCTTTATCGAGGGCCAATTGATTGAAAAACTGATAGAACTCCTCAAATGGAACAGGCAACAGATCAATTCCAACGAGGTCATGCTCCTTTTTAACTTTCAAATACAAAGTACTCCTCCCCCCAGAGTCTCTGCAGATTTTCAAGTACCAATCATGCAATCTTCGCATCATCGTTGATAGAGATCTTTCATCTTTGACGAGAGGCTGCCCGTACTCATATCTTTGTATCTGCACGTCCATGGGTTCATAATGTACTTCATCGGGCAGGTAATCTGCAAGATTGCTATAACCGGGCACCATCCTCGGATCATTATCGACGTTGTGGCTAGGCACCTTGAGCGGGGGGCACGATTGCTTCGCTTGTTCGCCGAGCTGGGCAATCTTTGATCACTGACAGTACTTCCCGACCGCTCCGCTTCGGCAAATTCCTTTCCAATAATGCGGTCATAGTTTCCTTTCGGCGGATCAGACTTCGGTGGTTTTGTCAGGGCAGCCAGAGTGCGCTTCACTTTCACCTGATCTACCTTCTCCTCCGGAGGTGGATGTTTCTTTGCTTTCACCCCTTCAAAGAATTTCTTCACTTCTTCTCGCGCGATCTCGGCGTTCTCCTCCTGGGTCCTCTCGTATGGTAACTTCTCTGGAGTCTTCAGAGAAGGACCGAATCTGTATGTCCTCCCGCCTCTGGTTGTACTGCTAGACGCCGACCGAGCAGACGTAGTGGTTGTCTTCTTTACTTGCTTAAGCGGCGGAGGAGAAGGACTACGACGCGCCGGAGCAGCTGGAGCGGCGGCAGGTCTCTTCCGCCCTTGCTGACGAGGCGAAGAAGGAGGAGGCTGGCTGCTCGGGCGCGTCGGCGCAGGCGGAGAAGGAGGCGGAGTGCCGCCGCGCGCCAGAGAAGGAGCCGGCCGAGGGCCCTGATCGTCACTCGCCGGAGGAGGAGGAGGCGGTGGAGGCGGAGTGCCCTGACCCGCCGGAGGAGGAGGAGGAGGCGGAGGCGTCCAGTTCGGAAGGTTGATGAGCTCCTTCCGCCATAGGCATGGAGTCTTCAAAGCAGACCCCAGCCGAGTCTCCCCTTCACCGGTAGGATGGTCAAGCTGGAGGTCCTCAAATCCCTCTGTTATCTCATCCACCATCACCCTAGCATATCCTTCTGGAATCGGCCGGCAGTGAAAAGTTGCGCCGGGTTCAGTAGGATAAACAGAGCCAACAGCCGCCTTGACCTTCAAATTCATCCATTGCGTCATAAGGTGGCAATTTTGAGACACCGTGATAGCATCCACGGGATAGCTGGCAGGAGCCGTCAAGGCATGCTCCGGCTGAAGCAGCTCGGTGGAAGCCACGCTGCTTCTGCGCTGAGATGGCGGGGTAGCTTTGGGGGAGGCTTCGGCAGTACGTTTGCTGCGATTTGCTTCTCGTTCCTCTATCGCGTCTACCCTTGCTTGCAGCGCCTGCATTTGGGTCTGCTGCACTTTTTTCCTCCTCTCATGGGATTTGTAACCGCCTGCGTCCGGAAACCCAACCTTCCACGGAATGGAGCCTAGCATGCCTCGTGTCCGTCCAGGGTGCTCAGGATTCCCGAGGGCCATTGTGAGCTTGTCGTTCTCTCTGTCTGGAAAGAATGTCCCTTCCTGCGCTGCTTCGATATACTGCTTAAGCTTACTGACTGGTATGTCCATTTGATCGTTCGTCCAAATGCACTTCCCTGTTACAGGGTCCAGTGTTCCGCCAGCCCCGAAGAACCAAGTCCGGCAACGCTCTGGCCAGTTAATTGTCTCTGGTTCGATCCCTTTATGAACCAGATCATTCTCAGTCTTGGACCACTTAGGCCGGGCTACGAGGTAGCCACCTGACCCCGTGCGATGGTGAAGCTTCTTCTTCGCAGCATTTTGCTTGTTTGTCGCCGACATCTTCTTACTCTTTTCCGATGTCTTGTGGGCCACAAATGCGGGCCAGTGATCTCTGATATTCTCATATCTACCCTTAAATTCTGGTGTCTCATTATTTTCGACAAACTTATTCAGCTCTTTCTTCCACCTCCTGAATAGTTCTGCCATCCTCTTTAGAGCAAAAGACTTGATTAATTTCTCTTTAACTGGGTTCTCTGGATTATCCTCAGGCGGTAGGGTGAAATTTGACTTCAGCTCAGTCCAAAGATCATTTTTCTGCATATCATTGACATAAGAGACCTCAGGGTCTTCTGTAGCCGGCTTAAACCATTGCTGGATGCTTATCGGGATCTTGTCCCTAACCAGAACCCCGCACTAAGCAACAGATGCGCTCTTTGTCCGGAGGGGTTCAATAGGTTGGCCGTCGGGCGCGATTGCTATGATCTCAAACTTTTCATCCGAGCTCAACTTTTTCTTCAGGCCTCGTCTCTTTACCGAAGTTGTGCTCGATCCGGAGGGCTAGAAAAAAGAACAAAGACTTAATTAATATGTGTACATACCAAAACAATGAATGCATCAATCAGCTAGTCAGCATAGGCTTAACTAATATATATACCTGGCCGGACTCGGTTCGGTCACCGGAGCCGTCCTCATATTCTTCTTCTTGCACCGGCATTAGGTCACCGTAGCCAGCTTGTTCACCCTCTCCTTCCAGACCATCGGTTTCGTTAACGAGATGTCATCACTTCCTTCTGCGATTATGTCCCTCAACAACGCTTCTTTTGTTGCTTCGTCTAGGGCGATGTCCATAGTTTCTACAAATATTTACAACATGGCAATTATTATTCAAACATGATAGATGGATATATTAGTGCCAAACGTAGAACTAGCTACCTAATCATAGTAAGCTATCGGGAGGGGGTATATATCGACAACGACGACACTACATCTATGTCCCTCGACGACCCTCGTTCCCGATAAAAAAAATAGGAAGAAGAAGAAAAATAAGAGGAGAAGAAAGAATAGAGGAGAAGATCTCCTCTATTCTTTCTTCTCCTCTTTTTTTCTTCTTCCTCTTCTTTTTTTATCCTCTTCTTCCTCTCATGTTCGATAGGATCGCCGAGGGGTCGGGAGGTTGCGTAGTGTCTCAGGATTCAACAAAACCATGTCTTCATCATTAGGCGAAAGTAACATGTGCATGATGGTACGAAGCTCTTCAAAGTTGTTCTGGAACGGACTCCCAGATAGGATAATCCGCCTTTTGGTACAAAGTTCAGCAAGAGCCTTCCGAATATCGCTATTTGGAAGGCCTTTGCTGAATTGGTACCAAAAGGCGGATTATTCTATCCGGGACTCCATTCCAAAACAACTTTGCAGAACTTCGTACCAACATGCCCTGGTTACTTCCGGCTAATGATGAAGGCATGGATTTCTTCAATACTTTGACACTAGGAAACCTCTCTCGACCCCTCGGCGATCCTCGACCCCTCGAACCCTCGACGACCCTGGAACCCTCGACCCCTAGACGACCCTCTTCTTCCTCTCATGTTCAAGAGGATCGCCGAGGGGTCGGGAGGTTGCCTAGTGTCAAAGGATTCAACAAAACCATGTCTTCATCATTAGGCGAAAGTAACATGTGCATGATGGTACGAAGCTCTTCAAAGTTGTTCTGGAACGGAGTCCCAGATAGGATAATTCGCTTTTTGGCACAAAGTTCAGCAAGAGCCTTCCGAATATCGCTATTTGGAAGGCCTTTGCTGAATTCGTACCAAAAAGCGGATAATTCTATCCGGGACTCCATTCCAGAATAACTTTGCAGAACTTCGTACCAACATGCCCTGGTTACTTCCGGCTAATGATGAAGGCATGGATTTCTTCAATACTTTGACACTAGGAAACCTCTCTCGACCCCTCAGCGATCCTTGACCCCTCGAACCCTCAACGACCCTGAAACCCTCGACCCTTGACCCCTTAACGACCCTCGACCCCCTACCCTAGCTAGTTCCCGACCCTCGACCAATAGAGGAGAAGAAGAAAGGAATAGCTAGAGGAGAAGATCGAAGAAAAAAAGAAGAAAAAAAAGAGGAGAAGAAGAAAGGAATAGTGGAGAAGAAGAGAAAATAGAATATTTTCTCTTCTTCTCCACTATTCCTTTCTTCTTCTCCTCTTCTTTTTCTTCTTTTTTCTTCTTCTTATTTATTTCTCCTCTTCTTTTCCTCTCCTCTTCTTCTTTCTTTCCTCTTCTTATTTTCTTCTTTCCTATCCTTCTTTTTCTAAAATTGTAACTTTTGCATATATAAAACTTTTCTAAAATTGTAACTTTCTATATAAAACTTTCCTATCGGGAAGGGGAGAAGATCGAAGAAAAAAAAGAAGAAAAAAAAGAGGAGAAGAAGAAAGGAATAGAGGAGAAGAAGAAAAAATAGAATTTTTTTCTATTTTTTCTTCTTCTCCTCTTCCTTTTCTTCCTCTCCTCTTCTTCTCCTTTTTCCTCTTCTTTTTTTCTCCTCTTCTTCCCGACCCTCGCCCCCTCGAACACTTGGCGACCCTCGACCCTCTACCCTAGCTAGTTCCCGACCCTCGCCCCCTCGATCCCTCGAACACTCGGCAACCCTCGACCCTCGACCCTCGGCGACCCCCTCCCCCCATGATGTCGAAGTTATCGGGGAGGGGGTATATCGACCCCCCTCATGTCGAAGTTATCTGGTACACACATATACATACAGACACATATACACTACACACATGCATACATACACATACATACACATACATATACATATCTGCATGCACACACATATAC
Organism: Triticum urartu; assembly: GCF_056163025.1. Classification (NCBI taxonomy): domain Eukaryota; kingdom Viridiplantae; phylum Streptophyta; class Magnoliopsida; order Poales; family Poaceae; genus Triticum; species Triticum urartu. The sequence goes on along the minus strand of NC_141874.1, from coordinate 737,433,361 downwards.
ACTGCACACATATACACTGCACACACATACACATACATACACATATATATACACTACACACATGCATACATATATCTCAAAAAAATTAACAGAGGCGGGCGGCGGCGCGGCAAGCGGAGCGCGGCCAGGCGGCGGCGGCGAACCAGCGGCGGCGCGGCAAGCGAAGCATGTACGGGCAGAGCACGGCGGGCAGCGGCGTCGGGGCGCGGCAAGAGCACGGCGGGCAACGGCGTCGGGGCGCGGCTGGCGGCGGTGGCAGGGCGCGGCGGGGGGAGAGGAGGAGAGGAGGGGAACGGCACGGTGGCTCACAGTGGGAGCGGGCCGGGAAGGCGTCGGGGTAGGGCTCGACGGCGGCGGCGAGGACGGCGAAGTGGAGCAGCCTGACGGCGTCGGGGCAGGGCTCGGCGGTGGCGGAGGCGATGATGAGGGGCAGGGCTCGGCGGCGGCGACGGCGACGAGGAGGACGAGCAGCCTGGCGGCGTCGGCGATGGGGAATGGAGTAGTTGGCGAAAATTTCGCAAGGGTTGTATATATAGCCAGAGCAATGGTCCCGGTTCGTGGCACCAACCGTGACCAATGCCCCCCTTTACTCCCGGTTGGTGCCACCAATCGGGACCAAAGGCCGCTGCTTCCCGCCCTTTGGGCTGCTGAAAATTGGCCTTTGGTCCCGGTTCATGGCACCAACCGGGACCAAAGGGGGGCATTGGTCACGGTTGGTGCCACGAACCGGGACCAATGCCCCCTTTAGTCCCAGTTGGTGCCTCCAACCGGGACCAATGCCCTTGTGCTGCCCCGCGCCCATAAGTTTAGTCTCACATCGCTAGTTGACAGCGCCCAACACCAGTTTATAAGGTCTGCTGCCTCCTCCCTCTTGAACTCCTCTGAACAGCAGGCCTATGGGCCTAATTTGACACTGCTTTGCCTGTGGGCCTATTGGGCCTTCTGCGGGCCTGAATCCTGGCCCATGTAGGGTTTCTAGTCGTATTCAGGCCGTGGATGCCCAGTAGGTGGCATTTTTTTTGGTTTTTTCTTTTTTATTTCTATATTTTTTTGGTTTTTTATTTTTTTATTTCTACTTAAAACTAAATACTTACAGTTTTTTAGTGATTTCTTTTTGCTTTTAGGTCACAAAAATTATAAACTTTCTGTTAGTGCCATTAGTTTTAAATTTTAAATAGTTTAAATTTGAATTTTTAAAAATTTGTGTGAATCACTAGTTTATGAATAACTTTACTATAAAATTAGAATTTTTTTCTATTTATTTTTTATTTCTACTTAAAACTAAATACTTACAGTTTTTTAGTGATTTCTTTTTTGCTTTTAGATCACAAAAATTATAAACTTTCTGTTAGTGCCATTAGTTTTAAATTTTAAATAGTTTAAATTTGAATTTTTAAAAATTTGTGTGAATCACTAGTTTATGAATAACTTTACTATAAAATTAGAATTTTTTCTATTTATTTTTTATTTCTACTTAAAACTAAATACTCACAGTTTTTTAGTGATTTCTTTTTGCTTTTAGGTCACAAAAATTATAAACTTTCTGTTAGTGCCATTAGTTTTAAATTTTAAATAGTTTAAATTTGAATTTTTAAAAATTTGTGTGAATCACTAGTTTATGAATAACTTTACTATAAAATTAGAATTTTTTTCTATTTATTTTTTATTTCTACTTAAAACTAAATACTTAAAGCATTTCAAAATGAACTCTGAAAAGGTTGAAAGTTGGCATGGTCTCATCATTTCACCCACATAGCATGTTCCAAAAAGTAGAGAGGGTTACGACAAAAACTTGATGCACTTCGTGTACAAAATGGACAATCACTTTCGAAGTATCAAAGTTTCGAACCATAAGACATGAAAGCATTTCAAATGAACTCTGAAAAAGTTGAAAGTTGGGATGGTATCATAATTTCACCCACATAGCATTTGCTTATTGCGGAAGAAAGTCTTCACTTTTTCTTCGCTTGTGTCATTTGCTTATTGCGCCGTAACCATGGATAATCTTCATTGTTTATCAGGATGCTTGGGTCAGCCTTGACATTGAAGGGAGGAATTTCATGAAACTTTTCATAATTTTCAGACATGTCTGTCTTGCCGTTCACTCCCAGGATGTCCCTTTTTCCTGAAAGAACTATGTGGCGCTTTGGCTCATCGTATGATGTATTCGCTTCCTTATCTTTTCTTTTTCTCGGTTTGGTAGACATGTCCTTCACATAGATAACCTGTGCCACATCATTGGCTAGGACGAACGGTTCGTCAGTGTACCCAAGATTTTTCAGATCCACTGTTGTCATTCCGTACTGTGGGTCTACCTATACCCCGCCGCCTAACAGATTGACCCATTTGCACTTAAACAAAGGGACCTTAAAATCAGGTCCGTAGTCAAATTCCCATATGTCCACTATGTAACCATAATATGTGTCCTTTCCGCTCTCGGTTGCTGCATCAAAGCGGACACCGCTGTTTTGGTTGGTGCTCTTTTGATCTTGGGCGATCGTGTAAAATGTATTCCCATTTATCTCGTATCCTTTGTAAGTCAATACAGTCAAAGATGGTCCCCTGGACAACAAGTACAACTCATCACAAACAGTGTTGTCACCTCTGAGACGTGTTTCCAACCAACTGCTGAAAGTCCTGATGTGTTCACATGTAATCCAGTTGTCGCACTGCTCTGGGTGTTTGGAGCGCAGACTGTTCTTGTGTTCATCGACATACGGGGTCACCAAGGTAGAGTTCTGTAGAACTGTGTAGTGTGCTTGAGACCAAGAATATCCGTCCCTGCATATTATTGAGTCTCTTCCCAGAGTGCCTTTTCCAGTCAGTCTCCCCTCATACCGCGATTTAGGGAGACCTATCTTGTTAAGGCCAGGAATGAAGTCAACACAAAACCCGATAACATCCTCTGTTTGATGGCCCAGGGAGATGCTTCCTTCTGGCCTAGCGCGGTTACGGACATATTTCTTTAGGACTCCCATGAACCTCTCAAAAGGGAACATATTGTGTAGAAATACGGGCCCCAGGATGACAATCTCGTCGACTAGATGAACTAGGACGTGCGTCATGATATTGAAGAAGGATGGTGGGAACACCACCTCGAAACTGACAAGATATTGCGCCACATCACTCCTTAGCCTTGGTACGATTTCTGGATCGATCACCTTCTGAGAGATTGCATTGAGGAATGCACATAGATTCACAATGGCTAATCGAACGTTTTCCGGTAGAAGCCCCCTCAATGCAACCAGAAGCAGTTGTGTCATAATCACGTGGCAGTCATGAGACTTTAGGTTCTGAAACTTTTTCTCTGGCATATTTATTATTCCCTTTATATTCGACGAGAAGCCAGTCGTGACCTTCATACTGAGCAGGCATTCAAAGAAGATTTCTTTCTCTTCTTTCGTAAGAGCGTAGCTGGCAGGACCTTTATACTGCTTCGGAGGCATGCCGTCTTTTTCGTGCAAACGTTGCAGGTCCTCTCGTGCCTCGGGTGTATCTTTTGTCTTCCCATACACGCCCAAGAAGCCTAGCAGGTTCACGCAAAGGTTCTTCGTCACGTGCATCACGTCGATTGAGGAGCGGACCTCTAGGTCTTTCCAGTAGGGTAGGTCCCAAAATATAGATTTCTTCTTCCACATGGGTGCGTGTCCCTCAGCGTCATTCGGAACAGCTAGTCCACCGGGACCCTTTCCAAAGATTACGTAGTGTAAATCATTGACCATAGCAAGCACGTGAACACCGGTGCGCATGGCGGGCTTCTTCCGGTGATCTGCCTCGCCTTTGAAATGCTTGCCTTTCTTTCGACATTGATGGTTGGTCGGAAGAAATCGACGATGGCCCAGGTACACATTCTTCCTGCATTTGTCCAGGTATATACTTTCAGTGTCATCTAAACAGTGCGTGCATGCATGGTATCCTTTGTTTGTCTGTCCTGAAAGGTTACTGAGAGCGGGCCAATCGTTGATGGTCACGAACAGCAACGCCTTAAGGTTAAATTCCTCCTGTCTGTGCTCATCCCACGTACGTACACCGTTTCCATTCCACAGCTGTAAAAGTTCTTCAACTAATGGCCTTAGGTACACATCAATTTCGTTGCCGGGTTGCTTAGGGCCTTGGATGAGAACTGGCATCATAATGAACTTCCGCTTCATGCACATCCAAGGAGGAAGGTTATACATACATAGAGTCACGGGCCAGGTGCTGTGATTGCTGCTCTGCTCCCCGAAAGGATTAATGCCATCCGCGCTTAAAGCAAACCATACATTCCTTGGGTCCTTTGCAAACTCATCCCAGTACTTTCTCTCGATTTTTCTCCACTGCGACCCGTCAGCGGGTGCTCTCAACTTCCATCTTTCTTTCGGTTCTCACTGTGCCATCGCATCAACTTGGCATGCTCTTCGTTTCTGAACAGACGTTTCAACCGTGGTATTATAGGAGCAAACCACATCACCTTCGCAGGAACCCTCTTCCTGACGGGCTCGCCGTCAACATCACCAGGGTCATCTCGTCTGATCTTATACCGCAACGCACCGCATACCGGGCATGCGTTCAGATCCATGTATGCACCGCGGTAGAGGATGCAGTCATTAGGGCATGCATGTATCTTCTCCACCTCCAATCCTAGAGGGCATGATGAGGACATCAATACCATTGTTACACCCACAGCCCCTACTGTTACATATACTGGACCAATTACTAGAGCTCGCGCACGCCAATTAAATTACCAGGTACTTTCGTTTCTTGGTAATGATTCTAATGTTCATGAGATTATGATGCTGCCTAAATTGGATACATTTGTTTTGCTTTCAAATGAAGGGCCTAGCTTGGAGAAGGATGAACATTGGAGCAAGAACACGCATGAAGTTGATGGCATGCGCAAGGGGATCAAGAACGGAGTTACAAGTGATGATTTCAGGACTTTGAAGCCGCCATAAGGAGTGCATGAAGCCATGGACGAAATATACAAGATGCCACTTCATAATATTCGTCCATAGGCTATTCTAGGTGCTGCGTCACCTTATTAATGGGCCAGGCCCATGTAATTTCGAAATACTTAAGTATAGGCTATTTTTAGAGTCCGTATGTGTGGGGAAACAAGAGTTAGGGTTGGTTTCGGACCCCACCCTCAAGGGCCACGAAATTCCCCTCTCTTCCTCCATATATACAGCCCTTAGGGCGTCGTTTAGACTTTGGGTTTTGTTTAGATTGAAAGTTCGCCATAGCTGCAACTTCGCGTACTTCGTTTGTGTCCAACGACCAGACCAAGACGTCACAGAACCCCACCTTGATCAATAAAGCTTTCATCTTATATTCGCAATATCCAGATTGCAATCTCAGTTTCTTGCTTGTTCTTCGTTTGCTCGCAGGAAACAGGCCCTCGTGGTCAGGTTGATCGTGCTCCGGCGTGGTCAATAACCCCTCGGAAGTTGGTTTAGCGATTGCTAAGGCGCGACGTCTCGCACGTTCGTAGTCGGATCGTCAAGGTCGACTCCCATAGAAAACGATAGCCACCATCTCATCGAAACATCGGGAGACCTTTGCCTCTATCAAGTGGTATCAGATTTCCAGGTTGCTCGGTGAGATTTTACAGTTTTTCGTAGATTAGATCGAGTCTGTTCTTCATACCTACAGTCCACGAAAAAGCCACAAAAAAATTAGGGTTAGTTCATCATATCCGAACCAATCTGAGCCTTTGCATAATCTTTTTAGGGTTTTTGCTTTGTTGAATTTGCGGTTGCATCGTCGTGTCAAGTTGCTGGTCTTAGAGTCTAGTCTTTTAGAGTTTCGAGTTCTGGTCACAAGTTGTCACGCCGCCGCCGCACCATTATCATCGCCCATCTACCACTTTTTCTTATCCGCCACCGCTCTGAATCCATATCGATATACCACCACCAATCCGTATCCATATACCACCATCAATCTCTATCCATATACCACCACCGCTACCATATACCACCACCGCTGCCATATACCACCACCATATATCCACCACCAATCCGAGTTCTTCTCATATTAGCTTTGTTCTTGAGATCAATCTCAATTCCGATTCGTGTTTCCTTGCCTGCGTAGGTCTCGGAAAAAAAAGGAGTCTGGAGACCCCCGGGCAGTTTTTAGGCCAAAATTTTCACGGGCAAAAATATTTTTTCCCTATCCTATTTTTAGGCTTTTCTGAGTCTTTTGAGCCACGTGCCATCATAGTGATTTTTTGTCGCACTTTTTCGTCGTCGCTGCCCTGATTTCCGAAAAAAAAGTGAAAAAAAAATTTCGTGCCCATCCTATCAGTTTGACGAGGGAAGAGTTTTGAGACACTCGCCATTATAGTAATTTTTCGCAAAAAAAAAGAGGAGCGCAAAAAAAAAGAGGAGCGCAAAAAAAAAGCGAAGAAAAAAGTTCCAGAGTGTGCTTTTCCCTTATTCACGTGCAGCGCCGTGATTTTGTTAGTGTTCTAGGCTCGCGTCTCTAGCACGGTCTAGCCTAGGACCAGCACAGTACCGTCGTTGAGCGTTTATTCAACTTTGCATCTCTGAATTGATTATTGCTGACCCTTTTTGCTACCATACTATAAGCCTTCCCAGCTCCACATACCTCTACGATGTGCGTTTGACTCTCCCTGGCAATCGCTCTATCCAAGCTTTTGAGAGTTTTGACTACAACGGTTGCCGATCACCGCCTGCTGCTGGGTAAGAACTGGTAAGAATTTGAGATTTGCTTGACGGATTTGTGACACCCGCCACCACCACCTCTTGTTAGTATTCTGTAGGATCATATTCTTGTGTGTTTTCTATTGTTGCTAACCATGGCAGGATCACAAGCCGACGAGACTGACTGGAGAAGATGAAGAATCAGGAGTTGCATGATAAATTTCAGCAAATGATGAATGGACAGGTGCAGGATGTGCTAAACAGATTTGAAGAGGCCATGGAGAAGATAGATGACATGGAGAAGACGTTCGAAACAAAGCTCGATAACAGGTTTAATGAATTGCTCGCGCGTCTTCCACCACCACCACCGGCTGCACCTAACGCACCTCTACAACAACAACAACGACGACTACCTACACATCGTGAAACAGCCCTCCGCCGAGCGAGCCGTCTCCCTCTTGCACCTGGCCAAACTGTTGGTGCTGCTGTTGCTACTTCTGTGGCTCCTGCTGCTGATGCGGAGGAGGATGATTTTGCTGGCGATTACGAGGATGAGGTTGATCAAAATCAGAACTACGTGCCACCACCAGCACAGCAACCATCAGGTCGTCCACATGCAAATAATGGCAATGGTAGGGCTCACCCTCAGGTACGAGATCATGACCATCTCCCTAAACTAAAATTGAATATTCCACCATTTGAGGGTAGATATGTTCCTGATATATATCTTACTTGGGAGTTAGAAACTGAACAACGATTTACATGTTTACAATATCCCGAGGAGAGACGTGTTCCTGCTGCTGTTTGTGCATTCACTAGTTTTGCATGTGTTTGGTGGTCTGAGCATTGTAGATTATATCCCATTCCTGCTACTTGGGCTGCTTTGAAAACTGCTATGCGTACTCGTTGGGTTCCACCATATTATCAACGTGAATTACTTCAAAAATTGCAGCGATTAAGACAGGGAAAAAATTCTGTAGAAGAATATTATCAGGAATTACAAACTGGCATGATTAGATGTGGTATTGTTGAGGAGAATGAAGCTATGCTTGCACGTTTTATGGGTGGATTAAATAGAGAGATTCAGACGATTCTAGAGTATAAGGAGTATACTAATATCACTCGTTTATTCCATCTTGCTAGTAAAGCTGAACGTGAAGTGCAGGATCGACAGGCATTGGCGCGGACTAACTTTTCTGCAGGTCGACCTTCTTCATGGACACCACGTGCATCATCTACTTCCACACGTTCTGCTACACCGGCGCCTCCGTCGGCTGCCACCTCCAACCGTGATACAATAAAGCAGGCACAATCACCACTATCTGCCAAGAGCACACCTTTTGGGCCTGCAAAGAGCTCTTCTTCATCCATGGCATCAACAGGGCAAACACATGATATTATTTGTCGACGTTGCAAGGGTGGAGGTCATTATGCGAGAGAATGCCCATCTAAGCGTGTGATGATTGTTACTGAGGATGGTGGGTATGAGTCCGCTAGTGACTATGATGAGGAGACTTTGGCTCTTATTACACGTGACGAACACAGTGGAGACGATTCTGATCATGAGACGCAATACATGGCTCCTGAAGATGCTGACAGGTATGAACGTTTAGTTGCTCAACGTGTTTTGAGTGTGCAGGTTACACAAGCTGAGCAAAATCAGAGGCATAATTTGTTCCATACAAAGGGAGTTGTGAAGGAACGTTCTGTTCGCGTGATCATAGATGGAGGGAGTTGCAACAACTTGGCTAGCATCGAGATGGTGGAGAAGCTATCTCTCACCACCAGACCACATCCACATCCTTACTACATCCAATGGTTCAACAACAGCGGCAAGGTTAAGGTAACACGTACTGTTCGTGTGCATTTTAGTATCTCTACATATGCTGATTATGTTGATTGTGATGTGGTACCGATGCAAGCATGTTCCTTATTACTTGGTAGACCATGGCAATTTGATAAAAATTCTATTCACCATGGTAGAAACAATCAGTATACTCTTGTTCATAAGGATAAAAATATTACTTTGCTTCCTATGACTCCTGATTCCATTTTGAAAGATGATATTAATAGAGCTAATAAAGCAAAACAGGAGAAAACTAAGAGTGAAAATCAGATTGTGGCAAAAGAATTTGAGCAACAAATGCAGCCTAATAATAATAAACAATCTAGTGTTGTTTCTGAAATTAAATTGAAAAGTGCATGTTTACTTGCCACCAAATCTGATATTGATGATCTAGATTTTAGCAAATCTGTTTGCTATGCTTTTGTGTGCAAAGAGGCATTATTTTCATTCGAGGACGTGCCTTCCTCTTTGCCTCCTGCTGTCACTAACATTTTGCAGGAGTTCGCCGACGTCTTTCCACAAGACGTGCCACCGGGATTACCACCTATTCGCGGGATTGAGTATCAAATTGACTTAATTCCCGGTGCATCATTACCCAACCGGGCACCATACCGTACCAATCCAGAGGAGACGAAGGAGATTATGCGTCAAGTACAAGAACTGCTCGACAAAGGTTATATACGCGAATCCCTTAGTCCTTGTGTTGTTCCTATCATTTTAGTGCCGAAAAAGGATGGTACGTCGCGTATGTGCGTTGATTGTAGAGGCATTAATAATATTACTATTCGTTATCGTCATCCTATTCCTAGGCTAGATGATATGCTTGATGAATTGAGTGGCTCTACAATATTCTCCAAAGTTGATTTGCGTAGTGGTTACCATCAAATTCGTATGAAATTGGGAGATGAATGGAAAACAGCATTTAAAACTAAGTTTGGATTATATGAGTGGTTAGTCATGCCTTTTGGGTTAACTAATGCACCTAGTACTTTCATGAGGTTAATGAACGAAGTTTTACGTGCTTTCATTGGACGATTTGTGGTAGTTTACTTTGATGACATATTGATTTATAGCAAATCTTTGGAGGAACATTTGGAACATTTACGTGCTGTTTTTATTGCTCTACGTGATGCACGTTTGTTTGGTAACCTTGGAAAGTGCACCTTTTGCACCGACCGAGTATCTTTTCTTGGCTATGTTGTTACTCCACAGGGAATTGAAGTTGATAAAGCCAAGATTGAAGCTATTGAGAGTTGGCCGCAGCCCAAAACGGTCACACAAGTGAGGAGTTTCCTTGGCCTCGCTGGTTTCTATAGGCGTTTTGTGAGAGATTTCAGCACCATTTCTGCACCTCTCAACGAGCTTACAAAGAAGGATGTACCTTTTGTTTGGGGTACCGCACAGGAAGAAGCCTTCACGGTATTGAAAGATAAGTTGACACATGCTCCTTTACTCCAACTTCCTAATTTCAATAAGACTTTTGAGCTTGAATGTGATGCTAGTGGAATTGGATTAGGAGGTGTGTTATTACAAGATGGAAAACCTGTTGCATACTTTTCTGAAAAATTGAGTGGGCCTAGTCTGAACTATTCTACTTATGATAAAGAATTATATGCTCTTGTTCGGACCTTAGAAACATGGCAACATTATTTATGGCCCAAGGAATTTGTTATACATTCTGATCATGAATCTTTGAAACACATTAAAAGTCAAGCAAAACTGAACCGTCGACATGCTAAATGGGTTGAATTCATTGAGACTTTCCCTTATGTGATTAAACACAAGAAGGGTAAAGAAAATGTTATTGCTGATGCCTTGTCTCGTCGTTATACTATGCTTTCACAACTTGACTTTAAAATATTTGGTTTGGAGACCATCAAGGATCAATATGTTAATGATGCTGAATTTAAAGATGTATTGCAGAATTGTAAGGAAGGGAGAACTTGGAACAAGTTCGTTCTTAACGATGGATTTGTGTTTCGTGCTAACAAGCTATGCATTCCAGCTAGCTCCGTTCGTCTTTTGTTGTTGCAGGAGGCGCATGGAGGAGGATTAATGGGACACTTTGGCGTCAAGAAGACGGAGGATATACTTGCTACACATTTCTTTTGGCCAAAGATGAGACGGGATGTTGAGCGTTTTGTTGCTCGTTGCACTACATGTCAAAGAGCTAAGTCACGACTCAATCCTCATGGTTTATATATGCCTTTGCCTGTACCTAGTGTTCCTTGGGAGGATATATCTATGGACTTTGTTTTAGGTTTACCTAGAACAAAGAAGGGGAGGGATAGCATATTTGTTGTCGTGGATAGGTTCTCGAAAATGGCACACTTTATACCATGTCATAAAAGCGATGATGCTGTTAATGTTGCTGATTTGTTCTTTCGTGAAATTATTCGCTTACATGGTGTGCCAAATACTATTGTTTCAGATCGTGATACTAAATTTCTTAGCCACTTTTGGAGATGTTTATGGGCTAAGTTGGGGACTAAGCTGCTTTTTAGTACTACTTGTCACCCCCAAACTGATGGACAAACTGAAGTAGTCAATAGAACATTGTCTACTATGCTTAGGGCTGTTTTGAAGAATAACAAGAAAATGTGGGAAGAATGCTTGCCTCATATTGAATTTGCTTATAATCGTTCATTGCATTCTACTACTAAGATGTGCCCTTTTGAAATTGTGTATGGTTTCCTACCTCGTGCGCCTATTGATTTGTTGCCTCTTCCATCTTTGGAGAAGGTTAATTTTGATGCTAAAGAACGTTCTGAATTGATTTTAAAAATGCATGAGTTAACTAAGGAAAACATTGAGCGTATGAATGCTAAATATAAACTTGCTGGAGATAAGGGTAGAAAACATGTTGTGTTTGCACCTGGAGATCTTGTTTGGTTACATTTGCGTAAAGATAGATTTCCTAATCTGCGCAAATCAAAGCTAATGCCACGTGCTGATGGTCCTTTTAAGGTTTTAGAGAAAATAAATGATAATGCATATAAACTTGAGCTACCTGCAGATTTTGGGGTTAGTCCCACTTTTAATATTGCAGATTTGAAGCCTTATTTGGGTGAGGAAGATGAGCTTCCGTCGAGGACGACTTCATTTCAAGAAGGGGAGGATGATGAGGACATCAATACCATTGTTACACCCACAGCCCCTACTGTTACATATACTGGACCAATTACTAGAGCTCGCGCACGCCAATTAAATTACCAGGTACTTTCGTTTCTTGGTAATGATTCTAATGTTCATGAGATTATGATGCTGCCTAAATTGGATACATTTGTTTTGCTTTCAAATGAAGGGCCTAGCTTGGAGAAGGATGAACATTGGAGCAAGAACACGCATGAAGTTGATGGCATGCGCAAGGGGATCAAGAACGGAGTTACAAGTGATGATTTCAGGACTTTGAAGCCGCCATAAGGAGTGCATGAAGCCATGGACGAAATATACAAGATGCCACTTCATAATATTCGTCCATAGGCTATTCTAGGTGCTGCGTCACCTTATTAATGGGCCAGGCCCATGTAATTTCGAAATACTTAAGTATAGGCTATTTTTAGAGTCCGTATGTGTGGGGAAACAAGAGTTAGGGTTGGTTTCGGACCCCACCCTCAAGGGCCACGAAATTCCCCTCTCTTCCTCCATATATACAGCCCTTAGGGCGTCGTTTAGACTTTGGGTTTTGTTTAGATTGAAAGTTCGCCATAGCTGCAACTTCGTGTACTTCATTTGTGTCCAACGACCAGACCAAGACGTCACAGAACCCCACCTTGATCAATAAAGCTTTCATCTTATATTCGCAATATCCAGATTGCAATCTCAGTTTCTTGCTTGTTCTTCGTTTGCTCGCAGGAAACAGGCCCTCGTGGTCAGGTTGATCGTGCTCCGGCGTGGTCAATAACCCCTCGGAAGTTGGTTTAGCGATTGCTAAGGCGCGACGTCTCGCACGTTCGTAGTCGGATCGTCAAGGTCGACTCCCATAGAAAACGATAGCCACCATCTCATCGAAACATCGGGACACCTTTGCCTCTATCAGGGCATACGACCTTCTTTGCTGCGTATGTACTGTCGGGCAATTCGTTATCGTTTGGAAGCTTCTTCTTCAATATTTTCAGTAGCTTCTCAAATCCTTTGTCAGCCACAACATTCTCTGCCTTCCACTGCAGCAATTCTAGTACGGTACCGAGCTTTGTGTTGCCATCTTCGCAATTGGGGTATAACCCTTTTTTGTGATCCTCTAACATGCGATCGAACTTCAGCTTCTCCTTTTGACTAATGCATTGCGTCCTTGCATCGATAATGACCCAGCGGAGATCATCATCATCGGGCACATCGTCTAGTTCCTCTTGATCTTCAGCAGCTTCACCCGTGGCAGCATCATTGGGCACATCATCTGGTTCCTCTTGATCTTCACCAGCTCCCCCCGTTGCAGCATCACCTTATTCAGGGGGCACATAGTTGTCATCGTACTCTTCTTCTTCGCCGTCTTCCATCATAACCCCTATTTCTCCGTGCCTCGTCCAAACATTATAGTGTGGCATGAAACCCTTGTAAAGCAGGTGGGAGTGAAGGATTTTCCGGTTAGAGTAAGACCTCGCATTCCCACATTCAGTGCATGGACAACACATAAAACCATTCTGCTTGTTTGCCTCAGCCGCATCGAGAAACTCATGCACGCCCTTAATGTACCCGCGGGTGTGTCTGTCACCGTACATCCATTGCCGGTTCATCTGCGTGCATTATATATAATTAAGTGTCCAAATTAATAGAAGTTCATCATCACATTAAAACCAAAGTGCATACATAGTTCTCATCTAACAACATATAGCTCTCCAGAGCATCTAATTAATTAAACCATACATTGAAACTATGTAAAACATTTCAATACGAAAACAAATGCGATCATAATCGCAACCAAGGTAACAATTGATCCAACGGCATAATGATAGCAAGCCTCGGTATGAATGGCATATTTTCTAATCTTTCTAATCTTCAAGCGCATTGCATCAATCTTGATCTTGTGATCATCGACGACATCCGCAACATGCAACTCCAATATCATCTTCTCCTCCTCAATTTTTTTTATTTTTTCCTTCAACAAATTGTTTTCTTCTTCAACTAAATTTAACCTCTCGACAATAGGGTCGGTTGGCATTTCCGATTCACATACATCCTAGATAAATAAAATCTATGTCACGTTGGTCGGCATAATTTTCATAAACAATAAATGAACCAATAGTTATGAAGATAATATACATACCAAATCCGAATCATAGACAGGACGAGGGCCGACGGGGGCGGATACCAAAACCATCGCACTATATAAGATGCAATAATAAATGTAAGAAAATGATACAAGTATCTATCTAAACAGACAAGTAAGGATATTTTTCCTTTCAGAAAGAAGATAAGAACAAGAGGCTCACCACGGTGGTGTCGGTGATGAGATCAGCGCGGGTGATCGACGGCGGTGAAGACGGGGACGGGGCGTGACGGACCGCTAAATCTAGACAAATCTCAAGGAAAATGGAGCTTGGAGGTCGAGCTTCGAGAGGAGAAAGTTTAAGTAGTGTGGCTCGGGCATTCCATCGAACACCTCATGTGCATAGGAGGTGAGCTAGAGCACCACAAACCCCTCCCCTCGTCGGCCAGAGAAAAACAGAGCACTGGAGTGCTCTGCTCGCGGGCGAGGGTATATATAGGAACCTCATTGGTCCCGGTTTGCGGCAAGAACCGGGACCAAAGGGGAGCCTTTGGTCCCGGTTCAGGCCACCAACCGGGACCAATGGTGGTGGGCCAGGAGCGAGGCCCATTGGTCCCGGTTCGTCCCACCAACCGGGACCAAAAGGTCCAGACGAACCGGGACCAATGGCCCACGTGGCCCGGCCGGCCCCCTGGGCTCACGAACCGGGACCAATGCCCACATTAGTCCCGGTTCTACACTGAACCGGGACTAATGGGCTGAGTCGGCCTGGACCATAGCCCTGTTTTCTACTAGTGGTATTGCAACATATGTCTGGTAATATATAAAAAAACTACATTTCTACCAGTTGCATATCAACAGGATTGGGGTTGGAATTATCATCTACAACGGTTGCTTGTCAGGTGGATTTGCATTTTCTGTAACGTTTGAGCTAGAAGCAATGGGCTTGAAAACCAAATATGTTAGGCTGGGGAAAAATGAATATGTTTCTGTTGTATCCTTTCTCTTCATACATACTGTTTCAAACGTTAAACGAGGAGTAAAATTAGAATCCTATATTGTAATTTTACCGCCACTGTCTTCAACGGAATTGTATTAATTCACAAATATTATTTACCAGTGATGTACCTAGATTCTTTGAAGTTGATCTTGTGATACATGATGCCGGTGTAGCACACAAGCTGGCATGGTCTTCATCGTGGATTCAATCTCCACACGAGTGGAGTGGCCTCTGCCTTGTGCGGCAGCTGCGGACGGGCAGAGGAGACGACGACGTAGGGCACACGGAGCCAGCAAGCCTAGAAGCCATGATGCCCGCGAACAAAATTACCTGAAGGATAGGAAACAGACTACCTGATCTCACGGATGCATGTAGTCTTTTTTTTCTGATGCGTACAACAAGCGATCAGGGCATCAAGGGATGCTTTCTCACGTTGGGCGTTTGGGCTGGAAAATTCGTGCTAGATAGATCTTTTCTAGTCGCTCGTCTATGCATCATCCTTTCATTAGTCATTTTTGATTAGCGGATGAAAGCACAAGCATGATTGTACTTTTCTTAGAATGAAGAAAAGAAATACACCATCAGACTGAGACTGACGTACATTCATACTACTATCTCGTGGTCCATTTCTGTTGCAAATAACATCTCCCCTGATTTGAACAATAATTTTTCAGGCTGAGATGGAAATTTTACGCTCACTGGATTACATTTTCACATACTAAGATAGGTTACAATTGAATGTCGAACAGTTAGTTGGACATTTTGCATCAGTCCTGATACCACTTAGAAGATAGAACAAGTCTGTATCTCTGGAGATTTTTTGAAGTTTTAAGTGTGTACCTAATCAATTGAATATTATAGTTGCATTTGTTACTTCTACTTGACACCATTGACACTCTGAAGTTTGCAGGGTTCAATTGACACATGGTGTGTAAGCATTTGCCTATCTACCTAAAGGGTATGCTAGAGGGTTGCCAACATCAATGTGCTATGTGATGCAGAAATGGATTTTCAAAAACCTCTAGCACATGGTGTCCTGGGAATTCCTGGATATGTTGACCTGCTAGCTCATTATCAGGTTTTGATGCATCTATTAATCATATGATAAAAGAACCAGAACATGGATAAATTTTGTATAGTGTAGTTGTAGTATCTAGCTTGGCTGCTTTTAGAGGTCTGAGCTATAGAAGTTACCGCGGTAAATAAAGTCTAAAGTATTCTGTAAACGCCTACATATTTTTGCCCCATTATGTTTAATCTTTGGTGAGAAATACAATTACGCTCCATAAAATGAGCTAATGTCGGAGAAGGTCGCTCTCATTTTTAGTTTAAAACCATTCGTTATGTTGCCAACTACTTTCTAAATTTTAATGCGGTCATAGTAAAGTCATCTAATGGACAGCTCCTTGTATAATTTAACTTGTTGATATTCACAGAAGCCTTCTTGTTATCAATGAATATAGTGTCTAGAAATAAGGACACTTTAACTAGTGCTTAGTATGCCCCTTTACATGGTTACCTAAACTTGAATGGAGTGCCTTTCTTAGTAGGTGTTTGGTACTAGCTTGCCTTGTGAAGTAATAGTTGTTCTCAATGCTATGATTTTTACAAATTTTTATGGTGCCATTGTCTTTATGAATGTAATCACAACTTTACATTATGTAGGAAAAATAGGCAAGAGGACGAGGAAACATGAAGACGGTGGTTTGTGTAAATGGGATATTTTGTGTAATGGTGACTGAATCGTTGGAGATGCACTTTATATATCATTTTGTAAACTCGCATTGTGTGTGACAAAATGAACCATATTGTAATGGATGAAGTATTTACATCTGAAATTAATTAATGTGTTATTGTTTGGTTATGGTTTATTATTGTTAGGGCATGCATGTTATTATTATGAAACATGAAACTTGATTTATATTTTGTTGGTAACACAAATGTAAGCTATTGAGGGCTATTGGATGTTTGTGGGCAAAACGAAAAAACCATCTCATAGTCTGTCGAAGAAAGCTAATGCATGGGCCAACGAAAAGTTGGTCGGGAAAACAAACCCTGTCACACAGTCGGTCGGGAAAGCCTCCTGGAGGGCCTAATAGACTGTTGGTTGGGAAAAAAATTCTGTCAAACAGTTGGTCGGGAAAGCTTCATGGCAAGCCCAATAGACTGTTGGTCGGGAAAGGACCATGGCAGGCCCAACAGAATGTCGGTCGGGAAAAGTGCCCCATAGCCAACAAGCGATCGGTCGGCAAAGATATGTCGGTCGGGAAAGGCTTTCCCCGTCTGGACTTTCCCCAACAGACAAGATCGGTCGGCAATAGTTTTTCCCAACCGATTGTCTGTCATGGGAAGTTGTTTTTCCAACGAACCTGACTGTCGCAGATGTAGTGTTGTGGTGTAGTGGTAGTTGGTCCTGAGGTCCCATGCACCACCTGGCTCGCCGACGTTGTAGTTTGCCGCCGATGCGGTGCTCAGGATGGCCATCGCGGCCACGGCGAGGAGAATGGTTCTCATGGCAGCCATTGCGGTTTGAACTGAAAGGAGAACTAGCAGAAGAGATTGTAAGACAAGTGCTGTGTTGATCCTTTGAGCGGAGATTGTTTTTGCTTCTCTAGGTGTCTGTGTCGGGTCCTATATATACAATACAGGCTATGCCCAGGTGGGTTGAAGAAACGTGTCCGGTAGGTGGAAGGCTGGAAGCGTAGAATAGACTACATATATCTGAATTTTGGACTTTGAATGTTTATATATGGGAACACAAGCAAGCTACGCAGCATGCACCTACTACTTGGTCATCATAGTCAAACACGTATAGATATATAATAGATAATAGGTCGACGGAACATCTGAAGACCGGGCCTACTGACTGCTTCACGCATTGCCTTTTCTTTTCTTCAGTATCGACGCGGTCTACGCGATGTAGACTATCACAATCCATGTCCCTGCTCACATACATCAAGGGTTCGTCGATCAGCATTCAACTCGAACTTCTCTTCTATCAAAAAAGAAAAACTTTTGACTTCTTTTATTCAATATTTCATTTTTACTACCTGAATTTCACTTTAGAACTAATTATGTTACAACCTTTAGTGATTTCTTTTACACCTTTCAAGTTTCAACGACAAAAAAAGTCACAACCTCCAATTTAGAAGGAGAACGATGAACAAAATTCCAATGTTCAAATCAAGAAGTACAACTTTCATACCATATACAGTTAAGTTAACACGTTCTAAATTACATCCACACACACACACACACACACACACAAAACACGTTTAGAATTGGTAGAATGGAGCTATCAGCTGGCATGTTGAGCCGTGCAATTGAGCCATAGTGCATCATCCTGGATTGCAAAATAACATCAACGAGTGAAATAATATTGTGCGATGCATTATTAAACTGAATTAAAGTTTACAAATATCCACTATGTCTCGGCGGGAATATCTCTCCTACCATTTGGCCTGACTGGTGAGCTATCTCAAAAACAATGAATAATAGAATCTCCCCTCACACGCAAACGTGTAGTTAAAGTTTCATCACTTTGTGGTGCTTTGAGTAATTCATTCACATGGGGATCCCCTCCTTCGGTCATTGTTGATGGAAAACCTAGATGTATCATGGTGACGAGGACTACTTTTGATACTAGTGCTGGATAGATTTCTCCGGTCTAATTTCCAGCTTTCTACTACATGAGTTGCATGCTACAACTAATTAAATTACAGCTTCAGTGTTACAAAAAGTTACAACATTGTTCCAACAAAACAAGTCACAACTATCAACATAGAAAGCAAGCAATATGTATTGCTTAAAAGATGAGCATCAAAATCAAGAATTAAAGCGTTCATACCACATACAATTAGGAATTTAGAACTGATAAAAATGGAGCTTCCAACCTGCAATCAAGTAAATTTTATCTAAAACGAGAGGCCATGTTTATCTTGGCAGCAATGGTAGAAATTCGTTTGGATCTTGGCCTCTATATCCTCCATGTAACCTATTCAAGGCACGATCCTAATCAAGGCATGCAACAGGCCTCTGACGGCAGGCCCGCACCTGTGGAGAGTGTTCGGCTGCACAGGGCCTCCAAATCAGTAGGACCTCCATTTTCTACTATGTGGTAAAAAAAAGCTCTTATTTATATATTCCCTAAAAAAATCTCTTATTAATATATAGGTATATAGGTTAACATTATAGAGTGACCAAATGTACCATTTGTACTTGATATTGAATTAGTGCATATAATTAAATAATCCCAACAACAACATTTTAGGGTCTCTTTAATATGTCGAATCCAGTAATAAAAAATGATTTGTCAACATTTTAGGATCTACGTCAGAAAGTATGTGGATCGTGTTAGTATACGTCATGTCTTGTAGACCGCGTCCATATTGAAGAAAAAGGAAAAGAACGCGTGAAATGGTCAGCAGGCTAACAGCACAGCCCGGTCTTCACAAACTCAGTCTATTTTGATCAAGTACGTACCAGCTGCTTGTGTTCCCACCTACACACAATATTCAAAGTCCCACCAACCGCACATGTTTCTCCGTCCCACCCGGCCAGGATTGTCCTATATATAGGACCGGACACCGCCGCCTAGGGAAGCAAACACATTCTCCGCTCAAGGACCAATACATCAGCACCTCCCTTGTAATCTCCTCTGCTAAGCTCTCCTTGCAGTTCAAGCCTCAATGGCTGTCACACGAACCATTTTTCTCGCCATGGCTGTGATGGCCATCCTGAGCACCGCATCAGCGGCGATCTACAACGTTGGCGAGCCCGGCGGAGCGTGGGACCTCAGCACCAACTACGGCACATGGGCGTCCTCCAGGAACTTCAAAGCCGACGACCAGATCGTCTTCAAGTACTCCCCTCAAGCGCATGATGTCCTCGAGGTCAGCAAGGCCGACTACGACTCCTGCAGCACCGCCAGCCCCATCACCACCCTCAACTCTGGGAATGATGTCGTCACCCTCACCGCCTCCAGCACCCGGTACTTCATTTGCGGCTTCCCTGGCCACTGCGCTGGTGGCATGAAGGTTAAGATCGATATTATGTCTGGCTCCTCCTTGTCACCCGCCCCAGCCAGCGGACCAAGTGCAAGCAATGCTCCCCCGCCGACCCCTGTCTCCACTGCCACCAATGTGGAGGCCATCGGGTATGGCCTCGCCGTTTTGCTTGCCATTGCTGGCCTCATGGCTTGAGTGCATATCTGCAGTCGCAGGCACATGTGTACTTTGTGTATAGTCAAGTAATTATTACTAGCAACTATATGTGTGTATAGTCAAGTAGTTATGTGTATGTTGGACATATTCAGGTTTTGCGTTTTGCTGATTCGTTTTGGAGATTAATAAAAATTCGTTTGGTCTTATACAATATTTGACTTGACACACATTCTTGCTAAACCGTGAGAACCAACAATTTCGTAACTTAAACTTGTATTACAGAAATATATACTTAGATTAGACATGTAATTTGTATTGCCCCGGATTGTAAATGAACTATCCTGAAGAACCTGCTGCCACAAATGGTGGAGAACAATTAGGATGCCCCCCAACCCCAAACATACTGGATCAAATTCGGCTGGGCAAAAATCCCGTCATTTGCTCGTGGAGTGCCATACATGTTCTTGTTTCTGGTGTTGCAAAGGGACAGTCGCCGTTATCGAGGGAGAGAGAGAGAGCCATGGGAGTCGGTGGTGGGTGCTTTTCGGGAACGAATTCTTCCCTGAGATTGATGGCTATCGACGCTGTGAAGGACCAAAATTTCCCCTGTCCAGGCCCCGTCCACTGTAAAAGTACCTTCGGCATTAGGTAAAGAACATTCATCAAGATGGTCCCTACTAGCTAACCGCCTATTTTATTTTGAGGGAATAACAGCTTATTTTATTAAAATGTTTTCCCTTTCCCTGTCTGCTTTAACTTTGTTTTGGGCGCTGATCTGCATGAAAACGCGACCGACTGGATAATATGGACCAGCAGGCACGTGTATAGATCGTCTGCTCTCACCATTTAAACCTCAATTCACCTTGAAGTAAAATGTACAGTGCATGAGGGTTAGTAGAAAATGCTGAAATTTCAAGGCTTACCTAGCAAAAAGATGCTATGAGCATGTACCCCAAATAGTCCAAATAGACCAGGGACGTCTATCCAATGTTGGTGGGCGTGTCCGGTGTACTTAACTTTCAAGAAAATTTTCATCACTATAATCAAAAGTAGTCCTCATTGGCGCCATTGTATATCCATCCTTTTATTACATAAAATTTACTTTAATATAATATGTGCTCACTCTTTTTTTAAGCTGTTATTTTGCAATTCAGGATGATGCAATGTCGGTCATTATTTCTCTGCTTAATCCGCGGTCTAAAAACTTTACTTCATGATTTTAATATTGGACTTTTACCTCTTAAGTTGAAAGTTCTTTTTTTGTGGGAACTCTTAAGTTGAAAGTAGTGACATGGAATTCATACAACAAGCGTTCCAGTTTTAATAAGAGGAAGTGAGAACTTTTTTTTCTATAGTGAGAGTTTAAATGCCTTCTACAAGGTTTGTGAGTTATGATAGTCAACTATGTCTCCTTGGAACCTAGACCGCGTCGATACTGAAGCAGCATGGTAAGGCCGTGGAACCAAGTTATGCAGTAGTTTCTCAAAGAAAGATACTGAAGCAGCAGGCAATGGCTGCTATGCGATGAGAACGCTTGAAACGGTCTTAACATCTTCAGTCTATTATTTATTATATACTATCTATCTAGGTGTTTGATTATATGACCAAGTACATACTAGCTGCATGCCTAGCTCGTGTTCCCGCGTACTCTATATTCTACGCTTTCACCTACCGCACGTGTTTCTTCAACCCACCTGGCCATGAGTTTGTATATATAGGACCCAACACAATATGTATAATCTGATGCCATTTCGATCGGATGGGATCGACACGGAAAAGAATTCTATAAGACCAAGTCTCACGGGTTAGCAGGTGAAATCCATCCTGATAGATAACACGTGGCATTCACAAATCATAAAGTATCTAATCTCTCCTCATAAATCACAAAGCATCTATCACACCTCCCACCTGAAATGAAGGGGGGGGGGGAGGGGGGATTAAATGCTTTATGATTTGTGAATGCCACGTGTCATCCATCAGGACGGGCCTTACCTGCTAACCGTGAGACCTGATCTCATATAATTTTTTTTCCAGATCGACACTGTAGCCATGCTTCTCTTTGGTGCGTTGGGCTCCTTTGGCAATCGTGTCTTTGCTGCATTTGTCAAAGCCAGGACATATGTACCTCAGTTATTAGTTATGGTGCCGTAAGGTAAAAACTCTAGCTTTGGCCTTTTATTTTTGAACCTGACAGTGGCAACACATTTTCTAAAAAGAAGGATAAACTCGGGCCTCTGCATCAAGTGATGCACGCATCCATATATTACTTATTATTAAAAAAATTCAGCAGCAGAACAACACTGACATGAAAACTAAAAATATCCGAGGCCACATGCCTCGCAATAGTAACTGCACCGGACATGCACTAACCCTATTATAAAATAAAAAGAAAGAAATCTTCACACGTGCGCCGATAATGACAAGTCCAACCCAAGGTCGATCTTCGGATTTCATTTCCAAAGCCAAGTTTCGATCCGCCACCTTCAGCAATGGTACCACGCAACGCGTGTCGATATAGCGTGATCAGAGTTCTAGTGTTTCCATCGGAGTGTGCATGCTCATCGCTAAAGTTGCTTCTACCACCAACACTTGTCCGCTACCGACACCTCGCTAGCCAGATATTGCAGTAGGTGAAACCGGAAGACAAAGACGTCCCATGTTGCCTCGCCTCCGGTCTCCGTCGCACCACCTTCGATACAATAGGAACAGGCTAAGCATGACAACTCTGTCAAACCCACCATATAGCATCTGCCGACGGCAAGCATGACTTGACGTCTGCGCATGAGATATCATGCATAGCACCTGCTGGTGGCAGGCATGCCATGACGCTTCCAGAAGAGATACATGTGTCACCCGCCGAGCCGCATCAAACCCGATTTGTTGGTGGAGGGGGCGTCCCATACCTCCGCCATCCTCATAGAAGCCGTCAGCACCACAAGACCCAGCCTCCACGCCATACACATGACCACGGGGGCCGCCACCACCGAAAAAGGCGGGTAGCCGCCCCATCGCACCCCATCGGACGACACTGCAGCGAGCAAGAACATGGCCAAAACGCCGTCGCCGGACCGGCTGGAGGCTACCGTATTGCCACACGACAACAACCACTGACAGCCACCACCTCACCGCCGCAAGTCGCTGCAGACCCCGCTCCAAAGGCCCGATGGCACGAAGAAGACGAGGCGGCCGCGACCTAGCACCGTTGCCTCTGGTCCCTCCAATCGTTGCAAGGTCCAAACACGATGTCCTCAAGAGGGATTACGACACGGAAGCACGACCGTCGCTCGACCCCGAGAGGCACTGAGCATAGACATGCATGTGTGTTGTCTCTATGTTATAGTCTCAAATCGCCTAGTAGCAAATTACATTGTGCATCAAGGGCTAGTTGAAAAAGATGGTGTTTCAAGGCTCGCCTCACATTAATACTTTTAGCGCATGCACCACAAATAGTTTCAAATGGATTAGAGACATCTATCCAACAATAATGATTATGTATCTATTCTTCAAGACTTGTTTATCGTTTTCATCAAAACTAGTCCCCGTCACCGGCACTATCTAGCCTTTTATTCCAGTAAAACTTTAATTCAATTTAAATATATATTATCAGTCATTATCTAAACCTTGTTTTTACAATCTAGGATGATGCAAAGTCAGTCATTTGTTCCGCTGAATGTTCGTGGGCTGAATGCCAATTTCCCAATTTCAAATTTTATAACTCTGTGGTACTAAAGCATTACTTCTTGAGCTTAATGTCATAGGAGTACTTTTTTGCCATAAATATATTTTGCTTTTAGGAGAGTTGTTACTTTTGATTCTTGAAATTTAAAAGCTGCAATTTTAATTAGTTGTGAATTTGTGATCCAGCTGGAATTCAGGTTGTTGAAAGCTGACAATTTTAACAGAGGAAGTTAGAGGCTTTTTTAGAGAGAGTTGAAATGCAACTGGGCAGTTGGATCTACGTCAGAAGGTATGTGATTGTGGCAGTCTACGTCATGTCTTGTAGACCGCGTCAATACTGGAGGAAAAGGAAAGGAAACACGTGAAAAGGTCAGCAGGCCAACAACACAGCCCGGTCTTCAGATGTTCAGTCGATCGATGATTATCATAGACTCCTACGTGTTTGAGTATGACCAAGTATGTACCAGCTTGCTTGTGTTCCCACCTACACAACATTCAAAGTCCAAAATCCAGGCACGTACGATAATAGTCCAGGCTTCCACCTACCGTACACGTTTCTTCAACCCACCAGGGCATAGCCTGTACTGTATATATATAGGACCCGACACAACCACCATGGGAAGCAAACACAATCTCCGCTCAAGGACCAATACAACAGCACCTGCATTATAATCTCCTCTGCTAGCTCTCCTTGCAGTTCAAACCTCAATGGCTGCCACGAGAACCATTTTTCTTGCAGTTGCCGCGATGACCGTCCTGAGCACGGCGTCTGCGGCAATCTACAACGTGGGGCAGCCGGGCGGCACATGGGACCTCAGCACCAACTACGGCACATGGGCGTCCTCCAAGAACTTCCAAACCAATGACCAGATCGTCTTCAAGTACTCCCCTCAGGCACACGACGTCCTCGAGGTCAGCAAGGCAGACCATGAACTCCTGTAGCACCGCCAGCCCTGTCACCACCTTCAACTCCGGGAATGATGTTGTCACTCTCACCGCCACCGGCACCCGCTACTTCATCTGCGGTTTCCCTGGTCATTGCGCTGGCGGCATGAAGGTTAAGATTGATGTCATGCCAGGCTCCTCCTCTACGTCACCCGCCCCGGCCAGCGGCCCAAGTGCAAGTAACGCTCCCCCGCGGACACCTGTCTCTGCTGCCACCAATGTGGAGGCCACGGGTTTCGGCCTCACCGTTTTGCTGGCCGTTGTCGGCCTCGTGGCTTGAGTGCATCTCTGTAGACGCAGGCACATGTGTATTTTATGTAGATTCAAGTAATTATTACTAGCAACTATCTGTGTGTATGGTCAAGTAGTTATGTGTATGTTGGACGTATTCGGGCTTTGTGTATTGCTGATTCATTTTGGAGGATTTATTAATACAGATTCTTTTTGTCTTATACAACATTTCTCTTGACACAGGTTAGTTCTTGTGGATTGTGAATATTTGCATTGATCGTATGCCGTAGCATATATAGGGTACATATAATAGAGTACCTATCTGAATTTTGGACTTTGAATGTTACGTGGGAACACAAGCAAGCTACGCAGCATGCAGCTACTACTTGGTCATCATAGTGAAACACGTATAGATATATAATAGATAATAGATCGATAGAAGATCTGAAGACCGGGCCTACTGACTGCTTCACTCGTTGCTTTTCTTTTCTTCGGTATCGACGCGGTCTACGCGATGTAGACTATCACAATCCATGTCCCTGATCACGTACATCAAGGGTTCGTTGATCAGCATTCAACTCGAACTTCTCTTCTCTCAAAAAAGAAAAACTTTTAACTTTGTTTATTCAATATTTCATCTTTACTACCTGAATTTCACTTTAGAACTAATTATGTTACAACCTCTAGTGATTTATTTTACACCTTTCAAGTTTCAACGACAAAAAAAGTCACAACCTCCAATTTAGAAGGAGAACGATGAACAAAATTCCAATGTTCAAATCAAGAAGTAAAGCTTTCATACAATATACAGTTAAGTTAACACGTTTTAAATTGCATCCACACACACACACACACACACACACACACACACACACACACACAAAACACGTTTAGAATTGGTAGAATGGAGCTATCAGCTGGCATGTTGAACCGTGCAATTGAGCCATAGTGCATCATCCTGGATTGCAAAATAACATCATCGAGTGAAATAATATTGTGCGACTCATTATTAAACTGAATTAAAGTTTACAAATATCCACTATGTCTTGGCGGGACTATCTCTCCTACCATTTGGCATGACTGGTGAGCTATCTCAAAAACAATGAACAATAGAATCTCTCCTCACACGCAAACTTGTAATTAAAATTTCATCACTTTGTGGTGCTTTGAGTAATTCATTCACATGGGGATCCTCTCCTTCGGTCATTGTTGATGGAAAACCTAGATATATCATGGTAACGAGGACTACTTTTGATACAAGTGCTGGATAGATTTCTCCGGTCTAATTTCCAGCTTTCTACTACATGAGTTGCACGGTACAACTAATTAAATTACAGCTTCAGTGTTACAAAAAGTTACAACACTGTTCCAACAAAACAAGTCAATACTATCAACATAGAAAGCAAGCGATATGTATTGCTTAAAAGACGAGCATCAAAATAAAGAATTAAAGCGTTAATACCACATACAAAGAGGAATTTAAAACTGGTAAAAATGGAGCTTCCAGCCTGCAATCAAGTAAATTTTATCTAAAACGAAAGGCCATGTTTATCTTGGCGGCAATGGTAGAAATTCGCTTGGATCTTGGCCTCTATATATATCCTCCATGTAACCTATTCAAGGCACGATCCTAATCAAGGCATGCAACAGGCCTCTGACGGCAGGCCCGTACCACGCACCTGTGGAGAGTGTTCGGCTGCACAGGGCCTCCAAATCAGTAGGACCTCCATTTTCTACTATGTGGTAAAAAAAAGCTCTTATTTATATATTCCCTAAAAAAATCTCTTATTAATATATAGGTATATAGGTTAACATTATAGAGTGACCAAATGTACCATTTGTACTTGATATTGAATTAGTGCATATAATTAAATAATCCCAACAACAACATTTTAGGGTCTCTTTAATATGTCGAATCCAGTAATAAAAAATGATTTGTCAACATTTTAGGATCTACGTCAGAAAGTATGTGGATCGTGTTAGTATACGTCATGTCTTGTAGACCGCGTCCATATTGAAGAAAAAGGAAAAGAACGCGTGAAATGGTCAGCAGGCTAACAGCACAGCCCGGTCTTCACAAACTCAGTCTATTTTGATCAAGTACGTACCAGCTGCTTGTGTTCCCACCTACACACAATATTCAAAGTCCCACCAACCGCACATGTTTCTCCGTCCCACCCGGCCAGGATTGTCCTATATATAGGACCGGACACCGCCGCCTAGGGAAGCAAACACATTCTCCGCTCAAGGACCAATACATCAGCACCTCCCTTGTAATCTCCTCTGCTAAGCTCTCCTTGCAGTTCAAGCCTCAATGGCTGTCACACGAACCATTTTTCTCGCCATGGCTGTGATGGCCATCCTGAGCACCGCATCAGCGGCGATCTACAACGTTGGCGAGCCCGGCGGAGCGTGGGACCTCAGCACCAACTACGGCACATGGGCGTCCTCCAGGAACTTCAAAGCCGACGACCAGATCGTCTTCAAGTACTCCCCTCAAGCGCATGATGTCCTCGAGGTCAGCAAGGCCGACTACGACTCCTGCAGCACCGCCAGCCCCATCACCACCCTCAACTCTGGGAATGATGTCGTCACCCTCACTGCCTCCAGCACCCGGTACTTCATTTGCGGCTTCGCTGGCCACTGCGCTGGTGGCATGAAGGTTAAGATCGATATTATGTCTGGCTCCTCCTTGTCACCCGCCCCAGCCAGCGGACCAAGTGCAAGCAATGCTCCCCCGCCGACCCCTGTCTCCACTGCCACCAATGTGGAGGCCATCGGGTATGGCCTCGCCGTTTTGCTTGCCATTGCTGGCCTCATGGCTTGAGTGCATATCTGCAGTCGCAGGCACATGTGTACTTTGTGTATAGTCAAGTAATTATTACTAGCAACTATATGTGTGTATAGTCAAGTAGTTATGTGTATGTTGGACATATTCAGGTTTTGCGTTTTGCTGATTCGTTTTGGAGATTAATAAAAATTCGTTTGGTCTTATACAATATTTGACTTGACACACATTCTTGCTAAACCGTGAGAACCAACAATTTCGTAACTTAAACTTGTATTACAGAAATATATACTTAGATTAGACATGTAATTTGTATTGCCCCGGATTGTAAATGAACTATCCTGAAGAACCTGCTGCCACAAATGGTGGAGAACAATTAGGATGCCCCCCAACCCCAAACATACTGGATCAAATTCGGCTGGGCAAAAATCCCGTCATTTGCTCGTGGAGTGCCATACATGTTCTTGTTTCTGGTGTTGCAAAGGGACAGTCGCCG
Source organism: Triticum urartu (assembly GCF_056163025.1). Classification (NCBI taxonomy): domain Eukaryota; kingdom Viridiplantae; phylum Streptophyta; class Magnoliopsida; order Poales; family Poaceae; genus Triticum; species Triticum urartu. The sequence continues at coordinate 737,405,368 of NC_141874.1, read as the reverse complement.
TTATCGAGGGAGAGAGAGAGAGAGCCATGGGAGTCGGTGGTGGGTGCTTTTCGGGAACGAATTCTTCCCTGAGATTGATGGCTATCGACGCTGTGAAGGACCAAAATTTCCCCTGTCCAGGCCCCGTCCACTGTAAAAGTACCTTCGGCATTAGGTAAAGAACATTCATCAAGATGGTCCCTACTAGCTAACCGCCTATTTTATTTTGAGGGAATAACAGCTTATTTTATTAAAATGTTTTCCCTTTCCCTGTCTGCTTTAACTTTGTTTTGGGCGCTGATCTGCATGAAAACGCGACCGACTGGATAATATGGACCAGCAGGCACGTGTATAGATCGTCTGCTCTCACCATTTAAACCTCAATTCACCTTGAAGTAAAATGTACAGTGCATGAGGGTTAGTAGAAAATGCTGAAATTTCAAGGCTTACCTAGCAAAAAGATGCTATGAGCATGTACCCCAAATAGTCCAAATAGACCAGGGACGTCTATCCAATGTTGGTGGGCGTGTCCGGTGTACTTAACTTTCAAGAAAATTTTCATCACTATAATCAAAAGTAGTCCTCATTGGCGCCATTGTATATCCATCCTTTTATTACATAAAATTTACTTTAATATAATATGTGTTCACTCTTTTTTTAAGCTGTTATTTTGCAATTCAGGATGATGCAATGTCGGTCATTATTTCTCTGCTTAATCCGCGGTCTAAAAACTTTACTTCATGATTTTAATATTGGACTTTTACCTCTTAAGTTGAAAGTTCTTTTTTTGTGGGAACTCTTAAGTTGAAAGTAGTGACATGGAATTCATACAACAAGCGTTCCAGTTTTAATAAGAGGAAGTGAGAACTTTTTTTTTCTATAGTGAGAGTTTAAATGCCTTCTACAAGGTTTGTGAGTTATGATAGTCAACTATGTCTCCTTGGAACCTAGACCGCGTCGATACTGAAGCAGCAGGGTAAGGCCGTGGAACCAAGTTCTGCAGTAGTTTCTCAAAGAGAGATACTGAAGCAGCAGGCAATGGCTGCTATGCGATGAGAACGCTTGAAACGGTCTTAACATCTTCAGTCTATTATTTATTATATACTGTCTATCTAGGTGTTTGAGTGAGAGAGGTGAAACGACGTGGGGATGGGCGAAAGGGCGACTGGGCGGGCGACCGGGGCCACGGCCGCGGCTGTGCCGTCCCTAGCCGCCGGTGATGGCCGGCGAATCGGAGGCCGGTTCTGGGCTCTTGCCAATCCGGATGAGGAGGATGCAGACGACGACGGGGATGGGATCCCGGCGAGTTCTCTACCGTCTCCGACTCCGTCAGATCTCATATGTGAGTTTTTTCATTCAGGGTACAACAAAGATGAAGTGGCAACAACAATCGATAGTGTTTTGCCATCTGACGATCCGGCAAGAATTGGATTGCACGCGGGAGAGAAGAAAGAAATGATCCGTCGCGTAGTTCACCGGAGAACGGCGGCGACGGCAATCAGGCCATGGAAAGGTCCCCTCCCGAAGGTAAGTCTTCCAAATCTTACTCTTTTCGATTTGATTAGGCCGGAATCGTGGATCACAATTAAGAGGAAGAAGAATGTGCGCCGGCAAAACGCGTCTAGGGTGCCGAAGACGGCTATGGCGTCATCGCCGGCGGCTCAGGCGATCGGGATCTCCGCTAAGCGGGCGCTGCATTTGAATTGCCTGTTGGGCCACGAGATGGGTGCGTGTACAGTTGGGCCGTCTCTGGGTGAGTTGGGCCCGAGCTTAGACGGGCCGGGGTTAGCTGGGTATGTGGCCCAGGCTAACCCGACCCCTATTCCTCCAAGCTGCGACGCCCCATGCACTCGTTCGATCACGTTTCCTCTGTGTTCGTCGTCATCTGCTCGGTCTAGGGTTCCGAGGCGCGGCAAGCCAGGGTTCCGGGCGTGTGGAACTGGTAGGGCTCGACGTATCCCCGCCTTCCCGGCTATGGCTGGCCGCGGGTCAGCCGCGCCGGCAGGCAAAAGCGCTGTCGCGGGTGGGGCGGCTACGTTGCCGGGAACCGGCCGCGCCACTCCAACGTTGCCGGCGGCTGGGGCTGGACGTGGGGGCGCGCTGCAGGCTGCGCCGCGGCCGCCAGCGCTGGTCGGTGCAAACCCCACTGCCGTGGGTCGTGGTGGTGGAGCGAACGGCCCGAGACCGCCGACTCCGATTGCTGTTGCCGCCTCGGGTCGGGGCGGGTCTGGCCTTGGTTCTCGGTCGCCGCTTCAGGGCCCGGGGATTGCTGGACGGGGAGCTCTGCTCGGCCCGCGACCTGCACTGACGGCGGGTGTGCCGACGGCGGTCGGGCGTGGTGATCTACGGCCTCCCGCACCGGCTAATACTACTGTGGGGAGCGGCTTTGCTCCGCCGGGGCCACCGAAACCTGCGGCTGTGGGGCGTGGTGCTGCTCCGCAGCCTCGTGCCGCACCACCGCCGCACTACGTCGTGAGGCCGACGCAAAAACGATCGGGCCCAACGCAGACGAGGCAGAACGAGGTTGCAGGAGAGTCCAATGAACCGCCCCGGGGATAGTGGGGGATGATGGATATGATGCTTATGGAGATGGCTAGCACCGTGGATCATCGTCTACGGGAGGTGGACGTGGTTATGCCTGGCAGGGTGATGGTTCTGCTGAGAGACCATTTCTCGGACCTCCAGGTGGTTTTGTCGAGGGAGCTTCTGGCCTAGACTACCGGCAGAGAGGTGGATACCGTGGTCATCGTGGTGGTCGTGGTCGGTACCGCAGACAGCCTCCGCCACCGGCGGCCGATCCCGTTCCGTTGAACGAACTACCTAGCTAGGCGATGGAGGTAGTGACGGCATTGGCCAACGTGGAGGTTCCTGCTACTGGTGTTTCTGCAGAGGCAGGTGACAGGTCAGAGTCTAAGAGGGCATCCAAGTGGGCGCGTAAGAAGGAGAAGATGCTATGCTATTGATGTGGTGAGAAGGGTCACTTCATTGCTGAGTGCGTGGCGGAGCTGTGCGATTCGTGTGGTAAGCCAGCACATGCCTCGGGGCATTTCCCACTTCTGCGTGATCAGGTCCCAGCTCTTACGATGTATGGAGTATATTGTGCTGAGCTGATGTTCTTTGAGTCCCCGGCTGCGATAGAGATTATGGTAGAGACGCAGAGCTTGACTACCGGAATTGTGAAAGCTAACCAGGGAGTGGTTTCTGAGGCTCAGATTGTGCAGAGACTTCAGGAACTGGCTCCAGGTGATTTTCAGTGGGAGCTTGTCCATATTGAGGACAATGTGTTTAGGGTTGATTTCCCAATGGTGGACGATTTGCAGAGGTTGCTGAGTTTTGGGTTGTGCAAGGTCCCCGGTACTAAACGCATTCTGGAATTTCACGAGTGCAAGAAGGTGGAGCCTAAGGGAAAGCTGCTCACTCAGGTGTGGCTGCGGTTTTCTGGGGCTCCCTTTGAGCCTTTGACAGATGCTCGAGTTGTGGGTACTCTGGGTATAATGGTTGGAAAAACTGAGAAAGTGGATATGGCATTCACCCGCGCCCATGGGGTGGCCCAACTCCTTGTGAGTGTTCTTGTTGGGGAACGTAGTAATTTCAAAAAAATTCCTACGCACACGCAAGATCATGGTGATGCATAGCAACGAGAGGGGAGAGTGTTGTCCACGTACCCTCGTAGACCGTAAGCGGAAGCGTTAGCACAACGCGGTTGATATAGTCGTACATCTTCACGATCCGACCGATCAAGTACCGAACGTACGGCACCTCCGAGTTCAGCACACGTTCAGCCCGATGACGTCCCTTGAACTCCTATCCAGCCGAGTGTTGAGGGAGAGTTTCGTTAGCACGACGGCGTGGTGACGATGTTGATGTTCTACCGACGCAGGGCTTCGCCTAAGCACCGCTACAGTATTATCGAGGTGGACTATGGTGGAGAGGGGCACCGCACACGGCTAAGAGACGATCAACTTGATGAACTTCTGTGTCTAGAGGTGCCCCCCTCCCCCTGTATATAAAGGAGCAAGGGGGAGGCAGCCGGCCTAGGAGAAGGGCGCGCCAAGGGGGGGGGGGGAGTCCTACTCCTACCGGGAGCAGGACTCCTCCTTTCCTTGTTGGAGTTGGAGAGAAGGAAAGAGGAGGAGAGGGAGAAGGAAAAGGGGGCTGCACCCCTTGTCCAATTCGGACCAGAGGGGGGGCGCAGACCTCCTTCCTTTTGGCCTCTCTCCTCTATTACCGTATGGCCCAATAAGGCCCATATACTCCCCGGCGAATTCCCGTAACTCTCCGGTACTCCGAAAAATACCCGAATCACTTGGAACCTTTCCGAAGTCCGAATATAGTCATCCAATATATCGATCTTTAAGTCTCGACCATTTTGAGACTCCTCGTCAAGTCCCCGATCTCATCCGGGACTCCGAACTCCTTCGGTACATCAAAATACATAAACTCGTAATATAACCGTCATCAAACTTTAAGCGTGCGGACCCTACGGGTTCGAGAACTATGTAGACATGACCGAGACACGTCTCCGGTCAATAACTAATAGCGGAACCTGGATGCTCATATTGGCTCCCACATATTCTACGAAGATCTTTATCGGTCAAATGGCATAACAACATACGTTGTTCCCTTTGTCATCGGTACGTTACTTGCCCGAGATTCGATCGTCGGTATCTCAATACCTAGTTCAATCTCGTTACCGGCAAGTCTCTTTACTCGTTCCGTAACACATCATCCCACAACTAACTCATTAGTTGCGATGCTTGCAAGGCTTATAGTGATGTGTATTACCGAGTGGGCCCAGAGATACCTCTCCGACAATCGGAGTGACAAATCCTAATCAAGAAATACGCCAACCCAACAAGTACCTTCAGAGACACCTGTAGAGCACCTTTGTAATCAACCAGTTACGTTGTGACGTTTGGTGGCACACAAAGTGTTCCTCCAGTAAACGGGAGTTGCATAATCTCATAGTCATAGGAACTTGTATAAGTCATGAAGAAAGCAATAGCAACAAACTAAACAATCAAGTGCTATGCTAATGGAATGGGTCAAGTCAATCACATCATTCTCTAATGATGTGACCCCGTTAATCAAATGACAACTCATGTCTATGGTTAGGAAACTTAATCATCTTTGATTCAACGAGCTAGTCAAGTAGAGGCATACTAGTGACACTCTGTTTGTCTATGTATTCACACATGTATTATGTTTCCGGTTAATACAATTCTAGCATGAATAATAAACATTTATCATGAAGTAAGGAAATAAACAATAACTTTATTATTGCCTCTAGGGCATATTTCCTTCAGTCTCCCACTTGCACTAGAGTCAATAATCTAGTTCACATCGCCATATGATTTAACATCAATAGTTCACATCACCATGTGATTAACACCCATAGTTCACATCATCATGTGACCAACTCCCAAAGGGTTTACTAGATTCAATAATCTAGTTCACATCGCTATGTGATTAATGCCCAAAGAGTACTAAGGTGTAATCATGTTTTGCTTGTGAGAGAAGTTTAGTCAACGGGTCTGCCACATTCAGATCCGTAAGTTTGCAAATCTCTATGTTAACAATGCTCTGCACTAAGCTACTCTAACTAATTGCTCCCACTTTCAATATGTATCTAGATTGAGACTTTGAGTCATCTGGATCAGTGTCAAAACTTGCATCGACGTAACCCTTTACGACGAACCTTTTGTCACCTCCATAATCGAGAAACATGTCCTTATTCCACTAAGGATAATTTTGACCAATGTCCAATGATCTACTCCTAGATCACTATTGTACTCCCTTGCCAAACTCAGGGCAGGGTATATAATAGGTCTGGTACACAGCATGGCATACTTTATAGAACCTATGGCTAAGGCATAGGGAATGACTTTCATTCTCTCTCTATCTTCTGCCGTGGTCGGGTTTTGAGTCTTACTCAACTTCACACCTTGTAACACAGGCAAGAACTCCTTCTTTGACTGTTCCATTTTGAACTACTTAAAAATCTTGTCAAGGTATGTACTCATTGAAAAACTTATCAAGCATCTTGATCTATCTCTATAGATCTTGATGCTCAATATGTAAGCAACTTCACCGAGGTCTTTCTTTGAAAAACTCCTTTCAAACATTCCTTTATGCTTTGCAGAATAATTCTACATTATCTCCGATCAGCAATATGTCATTCACATATGCTTATCAGAAATGTTGTAGTGCTCCCACTCACTTTCTTGTAAATACAGGCTTCACCGCAAGTCTGTATAAAACTATATGCTTTGATCAACTTATCAAAGCGTATATTCCAACTCCGAGATGTTTGCACCAGTCCATAGATGGATCGCTGGAGCTTGCATATTTTGTTAGTACCTTTAGGATTGACAGAACCTTCTGGTTGCATCATATACAACTCTTCTTTAATAAATCCATTAAGGAATGCAGTTTTGTTTATCCATTTGCCAGATTTCCTAAAATGCGGCAATTGCTAACATGATTCGGACAGACTTAAGCATAGATAAGAGTGAGAAACTCTCATCGTAGTCAACACCTTGAACTTGTCGAAAACCTTTTGCGACAATTCTAGCTTTGTAGATAGTAACACTACTATCAGCGTCCGTCTTCCTCTTGAAGATCCATTTAATCTCAATGGCTCGCCGATCTTTGGGAAAGTCAATCAAAGTCCATACTTTGTTCTTATACATGGATCTCATCTCATATTTCATGGCCTCAAGCCATTTCGCGGAATCTGGGCTCATAGTTCGTAGGTTCGTCATGGTCAAGTAACATGACCTCCAGAACAGGATTACCGTACCACTCTGGTGCGGATCTCACTCTGGTTTACCTACGAGGTTCGGTAGTAACTTGATCTGAGGTTACATGATCATCATCATTAGCTTCCTCACTAATTGGTGTAGTAGTCACAGGAACAGATTTCTGTGATGAACTACTTTCCAATAAGGGAGCAGGTACAGTTACCTCATCAAGTTCTAATTTTCTCCCACTCACTTCTTTCGAGAGAAACTCCTTCTCTAGAAAAGATCCATTCTCACCAATGAATATATTGCCTTCGGATCTGTGATAGAAGGTGTACCCAACATTTTCTTTTGGGTATCCTATGAAGACGCACTTCTCCAATTTGGGTTTGAGCTTAGCAGGTTGAAACTTTTTCACATAAGCATTGCAACCTCAAACTTTAAGAAACGACAGCTTAGGATTCTTGCCAAACCATACTTCATACGGTGTCGTCTCAACAGATTTAGATGGTGCCCTCTTTAATGTGAATGTAGCTGTCTCTAATGCATAACCTCAAAACTATAGTGGTTAATCAGTAAGAAACATCATAGATTGCACTATATCCAATAATAGTACGGTTATGATGTTCGGACACACCATTATGTTGTGGTGTTCCAGGTGGCACGATTTTGTGAAACTATTCCACACTGTTTTAATTGAAGACCAAACTCGTAACTCAAATATTTGTCTCTGCGATCAGATGGTAGAAACTTTATTTTCTTGTCACGATGATTTTCCACTTCACTCTGAAGTTTTTGAACTTTTCAAATGTTTCAGACTTATGTTTCATCAAGTAGATATACCCATATCTGCTCAAATCATCTGTGAAGGTCAGAAAATAACGATACACGCCCCGAGCCTCAACATTCATCGGACTGCATACATCAGTACGTATTATTTCCAATAAGTCAGTTGCTTGCTCCATTGTTCCGGAGAACGGAGTCTTAGTCATCTTGCTCATGAGGCACGGTTCGCAAGCATCAACTGATTCATAATCAAGTGATTCCAAAAGCCCATCAGCATGGATTTTCTTCATGCGCTTTACACCAATATGACCTAAACGGCAGTGCCACAAATAAGTTGCACTATCATTATTAACTTTGCATCTTTTGGCTTCAATATTATGAGAATGTGTATCACCACAATCGAGATCCAACAAACCATTTTCATTGGGTGTATGACCATAGAAGGTTTTATTCATGTAAACAGAACAACAATTTATTCTCTTACTTAAATGAATAACTGTATTGCAATAAACATGATCAAATCATATTCATGCTCAACGCAAACACCAAATAACACTTATTTAGGTTCAACACTAATCCCGAAAGTATAGGGAGTGTGCGATGATAATCATATCAATCTTGGAACCACTTCCAACACACATCGTCACTTCACCCTTAACTAGTCTCTGTTCATTCTGCAACTCCCGTTTTGAGTTACTACTCTTAGCAACTGAACCAGTATCAAATACCGAGGGGTTGCTACAAACACTAGTAAAATACACATCAATAATCTCTATATCAAATATACCTTTGTTCACTTTGCCATCCTTCTTATCCGCCAAATACTTGGGGCAGTTCCGCTTCCAGTGACCAGTCCCTTTGCAGTAGAAGCACTTAGTCTCAGGCTTAGGACCAGAGTTGGGCTTCTTCACTTGAGCAGCAACTTGCTTTCCATTCTTCTTGAAGTTCCCTTTCTTTCCCTTTGCCCTTTTCTTGAAACTAGTGGTCTTGTTAATCATCAACACTTGATGCGCTTTCTTGATTTCTACCTTCATCGATTTTATCATCATGAAAAGCTCGGGAATCGTTTTCATCATCCCTTGCATACTATAGTTCATCACGAAGTTCTACTAACTTGGTGATGGTGACTAGAGAATTCTGTCAATCACTATCTTATCTGGAAGATTAACTCCCACTTGATTCAAGCGATTGTAGTACCCAGACAATCTGAGCACATGCTCACTGCTTGAGCTATTCTCCTCCATCTTTTAGCTATAGAACTTGTTGGAGACTTCATATCTCTCAACTCGGGTATTTGCTTGAAATATTAACTTCAACTCCTGGAACATCTCATATGGTACATGACGTTCAAAACATCTTTGAAGTCTCGATTCTAAGCCGTTTAAGCATGGTGCACTAAACTATCAAGTAGTCATCATATTGAGCTAGCCAAACGTTCATAACGTCTGCATCTGCTCCTGCAATAGGTCTGTCACCTAGCGGTGCATTAAGGACATAATTCTTCTGTGCAGCAATGAGGATAATCCTTAGATCACGGATCTAATCCGCATCATTGCTACTAACATCTTTCAACTTAATTTTCTCTAGGAGCATATCAAAAATAAAACAGGGGAGCTATAACGCGAGCTATTGATTTACAACATAGATATGCTAATACTACCAGGACTAAGTTCATGATAAATTAAAGTTTAATTAATCATATTACTTAAGAACTCCCACTTAGAAAGACATCCCTCTAATCTTCTAAGTGATCACGTGATCCAAATCAACTAAACCACAACCAATCATCATGTGAAATGGAGTAGCTTTCAATGGTGAACATCAATATGTTGATCATATCTACTATATGATTCACGCTCGACCTTTCGGTCTCAGTGTTCCGAGGCCATATCTGCATATGCTAGGCTCGTCAAGTTTAACCTGAGTATTCTGCATGTGCAAAACTGTCTTGCACCCGTTGTAGATGGACGTAGAGCTTATCACACCCGATCATCACGTGGTGTCTGGGCACGATGAACTTTGGCAACGGCGGATACTCAGGGAGAACACTTTTATCTTGAAATTTAGTGAGAGATCATCTTATAATGCTACCGTCAATCAAAGCAAGATAAGATGCATAAAAGATAAACATCACATGCAATCAATATAAGTGATATGATATGGCCATCATCATCTTGTGCTTGTGATCTCCATCTCCAAAGCACCGTCATGATCACCATCGTCACCGGCGCGACACCTTGATCACCATCGTAGCATCGTTGTCATCTCGCCAATCTTATGCTTCCACGACTATCGCTACCGCTTAGTGATAAAGTAAAGCATTACAGCGCAATTGCATTGCATACAATAAAGCGACAACCATATGGCTCCTGCCAGTTGCCAATAACTCGGTTACAAAACATGATCATCTCATACAATAAAATTTAGCATCATGTCTTGACCATATCACATCACAACATGCCCTGCAAAAACAAGTTAGACATCCTCTACTTTGTTGTTGCAAGTTTTACGTGGCTGCTACGGACTTAGCAAGAACCGTTCTTACCTACGCATCAAAACCACAATGATAGTTTGTCAAGTTGGTGCTGTTTTAACCTTCGCAAGGACCGGGCGTAGCCACACTTGGTTCAACTAAAGTTGGAGAAACTGACACCCGCCAGCCACCTGTGTGCAAGGCACGTCGGTAGAACCAGTCTCGTGTAAGCATACGCGTAATGTCGGTCCGGGCCGCTTCATCCAACAATACCGCCGAACCAAAGTATGACATGCTGGTAAGCAGTACGACTTATATCGCCCACAACTCACTTGTGTTCTACTCGTGCACAACATCAACGCATAAAACCTGGCTCTGATACCACTGTTGGGGAACGTGGTAATTTCAAAAAAATTCCTACACACACGCAAGATCATGGTGATGCATAGCAACGAGAGGGGAGAGTATTGTCCACGTACCCTCGTAGACCGTAAGCGGAAGCGTTAGCACAACACGGTTGATGTAGTCGTACGTCTTCACGATCCGACCGATCAAGTACCGAACGTATGGCACCTCCGAGTTCAGCACATGTTCAGCCCGATGACGTCCCTTGAACTCCGATCCAGCCGAGTGTTGAGGCAGAGTTTCGTCAGCACGACGGCGTGGTGACGATGTTGATGTTCTACCGACGCAGGGCTTCGCCTAAGCACCGCTACAGTATTATCGAGGTGAACTATGGTGGAGAGGGGCACCGCACATGGCTAAGAGACGATCAACTTGATCAACTTCTGTGTCTAGAGGTGCCCCCCTGCCCCTGTATATAAAGGAGCAAGTGGGGAGGCGGCCGGCCTAGGAGAAGGGCGCGCCAAGGGGGGGAGTCCTACTCCTACCGGGAGTAGGACTCCTCCTTTCCTTGTTGGAGTTGGAGAGAAGGAAAGAGGAGGAGAGGGAGAAGGAAAAGGGGGTTGCACCCCTTGTACAATTCGGACCAGAGGAGGGGCGCAGTCCTCCTTCCTTTTGGCCTCTCTCCTCTATTCCCGTATGGCCCAATAAGGCCCATATACTCCCCGGTGAATTCCCGAAACTCTCTGGTACTCCAAAAAATACCCGAATCACTCGGAACCTTTCCGAAGTCCGAATATAGTCGTCCAATATATCGATCTTTATGTCTCGGACATTTTGAGACTCCTCGTCATGTCCCCGATCTCATCCGGGACTCCAAACTCCTTCGGTACATCAAAACACATAAACTCATAATATAACCGTCATCAAACTTTAAGTGTGCGGACCCTACGGGTTCGAGAACTATGTAGACGTGACCGAGACACGTCTCCGGTCAATAACCAATAGCGGAACCTGGATGCTCATATTGGCTCCCACATATTCTACGAAGATCTTTATCGGTCAAACCGCATAACAACATACGTTGTTCCCTTTGTCATCGGTATGTTACTTGCCCGAGATTCAATCGTCGGTATCTCAATACCTAGTTCAATCTCGTTACCGGCAAGTCTCTTTACTCATTCTGTAACACATCATCCCACAACTAACTCATTAGTTGCAATGCTTGCAAGGCTTATAGTGATGTGCATTACCGAGTGGGCCCAGAGATACCTCTCCGACAATCGGAGTGACAAATCCTAATCTCGAAATACGCCAACCCAACAAGTACCTTCGGAGACACCTGTAGAGCACCTTTATAATCACCCAGTTACGTTGTGACGTTTGGTGGCACACAAAGTGTTCCTCCGGTAAATGGGAGTTGCATAATCTCATAGTCATAGGAACATGTATAAGTCATGAAGAAAGCAATAACAACAAACTAAACGATCAAGTGCTATGCTAACGGAATGGGTCAAGTCAATCACATCATTCTCTAATGATTTGACCCCGTTAATCAAATGACAACTCATGCCTATGGTTAGGAAACCTAACCATCTTTGATTCAACGAGCTAGTCAAGTAGAGGCATACTAGTGACACTCTGTTTGTCTATGTATTCATAAATGTATTATGTTTCCGATTAATACAATTCTAGCATGAATAATAAACATTTATCATGAAGTAAGGAAATAAATAATAACTTTATTATTGCCTCTAGGGCATATTTCCTTCAGTTCTGGACATTGAGTTCGTCCCGGATGTGGTCAACTGGACTTATAGGGGAGAGGTGTTTCCTCTTGAGATTGAGTTTGAGGATACAGAGTTGTTTGCCGAGGCGGTTAATGGGACTGATGTGGATATGCACGAGGGTGACGACAACGCGGGTGCTAGTGGGGACCCGACTGATGAGGCTGGACAAGAGAGGTCCAACGGATCGGGACATGTTGCTCAGTTGCCCGGGGATGGGCCCGGGGTGGAGCCGGCCCCAGCTCCGTCGGTGCGGATGAGTACTTTGCGGTTTGGGTCCTTTGAGCCAGCGTCTGCCCCTCCCAGACTTTGGAGCGACCGGGTGGATTCTGATGATGTTTTTGAGTGCACGCTTCCGGTGTTGGAGTTTGATGTTGTTGATAGTCCTGTGGTGGGAGGCTTGATGGGGACGCACTCGGCGACGACCTTGGTGGGGGGTGGGGAGGTGGAGCCTCAGGTGGTTTCGCTTTCCCCCGCTCCCCCAGTGGACTCGGGCCGGGAGACGTCGTCTGCTTCGGAGGTTGTGCCTGGGGGGGGGGGAGTCCGGGGCAGGTGGCCTCGACCTCTTCTCCTCCTATCCTGGCGCCGGATACGCCGGTGACGCCGCCGATGGCCGGCCGTGGGGGAGGCCGTCTGGGTCAGGTGAACCTGGTTCCTTCTCCTATGGTGGCGGCTAGAGCGGCCGCTTCTCCAATGGTGCTGGGTGGGGGTCTGGGGCAGGTGGCCTCGACACCTCCTCCTCCTTCGGCAGTCAAGACAGCGACGCCTTCAGGACAAAGGGTTGGGGCGGGGGAGAGTTCGGGCAGGCGGCGCCCGCACCTCCCTCCCCCGGCTTCCCGTCCGTGGGGCTTCGGAGCCCACCGCTGCCTCCTCCGGTATCCTTGGCGGACTCTTCAGCGCGAGGTTTTACTCGGGAGGAGGTCATTGCCTTTGGTGGGCTCCCTGACCCGGTCTCTGCGAGGCGACAGATGAGTTCTCGTCTCCAGGACCACCCGGAGGTTGATGAAATGCAACAGAGGTGCGCTATGAGGGCGGCCAAGCTTCGTGACATTGAGGTCACCACTGGTATGTCAGTCAACATGTCTAATTCTATATTGCATTTTTCTAAAGATGAGATTATTAATAATGCCAACCAATTAGGAGTTTCGCTAGGGAGTACTAATAGTGAAATTTCTAACTCGGTTAATGATCTTCTAGATTTCGAAGCAAAATGCGCTTTAGAAACAATCTGAAACCTAGCAGCAGTAAAACCTATGAATGATGCAGAGATTGATGCATTAGGGGTAAGAGTGCTCGATAACTTCTGTGCGGATCTTGCACCATCCACTCTTGAATCTGAGGAAGAGGATGCAGTTCTAGAGGATGCAGTAGCAAGACCAACTGACCCCGATTATGAGGACCGGATGGAGGACCATAGTAAACCCAAGCGTAAGTGGAAGCAGAAGGTTTATCCTGCTTCCGCGGTTCGTAGGAGTGCTAGGATTCGAACGGCCAAAAAATTTCATGATGACATATGAAAGGAATCTTTTGGAATAGCAGAGGTCTGAAGGACTTGACTAAAAGAAGGTTTCTTGCTGAGGCGTCTCTTGAGCATCGACTAGATTTCATTGCTCTCTCTGAAACTGGTAGGGATAATTTTGCGCCTCAGTTTCTCAGCACTTTATCAGGTGGTGTCGATTTTGATTGGCATTGCCTTCCTCCGCGACGAAGATCGGGTGGGATCTTGCTTGTAGTGAGATGTGATTCGCTGGAAGTCCGAAGTGTAGTGATGGGTGACTTCGCAGTTAAATTTCAGGTCAGGTCCAAAGCTGATGGGTTTAACCGGGCTCTGGTGCCGGTGTATGGTGCTGCACAACCCAAGCTTAAACCGGAGTTTTTGGCTGACCTGGTTCTAATTTGCGGATCCGAGTAGCTCCCAATTTTGGTTGGGGGTGACTTCAACATCATAAGGAGGAGAGAGAAAAAGAATAATGATAATTTTGACGGCAGATGGTCGTTTATATTCAATACCATTATTGAAAGCTTGGATCTGAGAGAGATAGAGCTTTCTGGTAGAAAATTTACCTGGGCTAACGCTTAGCACATTTAAAACTGCTAAAATGGAGTTTCCAGTCTGCAATTCAACTAAATTTTATCTAAAATGAAGTCATATTTATCTTGGCACCAACGGTAGAAATTTGTATTGGATCACAGGCTTGATATGATCTACATTTTTGAAAAAATCAAAAATAACCGTTCAAAAAAATCGAAATTAAATTTTGAAGTGGCAAAAAAAAGGGGAAAAATTGACACACATGCAAAGATGTATTTTACGCATGTGTAAAATTTCATTACGAGATACTTTAACGTGTCATTTAAAAAGCAAACACGTTGATTTTGAAAATACTAATCTTGCTATTAGAATCAGTCCACAATTTGAAACCGTCCGTAAAAGGTCTCTATATAGCATATATATATATAGTGTTACTATTCATCACCCAGGATACAAAATAAGTTATTCTTCACCCGAGGTAATCCTACGATCGTTTCCTAAATAAATTACGTTTAGAATATAAATAGTTACATGCATATTGATTCAATATGTAAAATTTGGTATAAAAAAATAAAAATATAGGTTATAAACCAGAAAAATCACATTTTATGTATGTTTTACACTATGTTTTTGCATTCGTAATTTTTTTTACGGTGAGTACATATTTTCTTATGTTCTCTTTTTATATATGAAATAAGAAAAAAAATTACGAAACATAAAAATACGGTGCATTGATGTCAAAATAGAGAGGGGGTGATGAATAACTATTCATCACCCAGGATGACGAATAGCGCGACAAGCACGAGCAACTATTATTGGCCATAGATATTATTATAGTTGACGGCGATCACTGTGCTTTCCTTGCACTTTTTTTTGCTGAGAAAATCAAGATTCTACACTAGTGTGTAGTGTCTACGATCCAAATCAAGGCACGCAACAGGCCACCCGTACCATGCACCTGTGCAGAGTGTTCGGCTGCACCGGGCCTCCAAATCAGTAGGACCCCCAATTTTCTATGTAATAGAGTAGTACTAATGGCTAGTTTAGCTCTGTTAACTTAGGTATATAGGATAACATTATAGTGACCAACTGTATCATTTGTACTTGTAATTTTTCTTTTCGCAGGTGTACTTGTAATTAAATCATTCCAACAACAAAATTTTAGGGTCTCTTTAATATGTCAAATGCACTAATAAAAAAAACTTTGTCAAAATAATGCTTTGGACAATTGGATCAACGTCAGAAGCTATGTGGATCGTGATAGTCTACCTCATGTTCTTGTAGACCGCGTCGATACTGTAGAAAAAGGAAAGAACGCGTGAAATGGTCAGCCCGCCAACAGCACAGCCCGGTCTTCACATCCTCGGTCTATTTTGATCAAGTACGTACCAGCTGCTTGTGTTCCCACCTACACACAATATTCAAAGTCCAAAATCCAGGTACACAAACTTCATTCTACGCTCCCACCAACCGCACATGTTTCTCCATCACACCGGGTCTAGCCTGTGTATTGTTCTATATAAAGGACCCGACACTGCCTCCTAGGAAAGCAAACACATTCTCCACTCAAGGATCGATACACACCTGCCTTACAAGTTATAATCTCCTCTGCTAGCTCTCTTTACAGTTCCAACCGCAATGGCTGCCAAGAGAACCATTCTTCTCGCCATGGCTGCGATGGCCGTCCTGAGCACCGCGTCAGCGGCAACCTACAACGTGGGTGAGCCGGGCGGCGCATGGGACCTCAGCACCAACTACGGCACTTGGGCGTCCTCTAGGAATTTCCAAACCAGCGATCAGATCGTCTTTAAGTACTCCCCTCAGGCACACGATGTCCTTGAAGTCAGCAAGGCAGACTACGACTCTTGCAGCACGGCCAACCCCATCACCACCTTCAACTCCGGGAATGATGTTGTCACCTTCACAGCCACCGGCACCCGGTACTTCATCTGTGGTTTCCCTGGTCATTGCGCGGGCGGCATGAAGGTTAAGATCGATATCATGCCAGGCTCCTCCTCTAAGTCACCCGTCCCGGCCAACGGCCCAAGTGCAAGCAATGCTCCCCCACCGACACCTGTCTCTGCTGCCACCAATGTGGAGGCCACGGGGTTTGGCCTTGCCGTTTTGCTTGCCATTGCCGGCCTCATGGCTTGAGTGCATCTCTGTACTCGCGGGCACATGTGTATTTTATGTATATTCAAGTAATTATTACTAGCAACTATCTGTGTGTGTGTATGATCAAGTAGTTATGTGTATGTTGGGTGTATTCAGGCTTTGTGTATTGCTGATTCATTTTGGAGGATTTATTAATAAATATTCTTTTGGTCTTATACAACATTTGTCTTGAAACACGTTCATTCTAAAACGTGAGAACGAACAATTTCGTAACTTAAACTTGTAGTACAGAAATACATAATTAGATTAGACATGCAATTAGTATTGCCCCTGATTGTAAATGAACTATCCCGAACAACCAGCTGCAACAAATGGTGAAGAACAACTAGGATGCCCCCGACCCTGGACATACTGGATCAAAATCGGCTGGGAAAATCCCTGCTTTTTGGATGATGGAGTGCCTTACATGTTCCTGTTTCTGGTGTTGCACGGGACAATCACCGTCGTCGAGGGAGAGAGAGCCATGGGAGTGGGTGACGGGTACTGCCCTATTATGTTCTTGCGGCTGGAGGATGATCACTATCAACGCTCTGAGGGACCAAAATTTCCCCAGTCCAGGCACCATCGTTCAGTAATGTAAAAATACCAGCTGCATTGGATAAAAGTGCTTCATCCAGGGATAGTCATGGCCCATGCAGCGCGACGCAGCATTCATCAAGATGGTCTGGTAGGAAATGATAGATTTCAAGTCTTATACATAGCATAAAGATGCTATGAGTACGACAAATAATACAAATATACCAGACTTCTATCCAACATTGGTTGACAAATAATACTTATCCTTCGAAAATCTTTCATCACTATAATCAAAAGTAGTCCTCGTTAGTACATAAAATTTACTTTAATGTAATATTACCACTCAGTCTTTTTTTCATGAGCCGTTATTTTGCAATTCAGGATGATGCAATGTTGGAGCTTTTACCTCTTAAGTTGAAAGTTGTGACGGGGAGTTCATATATACAATAAACCTGCCAATTTTAATAGAGGAGGTTAAAACTTTTTTTAGACTGAGAGTTTAAATGCGGCTGGCCCTATGGATCTACTTATACAAGATTTATCAGTTATGATAGTCAACTACGTCTCCTTTGAGGATTGGAGCCCAGACTGCGTCGGTATTGAAGCAGCAGGCCAAGTACAATGGCTTCTATATATGCCATGAGAACGCTTGAAAAGGTCTTAACATCTTCAGTCTATTATTTATTATATATCTATCTAGGTGTTTGAGTATGACCAAGTACGTACTACTTGCATACCTAGCTCGTGTTCCTACGTATTCCCTCCGGTCCTTTTTACTCTGCATATAAGAATTGTCTAAAGTCAAATTTCATGAAGTTTGACCATATTTAAATAAAAAAATATTAACATCTACAATGCTTAATTTATACAATATAAAAACTAAGGTCAGGACGCATCTAATGTTGTTGATCTCATATTCTGAATGTTGGTAATTTTTTTCTATAAACTTGGTCAAAGTTTACGAGGTTTGACTTCAAACAAATTTTATATGCAAATTAAAAAGGACAGGAGGGAGTACTCTATATTCTACGCTTTCACCTATCGCCCGCGTTTCTTCAACCCACGTGGCCATGAGTTTGTATATATAGGACCCGACACAGACACCTAAAGAAGCAACATAATCTCACCTCAAGGTTCAGTATAGTAGCAATCCGACTAGTATCTCCTCTACTAGCTCTCACTGCCTTGCTTCCAGCAGGTCCTACTGCCATGGCCGTCACCAGAAACATTCTCCTCTCTGTGGCCGCCATGGCCATCCTGAGCACCGCCTCGGCTGCAATCTACAATGTCGGCGAGCCCGGCGGAGCGTGGGACCTTGGCACCAACTACAGCATATGGGCGTCCTCCAGGAACTTCCAACCCGAGGACCAGATCGTCTTCAAGTACTCCCCTCAGGCGCACGATGTCCTCGCACTAGTAGAAAACAGGGCTTTGGTCCAGGCCAGGTCAGCCCATTAGTCCCAGTTCAGTCCAGAACCGGGACCAATGGGGGCATTGGTCCCGGTTCGTGAGCTCAGGGGGCTGGCCGGGCCACGTGGACCATTGGTCCCGGTTCATTTGGACCTTTTGGTCCCGGTTGGTGGGATGAACCGGGACCAGTGGGCCTCGCTCCTGGCCCACCACCATTGGTCCCGGTTGGTGGCTTGAACCGGGACCAAAGGCTCCCCTTTAGTCCCGGTTCATGCCACCAACCGAGACCAATGAAGTGCCTATATATACCCCCTCGCGTAAGAGCAGAGCACACTGCTCTGTTTTTTTCTGGCCGAGGGGGAGAGGGCTTGGTGGTGCTCTAGCTCACCTCCTATGCACACAAGGTGTTCGATGGAATGCCCGAGCCACACTACTTAAGCTTTCTCCTCTCCAAGCTTGACCTCCAGGCTTCATTTTCCACAATATTTGTCTAGGTTTAGCGGTCCGTCACGCCGCGTCCCCGTCTTCACCGCCGTCGATCACCCGCGCCGAGCTCATCGCCGGCACCACCATGGTGAGCCTCTTGTTCTTATCTTCTTTCTGCAAGGAAAAATATTCTTACTTGTATGTTTACATAGATACTTGTATTATTTTCTTACTTTTATTATTGCATCTTATATAGTGCGATGGTTTTGGTATCCGCCCCCATCGGCCCTCGTCCTGTCTATGATTCGGATGTCGTATATATATTATCTTTATAACTATTGGTTCATTTATTGTTTGTGAAAATTATGCCGACCAACGTGACATAGATTTTATTTATGTAGGATGTATGTGAATCAGAAATGCCAACCGACCCTATTGTCAAGAGGTTAAATTTAGTTGAAGAAGAAAACAATTTGTTGAAGGAAAAAATAAAAAAATTGAGGAGGAGAAGATGATATTGGAGTTACATGTTGCGGATGTCGTCGATAATCACAAGATCAAGATGGATGCAATGCGCTTGAAGATTAGAAAGATTAGAAAATATGCCATTCATACCGAGGCTTGGTATCATTATGCCGTTGGATCAATTGTTACCTTGGTTGCGATTATGATCGCATTTGTTTTCGCATTGAAATGTTTTACATAGTTTCAATGTATGGTTTAATTAATTAGATGCTCTGGAGAGCTATATGTTGTTAGATGAGAACTATGTATACACTTTGGTTTTAATGTGATGATGAACTTCTATTAATTTGGACACTTAATTATATATAATGTACGCAGATGAACCGGCAATGGATGTACGGTGACAGACACACCTGCGAGTACATTATGGGCGTGCATGAGTTTCTCGATGCGGCTGAGGCAAACAAGCAAAATGGTTTTATGTGTTGTTCATGCACTGAATGTGGGAATACGAGGTCTTACTTTAACCGGAAAATCCTTCACTCCCACCTGCTTTACAAGGGTTTCATGCCACACTATAATGTTTGGACGAGACATGGAGAAATAGGGGTTATGATGGAAGACGGCGAAGGAGAAGAGTACGATGACAACTATGTGCCCCCTGAATACGGTGATGCTGCAACGGGGGGAGCTGGTGAAGATCAAGAGGAACCAGACGATGTGCCCAATGATGCTGCAACGGGTGAAGCTGCTGAAGATCAAGAGGAACCAGACGATGTGCCCGATGATGATGATCTCCGCCGGGTCATTGTCGATGCACTACTAAGGAAAACCTTATACACAGAATCTTAGCAGCAGTGCGGCATAAAAACAGGCGCTGCTGCTAAGTAGTAGCAGCGCGGCTACGGAAAGCTCGCTACTGGTGCAAACTTAGCAGTAGTGCGTGACGCTTAAACCGCGCCGCTACAAAAATCCACCGACAGTACACAACGACATAAGTTTACCAGTAGCGCGGCGCCAGGGAGCGCGCTGCTACTAATGCCATAGTAGCAGCGCGCTTTTTTGTCACCTCGCTGCTGCTAATTTTGAAATTGTGCACAGGGTTGGCCCGTTTAGCAGTAGCGCGTGACAGGAAAGCGCGCTGTTGCTACGCTCTTAGCAGCAGCGCGCTTTCTCTCCCACGCTACTGCTAAGACGCAGCACCCACCACCTTTTCCACCTCCCCTCCCCATCTCCTCTCCTCCCTTTCCCCTACCTCCCACATCCTCCCTCTCTCACTCTTCTTCTTCCTCAATACTTCTCCCCCCAGTACTCTCCCTCTTCTACCTACCTTTCTCTCTCTTCATTACTCCTAGCTATAACTACACCACCTCCATTAATTCATCTCCTTTCTCTTTTTCCTCCCCCCTCCACTAGTTGAAGTTGTCTCCTCCCAAATTAGCTAGCTAGGTAGATGTAGAATTTAGTTAAGTGACCTATTTGCCCCCTAACTAGATCTTTCTTTGTCAAGAAGAGCTTTGTGCACTTTTGACCTCCCTACATCATCATCTCCACCGTGTGCTCGATCTCGAGATAGAGGTGTGATTAATATTTCATGCTTTTGCAATGTTCCTATTTTGTATACACACTTAATTGTTGGGGAACGTTGCAGAAAACAAAAAAAATTCCTACGGTTTCACCAAGATCCATCTATGAGTTCATCTAGCAACGAGTGGTTGGGTGCATCTACGTACCTTGTAGATCGCAAGAGGAAGCGTTCAAAGAACGGGGATGAGGGAGTCATACTCGACGTGATCCAAATCACTGGAGATCCTAGCGCCGAACGGACGGCACCTCCGTGTTCAACACACGTACGGTCAGCGTAACGTCTCCTCCTTCTTGATCCAGCAAGGGGGAAGGAGAGGTTGAGGAAGATGGCTCCAGCCGCAGCACGACGGCGTGGTGGTGATGGAGCTGCAGTACTCCGGCAGGGCTTCGCCAAGCTCTATGGAGAAGGAGGAGGTGTTGGAGAGGGAGAGGGAGGCACCAATGGCGTAGGTGAGAGGCCCTCCCTCCCTCCCACTATATATAGGGAGCCTAGGGGGGGCGCCGGCCCTAGGAGATGCAATCTCCTAGGGGGGCGGCGGCCAAGGGGTGGGGGGCTTGCCCCCCAAGCAAGGGGGCGCCCCTCCTTTAGGGTTTCCCCACCCTAGGCGCATGGGCCCTAGGGGAAGTGGCACCCCAGCCCACTTTGGGCTGGATCCCTTCCCACTTCAGCCCATGGGGCCCTCCGGGATAGGTGGCCCCACCCATGTGGACCCCCGGGACCCTTCCGGTGGCCCCGGTACAATAACGGTGACACCGAAACTTGTCCCGATGGCCGAAATAGCACTTCCCATATATAATTCTTTACCTCCGGACCATTCCGGAACTCCTCGTGACGTCCAGGATCTCATCCGGGACTCCGAACAATATTCGGGTTACTGCATATACATATCCCTACAACCCTAGCGTCACCGAACCTTAAGTGTGTAGACCCTACGGGTTCGGGAGACATGTAGACATGACCGAGATCGCTCTCCGGTCAATAACCAACAACGGGATCTGGATACCCATATTGGCTCCCACATGCTCCTCGATGATCTCATCGGATGAACCACGATGTCGAGGATTCAAGCAACCCCGTATACAATTCCCTTCGTCAATCAGTATGTTACTTGCCTGAGATTCGATCATCGGTATCCCAATACCTCGTTCAATCTCGTTACCGGCAAGTCACTTTACTCGTACCGTAATGCATGATCCCGTGACCAGACACTTGGTCACTTTGAGCTCATAATGATGATGCATTACCGAGTGGGCCCAGTGATACCTCTCCGTCATACGGAGTGACAAATCCCAGTCTTGATCCGTGTTAACCCAACAGACACTTTCGGAGATACCCGTAGTATACCTTTATAGTCACCCAGTTACGTTGTGACGTTTGGTATACCCAAAGCACTCCTACGGTATCCGGGAGTTACACGATCTCATGGTCTAAGGAAAAGATACTTGACATTGGAAAACTCTAGCAAACGAACTATACGATCTTGTGCTATGTTTAGGATTGGGTCTTGTCCATCACATCATTCTCCTAATGATGTGATCTCGTTATCAATGACATCCAATGTCCATAGTCAGGAAACCATGACTATCTGTTGATCAACGAGCTAGTCAACTAGAGGCTTACTAGGGACATGTTGGTGTCTATTTATTCACACATGTATTACGATTTCCGGATAACACAATTATAGCATGAATAAAAGACAATTATCATGAACAAGGAAATATAATAATAATGCTTTTATTATTGCCTCTAGGGAATATTTCCAACAGTCTCCCACTTGCACTAGAGTCAATAATCTAGTTACATTGTGATGAATCAAACACCCATGGAATTCTGGTGTTGATCATGTTTTGCTCTAGGGAGAGGTTTAGTCAACGGATCTGCTACATTCAGGTCCGTATGTACTTTACAAATATCTATGTCTCCATCTTGAACATTTTCACGAATGGAGTTGAAGCGACGCTTGATGTTCCTTGTCTTCTTGTGGAACCTGGGCTCCTTGGCAAGTGCAATAGCTCCAGTGTTGTCACAGAAGAGCTTGATTGGCCCCGACGCATTGGGTATGACTCCTAGGTCGGTGATGAACTCCTTCACCCAAATTGCTTCATGCGCTGCCTCCGAGGCTGCCATGTACTCTGCTTCACATGTAGATCCCGCCACGACGCTCTGCTTGCAACTGCAACAGCTTACTGCCCCACCATTCAAAATATACACGTATCCGGTTTGTGACTTAGAGTCATCCAGATCTATGTCGAAGCTAGTGTCGACGTAACCCTTTATGACGAGCTCTTCGTCACCTCCATAAACGAGAAACATTTCCTTAGTCCTTTTCAGGTACTTCAGGATATTCTTGACCGTTGTCCAGTGTTCCTTGCCGGGATTACTTTGGTACCTTCCTACCAAACTTACGGCAAGGTTTACATCAGGTCTGGTACACAGCATGGCATACATAATAGAACCTATGGCTGAGGCATAGGGGATGACACTCATCTCTTCTATATCTTCTGTCGTGGTCGGACATTGAGCTGAGCTCAATTTCACACCTTGCATCACAGGCAAGAACCCCTTCTTAGACTGATCCATATTGAACTTCTTCAATATCTTATCAAGGTATGTGCTTTGTGAAAGACCTATGAGGCGTCTT
Organism: Triticum urartu; assembly: GCF_056163025.1. Classification (NCBI taxonomy): domain Eukaryota; kingdom Viridiplantae; phylum Streptophyta; class Magnoliopsida; order Poales; family Poaceae; genus Triticum; species Triticum urartu. The sequence continues at coordinate 737,382,005 of NC_141874.1, read as the reverse complement.
GATCTATCTCTATAGATCTTGATGCCTAATATATATGCAGCTTCTCCAAGGTCCTTCATTGAAAAACTCTTATTCAAGTAGGCCTTAATGCTGTCCAAGAGTTCTATATCATTTCCCATCAAAAGTATGTCATCTATATATAATATGAGAAATGCTACAGAGCTCCCACTCACTTTCTTGTAAACGTAGGCTTCTCCATAAGTCTGTGTAAACCCAAACGCTTTGATCATCTCATCAAAGCGAATGTTCCAACTCCGAGATGCTTGCACCAGCCCATAAATCGAGCGTTGGAGCTTGCACACCTTGTCAGCATTCTTAGGATCGACAAAACCTTCCGGCTGCATCATATACAATTCTTCCTTAAGGAAACCATTAAGGAATGCCGTTTTGACGTCCATTTGCCATATCTCATAATCATAGAATGCGGCAATTGCTAACATGATTCGGACGGACTTTAGCTTTGCTACCGGTGAGAAAGTCTCATCGTAGTCAACCCCTTGAACTTGTCGATAACCCTTAGCGACAAGCCGAGCTTTATAGATGGTCACATTACCATCCGCGTCTGTCTTCTTCTTAAAGATCCATTTATTTTCTATGGCTCGCCGCTCAACGGGCAAGTCAGTCAAAGTCCATACTTCGTTTTCATACATGGATCCTATCTCGGATTTCATGGCTTCTAGCCATTTGTCGGAATCCGGGCCCGCCATCGCTTCTTCATAGTTCGAAGGTTCACCGTTGTCTAACAACATGATTCCCAAGACAGGGTTGCCGTACCACCCTGGTGCGGAACGTGTCCTTGTGGACCTACGAAGTTCAGTAGCAACTCGATCTGAAGTTTCATGATCATCATCATTAATTTCCTCTCTAGTCGGTGCAGGCACCTCAGGAACATTTGCTTGAGTTGCGCCATTTTCCGGTTCAAGAGGTAATACTTCATCAAGTTCTACTTTCCTCCCACTTACTTCTTTCGAGAGAAACTCCTTCTCTAGAAAGGATCCATTCTTGGCAACAAAGATCTTGCCTTCGGATCTGAGGTAGAAGGTATACCCAATAGTTTCTTTAGGGTATCCTATGAAGACGCATTTTTCCGACTTGGGTTCGAGATTTTCAGGTTGAAGTTTCTTGACATAAGCATCGCATCCCCAAACTTTTAGAAACGACAGCTTAGGTTTCTTCCCAAACCATAATTCATACGGTGTCGTCTCAACGGATTTCGACGGAGCCCTATTTAAAGTGAATGCGGCAGTCTCTAAAGTATAGCCCGAAAAAGATAGCGGTAAATCGGTAAGAGACATCATAGATCGCACCATATCTAATAGAATGCGATTACGATGTTCGGACACACCATTACGCTGAGGTGTTCCAGGCGGCGTGAGTTGTGAAACTATTCCACATTTTCTTAAGTGTGTGCCAAATTCGTGACTCAAGTATTCTCCTCCACGATCTGATCGTAGGAACTTGATTTTCCTGTCACGTTGATTTTCAACCTCACTCTGAAATTCCTTGAACTTTTCAAAGGTCTCAGACTTGTGTTTCATCAAATAGATATACCCATATCTACTCAAGTCATCAGTGAGGGTGAGAACATAACGATACCCACCGCGAGCCTCAACACTCATTGGACCGCACACATCAGTATGTATGATTTCCAATAAGTTGGTTGCTCGCTCCATTGTTCCTGAGAACGGAGTCTTGGTCATTTTACCCATGAGGCATGGTTCGCACGTGTCAAATGATTCGTAATCAAGAGACTCTAAAAGTCTATCTGCATGGAGCTTCTTCATGCGTTTGACACCTATGTGACCAAGGCGGCAGTGGCACAAGTATGTGGGACTATCATTATCAATCTTACATCTTTTGGTATTCACACTATGAATATGTGTAGCATTACGCTCGAGATTCATTAAGAATAAACCATTCACCATCGAAGCATGACCATAAAACATATCTCTCATATAAATAGAACAACCATTATTCTCGGATTTAAATGAGTAGCCATCTCGTATTAAATGAGATCCTAATACAATGTTCATGCTCAAACTTGGCACTAAATAAAAATTATTGAGGTTCAAAACTAATCCCGCAGGTAAATGTAGAGGTAGCGTGCCGACGGCGATCACATCGACCTTGGAACCATTCCCGACGCGCATCGTCACCTCGTCCTTCGCCAGTCTCCGCTTATTCCGCAGCTCCTGCTTTGAGTTACAAATGTGAGCAACTGCACCGGTATCAAATACCCAGGAGCTACTACGAGTACTGGTAAGGTACACATCAATTACATGTATATCACATATACCTTTCATTTTGCCGGCCTTCTTGTCCGCTAAGTATTTGGGGCAGTTCCGCTTCCAGTGACCACTTTCCTTGCAATAAAAGCACTCAGTCTCGGGCTTGGGTCCATTCTTTGGCTTCTTACCGGCAGCTTGCTTGCCGGGCGCGGCAACTCCCTTGCCGTCCTTCTTGAAGGTTTTGTTACCCTTGCCTTTCTTGAATATAGTGGTTTTATTCACAATCAACACTTGATGTTCCTTTTTGACTTCTACCTCTGCTGATTTCAGCATTGCAAATACTTCAGGAATGGTCTTTTCCATCCCCTGCATATTGAAGTTCATCACAAAGCTCTTGTAGCTCGGTGGAAGCGACTGAAGGATTCTGTCAATGACCGTGTCATCCGAGAGATTAACTCCCAGCTGAGTCAAGCGGTTATGCTACCCAGACATAGTGAGTATGTGCTCACTGACAGAACTATTTTCCTCCATCTTACAGCTGAAGAACTTGTCAGAGACTTGATATCTCTCGACCTGGGCATGAGCTTGGAAAACCATTTTCAGCTCTTCGAACATCTCATATGCTCCGTGTCTCTCAAAACGTTTTTGGAGCCCCGGCTCTAAGCTGTAAAGCATGCCGCACTGAACGAGGGAGTAGTCATCGGTACGTGCCTGCCAAGCGTTCATAACGTCTTGTTCTGCAGGGAGAACAGGTGCGTCACCTAGCAGTGCTTGTAGGACATAATCTTTCTTGGTAGCTATGAGGATGATCCTCAGGTTCCGGACCCAGTCCGTGTAGTTGCTGCCATCGTCTTTCAGCTTGGTTTTCTCTAGGAACGCGTTGAAGTTGAGGACTACGTTGGCCATTTGATCTACAAGACATATTGTAAATATTTTGGACTAAGTTCATGATAATTAAGTTCATCTAATCAAATTATTTAATGAACTCCCACTTAGATAGACATCCCTCCAGTCATCTACGTATAACATGATCCGAGTTAACTAGGCCGTGTCCGATCATCACGTGAGACGGACTAGTCAACATCGGTGAACATCTTCATGTTGATCGTATCTTCTATACGACTCATGCTCGACCTTTCGGTCTTCTATGTTCCGAGGCCATGTCTGTACATGCTAGGCTCGTCAAGTCAACCTAAGTGTTTGCATGTGTAAATCTGTCTTACACCCGTTGTATGTGAACGTTAGAATCTATCACACCCGATCATCACGTGGTGCTTCGAAACAACAAACTGTCGCAACGGTGCACAGTTAGGGGGAACACTTTCTTAAAATTATTATGAGGGATCATCTTATTTACTACCGTCGTTCTAAGTAAACAAGATGGAAAAACATGATAAACATCACATGCAATCAAATAATAAAAGTGACATGATATGGCCAATATCACATAGCTCCTTTGATCTCCATCTTGGGGCTCCATGATCATCTTGTCACCGGCATGACACCATGATCTCCATCATCGTGTCTCCATGAAGTTGCTCGCCAACTATTACTTCTACTACTATGGCTAACGCGTTTAGCAATAAAGTAAAGTAATTTACATGGCGTTTCTCAATGACACGCAGGTCATACAAAAAATAAAGACAACTCCTATGGCTCCTGCCGGTTGTCATACTCATCGACATGCAGGTCGTGATTCCTATTACAATAGCATGAACATCTCATACATCACATATATATCATTCATCATTCATCACAACTTTGGCCAAATCACATCACAAAACACTTGCTGCAAAAACAAGTTAGACGTCCTCTAATTGTTGTTGCAAGTTTTACGTGGCTGCAATAGGGTTCTAGCAAGAACGTTTTCTTACCTACGTGAAAGCCACAACATGATTTGTCAACTTCTATTTACCCTTCATAAGGACCCTTTTCATCGAATCCGCTCCAACTAAAGTGGGAGAGACAGACACCCGCCAGCCACCTTATGCAACTAGTGCATGTTAGTCAGTGGAACCGGTCTCACGTAAGCGTACGTGTAAGGTTGGTCCGGGCCGCTTCATCCCACAATACCGTTGAAGCAGGATAAGACTAGTAGCGGCAAGAAAGTTGACAACATCAACGCCCACAACAAATTGTGTTCTACTCGTGCATAGAGAACTACGCATAGACCTAGCTCATGATGCCACTGTTGGGGAACGTTGCAGAAAACAAAAAAATTTCCTACGGTTTCACCAAGATCCATCTATGAGTTCATATAGCAACGAGTGGTTGGATGCATCTACGTACCTTGTAGATCGCGAGCGGAAGCGTTCAAAGAACGGGGATGAGGGAGTCGTACTCGACGTGATCCAAATCACCGGAGATCCTAGCGCCGAACGGACGGCACCTACGTGTTCAACACACGTACGGTCAGCATAACGTCTCCTCCTTCTTGATCCAGCAAGGGGGAAGGAGAGGTTGAGGAAGATGGCTCCAGCAGCAGCACGACGGCGTGGTGGTGATGGAGCTGCAGTACTCCGGCAGGGCTTTGCCAAGCTCTATGGAGAAGGAGGAGGTGTTGGAGAGGGAGAGGGAGGCACCAATGGCGTAGGTGAGAGGCCCTCCCTCCCCCCCCCCCACTATATATAGGGAGCCTAGGGGCGCCGGCCCTAGGAGATGCAATCTCCTAGGGGGCGGCGGCCAAGGGGTGGGGGGCTTGCCCCCCAAGCAAGGGGGCGCCCCCCCCCCTTTAGGGTTTCCCACCCTAGGCGCATGGGCCCTAGGGGAAGTGGCGCCCCAGCCCACTTTGGGCTGGATCCCTTCCCACTTCAGCCCATGGGGCCCTCCGGGATAGGTGGCCCCACCCGGTGGACCCCCGGGACCCTTCCGGTGGTCCCGGTACAATAACGGTGACACCGAAACTTGTCCCGATGGCCGAAATAGCACTTCCCATATATAATTCTTTATCTCCGGACCATTCCGGAACTCCCCGTGACGTCCAGGATCTCATCCGGGACTCCGAACAATATTCGGGTTACTGCATATACACATCCCTACAACCCTAGCGTCACCGAACCTTAAGTGTGTAGACCCTACGGGTTCGGGAGACATATAGACATGACCGAGATCGCTCTCCGGTCAATAACCAACAGCGGGATCTGGATACCCATATTGGCTCCCACATGCTCCTCGATGATCTCATCGAATGAACCACGATGTCGAGGATTCAAGCAACCCCGTATACAATTCCCTTCGTCAATCGGTATGTTACTTGCCCGAGATTCGATCGTCGGTATCCCAATAACTCGTTCAATCTCATTACCGGCAAGTCACTTTACTCGTACCGTAATGCATGATCCCGTGACCAGACACTTGGTCACTTTGAGCTCATAATGATGATGCATTACCGAGTGGGCCCAGTGATACCTCTCCATCATACGGAGTGACAAATCCCAGTCTTGATCCGTGTTAACCCAACAGACACTTTTGGAGATACCCGTAGTATACCTTTATAGTCACCCAGTTACGTTGTGACGTTTGGTATACCCAAAGCACTCCTACGGTATTCGGGAGTTACACGATCTCATGGTCTAAGGAAAAGATACTTGACATTGGAAAACTCTAGCAAATGAACTATACGATCTTGTGCTATGTTTAGGATTGGGTCTTGTCCATCACATTATGCTCCTAATGATGTGATCTCGTTATCAACGACATCCAATGTCCATAGTCAGGAAACCATGACTATCTGTTGATCAACGAGCTAGTCAACTAGAGGCTTACTAGGAACATGTTGGTGTCTATTTATTCACACATGTACTACGATTTCCGGATAACACAATTATAGCATGAATAAAAGACAATTATCATGAACAAGGAAATATAATAATAATGCTTTTATTATTGCCTCTAGGGCATATTTCCGACATTAATTAGCCATTATTATGCATGGGTCCAATGATGTAATATATATATGTTCCTATTTTGTATACACACTTAGCCATTATTATGCAAGGGTCCAATGATGTAATATATATGTTCCTATTATGCTGAGGAAAAGAAAAAAGGGAAACTGATTATAGCAGTAGCGCTTTAGTGAAAAAGAGCTATAGCTAGTCTAGGTAGCAGTAGCGGTTTCTGCAGAAAATCGCTATAGCTGCTCATAATAGTAGTAGCGCGTTTCGTGTAAACGCGCTACCGCTACGTCCACTTAACCCAAAATTCTCACTCTCCCTGCTTCATCCCGTCTCTTTTCCCCCAAATCCCCACTCTCTCTTCCCCGGCCCCGTCGCACCGCCGCGCCCGCCCCCGACCTCGGCGCGCTCGCCCTCGACCCCGCCGCGCCCGACCCCGGCGTGCTTGCCCCCGACCCCGCCGCCCCTGACCTAGGCGTGCTCGCCCCCGACCCGTCAGCCCTCGCCTCGCTCCTCTGCTTCCTCCCCTCCCAACCTCGGTCGTCGTCGGGCCTGCCTCCTCGCCCTGCACCCTCTGGAAACCACCCCCCCCCTCTCTCTCTCTGCTAGCTAGGGTTAATTTACTTAGGTTTTAGTTATGTTAATTAGGTTATCTATTTAGTTATGAATTTAGATAGGTTTCAAAATTTGCTGAATTTATATGCAAATTTGAATTGGACATGTGATATGTGGATATGTCATGTTTTGGACATGTCATGTTTTGGTAAATGATCCGAGTTGCCTATGTTACGCCGGAATGTTGATTCATTTCCGTTCCGGTGAATTTCAGGCGCTCGATGTGTCCATTTTTTAGCAAAGGTCATGCCGAAATTTCCCGTGAATAAAGGCATGATTTGTGCTACATAGTTGGCATATTGAGTGCTGGCACATAGATTTCTTTTTTATCTCATTTCTCATTTATTCATACTTTTAGAAATAAATGAGGACACTTAATCATAGGAAACATGTCGAACAACGAAGAAACTGGGCCTTCTGACCAAGATGCAGACGAGATGGATTATGAGGGTGAACAAGACTACCTCAACTTTTTGACTGCTAAGCAAGGTTTGCAGGTCCGCCTCGATGATGGTACTGACGCCGACACCGACACCAACGGCGCCGGCACCGATGGCGGCGCCGAGACCGGTGGGGAAGGTACTGCCGGGGAAGATACCGGCGCCGATGCCGGTACCGAAAAGAGGCATAAGAAGTAGAGGATACGAAAACCTAACAAACTAGGGATTGGACGACTTGTGATCACAAAGATGGCACCTGGCAAGTTTGAGCCGTTAGAGCCGGAAGAACCTCGCAAGTGCTATGGGAACCAAGTAGGATGCATCCTACGGGAATGCGCGAGCATCAATGACGATGACTTAAGGAGTAAAGAACATTTGACGCAGTTGCTCCTAACGAAGTTGCACAAGAGAGTCAAGTTCCCCGATTGGGATGATAACATAGAACAACCGTGGGATGATCCGAAGATGAAAAAGATTAACAATCACGCCATGGGCATGTTCAGCAATGATTTGGCCTCCTGGAAATCGAGGGTGAAACGAGCTATTGAGGCTGAGGAACCCCTGTCCAAGATTCTGGAGGAAAATCCGACACTTACGGAAGAGGAGTTCGAAGAGTTCAAGGACACTTGCGCTACCGAGGACGCCAAGGCTAAGGCTGCGAAATTCAAGAGCCTTCAGCAAAGGAACACGGGGAAGCATCGCCTCGGAAGCCGTGGCTACCTCGGTAAACGGCCCAGATGGGATAAGGAGGACGCGGAACGTGAAGCCGCGGGTCTCCCAGACCCCTTCGCGAAGTTCACCAACCCCTTGGAGCATGACTTCATCAGGGCCCGCTACAAGTGGGACAAGGAGAAAAAGGTTTTTTACATGGACAAGATCACGAGGAAATTGATTAGACTACTGGAGAAGCAACACCAGCTTGCAGCCGAAAACCCTACTTCTCCGATGAGGCCCAAGTGGGACACCCCTCTCAACCGGGCCTTGAACGAACTTAAGGGACTCCCTTTGGGCCAGTGGCCGCAATATGGTCGTGTACACGGCGCTGGAGATGGAGCCACGTGGAAGGTGTTTTACAACGAGGGCCCGGAGGCCAAGAAGCAAAAAAGAAGTTTAGTCAGGCGGACATCGACGCGAAGGTGAAGCTTGCGGTCGAGAAAAAAGCAGCTGAGGACGCGAAAAAAGCAGCCGAGGACAAATATGAGTTGTTACAGCAGGCAGTCAATGCAGTTGTAACTGCCTGCAGAAATGATTTCGCTACTAACTTGGTTCGAGTTATCATCAACTGGACGAAGGAAAATCCAGACAAGACGGTACATGATTTCCCGTTGCCCAGTTTCAACGGGAGCAACTCCATGAACAACAACATCATCGCACCATCACTTGCCCAGGCAACCGGGCCTCCTCTCGCAGCCGCTCCCGCTCATAGCAGCCCGTCCTCAGTCTCTGGCGCGCTCGGTGGGCCTTCATCTTTGGCTGAGCTCGACGCCATCACGGTAATTACATGTCGCACCACCATATATATATAATATTCCATTTTTGTTGCCTTTCGGATGTTTTACGCCACAGACATATGTGTTTGCAGGCAAAAGAAACCCCGTGCACCATACTCTACTTGATCAAAGGCCAGAAGGTGGACGTGGGAAAGGGGATGATAATGGACCCCTTGCAACCCACGTTCCACAACCAGCCAATCCCTGCTGGGCACTTCAGGGTTAGCTTGTCCAGTGTGAAATCGGGGCACGAGGATTTGCCTCCTCCAGTACAGCATGTGGGAGCGGACGATGAGACCCCGCCGCGGATTGGAAGCTGCAAGGGTTGGGTGCTGCTATGGCCGAAGAATCTTATTCGTCTGGAGCCGGCCGAGAGCACACCAATAACCACACATCAACAAGCATGTGCGGAGACCACCACCCCACCTACGCAATTACCAGCTCATGTAGTGCCGGGTGAGAGCGGCGGACGACATGATGAAGGGGGTGCAATAGTGCTGGCTAATGCAATTTGTCCTGTAGAACAGAGAATGGATGATGAGACAGAGGTCGACCCTATGGATTTCCTCAATACAAACGCGTATGACTGTGACATAGAATTGATGAGTCAACCATATGACGAATCAGGCTATCAGCTTGCTAATGAGGATATGGATGATATGCCCGGGCAGGAAGGTCGTAGCAGGGATTGCAAAAAGTCTCTCTTCATGAAATCCTCACAGGACACGCCTGAAGATGCCGCATCAACACAGGCTCAACTATCCCAGCGCGAGGGTCGTACAGTACTTAGCCCGGGAACACTGGGGCAGGGGTTAAGGAAGGGTCTAGAAGGTGTGCCCAAGAAAAAGGAGAGAAAGAGATCGGGGAAGATAGCTGCCTCCTAACAAGCCAGAGCACATAGCAGCCAAACGATGCATTCTGAAGAGCGTGTACCCGTGAAAGGTGCGGCCATGTTCCATCTCACGGGCGAGCCGATGCTACCGACGAAACCGCTAGAGGCACTATCAGGGGATCTCAGGAGACTGCACAGCCATGTGCTGTCGACTGAGAAAAGCCTACTAGCCTCAAAGGATCCAGGATATCCGACATACGCGGCTCGTGTGCCTAAGGGGAAGTGCTACGTCGAGACACGGCCCGCGGAGGTGTTCTTCCTGCGGTTTGACCATATCTTTGAGATGTTTCTGACAAGGCGGCTCGATTTTACAATCGTCCGCCTTTTTGCGCTACATATGAGCTCTGTCATGAACAGTGAAGAAATCTCGCAAATCTGTGTGGCGGATCCGTACTACATGCACGAGTCTTTCTTGAGTCTCGGCGACTTTGAGCGTGAAACTGCTAGGGACTACCTCCAAAACTTCATGGTACAGAATAAGGACCGGGAAATTGTCCTCGTGCCTTATCATCCAAAGTAAGTCAGTTTCGAACAACCCTTTCATACATTTCAATCATTCCTTCTCTCTCTATGGGGAATAATTTGAGGTGTCTTTTCCCTGCAGCAACGGGCGCGCCGTCCTTATCGTTCTTTATCCGCAAGTCTCCCACGCCGTGTATTTTGACCCTTCCATAGACTACGAGAAAAAAGACTACACCCACATAATGAATATTCTAGATGATGCTCTCCAAGGCTTCAGCTTTAGAGGTGGCCACATGCAGATCAGGAAACAAAGGAACAAGAAGATGGGTTTCACGCATAAAACTAACTTCTCCTGCATCCAAGTCCCAAAACCAAGCAAGAAGGATGGATTGTACATCCTCCATCTCATGATTCAGTTCAACACGGATCACCAAAAGCTTCGCATGAGAAGCAGAAAATGATGATCATATCCACAAGTGGCTAGAATCTCATGGAGAAGCGGATTATAAACTTAGAGATGACTTCTTTCGCATCCAAAGCGACATTGCGATGATCATCATGAAAGAAGTCGTCGATGAGAAGGGGATGTTCCACCATGGCCCTATATCGCGAGCTAACATCCGAACTCGCATAGGCATGCAACGTCTAGACCTCACGTCGTTCAAGAAGCTAGGGTCCATCCTCCATGATATGGAAGGATGGAACTTCTAGTGATTTATGATGCCGATGATGATGATATGTGTCGGTTGAACTTGTATACTATTTGTAGTGATGCAACTTTGTGATGTCCACGATCCCTGCCGAACTTGCGTAACGCTACTTTGTTAGTTTGCGTACGATGACATGCGTACCTCTAGTTAATTAATTTGCGTACTGTATGTTGCATCTAGTTGCTAACCCTTTCTTTTTCGGTGTTCTCTAGTATGTTTTGTTGCATATATATGATTGTACATCCTCTTCATGAACATGCATCTCTAACAGGTACCTAGTTTCTTGATGGCGAGATGGAACTGCTATGTTGTGTACAAAGGGAAGGTTCCGGGGGTGTACAACGAGTGGCATGAGTGTCAGGCGCAAGTGAATGGGTTCTCGGACGCCAGCCATAAAGGCTTCAAAAGCAGACAACAAGGAGAAGCTAGTTACTTGAGGTTCACTATAGCGCGAGAGAGGACTCGTAACCACCATCTCATGTACTGCATAGTTCCACTCTCACTCATAGTGATAGCTCTTCTCGCGTATACCTTTGTTTAGATGGTTGACGTTGTAGTTGCAAGTATTCGAGACTTGCATGTATCGCTATTTTCGAGATGATGACAAGATACCACTTTGTGTTGGATGATCATTATGACGAGACTATTTGTATGTATATGCTATGATTACATTTGTGGTCTCGCAGGCATTTGTATGTGTATCATGATGACATTTGTATGTGCTAAAGATTCTTCTATAAAGCCTGTTCAAATACAAAACAAATATGCCGAAAAAAAACAAAAAAACAACTAAAATTAGCAGTAGCGAGTGGAGAAAAGTTAGCAGCAGCGCGGTTGTAGCAGTAGCGCGCACAGGGGAAGCGCGCTATAGCTATTAGCAGCAGCGAGGTTCCTTTAAGCGCGCTGCTGCAACACTTGTGTAGTAGTAGTGCGGGTGGACCAGCGCTACTGCTATACGTTAGCTGTAGCGCCGGCCCCCGCGCTACTAAAAGGCCGAAAACCCGCGCTGCTGCTAGGCTTTTCCCTAGTAGTGATGCAAGGACGCAATGTGAAAGTCAAAAGGAGAAGCTGAAGTTCGATCGCATGTTAGAGGATCACAAAAAAGGGTTGTACCCCAATTGCGAAGATGGCAACACAAAGCTCGGTACCGTACTGGAATTGCTGCAGTGGAAGGCAGAGAATGCTGTGGCTGACAAAGGATTTGAGAAGCTACTGAAAATATTGAAGAAGAAGCTTCCAAAGGATAACGAATTGCCGACAGTACATACGCAGCAAAGAAGGTTGTATGCCCTCTAGGATTGGAGGTGGAGAAGATACATGCATGCCCTAATGACTGCATCCTCTACCGCGGTGCATACAAGGATCTGAACGCATGCCCGGTATGCGGTGCATTGCGGTATAAGATCAGACGAGATGACCCTGGTGATGTTGACAGCGAGCCCCCCAGGAAGAGGGTTCCTGCGAAGGTGATGTGGTATGCTCCTATAATACCACGGTTGAAACATCTGTTCAGAAATGAAGAGCATGCCAAGTTGATGCGATGGCACAGTGAGAACCGAAAGAAAGATGGGAAGTTGAGAGCACCCGCTGACGGGTCGCAGTGGAGAAAAATCGAGAGAAAGTACTGGGATGAGTTTGCAAAGGACCCAAGGAATGTATGGTTTGCTTTAAGCGCGGATGGCATTAATCCTTTCGGGGAGTAGAGCAGCAATCACAGCACCTGGCCCGTGACTCTATGTATGTATAACCTTCCTCCTTGGATGTGCATGAAGCGGAAGTTCATTATGATGCCAGTTCTCATCCAAGGCCCTAAGCAACCCGGCAACGACATTGATGTGTACCTAAGGCCATTAGTTGAAGAACTTTTACAGCTGTGGAATGGAAACGATGTACGTACGTGGGATGAGCACAGACAGGAGGAATTTAACCTTAAGGCGTTGCTGTTCGTGACCATCAACGATTGGCCCGCTCTCGGTAACCTTTCAGGACAGACAAACAAAGGATACCACGCATGCACGCACTGTTTAGATGACACTGAAAGTATATACCTGGACAAATGCAGGAAGAATGTGTACCTAGGCCATCGTCGATTTCTTCCGACCAACCATCAATGTCGAAAAAAGGCAAGCATTTCAAAGGCGAGGCAGATCACCGGAAGAAGCCCGCCATGCGTACCGGTGATCACGTACTTGCTCTGGTCAATGATTTACACGTAATCTTTGGAAAGGGTCCCGGTGGACTAGCTGTTCCGAATGACGCTGAGGGACACGCACCCATGTGGAAGAAGAAGTCTATATTTTGGGACCTACCCTACTGGAAAGACCTAGAGGTCCGCTCTTCAATCGACGTGATGCACGTGACGAAGAACCTTTGCGTGAACCTGCTAGGCTTCTTGGGCGTGTATGGGAAGAAAAAATATACACCTGAGGCACGGGAGGACCTGCAACGTTTGCACGAAAAAGACGGCATGCCTCCGAAGCAGTATAAAGGTCCTGCCAGCTACGCTCTTACGAAAGAAGAGACAGAAATCTTCTTTGAATGCCTGCTCAGTATGAAGGTCACGACTGGCTTCTCGTCGAATATAAAGGGAATAATAAATATACCAGAGAAAAAGTTTCAGAACCTGAAGTCTCATGACTGCCACGTGATTATGATGCAACTGCTTCCGGTTGCATTGAGGGGGCTTCTACCGGAAAACGTCCGATTAGCCATTGTGAAGCTATGTGCATTCCTCAATGCAATCTCTCAGAAGGTGATCGATCCAGAAATTGTACCAAGGCTAAGGAGTGATGTGGCGCATTGTCTTGTCAGTTTCGAGCTGGTGTTTCCACCATCCTTCTTCAATATCATGACCCACGTCCTAGTTCATCTAGTCGACGAGATTGTCATCCTGGGGCCCGTATTTCTACACAATATGTTCCCCTTTGAGAGGTTCATGGGAGTCCTAAAGAAATATGTCCGTAACCGCGCTAGGCTAGAAGGAAGCATCTCCATGGGCAATCAAACAGAGGATGTTATCGGGTTTTGTGTTGACTTCATTCCTGGCCTTAAGAAGATAGGTCTCCCTAAATGGCGGTATGAGGGGAGACTGACTGGAAAAGGCACTCTTAGAAGAGACTCAATAATATGCAGGGACGGATATTCTTGGTCTCAAACACACTACACAGTTCTACAGAACTCTACCTTGGTGACCCCGTATGTCGATGAACACAAGAATAGTCTGCGCTCCAAACACCCGGAGCAGTGCGACGACTGGATTACATGTGAACACATCAGGACTTTCAGCAGTTGGTTGGAAACACGTCTCAGAGGTGACAACACTGTTTGTGATGAGTTGTACTTGTTGTCCAGGGGACCATCTTTGACTGTATTGACTTACAAAGGATACGAGATAAATGGGAATACATTTTACACGATCGCCCAAGATCAAAAGAGCACCAACCAAAACAGCGGTGTCCGCTTTGATGCAGCAACCGAGAGCGGAAAGGACACATATTATGGTTACATAGTGGATATACGGGAACTTGACTACGGACCTGATTTTAAGGTCCCTTTGTTTAAGTGCAAATGGGTCAATCTGTCAGGCGGCGGGGTACAGGTAGACCCACAATACGGAATGACAACAGTGGATCTGAAAAATCTTGGGTACACTAACGAACCGTTCGTCCTAGTCAATGATGTGGCACAGGTTATCTATGTGAAGGACATGTCTTCCAAACCGAGAAAAAGAAAAGATAAGGAAGCGAATACATCATACGATGAGCCAAAGCGCCACATAGTTCTTTCAGGAAAAAGGGACATCCTGGGAGTGGACGGCAAGACAGACATGTCTGAAGATTATGAAAAGTTTCATGAAATTCCTCCCTTCAATGTCAAGGCTGACCCAAGCATCCTGATAAACAACGAAGATCATCCATGGTTACGGCGCAATAAGCAAATGACACAAGCGAAGAAAAAGTGAAGACTTTCTCCCGCAACTGTTATGATGATACCATGCCAACTTTGTAACACACGAACATGCTACCATTGTCCGTTTTGTACATGCACATGCTATGTGGGTGAAATTATGATACCATGCCAACTTTCAACTTTTTCAGAGTTCATTTGAAATGCTTTAATGCCTTATGGTTCGGCCCTCATAATACCATTATTCAAATTTTAACTATTCAAATTTGAAAACTAATGGCACTAACAGAAAGTTTATAATTTTTTCTAAAAGTGATGACACTAAGGTCACTTGTGGGACGTGGATGTACTGTCCGACACCGACGGCCACATGTATCTCACACCGACGATACTTGCTATTTAGGGTTTCCTCTACCGCTCGGCGACCCTCGACGACCCTCGTTCCCGATAAAAAAAAGAGGAAGAAGAAGAAAAAAAGAGGAGAAGAAAGAATAGAGGAGTATCTATTCTTTCTTATCCTCTTTTTTTTTCTTCCTTTTATTTTTTTATCCTTGAAGCATTGTCGAGGCCACCCCAAACCCTAGAGAAGCAGCGTCGAGGCCACCCCAAACCCTAGAGAAGCAGCGTTGAGGCCACTAATTAATATTAGTTCTACGTTTGCCACTAATATATCCATCTGTCATGTTTGAATAATAATTGCCATGTTGTCAATATTTGTAGAAACTATGGACACCGCCCGAGACGAAGTACAAGAAGAGTTGTTGGGGGACATAATCGCACGAGGAAGTGATGCCGTCTGCTCGTTGTTTCTCAACGACACCGATGGTCTGGAAGCAGCTGGCTATGATTATGATGGCTCGGGTGACCTAATGCCGGTGCAAGAAGGAGACCGTGAGGACGGCTCCGGTGACCCAATGCCGATGCAAGAAGGAGACCGTGATGACGCCTCCGATGACCGAACCGAGTCCGGCCAGGTATATATATTAGTTAAGCTTCTGCTGACTAGCAAATTGATGCATTCATTGTTTTGGTATGTACACATATTAATTAAGTCTTTGTTCTTTTTTCTAGCCCTCCGAATCGAGCACAACTTCGGTAAAGAGACGAGGCCCGAAGAAAAAGTTGAGCTCGGATGAAAAGTTTGAGATCATAGCAATCGCGCCCGACGGCCAAACGATTGAACCTCTCCGGACAAAGAGTGCATTTGTTGCTCAGTGCGGGGTTTTGGTTAGGGACAAGATCTCGATCAGCATCCAGCAATGGTTAAAGCCGGCTACAGAAGACCCTAAGGTGTCTTATGTCAATGATATGCAGAAAAATGATCTTTGGACTGAGCTGAAGTCAAATTTCACCCTACTGCCAGAGGATGATCCAGAGAAGCCAGTTAAAGAGCAATTAATCAAGTCTCTTGCTCTTAAGAGGATGGCAGAACTATTCAGGAGGTGGAAGAAAGAACTGAATAAGTTTGTCGAAAATAAAGAGACACCAGAATTCAAGGGCAGATATGAGAAGATCAGAGATCACTGGCCTGCATTTGTGGCCCATAAGACATCGGAAAAGAGTAAGAAGATGTCGGCGACAAACAAGCAAAATGCTGCGAAGAATAAGCATCACCATCGCACGGGGTCAGGTGGCTACCTCGTAGCACGGCCTAAGTGGGCCAAGACTGAGAATGATCTGGTTGATAAAGGGATCGAACCAGAGACAATTAACTGGCAAGACCGTTGCCGGACTTGGTTCTTCGGGGCTGGTGGAACCTTGGACCCTGTAACAGGGAAGTGCATTTGGACAAACGATCAAATGGACATACCAGTCAGGAAGCTTTAGCAGTATATCGAAGCAGCACAGCAAGGGACGTTCTTTCCAGACAGAGAGAACGACGAGCTCACAATGGCCCTCGGGAATCCTGAGCACCCTGGACGGACACGAGGCACGCCAGGCTCCATTCCGTGGAAGGTTGGGTTTCCGGACGCAGGCGGTTACAAATCCCAGGAGAGGAGGAAAAAATTGCAGCAGACCCAAATGCAGGCGCTGCAAGCAGGGGTACAAGCAATAGAGGAACGAGAAGCAAATCGCAGCAAACGTACTGCCGAAGCTTCCCCCGAAGCTACCCCGCCATCTCAGCGGAGAAGCAGCGTGGCTTCCACCGAGCTGCTTCAGCCGGAGCATGCCTTGACGGCCCCTACCAACTATCCCGTGGATGCTATCACGGAGTCTCAAAATTACCGCCTTATGACGCAACGGATGAATTTGAAGGTCAAGGCGGCTGTTGGCTCTGTTTATCCTACTGAACCCGGCGCAACTTTTCACTGTCGGCCGATTCCAGAAGGATATGCTAGGGTGATGGTGGATGAAATAACGGAGGGATTTGAGGACCTCCAGGTTGACCACCCTACCGGTGAAGGGGAGACTAGGCTGGGGTCTGCTCTGAAGACTCCATGCCTATGGCGGAAGGAGCTCATCAACCTTTCGAACCAGACGCCTCCGCCTCCTCCTCCTCCTCCAGCAAGTCAGGACACTCCGCCTCCTCCACCGCCTCCTCCTCCGGCAAGCCAGGGCACGCCGCCTCCTCCACCGCCTCCTCCTCCGGCGAGTGACGATCAGGGCACTCGACAGGCTCCTTCTCCGGCGCGTGGCGGCACTCCGCCTCCTTCTCCGCCTGCGCCGACACGCCCGAGCAGCCAGCCTCCTCCTTTTCCGCCTCGTCAGCAAGGGCTGAAGAGACCTGCCGCCACTCCGGCTGCTCCGGCGCGTCGTAGTCCTTCTCCTCCGCCTCGTAAGCAAGTAAAGAAGACAACCGCTCCGTCTGATCTACCGGCGTCTAGCAGTATAGCCAGAGGCAGGAGGAAATACAGATTCGGTCCTTCTCTGAAGACTCCAGAGAAGTTACCATATGAGAGGACCCCGGGGAAGAACGCCGAGATCGCACGAGAAGAAGTGAGGAACTACTTTGAAGGGGTGAAAGCAAAGAAACATCCACCTCCGGAGGAGAAGGTAGATCTGGTGAATGTGAAGCGCACTCTGGTTGCCCTGACAAAACCACCCAAGTCTCCGCCGAAAGGAAACTATGAGCGCTTTATTGGAAAGGAATTTGCCGAAGCGGAGCGGTCGGGAAGTACTGTCAGTGATCAAAGGCTGAAAGAACGACGAGCTGGGAAACAAGTTTCCTAGCTCGGCGAACAAGCGAAGCAATCGTGCCCCCCGCTCAAGGTGCCTAGCGACAACGTCGCTAATGATCCGAGGATGGTGCCCGGTTATAGCAATCTTGGCGATTACCTGCCCGACGATGTACATTATGATTTCATGGAGGTGCAGATACAAAGATACGAGTACGGGAAGCCTCTTGTCAAAGATGAAAGATCTCTATCAACGATGATGCGAAGATTGCATGATTGGTACTTGAAAATCTGCAGAGACTCTGGGGGGAGAAGTACTTTGTATGTGAAAGTTAAAAAGGAGCATGACCTCATTGGAATTGAACTGTTGCCTGTTCCATTTGAGGAGTTCTTTCAGTTTTTCAATCAATTGCCCCTCGATAAAACAACGGTCACCTGCTACTGTCTGTAAGTAGTACTACTTCTGTCATTAAGTCTCTCTATATAGCTCAGCTCTTTCATTGCATGTATTTATAATCATCCTCACTATATTATGCAGATTGAAGATCGCCGAATTGAAGAAAAGACAAGTCGGTGATATTGGGTTCATTAACACATATCTCATAGATGCAACTCAGATTAAATTTCATGCCGCAGATACCGAGGCCAACTTGCTACGATCGTTGGTAATAAATGAAAACAAAGATATAATACTCTTTCCTTACAACTTTAAGTGAGTGTTACTGTCTTGTGCGTATTCGGTTTCCCTTATATATTAGTCAAGGTTATAGTAATGTAATTGATGAGTTATGCATGCGTGTGCAGTTACCACTATATTCTCCTAGAGATTAAGCTTGAGCAGGGACTAGTAACCGTCTTAGACTCAAGACGAAAAGATCCCCAGGACTATGCGGACATGACTCAAATGCTCGAGAAGTAAGTTAAATCGATCATTATCCACCATATCAGCAACTTTGTTCATTTCCTGATATATCAAGTAATTGTTTTCTTTATCTGGCAAGGTTTGGAAAAAAATCTCCAAAAAAACTCCAGGACTCCCGAAGAAGCTGCAATTTAGACACCCGAAAGTAAGTACTATAGTAGCATGTTCCGCGCATCTCCTATTGATTCAAGCGCTAGTTTCATCAATACCATTTGGCATTCTTGCTTATCAGTTTGATTGACCTCTATTTCTTGTAAAGTGGTTGTGGCAGGAATAAGGGAATGATTTCTGTGAATACTATGTTTGCGAGTCCATCCGCCACACGACCTGTGAGCGGGGCTACACTGACGAACAATATGAAGTACGTAAATAACAACATTCACAATTTTATTTTATTACCATCATTTGTGTTGAGTTTCATTCATTCATATATATATATATATATATATATATATATATATATATATATATATATATGTATTGACCCCCTTCTTCAAATTAGATGTTTCGGAAGCGGGATGAACTCCTAGCACCAGCTCACATGTGAGCAATTCAAGAGGAATTGGCAGCATTCTTTCTTGACCACGTGATCGCTGAAGACGGAGAATACTATCTGGACCATGAGTCCGTATGATTATATTTGTAAGAGATAATTATTGTATATATGTAGCCGGTAGTGTCGGATAGATATACGAGAACTTGTTGTTCGACCAATCTCTCGGAGAAGGAGAGGTGGTCGATATCACTTCTCTCTGTATGCATATATGTTCATGACGATCTTCTATTTCCTTCGTTTGCTTACTAGCTAGCTAGCGTGTCTAGTCCTCTCTATACGTATGTATAGTACGTAGCGTCGACCAAGCACGGACATAAGAGAGGACACTTCTCTCTATTAATTATAGCTAGCTAACACAATATATGAAACACCTAAATTAACCCCCCAAAACCCCCAACCCCCCCCCCCTTCAAAAAAAAACCCCAGCCACAGTAATGCTGACGCGTGGATGCCTATTGGTCCCGGTTGGTGCCACCAACCGGGACCAAAGGGTCTCCTGCCTGGGCTCCGCGCACAGGCCACGTGGAGGCCCGTCTGTCCCGGTTCTGGATTGAACCGGGACTAAAGGGACAGGGCATTAGTACCGACCCTTTAGTCCCGGTTCAGGAACCGGGACAAAAGGCCCTTACGAACCGGGACAACAGGCCCTTTTTCTACCAGTGTCGAGGTCAGCAAGGCCGACTACGACTCATGCAGCACTGCGACCCCCATTGCCACCCTCAACTTCGGGAATGATGTCATCGCCCTTAACGTCACCGGCACCCGCTACTTCATATGCGGCTTTCCTGGCCATTGTGCGGGTGGCATGAAGGTCAAGATCGATGCCATGCCAAGCTCCTCCTCTTTGTCGCCTGGCCCGGCCAGCGGCCCAAGTGCAGGCAACGCTCCCCCACCGACGCCTGTCTCCGCCGCCATCTCTGTGGAGGCTACGGGCTTTGGCCTTGCTTGCCATTGCTGGCCTCATGGCTTGAGTTCATTTGTGCAGCTGCACATACATGTATAAAGTCATGTATAGTCAAGTAATTATTACTAGCAAGTATATGTGTAGCCAAGTAATTATATGTGTAGGTTGTATGTATTCGGGCTTCTTCTTTAATAAAGATTTTTCTTGTCTCTCTTATACAACATTTGTCAAGAAACATGTTCATTCTAGAATTTGATAAGCTAGACTTGCATAACTTTGACTTGTAGCAGGCAGAGGTTTATACTTAGATTAGATATATAATTAGCATGATTGTTTGATTTGTCTTGAAAATATGTATTTGTAGGCTATAATTGAACTTGTAATTAGTGAAGTATTACATATCTAAGTGGAGCACATGTTAACATATATCTCGGGTCTAATATATAAGCTAACATGTGGTAACCTACAACGTGGGCGAGACGGGCGGCGCATGGGACCTCAGCACCAACTACGCCACTTGGGTGTCCTGAGCACTGCGTCTGCGGAAAGCTACAACATGGGCGAGCCGGGCAGCGCATGGGACCTCAACACCAACTACGTCACTTGGGCGTCCTCTAGGAACTTCCAAACCAGCAATCAAATCGTCTTCAAGTACTCCAATCAGGCACACCACGTCCTCGAGGTTAGCAAGGCAGACTATGACTCCTGCAGCACCGCCAGCCCCAGTCACCACCTTCAACTCCGAGAATGATGTTGTCTCCCTCACCGCCACCGGCACCCGCTACTTCATCTGCGGTTTCCCTGGTCATTGTGCGGGCGGCATGAAGGTCAAAATCGATGTCATGCCAGGCTCCTCCTCTTCGTCACCCGCCCCAGCCTGCAGCCCAAGTGCAAGCAACACTCCCCCGCCAACACCTGTCTCCGCTGCAACCAATGTGGAGGCCGTGGAGTTTGGCCTTGCTGTTTTGCTTGTCGTTGCCTACGTCGTGGCTTGAGTGCATCTCGGCAGTTGCACGCACATGTGTACGTTATTGTATAGAGAAGTACAACTATCTGTGTGTATAGTTAAGTAGTTATGTGTATGTTGGACGTATTCGGCCTTTGTGTTTTGCTGATTCATTTTGAAGGATTTGTTAATGAAGATTC
Organism: Triticum urartu; assembly: GCF_056163025.1. Classification (NCBI taxonomy): domain Eukaryota; kingdom Viridiplantae; phylum Streptophyta; class Magnoliopsida; order Poales; family Poaceae; genus Triticum; species Triticum urartu. The sequence goes on along the minus strand of NC_141874.1, from coordinate 737,360,722 downwards.
TTTTGGTCTAATACAACATTTGTCTTGAAACATGTTCTTTCTAAACCGTGAGAGCCCAATATTTCGTAACTTAAACTTGTATTACACAAACCCCTGCTAATTATTTTCAGCCGTTGATTTAAACTATTAACTAAAATTATCAGTCAAGGGAATTATGGTCCTGTGTGAATGTTTTTTTAGAAAGATTTGACAATCCATCAATCCCGAACGCATCTCGCCAATCCCATCTCTCGCCCGTGTGTAGATGGCGGCGCGAGGATCCCCGGCTGACCATGGTCATAGTTGTTGCTCCCCACGGCCCCGGACCCCGGCTGCCACCCGTCCGCCTGGCCTAGCTCGTCGTTGCCACTCTCCCACCTCTTCGCCGTTGTAGCTCCGCATCAGGCTCCCTTTTTAGGTGTGACCGTGCTTCGCCCGCCGCCAGCTACCCGCTCAGCGTCCGCTTCCCTTGTGGCGATCAGCAAATTCCACATTGGGGATGCTTGAACCGTGATCTTCAAGTACCACCAGGAATTCCGAGGAGGCCATCCTCAGCGACCTCGCCTCGCTCGGCCTCGACTGGGACCAAGGTACATATTAGAACATTCATTTTGGAATCTGTATTCTAGATTGCAAGTAGACAATGAGAGATCTCCGGCAGGATCAAATACTATGGTTGATTGCAAGTTGTCCTTCTGCAAATTACAAGTGAACATCAGTACATCACTGTATTCTAGAGCAAACACTGTTCCTAACCATGTGAATTCCCAACGCAAGAGTTGATAATGCCACAAGGTTGTACTTGTGTAATATTGCACATACAAACACTGTTTCTAAATTCTAACCCTACGAATTCCCAACACAAGACTTGATAACGCCATGTCCGTTTTAGCAGCCGAATCAGTATGCGGCATGAGGCAACATGGACCGTCCGATCTCACTTCAGATTAAGGGCCACCACATGCCCCCTTTCTCTCTTACCTGGAGTCGCCGACGGGTGGACCCCATGGATCATCCCCTTCCTCCTGCATGGTATAAGCTTGATCCCGTCGATTTGTTGCTAGCTTAGCTTTGCCGCGATTTCGTGATTATCTCACTGACCCAGACAACATATACCCCCTATAAATACCAGACACCCTCCGTCAGAGTCGAGCTCTATGAGCTCTGGAAGCTCCACCAGCTAGACTCGCTTCTACGGTTGATTCTAGCGGCCGTAGGCCCCATTGACCACCACAGGCACCTCCATCTCTCTCTCTCTCTCTCTCTCTCTCTCTCTCTCTCTCTCTCAATGGCGCGCCTCTTTGACCCATTTACTCGCGCAGATCCACACGGAAAAGACCACCCTGGCGTCCGGCGAATCTTGCCGACGCGCCCGTGCTCCAGACACAAGCGGTAGTTGACACAAGTTTTGCCCGATGACATTTAAGTTATGAAAGTGATCGCTGTGACCAGGGGAGCCCCATTGTGCTCTTCGCTGACGCGGAGGACCACGGAGGACAGCGCCCACTTCGACCAGAGCCCGCCCCTGGCCGCCGCCGTCTTCACCTTCTCCTGCTGGGATTCCAATGAGCGTCGCGACCCCGTGACGTGGACGCAGCACATGTGTCCATTGACACATATACAACAGCCCCTGATATTTCCTGAACGAACCTTTACTGAGCAATATCACGTCGCCAGTTGTTCCCCATTTAAATTCAAAATATCATGCCGCGTAGAGTTATATGGCAATTTGGCAGAAAAGTACCTGAGATTTAAAACCGTCATAACTTTTTAGCTCCAAGTATGAATCCAAGGGAACTTTTTGCAAAATGATATTCATAAAATGCATCATCATATGCTACACTTGGTTTCATCTTTTGAACATACAAATTTGATTGTGTTCAAATTTGTATTTAAACCTTTAATAGGGTCTTGTTTGCAAACCAAATGTCCAAATTTAGTGAAATCTACTGCATTATGATCGTTAGGTTATTCTTTATTCATATATACCACTTGATCCAGACTTTCAAACTTTTCATGATTCAATATGAATTTTGAATTCAAACCATAGAATTCCTATAATTCAAAAAATATATTCCTCAAATAATTCATTTTGCATTTTGTTTTCTTATGATTCACTTTTATCCAATGAACCCTAGCTTTAGTTTATACTTTTAGGGATATTCAAATTTGAATTCAAGCCTTGTTTTAATCATCACTTGTAAACTAGAAATCCTTTTCAGGTGATTGTTTTTGCATAAATCTCTACTAAAACCTCATCCATTATGTAACTTAGTTTCAAATATTCAAGCCATTTGTATCTATTCAAATTTGAATCCTGGCTTAACTATATCTTTATTTTCATTAACTCTTTTGAGTTAATTCTTTTCCTTTTATCCTAAAACATCATAAGAATCTATATTAGATATAATACTTAGTATGTTGTTGTTCTTTTATACTATGCCATATTTGTTCTTGTGTTCTTTTTTATTCTTCTATATGGCATGCTTGTTCACTGAGTGTTATTTACTTACATCAGATTGACCAAAGAGCGAAGCAGAATATTATCAGACTTTGTACTATTACAAGTGAAGACCAAGACAAGTTCCATCTCTTGTTCATGCACATGAACCTATATTTTACTATGCATTTAGTCCCTTTTGAGTAGTATGCATGAGTAGGAGTATGTATGATAAATATGTAGTATGATCCTAGTGTAGTTCAATGAGTAGGTCTGAGCTTACTTCCTTGTCGCCATCATTGTAGAAATATTATATTTTATTTGCTAAAGTGGATGGGGTTCATGTGAAGTGATATTCATGATGAGATGTGACTGGCAATGTAGTAAATAGGACCAACATAGTTTCATGAAATACCTAGGCAAAATAGTATAAATGGTGGCAAGGTACAGTGTTACCATCATGGGAGAGCACACTAGTGGGCCATTCGATCAGGCTCAAAGAGATCAACCACCTTTTTATTACTACTAGCTTACATGCGCAGCCACAACTACTACGTGATCTAACTTGGTTTAGTAGATATGTAGGTGGGATGGGCACTATCAGAGTTAAGGGAAACTCTTCTGTAAGACCTCATCACAATCTCCCAATTTCCGTACAATTGAGTGTGGGAGCTACAAAGTGATGATTGTGTCTTGTGGGGAACATGCACCAATCTCTGCAGACTATATAAAACTCATTGATTAGCCGTGTCCCTGGTTACAGACAACTTGAGCAGCTAGAAGTGGAAATGTTGAGAGATATCATTACATTTAATAAATTTGAGCGGGATAATCAACAAAGGGAATTGATTGAATTGGTGGTGCCCAATTAAATCATATAATATTTGCCGACATAGCACAATCTTTTGATAGTAGGATAAATTTTGATTTATGCAAGATATTAATTTAGTACCACTGCACAAGCCAACATGCATGTATGATAGGTATTTTATAACACCTTAGATATGACTTGGCAGTACATTCAATGTATTGACCTATATGGCTGCAAAGTTTTATGTTACAGATTTTCCAGACGAAGAGTAAGGATACAAAATAGGGTTATGAGGTTTAAACTCAACTTTGTCATTGACGTTGATGGGACTCCGCATCTTTATTGTTGTTTTTGTTGTGTATTCTAGCCCTAGGGCTATCAGGTAATAAATAGTTAAATACTATGGATTGACATTACATTTCATGTGATTTTGTGGTATTTCATCGAGTATTGTGTGTGCTAGCTACCGATTCAAAGACAGCACAGCAGATCACAAGAGATTCGGATCCTTATTGGAAGCGGGTCGTTAGAAGACAGATCCAGCAAGCCATGCTACCATGGCGTCCGACACCGTGCCCCATGCGAGCACAATGCCTCAGTTCGGTCGGATCGTCCCGCGGCAGCCGTCGATGAGCGGGCAAATGGAAGGAGAGGCCCCACCGACGACGATGCCGGTCAGGCCTCTCCATGCGGCGCCTGATGTAGACTCGGCTAGACGATGAGTCGCTGGTTGGTCCGGTCCTTCACGGTACTTGCAAAATATCAATGAACAGCAGCAACCGTCGCAGAAAAAAAACAGACCGACGTAGAAGAAGAAAAGCCTTTGGATAAAAACGATATAGCAAGAAGCCAAACGAGTAGACTTGTACCGAATATTGATACAAGACCAACACAGGAACAGCAGCAACGAAACCTTAGGAACCGCAAAAACGCATCGTTGGTGCCCCTCGCCGTGAGGCGTTTTCTGGTATTTTTTATTCAACTCCCAACTAATCTGGGTACAAGACTCAGGACGCTGCCTTTTATACCCTAGACACCAGCCGTAAGGGCCTAAATTACTAACTGTCTCGAACTAATTCGGAGGTTCCCTCCTTTTACATCTCGGAGAGAAAGAAAAAAACAAGCTAACTAGCACAACCTGTACGTGGACCCTCCTATTCTGAAGTACTCCCTCTGTCTTATAATATAAGAGCATTTTTTAACAGTAGTGTAGTGTTAAAAATGCTCTTATATTATGAAACGAAGGGAGTAATATTCTTTAATTAGAAAGCTACTTAATCAACCGGCCACGCTGATCACACATGACTAATTTAAAATAAAAGAATTGTTGGCGCCACCTCCTTGTAGCGCGGCTTCTTCTCTTCCTCTAGATTGCCTCACACAACTCTCTCATCTCTCTCAAGAACACACCATGAAAAGGCTCAAAGAAAACACACACGCGTGCATACTTCACCATGGAGAAATTAGCTTTGCCTCTTTCCTCCCAGTGAGACACACATATGCTACATCTTTTCTGCTGGCCCTCTTGGCCACAAACTTTCTCATTAACTCAGTGCAACACTTATATACACAAGAGAGGTTGGCTGACTTGCCAAGCCAGCCACCATACCCGGGCACACTAACCACTAACCCATGTACTCACGCACTAACTTGGCCGGCACACTCGACCACTAAATAACTCACCCATGATCCAAATGACCCGGCCGGCATGCACATGCACATGGCTAGCTAACAAACTACATGCGTGACTACATCAACTAACTAATCTGACCCACTACTAGCTTGCATGCACACACATGATCATATCTTTATGTGAGTACACTGCCGCAGCCTAGTATATGGACACGACTACATGCATGACTCAAGAAAAACCAAGAAATAATCTAAATCTAGCACTAATAACAAGATTTTAGTTCTAACATTCACCTCCCTAATCTTGTTAACTTATTTCTCTCTTGAAGCCTGTGGTCGTCGTTGTCGTCGGTGCAACACGTAGATGACCGCCAATGCCATCTTGTCACGCCGATTGTCACCGTCACCGCTGGCCTCGATGAGAACCACACCTTCTACGCCTTCACCACGAGCGCACCGCCGTGGCACACTCGCTGCCGCATGTTTGTCACCGGTGCCGCAACTTGCCGATGACTTGTTCGTCACCGGTGACGCAACTCGCCGGTGAGCCGCCTCCATGTTGTCGATGATGACGCACCTTGTCGATGACTCGGACATGGAACTCGTTGTGGCAATGGCCTCCGCTTCATGGCCATCACCTCCTTGCCGCCGGTGACACAACTTACCGGACAACATACCTTTCTCCATCGCTCATGACGCAGCTCGACGATGAGGGAGACACACACCGGCCACTAGCAGCATCACACCGCCAATGACCTCCATCTTGCGCCGACGACCTCCACGTCACATGAAGTCCGCCGCGTCGCCATCACCGCCTCGGATCGACAAGGCTCTGATGCCAATTGTTGGCGCCGCCTCCTTGCAGCGCCGCTTCTTCTCTTCCTCTAGGTTGCCTCACACAACTCTCTCATCTCTCTCAAGAACACACCATAAAAAAGCTCAAAGAAAACACACGCGCGCACACACTTCACCATGGAGAAACTAGCTTTGCCTCTTTCCTCCCAGTGAGACAAACATATGCTACATCTTTTCTGCTGGCCCTCTCGGCCACAAACTTTCTCATTGACTCAGTGCAACACTTATATACACAAGAGAGGTTGGCTGACTTGCCAAGCCAGCCGCCATACCCGGGCACACTAACCACTAACCCATGTACTCACGCACTAACTTGGCCGGCACACTCGGCCACTAACCAACTCACCCATGATCCAAATGACACGGCCGGCATGCACATGCACATGGCTAGCTAACAAACTACATGCGTGACTACATCAACTAACTAATTTGACCCACTACTAGCTTGCATGCACACACATGATCTCATCTTTATGTGAGTACACTGCCGCAGCCTAGTATATGGACAGGACTACATGCATGACTCAAGGAAAAACAAGAAATAATCTAAACCTGGCACTAATAACAAGATTAGTTCTAACAAGAACTACTTATTTGCTTGCATGCTTGAAACTACTTCACCGGACATGAAATACTACCAATATTACTGCACTTCGGAGGGGTTCTGAAGTTTGGCTTCACCGTGTCCTTCTTCGGCTCCATCGGCGAAACCTCAAAGAAGAAAGAGCCAAGCTGTAGCACAGTCGGAAGATTAGAATCTGAAGCATCTGATATACTTGCGTCAAAACAAATGGTTGTGCTTGTCTTTTGTTCAACACTTGGAGTCACCCAAGTAAACCTACGGCATTGGTGCACACATCAGCGCCTGACATCGGCGGCAGGAGTGAAGGGAGGGACAAAAGGGGAGGGTTGGCCGGCGGTAGGGTTTCTCTGAGCTGCTCACAGGAGTGACGTGGGAGGGAGGGGAGTATCGTATGACCTTGATATCTATAACTTAGTCGTGACGGCGGCTCGTTCTGGTGGTGGTAGTTGTCGTTCAGTGGCCTCTGAGTCTATGTAATTTTTGTTATGTTTGAGATGCTTTGTACTTTCGATGCACTTTTATAATAGATCTGGATCCTTTTTGCAAAAAATATAACTTAGCTGAAAAGCTATATTTTTATACTTGAAATACTATGGAAAGAAGTCAATGCATGTAGAGTACAGAATGGAGCATGTACAGGTAAACTGCAGTAAAAAATAATCTGACATTTGTGGTCTCTACGTATTGTGACATATTTCATTTACATTACGGTTACTTGTTAGCTAATTTGTTGTTTTTCCCAGCTTAAAGATCATACAGTATTATTTTCCAACCAAATTTGGCCCGTAACCCCTAAGGTATCTAGTACTCCCTCTGTAAACTAATATAAAAGCGTTTAGATTACTAGTAATCTAAACGCTTTTATATTAGTTTACAGAGGGAATACTAGATAGCCCCGTTCCGATTAGGATTTGTTGTCAACTGTGCGCCGCCAAACGATTCAGATACGGAAAGCCGCGCGTGTCCGGCTAGAGCACGAGCCCTACTCTTCTCCGTAACGCAGAACAAAGGCCGTCCTCTCCAATACTATATAGTCCTCAACTACTTCCCAAACACCGCATATCGATCCAGCACTCGCCATTGTTCCTCGACACCATGGCCCAAGACGGAGAAAGCAAGTGCTTCCCGTTATGCATGATCGTAATAGCGATAGGCCTCATGGCAGGTTTTTTGTATTTTCTTGTGTGGGAAAACAATAGGCTAGGTGACACCAAGTACACGGTGACAATCACCAGCGTCGACGGCCTGGACCCGGCGCTGGATCTCCATAGCGACCGGCGGGCGCTCAGTCCGGTGTTCGGCATCAACGTGCACATCGACAACACCCACAACCAGATCGTCGAGAAGTGTGTCGGTGGCGTCGGCTCCTCGGCGATCGTGTCATACGGGGATGCGCTGCTCGCCAAGGGCACCGCGCCGTGGTTCTGCGTGCAGACAACGAAGGTGGGAGAGGCTGCTACCAAGGCGTGGGGCTTGAACGTGCAGCTGCCCCACTTCCTGCGGGACCGGCTGGCCGGCGAGCTGGAGAGGGGCCAGGCGGTGGTGGACGTGGCGGTGCGGACTCCCGCGGGTGCTGGCTGTTACATAAACAGATGCCTGGACACGGTGCTTGTCTGCAAGGCCAAGATCGGAGGAGGTCCATCCCCGTGTTTTCGTGCCACGACTGTCAGCGGCACGACATGAAACAGATAGTTAATCAGTGTCTTGGTTTTCATTTTATTTTTATTTAGGAGGATAGCGTGGAGCCTCGATGTGAATCTTTGTTTTCAGTCAAAAGGTACATATGTCTTATAGTGGTATCTGAATTTTGTATTTCCAGCCCAAGAACTGTGTTTTATAGTGGATCTGAATGTATATTTTCTACTACCGAGTACTGTGCTCCATATATAGTGGATCCAAACTTTATTCTTCCAGTGAAGATGATTATAGTGGTTGATACGGAGTTGATTGCGATAAGTGTATGACATACTACAATCTAGTTGTCCGACTACTTTTTGAGTTTTGGAGTTACTAGATTTCTAGTTTGACATAAAAAAAATATGTATTACTTATAAAAGTGCACATACTATCTTTTCTAAACAAACCGCACAAGACGTATACGGACTCATCACCACCACATGATTAGGCCCACAAAACTCAATTCAATAGCTAGCTTTAACCTAATGTGTTCTCCGGTGTGCACTTAGTAGCTTACATTGCTTGAACATACTCCAACGCAGAGGAAAATACAGAACTTCAGACTCCATGTCTGCAACCCATACAATCATGTAAGGCACGCAAAAAAAAATCATCACAATTGGATCCCCCAATCTAAACCTCGGCGACTCCCCGTCTTGCGTCACCACAATATTAGAAGCCGCATTTCAGGACAATAATAGCTCCCTTGCCGCACGGCAGCACCGTCGCCTTTCTGGACGGCGACCTTGCCGCCCGACAGCACCGCCGCCTTCCTCGACGATGCCCTCGTCGCCCTGTACCGCGTCGTCAAGTGAGCTGCCATTCCTCCATCACCTCCTCATCCTTGCCGCGAGGCAGCACTTCCTAAACGGTGAACTTGCCACCCAGGAGCACTGTCTACTTCCTGAACGGCGTCCTCACCGCCCTGCGATGCGCCATCAAGTGGGCGGTCATTCCTCGGTCACCTCATTGCTGACAGGTCATCAGCGCCATGCACTGACGTCGCCATCCTATGAAAATCGTGAACCAATACTATGTTTTCTTTAACATCATGGTGACGTCACACATTGGTGCTTAAGTGCATCTCCAACGACGACCCGCAAATTTCCTCCGTATCTGTCCGCGATCAGTCCGCGGACATGGATGCTGGAGACCGCCATTCAACGCTATCATGTATAAGTCCGCCAGTAAATTCAAATATACTCTGATCCACACAACGCGCCTGATCACACCAACGCTGGATCGCATGCCCAATCTGTCATGGTTTTGTCATGGCGCTTATCCTAGTGTGAGGACTTAGACGCGAGGCCATCGCAATGGTGATTAGCTTGTCGGGGTTGAGCGGGTCGAGAGACGCGAGATTACGCAGGTTTGGCCCCTCAAGGTGGAGATAAAAGTCTACTCCTGCTTGTGTTGCTTATTGCTTGAGTATCGATTACAAGGGAGCGGAATCACTTGACCTAGCTATCGATTGATTGTAACTTGACATATTCTATGCTGGGGACTCGTCTTTATATACAGGTCGAGACCTCCGGCTTACAAGAGTCCGGGTCGGGTCACGATCCGTGACCGATCCTAACTTCAAGTCGCCTTGCCTCCAACGACAAGGCATCTTGACAGGAAAAATAAAAGTTAGACACCATGTCATCCATTACGTACATAAGATACTACGTAACAACCAGCCCGTAGATGTAGCATTGCTCTCGACAGTGTAGTTCGAATGAATGCGGACGGTTTGTGGGAGCCTTGCTTAAACGTATGCAAGCACGATTTGCACACATGCTTTTGTTGCGTTTTTGTTTTTTTGCACATGCGGTGACTAAGTCGTGCCTTCCCCATGTGATGGGGCTTTGTAACATGAATCCCGACTGAAATCTACCGGCGAGAACACAAACGATTGACACACGGAAAGCCGTACGTGTCCAGCAAGAACACGAACCCTTCTCTTCTCCGAATCTAAAAAAAAAACATCTCTTCTCCGTAACGCAAGACAAAGGCCCTCCTCTCTCTCCTCTCCAATAATAGTGGTATAAGTTCCCCAACTACTTACCAAACACCGCATATCGATCGAGCTCACGTCATTGTGACATTGTTCCTCGACGCCATGGCCCAAGAGGAAAGCAAGTGCGCGAAGTGGACGTTCAATTTATGCATAGGCGCAATAGTGCTAGGGATCATGATAGGTTCAGTATATCTTCTTGTGTGGATAATCACGGCGAGAGCTGACACTAAGTATACGGTGAACATCACCAGCGTCCACGGCCTGGACCCGGCCCAGGATCTCCATAGCGACCGGCAGGCGCTCAGCCCGGTGTTCGGCATCACCGTGCAAATCGACAACACCCACAACAAGCTTACCGGGGAGTGCGTCGGCGGCGACGGCTCCTCCGTGGTCGTATCGTACGGGGACGCGCTCCTTGGCAAGGGCATGGTGCCGGGGTTCTGCGTGCAGCCAACAAGGGTCGGAGAGGCCGCGTCCAAGGCCTGGGGCATGAACGAGCAGATGCCCCACTTCCTGCGGTACCGGCTGGCCGGCGAGCTGGAGAGGGGCCAGGCGGTGGTGGACGTGGTGGTGCGGACTCCCGGGGGCGGGGGGTGTTACATAAACAGATGCGTGGACACGGTGCTTGTCTGCAAGGCCAAGATCGGAGGGGGTCCATCCCCGTGTTTTCTTGCTAGGACAGTCAGCGGCACGACTGGGAATAGATAGTTTAGCGCGTTGGTTTTTATTTTATTCTTATTTAGGACAGCATGAAGCCAGCATGCGAATTCTTGTTTCTCAATCAAGAAGTATATAGTGGATGATCTCAATTTTGTATTTTTCTACCAAGAACTGTGCTTTATAGTGGATCTAACTTTTATCCTTCCTGTCAAGATGATTTATAATAGATACTGAGTTGATTGCAATAAGTGCATGACGTCTATATCTATACCTAAAAAAAAGTGATAATCAACATTTTACCTTTTTTAAGAACAAGGCTATTTTTAGTTTATAGCATGGCAATTTTTCAGTTTAGTGGCGCCTTGGAAAATTTTAAGTTTTATTGCCATGGCAATTTCTACTTTTTGTTTATCCATGGCAAATTTACATTTTCTTGCCATGGCAAAAATATTCTTTACATGCATGTCAAAATTTTACTTTAGTCGATCATGGCAAATTAAATTTAATTTTCAAATTCTGCCATGGTAAATTCACCTTCATTGACATGGCTAATTTACCTAAATCATCGTGGCAAACTTTAACTTTTATTGCCATGGAAATTTCTACTTTTTATTTTTCCATTGAAAAATTACATTTTTTTTACCATGGCAAAATTATCTATACCGCCATGGCAAAATTACTTTTTAGATACATATCAAAATTTCACTTTAGTCGGTGATGGCAAATTAAATTCACTTCTATTCTGCCATGGCAAATTCATCTACATTGACATGCCAAATTTACCAAAATCACCAACGCATTTTTTACTCTATTCCATAATCTGTCCTAAAATTCTATATTACTAATAAACAGTATAACGCAGCTAGTTACGCACTTCCTCAGCGATTTCACGTTTTTTGCCGTTGGATCGCGGTACTGGACGTTCCAGATCACAGTAGCCGGGCCGCTTCTTTTGTTGCTTCGTCTAGGGCGATGTCCATAGTTTCTACAAATATTTACAACATGGCAATTATTATTCAAACATGATAGATGGATATATTAGTGCCAAACGTAGAACTAGCTACCTAATCATAGTAAGCTATCGGGAGGGGGTATATATCGACAACGACGACACTACATCTATGTCCCTCGACGACCCTCGTTCCCGATAAAAAAAATAGGAAGAAGAAGAAAAATAAGAGGAGAAGAAAGAATAGAGGAGAAGATCTCCTCTATTCTTTCTTCTCCTCTTTTTTTCTTCTTCCTCTTCTTTTTTTATCCTCTTCTTCCTCTCATGTTCGATAGGATCGCCGAGGGGTCGGGAGGTTGCGTAGTGTCTCAGGATTCAACAAAACCATGTCTTCATCATTAGGCGAAAGTAACATGTGCATGATGGTACGAAGCTCTTCAAAGTTGTTCTGGAACGGACTCCCAGATAGGATAATCCGCCTTTTGGTACAAAGTTCAGCAAGAGCCTTCCGAATATCGCTATTTGGAAGGCCTTTGCTGAATTGGTACCAAAAGGCGGATTATTCTATCCGGGACTCCATTCCAAAACAACTTTGCAGAACTTCGTACCAACATGCCCTGGTTACTTCCGGCTAATGATGAAGGCATGGATTTCTTCAATACTTTGACACTAGGAAACCTCTCTCGACCCCTCGGCGATCCTCGACCCCTCGAACCCTCGACGACCCTGGAACCCTCGACCCCTAGACGACCCTCTTCTTCCTCTCATGTTCAAGAGGATCGCCGAGGGGTCGGGAGGTTGCCTAGTGTCAAAGGATTCAACAAAACCATGTCTTCATCATTAGGCGAAAGTAACATGTGCATGATGGTACGAAGCTCTTCAAAGTTGTTCTGGAACGGAGTCCCAGATAGGATAATTCGCTTTTTGGCACAAAGTTCAGCAAGAGCCTTCCGAATATCGCTATTTGGAAGGCCTTTGCTGAATTCGTACCAAAAAGCGGATAATTCTATCCGGGACTCCATTCCAGAATAACTTTGCAGAACTTCGTACCAACATGCCCTGGTTACTTCCGGCTAATGATGAAGGCATGGATTTCTTCAATACTTTGACACTAGGAAACCTCTCTCGACCCCTCACCGATCCTTGACCCCTCGAACCCTCAACGACCCTGAAACCCTCGACCCTTGACCCCTTAACGACCCTCGACCCCCTACCCTAGCTAGTTCCCGACCCTCGACCAATAGAGGAGAAGAAGAAAGGAATAGCTAGAGGAGAAGATCGAAGAAAAAAAGAAGAAAAAAAAGAGGAGAAGAAGAAAGGAATAGTGGAGAAGAAGAGAAAATAGAATATTTTCTCTTCTTCTCCACTATTCCTTTCTTCTTCTCCTCTTCTTTTTCTTCTTTTTTCTTCTTCTTATTTATTTCTCCTCTTCTTTTCCTCTCCTCTTCTTCTTTCTTTCCTCTTCTTATTTTCTTCTTTCCTATCCTTCTTTTTCTAAAATTGTAACTTTTGCATATATAAAACTTTTCTAAAATTGTAACTTTCTATATAAAACTTTCCTATCGGGAAGGGGAGAAGATCGAAGAAAAAAAAGAAGAAAAAAAAGAGGAGAAGAAGAAAGGAATAGAGGAGAAGAAGAAAAAATAGAATTTTTTTCTATTTTTTCTTCTTCTCCTCTTCCTTTTCTTCCTCTCCTCTTCTTCTCCTTTTTCCTCTTCTTTTTTTCTCCTCTTCTTCCCGACCCTCGCCCCCTCGAACACTTGGCGACCCTCGACCCTCTACCCTAGCTAGTTCCCGACCCTCGCCCCCTCGATCCCTCGAACACTCGGCAACCCTCGACCCTCGACCCTCGGCGACCCCCTCCCCCCATGATGTCGAAGTTATCGGGGAGGGGGTATATCGACCCCCCTCATGTCGAAGTTATCTGGTACACACATATACATACAGACACATATACACTACACACATGCATACATACACATACATACACATACATATACATATCTGCATGCACACACATATACACTGCACACATATACACTGCACACACATACACATACATACACATATATATACACTACACACATGCATACATATATCTCAAAAAAATTAACAGAGGCGGGCGGCGGCGCGGCAAGCGGAGCGCGGCCAGGCGGCGGCGGCGAACCAGCGGCGGCGCGGCAAGCGAAGCATGTACGGGCAGAGCACGGCGGGCAGCGGCGTCGGGGCGCGGCAAGAGCACGGCGGGCAACGGCGTCGGGGCGCGGCTGGCGGCGGTGGCAGGGCGCGGCGGGGGGAGAGGAGGAGAGGAGGGGAACGGCACGGTGGCTCACAGTGGGAGCGGGCCGGGAAGGCGTCGGGGTAGGGCTCGACGGCGGCGGCGAGGACGGCGAAGTGGAGCAGCCTGACGGCGTCGGGGCAGGGCTCGGCGGTGGCGGAGGCGATGATGAGGGGCAGGGCTCGGCGGCGGCGACGGCGACGAGGAGGACGAGCAGCCTGGCGGCGTCGGCGATGGGGAATGGAGTAGTTGGCGAAAATTTCGCAAGGGTTGTATATATAGCCAGAGCAATGGTCCCGGTTCGTGGCACCAACCGTGACCAATGCCCCCCTTTACTCCCGGTTGGTGCCACCAATCGGGACCAAAGGCCGCTGCTTCCCGCCCTTTGGGCTGCTGAAAATTGGCCTTTGGTCCCGGTTCATGGCACCAACCGGGACCAAAGGGGGGCATTGGTCACGGTTGGTGCCACGAACCGGGACCAATGCCCCCTTTAGTCCCAGTTGGTGCCTCCAACCGGGACCAATGCCCTTGTGCTGCCCCGCGCCCATAAGTTTAGTCTCACATCGCTAGTTGACAGCGCCCAACACCAGTTTATAAGGTCTGCTGCCTCCTCCCTCTTGAACTCCTCTGAACAGCAGGCCTATGGGCCTAATTTGACACTGCTTTGCCTGTGGGCCTATTGGGCCTTCTGCGGGCCTGAATCCTGGCCCATGTAGGGTTTCTAGTCGTATTCAGGCCGTGGATGCCCAGTAGGTGGCATTTTTTTTGGTTTTTTCTTTTTTATTTCTATATTTTTTTGGTTTTTTATTTTTTTATTTCTACTTAAAACTAAATACTTACAGTTTTTTAGTGATTTCTTTTTGCTTTTAGGTCACAAAAATTATAAACTTTCTGTTAGTGCCATTAGTTTTAAATTTTAAATAGTTTAAATTTGAATTTTTAAAAATTTGTGTGAATCACTAGTTTATGAATAACTTTACTATAAAATTAGAATTTTTTTCTATTTATTTTTTATTTCTACTTAAAACTAAATACTTACAGTTTTTTAGTGATTTCTTTTTTGCTTTTAGATCACAAAAATTATAAACTTTCTGTTAGTGCCATTAGTTTTAAATTTTAAATAGTTTAAATTTGAATTTTTAAAAATTTGTGTGAATCACTAGTTTATGAATAACTTTACTATAAAATTAGAATTTTTTCTATTTATTTTTTATTTCTACTTAAAACTAAATACTCACAGTTTTTTAGTGATTTCTTTTTGCTTTTAGGTCACAAAAATTATAAACTTTCTGTTAGTGCCATTAGTTTTAAATTTTAAATAGTTTAAATTTGAATTTTTAAAAATTTGTGTGAATCACTAGTTTATGAATAACTTTACTATAAAATTAGAATTTTTTTCTATTTATTTTTTATTTCTACTTAAAACTAAATACTTAAAGCATTTCAAAATGAACTCTGAAAAGGTTGAAAGTTGGCATGGTCTCATCATTTCACCCACATAGCATGTTCCAAAAAGTAGAGAGGGTTACGACAAAAACTTGATGCACTTCGTGTACAAAATGGACAATCACTTTCGAAGTATCAAAGTTTCGAACCATAAGACATGAAAGCATTTCAAATGAACTCTGAAAAAGTTGAAAGTTGGGATGGTATCATAATTTCACCCACATAGCATTTGCTTATTGCGGAAGAAAGTCTTCACTTTTTCTTCGCTTGTGTCATTTGCTTATTGCGCCGTAACCATGGATAATCTTCATTGTTTATCAGGATGCTTGGGTCAGCCTTGACATTGAAGGGAGGAATTTCATGAAACTTTTCATAATTTTCAGACATGTCTGTCTTGCCGTTCACTCCCAGGATGTCCCTTTTTCCTGAAAGAACTATGTGGCGCTTTGGCTCATCGTATGATGTATTCGCTTCCTTATCTTTTCTTTTTCTCGGTTTGGTAGACATGTCCTTCACATAGATAACCTGTGCCACATCATTGGCTAGGACGAACGGTTCGTCAGTGTACCCAAGATTTTTCAGATCCACTGTTGTCATTCCGTACTGTGGGTCTACCTATACCCCGCCGCCTAACAGATTGACCCATTTGCACTTAAACAAAGGGACCTTAAAATCAGGTCCGTAGTCAAATTCCCATATGTCCACTATGTAACCATAATATGTGTCCTTTCCGCTCTCGGTTGCTGCATCAAAGCGGACACCGCTGTTTTGGTTGGTGCTCTTTTGATCTTGGGCGATCGTGTAAAATGTATTCCCATTTATCTCGTATCCTTTGTAAGTCAATACAGTCAAAGATGGTCCCCTGGACAACAAGTACAACTCATCACAAACAGTGTTGTCACCTCTGAGACGTGTTTCCAACCAACTGCTGAAAGTCCTGATGTGTTCACATGTAATCCAGTCGTCGCACTGCTCTGGGTGTTTGGAGCGCAGACTGTTCTTGTGTTCATCGACATACGGGGTCACCAAGGTAGAGTTCTGTAGAACTGTGTAGTGTGCTTGAGACCAAGAATATCCGTCCCTGCATATTATTGAGTCTCTTCCCAGAGTGCCTTTTCCAGTCAGTCTCCCCTCATACCGCGATTTAGGGAGACCTATCTTGTTAAGGCCAGGAATGAAGTCAACACAAAACCCGATAACATCCTCTGTTTGATGGCCCAGGGAGATGCTTCCTTCTGGCCTAGCGCGGTTACGGACATATTTCTTTAGGACTCCCATGAACCTCTCAAAAGGGAACATATTGTGTAGAAATACGGGCCCCAGGATGACAATCTCGTCGACTAGATGAACTAGGACGTGCGTCATGATATTGAAGAAGGATGGTGGGAACACCACCTCGAAACTGACAAGATATTGCGCCACATCACTCCTTAGCCTTGGTACGATTTCTGGATCGATCACCTTCTGAGAGATTGCATTGAGGAATGCACATAGATTCACAATGGCTAATCGAACGTTTTCCGGTAGAAGCCCCCTCAATGCAACCAGAAGCAGTTGTGTCATAATCACGTGGCAGTCATGAGACTTTAGGTTCTGAAACTTTTTCTCTGGCATATTTATTATTCCCTTTATATTCGACGAGAAGCCAGTCGTGACCTTCATACTGAGCAGGCATTCAAAGAAGATTTCTTTCTCTTCTTTCGTAAGAGCGTAGCTGGCAGGACCTTTATACTGCTTCGGAGGCATGCCGTCTTTTTCGTGCAAACGTTGCAGGTCCTCTCGTGCCTCGGGTGTATCTTTTGTCTTCCCATACACGCCCAAGAAGCCTAGCAGGTTCACGCAAAGGTTCTTCGTCACGTGCATCACGTCGATTGAGGAGCGGACCTCTAGGTCTTTCCAGTAGGGTAGGTCCCAAAATATAGATTTCTTCTTCCACATGGGTGCGTGTCCCTCAGCGTCATTCGGAACAGCTAGTCCACCGGGACCCTTTCCAAAGATTACGTAGTGTAAATCATTGACCATAGCAAGCACGTGAACACCGGTGCGCATGGCGGGCTTCTTCCGGTGATCTGCCTCGCCTTTGAAATGCTTGCCTTTCTTTCGACATTGATGGTTGGTCGGAAGAAATCGACGATGGCCCAGGTACACATTCTTCCTGCATTTGTCCAGGTATATACTTTCAGTGTCATCTAAACAGTGCGTGCATGCATGGTATCCTTTGTTTGTCTGTCCTGAAAGGTTACTGAGAGCGGGCCAATCGTTGATGGTCACGAACAGCAACGCCTTAAGGTTAAATTCCTCCTGTCTGTGCTCATCCCACGTACGTACACCGTTTCCATTCCACAGCTGTAAAAGTTCTTCAACTAATGGCCTTAGGTACACATCAATTTCGTTGCCGGGTTGCTTAGGGCCTTGGATGAGAACTGGCATCATAATGAACTTCCGCTTCATGCACATCCAAGGAGGAAGGTTATACATACATAGAGTCACGGGCCAGGTGCTGTGATTGCTGCTCTGCTCCCCGAAAGGATTAATGCCATCCGCGCTTAAAGCAAACCATACATTCCTTGGGTCCTTTGCAAACTCATCCCAGTACTTTCTCTCGATTTTTCTCCACTGCGACCCGTCAGCGGGTGCTCTCAACTTCCATCTTTCTTTCGGTTCTCACTGTGCCATCGCATCAACTTGGCATGCTCTTCGTTTCTGAACAGACGTTTCAACCGTGGTATTATAGGAGCAAACCACATCACCTTCGCAGGAACCCTCTTCCTGACGGGCTCGCCGTCAACATCACCAGGGTCATCTCGTCTGATCTTATACCGCAACGCACCGCATACCGGGCATGCGTTCAGATCCATGTATGCACCGCGGTAGAGGATGCAGTCATTAGGGCATGCATGTATCTTCTCCACCTCCAATCCTAGAGGGCATGATGAGGACATCAATACCATTGTTACACCCACAGCCCCTACTGTTACATATACTGGACCAATTACTAGAGCTCGCGCACGCCAATTAAATTACCAGGTACTTTCGTTTCTTGGTAATGATTCTAATGTTCATGAGATTATGATGCTGCCTAAATTGGATACATTTGTTTTGCTTTCAAATGAAGGGCCTAGCTTGGAGAAGGATGAACATTGGAGCAAGAACACGCATGAAGTTGATGGCATGCGCAAGGGGATCAAGAACGGAGTTACAAGTGATGATTTCAGGACTTTGAAGCCGCCATAAGGAGTGCATGAAGCCATGGACGAAATATACAAGATGCCACTTCATAATATTCGTCCATAGGCTATTCTAGGTGCTGCGTCACCTTATTAATGGGCCAGGCCCATGTAATTTCGAAATACTTAAGTATAGGCTATTTTTAGAGTCCGTATGTGTGGGGAAACAAGAGTTAGGGTTGGTTTCGGACCCCACCCTCAAGGGCCACGAAATTCCCCTCTCTTCCTCCATATATACAGCCCTTAGGGCGTCGTTTAGACTTTGGGTTTTGTTTAGATTGAAAGTTCGCCATAGCTGCAACTTCGCGTACTTCGTTTGTGTCCAACGACCAGACCAAGACGTCACAGAACCCCACCTTGATCAATAAAGCTTTCATCTTATATTCGCAATATCCAGATTGCAATCTCAGTTTCTTGCTTGTTCTTCGTTTGCTCGCAGGAAACAGGCCCTCGTGGTCAGGTTGATCGTGCTCCGGCGTGGTCAATAACCCCTCGGAAGTTGGTTTAGCGATTGCTAAGGCGCGACGTCTCGCACGTTCGTAGTCGGATCGTCAAGGTCGACTCCCATAGAAAACGATAGCCACCATCTCATCGAAACATCGGGAGACCTTTGCCTCTATCAAGTGGTATCAGATTTCCAGGTTGCTCGGTGAGATTTTACAGTTTTTCGTAGATTAGATCGAGTCTGTTCTTCATACCTACAGTCCACGAAAAAGCCACAAAAAAAATTAGGGTTAGTTCATCATATCCGAACCAATCTGAGCCTTTGCATAATCTTTTTAGGGTTTTTGCTTTGTTGAATTTGCGGTTGCATCGTCGTGTCAAGTTGCTGGTCTTAGAGTCTAGTCTTTTAGAGTTTCGAGTTCTGGTCACAAGTTGTCACGCCGCCGCCGCACCATTATCATCGCCCATCTACCACTTTTTCTTATCCGCCACCGCTCTGAATCCATATCGATATACCACCACCAATCCGTATCCATATACCACCATCAATCTCTATCCATATACCACCACCGCTACCATATACCACCACCGCTGCCATATACCACCACCATATATCCACCACCAATCCGAGTTCTTCTCATATTAGCTTTGTTCTTGAGATCAATCTCAATTCCGATTCGTGTTTCCTTGCCTGCGTAGGTCTCGGAAAAAAAAGGAGTCTGGAGACCCCCGGGCAGTTTTTAGGCCAAAATTTTCACGGGCAAAAATATTTTTTCCCTATCCTATTTTTAGGCTTTTCTGAGTCTTTTGAGCCACGTGCCATCATAGTGATTTTTTGTCGCACTTTTTCGTCGTCGCTGCCCTGATTTCCGAAAAAAAAGTGAAAAAAAAAATTTCGTGCCCATCCTATCAGTTTGACGAGGGAAGAGTTTTGAGACACTCGCCATTATAGTAATTTTTCGCAAAAAAAAAGAGGAGCGCAAAAAAAAAGAGGAGCGCAAAAAAAAAGCGAAGAAAAAAGTTCCAGAGTGTGCTTTTCCCTTATTCACGTGCAGCGCCGTGATTTTGTTAGTGTTCTAGGCTCGCGTCTCTAGCACGGTCTAGCCTAGGACCAGCACAGTACCGTCGTTGAGCGTTTATTCAACTTTGCATCTCTGAATTGATTATTGCTGACCCTTTTTGCTACCATACTATAAGCCTTCCCAGCTCCACATACCTCTACGTCGTGCGTTTGACTCTCCCTGGCAATCGCTCTATCCAAGCTTTTGAGAGTTTTGACTACAACGGTTGCCGATCACCGCCTGCTGCTGGGTAAGAACTGGTAAGAATTTGAGATTTGCTTGACGGATTTGTGACACCCGCCACCACCACCTCTTGTTAGTATTCTGTAGGATCATATTCTTGTGTGTTTTCTATTGTTGCTAACCATGGCAGGATCACAAGCCGACGAGACTGACTGGAGAACATGACGAATCAGGAGTTGCATGATAAATTTCAGCAAATGATGAATGGACAGGTGCAGGATGTGCTAAACAGATTTGAAGAGGCCATGGAGAAGATAGATGACATGGAGAAGACGTTCGAAACAAAGCTCGATAACAGGTTTAATGAATTGCTCGCGCGTCTTCCACCACCACCACCGGCTGCACCTAACGCACCTCTACAACAACAACAACGACGACTACCTACACATCGTGAAACAGCCCTCCGCCGAGCGAGCCGTCTCCCTCTTGCACCTGGCCAAACTGTTGGTGCTGCTGTTGCTACTTCTGTGGCTCCTGCTGCTGATGCGGAGGAGGATGATTTTGCTGGCGATTACGAGGATGAGGTTGATCAAAATCAGAACTACGTGCCACCACCAGCACAGCAACCATCAGGTCGTCCACATGCAAATAATGGCAATGGTAGGGCTCACCCTCAGGTACGAGATCATGACCATCTCCCTAAACTAAAATTGAATATTCCACCATTTGAGGGTAGATATGTTCCTGATATATATCTTACTTGGGAGTTAGAAACTGAACAACGATTTACATGTTTACAATATCCCGAGGAGAGACGTGTTCCTGCTGCTGTTTGTGCATTCACTAGTTTTGCATGTGTTTGGTGGTCTGAGCATTGTAGATTATATCCCATTCCTGCTACTTGGGCTGCTTTGAAAACTGCTATGCGTACTCGTTGGGTTCCACCATATTATCAACGTGAATTACTTCAAAAATTGCAGCGATTAAGACAGGGAAAAAATTCTGTAGAAGAATATTATCAGGAATTACAAACTGGCATGATTAGATGTGGTATTGTTGAGGAGAATGAAGCTATGCTTGCACGTTTTATGGGTGGATTAAATAGAGAGATTCAGACGATTCTAGAGTATAAGGAGTATACTAATATCACTCGTTTATTCCATCTTGCTAGTAAAGCTGAACGTGAAGTGCAGGATCGACAGGCATTGGCGCGGACTAACTTTTCTGCAGGTCGACCTTCTTCATGGACACCACGTGCATCATCTACTTCCACACGTTCTGCTACACCGGCGCCTCCGTCGGCTGCCACCTCCAACCGTGATACAATAAAGCAGGCACAATCACCACTATCTGCCAAGAGCACACCTTTTGGGCCTGCAAAGAGCTCTTCTTCATCCATGGCATCAACAGGGCAAACACATGATATTATTTGTCGATGTTGCAAGGGTGGAGGTCATTATGCGAGAGAATGCCCATCTAAGCGTGTGATGATTGTTACTGAGGATGGTGGGTATGAGTCCGCTAGTGACTATGATGAGGAGACTTTGGCTCTTATTACACGTGACGAACACAGTGGAGACGATTCTGATCATGAGACGCAATACATGGCTCCTGAAGATGCTGACAGGTATGAACGTTTAGTTGCTCAACGTGTTTTGAGTGTGCAGGTTACACAAGCTGAGCAAAATCAGAGGCATAATTTGTTCCATACAAAGGGAGTTGTGAAGGAACGTTCTGTTCGCGTGATCATAGATGGAGGGAGTTGCAACAACTTGGCTAGCATCGAGATGGTGGAGAAGCTATCTCTCACCACCAGACCACATCCACATCCTTACTACATCCAATGGTTCAACAACAGCGGCAAGGTTAAGGTAACACGTACTGTTCGTGTACATTTTAGTATCTCTACATATGCTGATTATGTTGATTGTGATGTGGTACCGATGCAAGCATGTTCCTTATTACTTGGTAGACCATGGCAATTTGATAAAAATTCTATTCACCATGGTAGAAACAATCAGTATACTCTTGTTCATAAGGATAAAAATATTACTTTGCTTCCTATGACTCCTGATTCCATTTTGAAAGATGATATTAATAGAGCTAATAAAGCAAAACAGGAGAAAACTAAGAGTGAAAATCAGATTGTGGCAAAAGAATTTGAGCAACAAATGCAGCCTAATAATAATAAACAATCTAGTGTTGTTTCTGAAATTAAATTGAAAAGTGCATGTTTACTTGCCACCAAATCTGATATTGATGATCTAGATTTTAGCAAATCTGTTTGCTATGCTTTTGTGTGCAAAGAGGCATTATTTTCATTCGAGGACGTGCCTTCCTCTTTGCCTCCTGCTGTCACTAACATTTTGCAGGAGTTCGCCGACGTCTTTCCACAAGACGTGCCACCGGGATTACCACCTATTCGCGGGATTGAGTATCAAATTGACTTAATTCCCGGTGCATCATTACCCAACCGGGCACCATACCGTACCAATCCAGAGGAGACGAAGGAGATTATGCGTCAAGTACAAGAACTGCTCGACAAAGGTTATATACGCGAATCCCTTAGTCCTTGTGTTGTTCCTATCATTTTAGTGCCGAAAAAGGATGGTACGTCGCGTATGTGCGTTGATTGTAGAGGCATTAATAATATTACTATTCGTTATCGTCATCCTATTCCTAGGCTAGATGATATGCTTGATGAATTGAGTGGCTCTACAATATTCTCCAAAGTTGATTTGCGTAGTGGTTACCATCAAATTCGTATGAAATTGGGAGATGAATGGAAAACAGCATTTAAAACTAAGTTTGGATTATATGAGTGGTTAGTCATGCCTTTTGGGTTAACTAATGCACCTAGTACTTTCATGAGGTTAATGAACGAAGTTTTACGTGCTTTCATTGGACGATTTGTGGTAGTTTACTTTGATGACATATTGATTTATAGCAAATCTTTGGAGGAACATTTGGAACATTTACGTGCTGTTTTTATTGCTCTACGTGATGCACGTTTGTTTGGTAACCTTGGAAAGTGCACCTTTTGCACCGACCGAGTATCTTTTCTTGGCTATGTTGTTACTCCACAGGGAATTGAAGTTGATAAAGCCAAGATTGAAGCTATTGAGAGTTGGCCGCAGCCCAAAACGGTCACACAAGTGAGGAGTTTCCTTGGCCTCGCTGGTTTCTATAGGCGTTTTGTGAGAGATTTCAGCACCATTTCTGCACCTCTCAACGAGCTTACAAAGAAGGATGTACCTTTTGTTTGGGGTACCGCACAGGAAGAAGCCTTCACGGTATTGAAAGATAAGTTGACACATGCTCCTTTACTCCAACTTCCTAATTTCAATAAGACTTTTGAGCTTGAATGTGATGCTAGTGGAATTGGATTAGGAGGTGTGTTATTACAAGATGGAAAACCTGTTGCATACTTTTCTGAAAAATTGAGTGGGCCTAGTCTGAACTATTCTACTTATGATAAAGAATTATATGCTCTTGTTCGGACCTTAGAAACATGGCAACATTATTTATGGCCCAAGGAATTTGTTATACATTCTGATCATGAATCTTTGAAACACATTAAAAGTCAAGCAAAACTGAACCGTCGACATGCTAAATGGGTTGAATTCATTGAGACTTTCCCTTATGTGATTAAACACAAGAAGGGTAAAGAAAATGTTATTGCTGATGCCTTGTCTCGTCGTTATACTATGCTTTCACAACTTGACTTTAAAATATTTGGTTTGGAGACCATCAAGGATCAATATGTTAATGATGCTGAATTTAAAGATGTATTGCAGAATTGTAAGGAAGGGAGAACTTGGAACAAGTTCGTTCTTAACGATGGATTTGTGTTTCGTGCTAACAAGCTATGCATTCCAGCTAGCTCCGTTCGTCTTTTGTTGTTGCAGGAGGCGCATGGAGGAGGATTAATGGGACACTTTGGCGTCAAGAAGACGGAGGATATACTTGCTACACATTTCTTTTGGCCAAAGATGAGACGGGATGTTGAGCGTTTTGTTGCTCGTTGCACTACATGTCAAAGAGCTAAGTCACGACTCAATCCTCATGGTTTATATATGCCTTTGCCTGTACCTAGTGTTCCTTGGGAGGATATATCTATGGACTTTGTTTTAGGTTTACCTAGAACAAAGAAGGGGAGGGATAGCATATTTGTTGTCGTGGATAGGTTCTCGAAAATGGCACACTTTATACCATGTCATAAAAGCGATGATGCTGTTAATGTTGCTGATTTGTTCTTTCGTGAAATTATTCGCTTACATGGTGTGCCAAATACTATTGTTTCAGATCGTGATACTAAATTTCTTAGCCACTTTTGGAGATGTTTATGGGCTAAGTTGGGGACTAAGCTGCTTTTTAGTACTACTTGTCACCCCCAAACTGATGGACAAACTGAAGTAGTCAATAGAACATTGTCTACTATGCTTAGGGCTGTTTTGAAGAATAACAAGAAAATGTGGGAAGAATGCTTGCCTCATATTGAATTTGCTTATAATCGTTCATTGCATTCTACTACTAAGATGTGCCCTTTTGAAATTGTGTATGGTTTCCTACCTCGTGCACCTATTGATTTGTTGCCTCTTCCATCTTTGGAGAAGGTTAATTTTGATGCTAAAGAACGTTCTGAATTGATTTTAAAAATGCATGAGTTAACTAAGGAAAACATTGAGCGTATGAATGCTAAATATAAACTTGCTGGAGATAAGGGTAGAAAACATGTTGTGTTTGCACCTGGAGATCTTGTTTGGTTACATTTGCGTAAAGATAGATTTCCTAATCTGCGCAAATCAAAGCTAATGCCACGTGCTGATGGTCCTTTTAAGGTTTTAGAGAAAATAAATGATAATGCATATAAACTTGAGCTACCTGCAGATTTTGGGGTTAGTCCCACTTTTAATATTGCAGATTTGAAGCCTTATTTGGGTGAGGAAGATGAGCTTCCGTCGAGGACGACTTCATTTCAAGAAGGGGAGGATGATGAGGACATCAATACCATTGTTACACCCACAGCCCCTACTGTTACATATACTGGACCAATTACTAGAGCTCGCGCACGCCAATTAAATTACCAGGTACTTTCGTTTCTTGGTAATGATTCTAATGTTCATGAGATTATGATGCTGCCTAAATTGGATACATTTGTTTTGCTTTCAAATGAAGGGCCTAGCTTGGAGAAGGATGAACATTGGAGCAAGAACACGCATGAAGTTGATGGCATGCGCAAGGGGATCAAGAACGGAGTTACAAGTGATGATTTCAGGACTTTGAAGCCGCCATAAGGAGTGCATGAAGCCATGGACGAAATATACAAGATGCCACTTCATAATATTCGTCCATAGGCTATTCTAGGTGCTGCGTCACCTTATTAATGGGCCAGGCCCATGTAATTTCGAAATACTTAAGTATAGGCTATTTTTAGAGTCCGTATGTGTGGGGAAACAAGAGTTAGGGTTGGTTTCGGACCCCACCCTCAAGGGCCACGAAATTCCCCTCTCTTCCTCCATATATACAGCCCTTAGGGCGTCGTTTAGACTTTGGGTTTTGTTTAGATTGAAAGTTCGCCATAGCTGCAACTTCGTGTACTTCATTTGTGTCCAACGACCAGACCAAGACGTCACAGAACCCCACCTTGATCAATAAAGCTTTCATCTTATATTCGCAATATCCAGATTGCAATCTCAGTTTCTTGCTTGTTCTTCGTTTGCTCGCAGGAAACAGGCCCTCGTGGTCAGGTTGATCGTGCTCCGGCGTGGTCAATAACCCCTCGGAAGTTGGTTTAGCGATTGCTAAGGCGCGACGTCTCGCACGTTCGTAGTCGGATCGTCAAGGTCGACTCCCATAGAAAACGATAGCCACCATCTCATCGAAACATCGGGACACCTTTGCCTCTATCAGGGCATACGACCTTCTTTGCTGCGTATGTACTGTCGGGCAATTCGTTATCGTTTGGAAGCTTCTTCTTCAATATTTTCAGTAGCTTCTCAAATCCTTTGTCAGCCACAACATTCTCTGCCTTCCACTGCAGCAATTCTAGTACGGTACCGAGCTTTGTGTTGCCATCTTCGCAATTGGGGTATAACCCTTTTTTGTGATCCTCTAACATGCGATCGAACTTCAGCTTCTCCTTTTGACTAATGCATTGCGTCCTTGCATCGATAATGACCCAGCGGAGATCATCATCATCGGGCACATCGTCTAGTTCCTCTTGATCTTCAGCAGCTTCACCCGTGGCAGCATCATTGGGCACATCATCTGGTTCCTCTTGATCTTCACCAGCTCCCCCCGTTGCAGCATCACCGTATTCAGGGGGCACATAGTTGTCATCGTACTCTTCTTCTTCGCCGTCTTCCATCATAACCCCTATTTCTCCGTGCCTCGTCCAAACATTATAGTGTGGCATGAAACCCTTGTAAAGCAGGTGGGAGTGAAGGATTTTCCGGTTAGAGTAAGACCTCGCATTCCCACATTCAGTGCATGGACAACACATAAAACCATTCTGCTTGTTTGCCTCAGCCGCATCGAGAAACTCATGCACGCCCTTAATGTACCCGCGGGTGTGTCTGTCACCGTACATCCATTGCCGGTTCATCTGCGTGCATTATATATAATTAAGTGTCCAAATTAATAGAAGTTCATCATCACATTAAAACCAAAGTGCATACATAGTTCTCATCTAACAACATATAGCTCTCCAGAGCATCTAATTAATTAAACCATACATTGAAACTATGTAAAACATTTCAATACGAAAACAAATGCGATCATAATCGCAACCAAGGTAACAATTGATCCAACGGCATAATGATAGCAAGCCTCGGTATGAATGGCATATTTTCTAATCTTTCTAATCTTCAAGCGCATTGCATCAATCTTGATCTTGTGATCATCGACGACATCCGCAACATGCAACTCCAATATCATCTTCTCCTCCTCAATTTTTTTTATTTTTTCCTTCAACAAATTGTTTTCTTCTTCAACTAAATTTAACCTCTCGACAATAGGGTCGGTTGGCATTTCCGATTCACATACATCCTAGATAAATAAAATCTATGTCACGTTGGTCGGCATAATTTTCATAAACAATAAATGAACCAATAGTTATGAAGATAATATACATACCAAATCCGAATCATAGACAGGACGAGGGCCGACGGGGGCGGATACCAAAACCATCGCACTATATAAGATGCAATAATAAATGTAAGAAAATGATACAAGTATCTATCTAAACAGACAAGTAAGGATATTTTTCCTTTCAGAAAGAAGATAAGAACAAGAGGCTCACCACGGTGGTGTCGGTGATGAGATCAGCGCGGGTGATCGACGGCGGTGAAGACGGGGACGGGGCGTGACGGACCGCTAAATCTAGACAAATCTCAAGGAAAATGGAGCTTGGAGGTCGAGCTTCGAGAGGAGAAAGTTTAAGTAGTGTGGCTCGGGCATTCCATCGAACACCTCATGTGCATAGGAGGTGAGCTAGAGCACCACAAACCCCTCCCCTCGCCGGCCAGAGAAAAACAGAGCACTGGAGTGCTCTGCTCGCGGGCGAGGGTATATATAGGAACCTCATTGGTCCCGGTTTGCGGCAAGAACCGGGACCAAAGGGGAGCCTTTGGTCCCGGTTCAGGCCACCAACCGGGACCAATGGTGGTGGGCCAGGAGCGAGGCCCATTGGTCCCGGTTCGTCCCACCAACCGGGACCAAAAGGTCCAGACGAACCGGGACCAATGGCCCACGTGGCCCGGCCGGCCCCCTGGGCTCACGAACCGGGACCAATGCCCACATTAGTCCCGGTTCTACACTGAACCGGGACTAATGGGCTGAGTCGGCCTGGACCATAGCCCTGTTTTCTACTAGTGGTATTGCAACATATGTCTGGTAATATATAAAAAAACTACATTTCTACCAGTTGCATATCAACAGGATTGGGGTTGGAATTATCATCTACAACGGTTGCTTGTCAGGTGGATTTGCATTTTCTGTAACGTTTGAGCTAGAAGCAATGGGCTTGAAAACCAAATATGTTAGGCTGGGGAAAAATGAATATGTTTCTGTTGTATCCTTTCTCTTCATACATACTGTTTCAAACGTTAAACGAGGAGTAAAATTAGAATCCTATATTGTAATTTTACCGCCACTGTCTTCAACGGAATTGTATTAATTCACAAATATTATTTACCAGTGATGTACCTAGATTCTTTGAAGTTGATCTTGTGATACATGATGCCGGTGTAGCACACAAGCTGGCATGGTCTTCATCGTGGATTCAATCTCCACACGAGTGGAGTGGCCTCTGCCTTGTGCGGCAGCTGCGGACGGGCAGAGGAGACGACGACGTAGGGCACACGGAGCCAGCAAGCCTAGAAGCCATGATGCCCGCGAACAAAATTACCTGAAGGATAGGAAACAGACTACCTGATCTCACGGATGCATGTAGTCTTTTTTTTCTGATGCGTACAACAAGCGATCAGGGCATCAAGGGATGCTTTCTCACGTTGGGCGTTTGGGCTGGAAAATTCGTGCTAGATAGATCTTTTCTAGTCGCTCGTCTATGCATCATCCTTTCATTAGTCATTTTTGATTAGCGGATGAAAGCACAAGCATGATTGTACTTTTCTTAGAATGAAGAAAAGAAATACACCATCAGACTGAGACTGACGTACATTCATACTACTATCTCGTGGTCCATTTCTGTTGCAAATAACATCTCCCCTGATTTGAACAATAATTTTTCAGGCTGAGATGGAAATTTTAC
This sequence comes from Triticum urartu, assembly GCF_056163025.1. NCBI lineage: Eukaryota > Viridiplantae > Streptophyta > Magnoliopsida > Poales > Poaceae > Triticum > Triticum urartu. The sequence goes on along the minus strand of NC_141874.1, from coordinate 737,331,722 downwards.
GCTCACTGGATTACATTTTCACATACTAAGATAGGTTACAATTGAATGTCGAACAGTTAGTTGGACATTTTGCATCAGTCCTGATACCACTTAGAAGATAGAACAAGTCTGTATCTCTGGAGATTTTTTGAAGTTTTAAGTGTGTACCTAATCAATTGAATATTATAGTTGCATTTGTTACTTCTACTTGACACCATTGACACTCTGAAGTTTGCAGGGTTCAATTGACACATGGTGTGTAAGCATTTGCCTATCTACCTAAAGGGTATGCTAGAGGGTTGCCAACATCAATGTGCTATGTGATGCAGAAATGGATTTTCAAAAACCTCTAGCACATGGTGTCCTGGGAATTCCTGGATATGTTGACCTGCTAGCTCATTATCAGGTTTTGATGCATCTATTAATCATATGATAAAAGAACCAGAACATGGATGAATTTTGTATAGTGTAGTTGTAGTATCTAGCTTGGCTGCTTTTAGAGGTCTGAGCTATAGAAGTTACCGCGGTAAATAAAGTCTAAAGTATTCTGTAAACGCCTACATATTTTTGCCCCATTATGTTTAATCTTTGGTGAGAAATACAATTACGCTCCATAAAATGAGCTAATGTCGGAGAAGGTCGCTCTCATTTTTAGTTTAAAACCATTCGTTATGTTGCCAACTACTTTCTAAATTTTAATGCGGTCATAGTAAAGTCATCTAATGGACAGCTCCTTGTATAATTTAACTTGTTGATATTCACAGAAGCCTTCTTGTTATCAATGAATATAGTGTCTAGAAATAAGGACACTTTAACTAGTGCTTAGTATGCCCCTTTACATGGTTACCTAAACTTGAATGGAGTGCCTTTCTTAGTAGGTGTTTGGTACTAGCTTGCCTTGTGAAGTAATAGTTGTTCTCAATGCTATGATTTTTACAAATTTTTATGGTGCCATTGTCTTTATGAATGTAATCACAACTTTACATTATGTAGGAAAAATAGGCAAGAGGACGAGGAAACATGAAGACGGTGGTTTGTGTAAATGGGATATTTTGTGTAATGGTGACTGAATCGTTGGAGATGCACTTTATATATCATTTTGTAAACTCGCATTGTGTGTGACAAAATGAACCATATTGTAATGGATGAAGTATTTACATCTGAAATTAATTAATGTGTTATTGTTTGGTTATGGTTTATTATTGTTAGGGCATGCATGTTATTATTATGAAACATGAAACTTGATTTATATTTTGTTGGTAACACAAATGTAAGCTATTGAGGGCTATTGGATGTTTGTGGGCAAAACGAAAAAACCATCTCATAGTCTGTCGAAGAAAGCTAATGCATGGGCCAACGAAAAGTTGGTCGGGAAAACAAACCCTGTCACACAGTCGGTCGGGAAAGCCTCCTGGAGGGCCTAATAGACTGTTGGTTGGGAAAAAAATTCTGTCAAACAGTTGGTCGGGAAAGCTTCATGGCAAGCCCAATAGACTGTTGGTCGGGAAAGGACCATGGCAGGCCCAACAGAATGTCGGTCGGGAAAAGTGCCCCATAGCCAACAAGCGATCGGTCGGCAAAGATATGTCGGTCGGGAAAGGCTTTCCCCGTCTGGACTTTCCCCAACAGACAAGATCGGTCGGCAATAGTTTTTCCCAACCGATTGTCTGTCATGGGAAGTTGTTTTTCCAACGAACCTGACTGTCGCAGATGTAGTGTTGTGGTGTAGTGGTAGTTGGTCCTGAGGTCCCATGCACCACCTGGCTCGCCGACGTTGTAGTTTGCCGCCGATGCGGTGCTCAGGATGGCCATCGCGGCCACGGCGAGGAGAATGGTTCTCATGGCAGCCATTGCGGTTTGAACTGAAAGGAGAACTAGCAGAAGAGATTGTAAGACAAGTGCTGTGTTGATCCTTTGAGCGGAGATTGTTTTTGCTTCTCTAGGTGTCTGTGTCGGGTCCTATATATACAATACAGGCTATGCCCAGGTGGGTTGAAGAAACGTGTCCGGTAGGTGGAAGGCTGGAAGCGTAGAATAGACTACATATATCTGAATTTTGGACTTTGAATGTTTATATATGGGAACACAAGCAAGCTACGCAGCATGCACCTACTACTTGGTCATCATAGTCAAACACGTATAGATATATAATAGATAATAGGTCGACGGAACATCTGAAGACCGGGCCTACTGACTGCTTCACGCATTGCCTTTTCTTTTCTTCAGTATCGACGCGGTCTACGCGATGTAGACTATCACAATCCATGTCCCTGCTCACATACATCAAGGGTTCGTCGATCAGCATTCAACTCGAACTTCTCTTCTATCAAAAAAGAAAAACTTTTGACTTCTTTTATTCAATATTTCATTTTTACTACCTGAATTTCACTTTAGAACTAATTATGTTACAACCTTTAGTGATTTCTTTTACACCTTTCAAGTTTCAACGACAAAAAAAGTCACAACCTCCAATTTAGAAGGAGAACGATGAACAAAATTCCAATGTTCAAATCAAGAAGTACAACTTTCATACCATATACAGTTAAGTTAACACGTTCTAAATTACATCCACACACACACACACACACACACACAAAACACGTTTAGAATTGGTAGAATGGAGCTATCAGCTGGCATGTTGAGCCGTGCAATTGAGCCATAGTGCATCATCCTGGATTGCAAAATAACATCAACGAGTGAAATAATATTGTGCGATGCATTATTAAACTGAATTAAAGTTTACAAATATCCACTATGTCTCGGCGGGAATATCTCTCCTACCATTTGGCCTGACTGGTGAGCTATCTCAAAAACAATGAATAATAGAATCTCCCCTCACACGCAAACGTGTAGTTAAAGTTTCATCACTTTGTGGTGCTTTGAGTAATTCATTCACATGGGGATCCCCTCCTTCGGTCATTGTTGATGGAAAACCTAGATGTATCATGGTGACGAGGACTACTTTTGATACTAGTGCTGGATAGATTTCTCCGGTCTAATTTCCAGCTTTCTACTACATGAGTTGCATGCTACAACTAATTAAATTACAGCTTCAGTGTTACAAAAAGTTACAACATTGTTCCAACAAAACAAGTCACAACTATCAACATAGAAAGCAAGCAATATGTATTGCTTAAAAGATGAGCATCAAAATCAAGAATTAAAGCGTTCATACCACATACAATTAGGAATTTAGAACTGATAAAAATGGAGCTTCCAACCTGCAATCAAGTAAATTTTATCTAAAACGAGAGGCCATGTTTATCTTGGCAGCAATGGTAGAAATTCGTTTGGATCTTGGCCTCTATATCCTCCATGTAACCTATTCAAGGCACGATCCTAATCAAGGCATGCAACAGGCCTCTGACGGCAGGCCCGCACCTGTGGAGAGTGTTCGGCTGCACAGGGCCTCCAAATCAGTAGGACCTCCATTTTCTACTATGTGGTAAAAAAAAGCTCTTATTTATATATTCCCTAAAAAAATCTCTTATTAATATATAGGTATATAGGTTAACATTATAGAGTGACCAAATGTACCATTTGTACTTGATATTGAATTAGTGCATATAATTAAATAATCCCAACAACAACATTTTAGGGTCTCTTTAATATGTCGAATCCAGTAATAAAAAATGATTTGTCAACATTTTAGGATCTACGTCAGAAAGTATGTGGATCGTGTTAGTATACGTCATGTCTTGTAGACCGCGTCCATATTGAAGAAAAAGGAAAAGAACGCGTGAAATGGTCAGCAGGCTAACAGCACAGCCCGGTCTTCACAAACTCAGTCTATTTTGATCAAGTACGTACCAGCTGCTTGTGTTCCCACCTACACACAATATTCAAAGTCCCACCAACCGCACATGTTTCTCCGTCCCACCCGGCCAGGATTGTCCTATATATAGGACCGGACACCGCCGCCTAGGGAAGCAAACACATTCTCCGCTCAAGGACCAATACATCAGCACCTCCCTTGTAATCTCCTCTGCTAAGCTCTCCTTGCAGTTCAAGCCTCAATGGCTGTCACACGAACCATTTTTCTCGCCATGGCTGTGATGGCCATCCTGAGCACCGCATCAGCGGCGATCTACAACGTTGGCGAGCCCGGCGGAGCGTGGGACCTCAGCACCAACTACGGCACATGGGCGTCCTCCAGGAACTTCAAAGCCGACGACCAGATCGTCTTCAAGTACTCCCCTCAAGCGCATGATGTCCTCGAGGTCAGCAAGGCCGACTACGACTCCTGCAGCACCGCCAGCCCCATCACCACCCTCAACTCTGGGAATGATGTCGTCACCCTCACCGCCTCCAGCACCCGGTACTTCATTTGCGGCTTCCCTGGCCACTGCGCTGGTGGCATGAAGGTTAAGATCGATATTATGTCTGGCTCCTCCTTGTCACCCGCCCCAGCCAGCGGACCAAGTGCAAGCAATGCTCCCCCGCCGACCCCTGTCTCCACTGCCACCAATGTGGAGGCCATCGGGTATGGCCTCGCCGTTTTGCTTGCCATTGCTGGCCTCATGGCTTGAGTGCATATCTGCAGTCGCAGGCACATGTGTACTTTGTGTATAGTCAAGTAATTATTACTAGCAACTATATGTGTGTATAGTCAAGTAGTTATGTGTATGTTGGACATATTCAGGTTTTGCGTTTTGCTGATTCGTTTTGGAGATTAATAAAAATTCGTTTGGTCTTATACAATATTTGACTTGACACACATTCTTGCTAAACCGTGAGAACCAACAATTTCGTAACTTAAACTTGTATTACAGAAATATATACTTAGATTAGACATGTAATTTGTATTGCCCCGGATTGTAAATGAACTATCCTGAAGAACCTGCTGCCACAAATGGTGGAGAACAATTAGGATGCCCCCCAACCCCAAACATACTGGATCAAATTCGGCTGGGCAAAAATCCCGTCATTTGCTCGTGGAGTGCCATACATGTTCTTGTTTCTGGTGTTGCAAAGGGACAGTCGCCGTTATCGAGGGAGAGAGAGAGAGCCATGGGAGTCGGTGGTGGGTGCTTTTCGGGAACGAATTCTTCCCTGAGATTGATGGCTATCGACGCTGTGAAGGACCAAAATTTCCCCTGTCCAGGCCCCGTCCACTGTAAAAGTACCTTCGGCATTAGGTAAAGAACATTCATCAAGATGGTCCCTACTAGCTAACCGCCTATTTTATTTTGAGGGAATAACAGCTTATTTTATTAAAATGTTTTCCCTTTCCCTGTCTGCTTTAACTTTGTTTTGGGCGCTGATCTGCATGAAAACGCGACCGACTGGATAATATGGACCAGCAGGCACGTGTATAGATCGTCTGCTCTCACCATTTAAACCTCAATTCACCTTGAAGTAAAATGTACAGTGCATGAGGGTTAGTAGAAAATGCTGAAATTTCAAGGCTTACCTAGCAAAAAGATGCTATGAGCATGTACCCCAAATAGTCCAAATAGACCAGGGACGTCTATCCAATGTTGGTGGGCGTGTCCGGTGTACTTAACTTTCAAGAAAATTTTCATCACTATAATCAAAAGTAGTCCTCATTGGCGCCATTGTATATCCATCCTTTTATTACATAAAATTTACTTTAATATAATATGTGCTCACTCTTTTTTTAAGCTGTTATTTTGCAATTCAGGATGATGCAATGTCGGTCATTATTTCTCTGCTTAATCCGCGGTCTAAAAACTTTACTTCATGATTTTAATATTGGACTTTTACCTCTTAAGTTGAAAGTTCTTTTTTTGTGGGAACTCTTAAGTTGAAAGTAGTGACATGGAATTCATACAACAAGCGTTCCAGTTTTAATAAGAGGAAGTGAGAACTTTTTTTTCTATAGTGAGAGTTTAAATGCCTTCTACAAGGTTTGTGAGTTATGATAGTCAACTATGTCTCCTTGGAACCTAGACCGCGTCGATACTGAAGCAGCATGGTAAGGCCGTGGAACCAAGTTATGCAGTAGTTTCTCAAAGAAAGATACTGAAGCAGCAGGCAATGGCTGCTATGCGATGAGAACGCTTGAAACGGTCTTAACATCTTCAGTCTATTATTTATTATATACTATCTATCTAGGTGTTTGATTATATGACCAAGTACATACTAGCTGCATGCCTAGCTCGTGTTCCCGCGTACTCTATATTCTACGCTTTCACCTACCGCACGTGTTTCTTCAACCCACCTGGCCATGAGTTTGTATATATAGGACCCAACACAATATGTATAATCTGATGCCATTTCGATCGGATGGGATCGACACGGAAAAGAATTCTATAAGACCAAGTCTCACGGGTTAGCAGGTGAAATCCATCCTGATAGATAACACGTGGCATTCACAAATCATAAAGTATCTAATCTCTCCTCATAAATCACAAAGCATCTATCACACCTCCCACCTGAAATGAAGGGGGGGGGAGGGGGGATTAAATGCTTTATGATTTGTGAATGCCACGTGTCATCCATCAGGACGGGCCTCACCTGCTAACCGTGAGACCTGGTCTCATATAATTTTTTTTCCAGATCGACACTGTAGCCATGCTTCTCTTTGGTGCGTTGGGCTCCTTTGGCAATCGTGTCTTTGCTGCATTTGTCAAAGCCAGGACATATGTACCTCAGTTATTAGTTATGGTGCCGTAAGGTAAAAACTCTAGCTTTGGCCTTTTATTTTTGAACCTGACAGTGGCAACACATTTTCTAAAAAGAAGGATAAACTCGGGCCTCTGCATCAAGTGATGCACGCATCCATATATTACTTATTATTAAAAAAATTCAGCAGCAGAACAACACTGACATGAAAACTAAAAATATCCGAGGCCACATGCCTCGCAATAGTAACTGCACCAGACATGCACTAACCCTATTATAAAATAAAAAGAAAGAAATCTTCACACGTGCGCCGATAATGACAAGTCCAACCCAAGGTCGATCTTCGGATTTCATTTCCAAAGCCAAGTTTCGATCCGCCACCTTCAGCAATGGTACCACGCAACGCGTGTCGATATAGCGTGATCAGAGTTCTAGTGTTTCCATCGGAGTGTGCATGCTCATCGCTAAAGTTGCTTCTACCACCAACACTTGTCCGCTACCGACACCTCGCTAGCCAGATATTGCAGTAGGTGAAACCGGAAGACAAAGACGTCCCATGTTGCCTCGCCTCCGGTCTCCGTCGCACCACCTTCGATACAATAGGAACAGGCTAAGCATGACAACTCTGTCAAACCCACCATATAGCATCTGCCGACGGCAAGCATGACTTGACGTCTGCGCATGAGATATCATGCATAGCACCTGCTGGTGGCAGGCATGCCATGACGCTTCCAGAAGAGATACATGTGTCACCCGCCGAGCCGCATCAAACCCGATTTGTTGGTGGAGGGGGCGTCCCATACCTCCGCCATCCTCATAGAAGCCGTCAGCACCACAAGACCCAGCCTCCACGCCATACACATGACCACGGGGGCCGCCACCACCGAAAAAGGCGGGTAGCCGCCCCATCGCACCCCATCGGACGACACTGCAGCGAGCAAGAACATGGCCAAAACGCCGTCGCCGGACCGGCTGGAGGCTACCGTATTGCCACACGACAACAACCACTGACAGCCACCACCTCACCGCCGCAAGTCGCTGCAGACCCCGCTCCAAAGGCCCGATGGCACGAAGAAGACGAGGCGGCCGCGACCTAGCACCGTTGCCTCTGGTCCCTCCAATCGTTGCAAGGTCCAAACACGATGTCCTCAAGAGGGATTACGACACGGAAGCACGACCGTCGCTCGACCCCGAGAGGCACTGAGCATAGACATGCATGTGTGTTGTCTCTATGTTATAGTCTCAAATCGCCTAGTAGCAAATTACATTGTGCATCAAGGGCTAGTTGAAAAAGATGGTGTTTCAAGGCTCGCCTCACATTAATACTTTTAGCGCATGCACCACAAATAGTTTCAAATGGATTAGAGACATCTATCCAACAATAATGATTATGTATCTATTCTTCAAGACTTGTTTATCGTTTTCATCAAAACTAGTCCCCGTCACCGGCACTATCTAGCCTTTTATTCCAGTAAAACTTTAATTCAATTTAAATATATATTATCAGTCATTATCTAAACCTTGTTTTTACAATCTAGGATGATGCAAAGTCAGTCATTTGTTCCGCTGAATGTTCGTGGGCTGAATGCCAATTTCCCAATTTCAAATTTTATAACTCTGTGGTACTAAAGCATTACTTCTTGAGCTTAATGTCATAGGAGTACTTTTTTGCCATAAATATATTTTGCTTTTAGGAGAGTTGTTACTTTTGATTCTTGAAATTTAAAAGCTGCAATTTTAATTAGTTGTGAATTTGTGATCCAGCTGGAATTCAGGTTGTTGAAAGCTGACAATTTTAACAGAGGAAGTTAGAGGCTTTTTTAGAGAGAGTTGAAATGCAACTGGGCAGTTGGATCTACGTCAGAAGGTATGTGATTGTGGCAGTCTACGTCATGTCTTGTAGACCGCGTCAATACTGGAGGAAAAGGAAAGGAAACACGTGAAAAGGTCAGCAGGCCAACAACACAGCCCGGTCTTCAGATGTTCAGTCGATCGATGATTATCATAGACTCCTACGTGTTTGAGTATGACCAAGTATGTACCAGCTTGCTTGTGTTCCCACCTACACAACATTCAAAGTCCAAAATCCAGGCACGTACGATAATAGTCCAGGCTTCCACCTACCGTACACGTTTCTTCAACCCACCAGGGCATAGCCTGTACTGTATATATATAGGACCCGACACAACCACCATGGGAAGCAAACACAATCTCCGCTCAAGGACCAATACAACAGCACCTGCATTATAATCTCCTCTGCTAGCTCTCCTTGCAGTTCAAACCTCAATGGCTGCCACGAGAACCATTTTTCTTGCAGTTGCCGCGATGACCGTCCTGAGCACGGCGTCTGCGGCAATCTACAACGTGGGGCAGCCGGGCGGCACATGGGACCTCAGCACCAACTACGGCACATGGGCGTCCTCCAAGAACTTCCAAACCAATGACCAGATCGTCTTCAAGTACTCCCCTCAGGCACACGACGTCCTCGAGGTCAGCAAGGCAGACCATGAACTCCTGTAGCACCGCCAGCCCTGTCACCACCTTCAACTCCGGGAATGATGTTGTCACTCTCACCGCCACCGGCACCCGCTACTTCATCTGCGGTTTCCCTGGTCATTGCGCTGGCGGCATGAAGGTTAAGATTGATGTCATGCCAGGCTCCTCCTCTACGTCACCCGCCCCGGCCAGCGGCCCAAGTGCAAGTAACGCTCCCCCGCGGACACCTGTCTCTGCTGCCACCAATGTGGAGGCCACGGGTTTCGGCCTCACCGTTTTGCTGGCCGTTGTCGGCCTCGTGGCTTGAGTGCATCTCTGTAGACGCAGGCACATGTGTATTTTATGTAGATTCAAGTAATTATTACTAGCAACTATCTGTGTGTATGGTCAAGTAGTTATGTGTATGTTGGACGTATTCGGGCTTTGTGTATTGCTGATTCATTTTGGAGGATTTATTAATACAGATTCTTTTTGTCTTATACAACATTTCTCTTGACACAGGTTAGTTCTTGTGGATTGTGAATATTTGCATTGATCGTATGCCGTAGCATATATAGGGTACATATAATAGAGTACCTATCTGAATTTTGGACTTTGAATGTTACGTGGGAACACAAGCAAGCTACGCAGCATGCAGCTACTACTTGGTCATCATAGTGAAACACGTATAGATATATAATAGATAATAGATCGATAGAAGATCTGAAGACCGGGCCTACTGACTGCTTCACTCGTTGCTTTTCTTTTCTTCGGTATCGACGCGGTCTACGCGATGTAGACTATCACAATCCATGTCCCTGATCACGTACATCAAGGGTTCGTTGATCAGCATTCAACTCGAACTTCTCTTCTCTCAAAAAAGAAAAACTTTTAACTTTGTTTATTCAATATTTCATCTTTACTACCTGAATTTCACTTTAGAACTAATTATGTTACAACCTCTAGTGATTTATTTTACACCTTTCAAGTTTCAACGACAAAAAAAGTCACAACCTCCAATTTAGAAGGAGAACGATGAACAAAATTCCAATGTTCAAATCAAGAAGTAAAGCTTTCATACAATATACAGTTAAGTTAACACGTTTTAAATTGCATCCACACACACACACACACACACACACACACACAAAACACGTTTAGAATTGGTAGAATGGAGCTATCAGCTGGCATGTTGAACCGTGCAATTGAGCCATAGTGCATCATCCTGGATTGCAAAATAACATCATCGAGTGAAATAATATTGTGCGACTCATTATTAAACTGAATTAAAGTTTACAAATATCCACTATGTCTTGGCGGGACTATCTCTCCTACCATTTGGCATGACTGGTGAGCTATCTCAAAAACAATGAACAATAGAATCTCTCCTCACACGCAAACTTGTAATTAAAATTTCATCACTTTGTGGTGCTTTGAGTAATTCATTCACATGGGGATCCTCTCCTTCGGTCATTGTTGATGGAAAACCTAGATATATCATGGTAACGAGGACTACTTTTGATACAAGTGCTGGATAGATTTCTCCGGTCTAATTTCCAGCTTTCTACTACATGAGTTGCACGGTACAACTAATTAAATTACAGCTTCAGTGTTACAAAAAGTTACAACACTGTTCCAACAAAACAAGTCAATACTATCAACATAGAAAGCAAGCGATATGTATTGCTTAAAAGACGAGCATCAAAATAAAGAATTAAAGCGTTAATACCACATACAAAGAGGAATTTAAAACTGGTAAAAATGGAGCTTCCAGCCTGCAATCAAGTAAATTTTATCTAAAACGAAAGGCCATGTTTATCTTGGCGGCAATGGTAGAAATTCGCTTGGATCTTGGCCTCTATATATATCCTCCATGTAACCTATTCAAGGCACGATCCTAATCAAGGCATGCAACAGGCCTCTGACGGCAGGCCCGTACCACGCACCTGTGGAGAGTGTTCGGCTGCACAGGGCCTCCAAATCAGTAGGACCTCCATTTTCTACTATGTGGTAAAAAAAAGCTCTTATTTATATATTCCCTAAAAAAATCTCTTATTAATATATAGGTATATAGGTTAACATTATAGAGTGACCAAATGTACCATTTGTACTTGATATTGAATTAGTGCATATAATTAAATAATCCCAACAACAACATTTTAGGGTCTCTTTAATATGTCGAATCCAGTAATAAAAAATGATTTGTCAACATTTTAGGATCTACGTCAGAAAGTATGTGGATCGTGTTAGTATACGTCATGTCTTGTAGACCGCGTCCATATTGAAGAAAAAGGAAAAGAACGCGTGAAATGGTCAGCAGGCTAACAGCACAGCCCGGTCTTCACAAACTCAGTCTATTTTGATCAAGTACGTACCAGCTGCTTGTGTTCCCACCTACACACAATATTCAAAGTCCCACCAACCGCACATGTTTCTCCGTCCCACCCGGCCAGGATTGTCCTATATATAGGACCGGACACCGCCGCCTAGGGAAGCAAACACATTCTCCGCTCAAGGACCAATACATCAGCACCTCCCTTGTAATCTCCTCTGCTAAGCTCTCCTTGCAGTTCAAGCCTCAATGGCTGTCACACGAACCATTTTTCTCGCCATGGCTGTGATGGCCATCCTGAGCACCGCATCAGCGGCGATCTACAACGTTGGCGAGCCCGGCGGAGCGTGGGACCTCAGCACCAACTACGGCACATGGGCGTCCTCCAGGAACTTCAAAGCCGACGACCAGATCGTCTTCAAGTACTCCCCTCAAGCGCATGATGTCCTCGAGGTCAGCAAGGCCGACTACGACTCCTGCAGCACCGCCAGCCCCATCACCACCCTCAACTCTGGGAATGATGTCGTCACCCTCACCGCCTCCAGCACCCGGTACTTCATTTGCGGCTTCCCTGGCCACTGCGCTGGTGGCATGAAGGTTAAGATCGATATTATGTCTGGCTCCTCCTTGTCACCCGCCCCAGCCAGCGGACCAAGTGCAAGCAATGCTCCCCCGCCGACCCCTGTCTCCACTGCCACCAATGTGGAGGCCATCGGGTATGGCCTCGCCGTTTTGCTTGCCATTGCTGGCCTCATGGCTTGAGTGCATATCTGCAGTCGCAGGCACATGTGTACTTTGTGTATAGTCAAGTAATTATTACTAGCAACTATATGTGTGTATAGTCAAGTAGTTATGTGTATGTTGGACATATTCAGGTTTTGCGTTTTGCTGATTCGTTTTGGAGATTAATAAAAATTCGTTTGGTCTTATACAATATTTGACTTGACACACATTCTTGCTAAACCGTGAGAACCAACAATTTCGTAACTTAAACTTGTATTACAGAAATATATACTTAGATTAGACATGTAATTTGTATTGCCCCGGATTGTAAATGAACTATCCTGAAGAACCTGCTGCCACAAATGGTGGAGAACAATTAGGATGCCCCCCAACCCCAAACATACTGGATCAAATTCGGCTGGGCAAAAATCCCGTCATTTGCTCGTGGAGTGCCATACATGTTCTTGTTTCTGGTGTTGCAAAGGGACAGTCGCCGTTATCGAGGGAGAGAGAGAGAGCCATGGGAGTCGGTGGTGGGTGCTTTTCGGGAACGAATTCTTCCCTGAGATTGATGGCTATCGACGCTGTGAAGGACCAAAATTTCCCCTGTCCAGGCCCCGTCCACTGTAAAAGTACCTTCGGCATTAGGTAAAGAACATTCATCAAGATGGTCCCTACTAGCTAACCGCCTATTTTATTTTGAGGGAATAACAGCTTATTTTATTAAAATGTTTTCCCTTTCCCTGTCTGCTTTAACTTTGTTTTGGGCGCTGATCTGCATGAAAACGCGACCGACTGGATAATATGGACCAGCAGGCACGTGTATAGATCGTCTGCTCTCACCATTTAAACCTCAATTCACCTTGAAGTAAAATGTACAGTGCATGAGGGTTAGTAGAAAATGCTGAAATTTCAAGGCTTACCTAGCAAAAAGATGCTATGAGCATGTACCCCAAATAGTCCAAATAGACCAGGGACGTCTATCCAATGTTGGTGGGCGTGTCCGGTGTACTTAACTTTCAAGAAAATTTTCATCACTATAATCAAAAGTAGTCCTCATTGGCGCCATTGTATATCCATCCTTTTATTACATAAAATTTACTTTAATATAATATGTGTTCACTCTTTTTTTAAGCTGTTATTTTGCAATTCAGGATGATGCAATGTCGGTCATTATTTCTCTGCTTAATCCGCGGTCTAAAAACTTTACTTCATGATTTTAATATTGGACTTTTACCTCTTAAGTTGAAAGTTCTTTTTTTGTGGGAACTCTTAAGTTGAAAGTAGTGACATGGAATTCATACAACAAGCGTTCCAGTTTTAATAAGAGGAAGTGAGAACTTTTTTTTTCTATAGTGAGAGTTTAAATGCCTTCTACAAGGTTTGTGAGTTATGATAGTCAACTATGTCTCCTTGGAACCTAGACCGCGTCGATACTGAAGCAGCAGGGTAAGGCCGTGGAACCAAGTTCTGCAGTAGTTTCTCAAAGAGAGATACTGAAGCAGCAGGCAATGGCTGCTATGCGATGAGAACGCTTGAAACGGTCTTAACATCTTCAGTCTATTATTTATTATATACTGTCTATCTAGGTGTTTGAGTGAGAGAGGTGAAACGACGTGGGGATGGGCGAAAGGGCGACTGGGCGGGCGACCGGGGCCACGGCCGCGGCTGTGCCGTCCCTAGCCGCCGGTGATGGCCGGCGAATCGGAGGCCGGTTCTGGGCTCTTGCCAATCCGGATGAGGAGGATGCAGACGACGACGGGGATGGGATCCCGGCGAGTTCTCTACCGTCTCCGACTCCGTCAGATCTCATATGTGAGTTTTTTCATTCAGGGTACAACAAAGATGAAGTGGCAACAACAATCGATAGTGTTTTGCCATCTGACGATCCGGCAAGAATTGGATTGCACGCGGGAGAGAAGAAAGAAATGATCCGTCGCGTAGTTCACCGGAGAACGGCGGCGACGGCAATCAGGCCATGGAAAGGTCCCCTCCCGAAGGTAAGTCTTCCAAATCTTACTCTTTTCGATTTGATTAGGCCGGAATCGTGGATCACAATTAAGAGGAAGAAGAATGTGCGCCGGCAAAACGCGTCTAGGGTGCCGAAGACGGATATGGCGTCATCGCCGGCGGCTCAGGCGATCGGGATCTCCGCTAAGCGGGCGCTGCATTTGAATTGCCTGTTGGGCCACGAGATGGGTGCGTGTACAGTTGGGCCGTCTCTGGGTGAGTTGGGCCCGAGCTTAGACGGGCCGGGGTTAGCTGGGTATGTGGCCCAGGCTAACCCGACCCCTATTCCTCCAAGCTGCGACGCCCCATGCACTCGTTCGATCACGTTTCCTCTGTGTTCGTCGTCATCTGCTCGGTCTAGGGTTCCGAGGCGCGGCAAGCCAGGGTTCCGGGCGTGTGGAACTGGTAGGGCTCGACGTATCCCCGCCTTCCCGGCTATGGCTGGCCGCGGGTCAGCCGCGCCGGCAGGCAAAAGCGCTGTCGCGGGTGGGGCGGCTACGTTGCCGGGAACCGGCCGCGCCACTCCAACGTTGCCGGCGGCTGGGGCTGGACGTGGGGGCGCGCTGCAGGCTGCGCCGCGGCCGCCAGCGCTGGTCGGTGCAAACCCCACTGCCGTGGGTCGTGGTGGTGGAGCGAACGGCCCGAGACCGCCGACTCCGATTGCTGTTGCCGCCTCGGGTCGGGGCGGGTCTGGCCTTGGTTCTCGGTCGCCGCTTCAGGGCCCGGGGATTGCTGGACGGGGAGCTCTGCTCGGCCCGCGACCTGCACTGACGGCGGGTGTGCCGACGGCGGTCGGGCGTGGTGATCTACGGCCTCCCGCACCGGCTAATACTACTGTGGGGAGCGGCTTTGCTCCGCCGGGGCCACCGAAACCTGCGGCTGTGGGGCGTGGTGCTGCTCCGCAGCCTCGTGCCGCACCACCGCCGCACTACGTCGTGAGGCCGACGCAAAAACGATCGGGCCCAACGCAGACGAGGCAGAACGAGGTTGCAGGAGAGTCCAATGAACCGCCCCGGGGATAGTGGGGGATGATGGATATGATGCTTATGGAGATGGCTAGCACCGTGGATCATCGTCTACGGGAGGTGGACGTGGTTATGCCTGGCAGGGTGATGGTTCTGCTGAGAGACCATTTCTCGGACCTCCAGGTGGTTTTGTCGAGGGAGCTTCTGGCCTAGACTACTGGCAGAGAGGTGGATACCGTGGTCATCGTGGTGGTCGTGGTCGGTACCGCAGACAGCCTCCGCCACCGGCGGCCGATCCCGTTCCGTCGACCGAACTACCTAGCTAGGCGATGGAGGTAGTGACGGCATTGGCCAACGTGGAGGTTCCTGCTACTGGTGTTTCTGCAGAGGCAGGTGACAGGTCAGAGTCTAAGAGGGCATCCAAGTGGGCGCGTAAGAAGGAGAAGATGCTATGCTATTGATGTGGTGAGAAGGGTCACTTCATTGCTGAGTGCGTGGCGGAGCTGTGCGATTCGTGTGGTAAGCCAGCACATGCCTCGGGGCATTTCCCACTTCTGCGTGATCAGGTCCCAGCTCTTACGATGTATGGAGTATATTGTGCTGAGCTGATGTTCTTTGAGTCCCCGGCTGCGATAGAGATTATGGTAGAGACGCAGAGCTTGACTACCGGAATTGTGAAAGCTAACCAGGGAGTGGTTTCTGAGGCTCAGATTGTGCAGAGACTTCAGGAACTGGCTCCAGGTGATTTTCAGTGGGAGCTTGTCCATATTGAGGACAATGTGTTTAGGGTTGATTTCCCAATGGTGGACGATTTGCAGAGGTTGCTGAGTTTTGGGTTGTGCAAGGTCCCCGGTACTAAACGCATTCTGGAATTTCACGAGTGCAAGAAGGTGGAGCCTAAGGGAAAGCTGCTCACTCAGGTGTGGCTGCGGTTTTCTGGGGCTCCCTTTGAGCCTTTGACAGATGCTCGAGTTGTGGGTACTCTGGGTATAATGGTTGGAAAAACTGAGAAAGTGGATATGGCATTCACCCGCGCCCATGGGGTGGCCCAACTCCTTGTGAGTGTTCTTGTTGGGGAACGTAGTAATTTCAAAAAAATTCCTACGCACACGCAAGATCATGGTGATGCATAGCAACGAGAGGGGAGAGTGTTGTCCACGTACCCTCGTAGACCGTAAGCGGAAGCGTTAGCACAACGCGGTTGATATAGTCGTACATCTTCACGATCCGACCGATCAAGTACCGAACGTACGGCACCTCCGAGTTCAGCACACGTTCAGCCCGATGACGTCCCTTGAACTCCTATCCAGCCGAGTGTTGAGGGAGAGTTTCGTTAGCACGACGGCGTGGTGACGATGTTGATGTTCTACCGACGCAGGGCTTCGCCTAAGCACCGCTACAGTATTATCGAGGTGGACTATGGTGGAGAGGGGCACCGCACACGGCTAAGAGACGATCAACTTGATGAACTTCTGTGTCTAGAGGTGCCCCCCTCCCCCTGTATATAAAGGAGCAAGGGGGAGGCAGCCGGCCTAGGAGAAGGGCGCGCCAAGGGGGGGGGAGTCCTACTCCTACCGGGAGCAGGACTCCTCCTTTCCTTGTTGGAGTTGGAGAGAAGGAAAGAGGAGGAGAGGGAGAAGGAAAAGGGGGCTGCACCCCTTGTCCAATTCGGACCAGAGGGGGGGCGCAGACCTCCTTCCTTTTGGCCTCTCTCCTCTATTACCGTATGGCCCAATAAGGCCCATATACTCCCCGGCGAATTCCCGTAACTCTCCGGTACTCCGAAAAATACCCGAATCACTTGGAACCTTTCCGAAGTCCGAATATAGTCATCCAATATATCGATCTTTAAGTCTCGACCATTTTGAGACTCCTCGTCAAGTCCCCGATCTCATCCGGGACTCCGAACTCCTTCGGTACATCAAAATACATAAACTCGTAATATAACCGTCATCAAACTTTAAGCGTGCGGACCCTACGGGTTCGAGAACTATGTAGACATGACCGAGACACGTCTCCGGTCAATAACTAATAGCGGAACCTGGATGCTCATATTGGCTCCCACATATTCTACGAAGATCTTTATCGGTCAAACGGCATAACAACATACGTTGTTCCCTTTGTCATCGGTACGTTACTTGCCCGAGATTCGATCGTCGGTATCTCAATACCTAGTTCAATCTCGTTACCGGCAAGTCTCTTTACTCGTTCCGTAACACATCATCCCACAACTAACTCATTAGTTGCGATGCTTGCAAGGCTTATAGTGATGTGTATTACCGAGTGGGCCCAGAGATACCTCTCCGACAATCGGAGTGACAAATCCTAATCAAGAAATACGCCAACCCAACAAGTACCTTCAGAGACACCTGTAGAGCACCTTTGTAATCAACCAGTTACGTTGTGACGTTTGGTGGCACACAAAGTGTTCCTCCAGTAAACGGGAGTTGCATAATCTCATAGTCATAGGAACTTGTATAAGTCATGAAGAAAGCAATAGCAACAAACTAAACAATCAAGTGCTATGCTAATGGAATGGGTCAAGTCAATCACATCATTCTCTAATGATGTGACCCCGTTAATCAAATGACAACTCATGTCTATGGTTAGGAAACTTAATCATCTTTGATTCAACGAGCTAGTCAAGTAGAGGCATACTAGTGACACTCTGTTTGTCTATGTATTCACACATGTATTATGTTTCCGGTTAATACAATTCTAGCATGAATAATAAACATTTATCATGAAGTAAGGAAATAAACAATAACTTTATTATTGCCTCTAGGGCATATTTCCTTCAGTCTCCCACTTGCACTAGAGTCAATAATCTAGTTCACATCGCCATATGATTTAACATCAATAGTTCACATCACCATGTGATTAACACCCATAGTTCACATCATCATGTGACCAACTCCCAAAGGGTTTACTAGATTCAATAATCTAGTTCACATCGCTATGTGATTAATGCCCAAAGAGTACTAAGGTGTAATCATGTTTTGCTTGTGAGAGAAGTTTAGTCAACGGGTCTGCCACATTCAGATCCGTAAGTTTGCAAATCTCTATGTTAACAATGCTCTGCACTAAGCTACTCTAACTAATTGCTCCCACTTTCAATATGTATCTAGATTGAGACTTTGAGTCATCTGGATCAGTGTCAAAACTTGCATCGACGTAACCCTTTACGACGAACCTTTTGTCACCTCCATAATCGAGAAACATGTCCTTATTCCACTAAGGATAATTTTGACCAATGTCCAATGATCTACTCCTAGATCACTATTGTACTCCCTTGCCAAACTCAGGGCAGGGTATATAATAGGTCTGGTACACAGCATGGCATACTTTATAGAACCTATGGCTAAGGCATAGGGAATGACTTTCATTCTCTCTCTATCTTCTGCCGTGGTCGGGTTTTGAGTCTTACTCAACTTCACACCTTGTAACACAGGCAAGAACTCCTTCTTTGACTGTTCCATTTTGAACTACTTAAAAATCTTGTCAAGGTATGTACTCATTGAAAAACTTATCAAGCATCTTGATCTATCTCTATAGATCTTGATGCTCAATATGTAAGCAACTTCACCGAGGTCTTTCTTTGAAAAACTCCTTTCAAACATTCCTTTATGCTTTGCAGAATAATTCTACATTATCTCCGATCAGCAATATGTCATTCACATATGCTTATCAGAAATGTTGTAGTGCTCCCACTCACTTTCTTGTAAATACAGGCTTCACCGCAAGTCTGTATAAAACTATATGCTTTGATCAACTTATCAAAGCGTATATTCCAACTCCGAGATGTTTGCACCAGTCCATAGATGGATCGCTGGAGCTTGCATATTTTGTTAGTACCTTTAGGATTGACAGAACCTTCTGGTTGCATCATATACAACTCTTCTTTAATAAATCCATTAAGGAATGCAGTTTTGTTTATCCATTTGCCAGATTTCCTAAAATGCGGCAATTGCTAACATGATTCGGACAGACTTAAGCATAGATAAGAGTGAGAAACTCTCATCGTAGTCAACACCTTGAACTTGTCGAAAACCTTTTGCGACAATTCTAGCTTTGTAGATAGTAACACTACTATCAGCGTCCGTCTTCCTCTTGAAGATCCATTTAATCTCAATGGCTCGCCGATCTTTGGGAAAGTCAATCAAAGTCCATACTTTGTTCTTATACATGGATCTCATCTCATATTTCATGGCCTCAAGCCATTTCGCGGAATCTGGGCTCATAGTTCGTAGGTTCGTCATGGTCAAGTAACATGACCTCCAGAACAGGATTACCGTACCACTCTGGTGCGGATCTCACTCTGGTTTACCTACGAGGTTCGGTAGTAACTTGATCTGAGGTTACATGATCATCATCATTAGCTTCCTCACTAATTGGTGTAGTAGTCACAGGAACAGATTTCTGTGATGAACTACTTTCCAATAAGGGAGCAGGTACAGTTACCTCATCAAGTTCTAATTTTCTCCCACTCACTTCTTTCGAGAGAAACTCCTTCTCTAGAAAAGATCCATTCTCACCAATGAATATATTGCCTTCGGATCTGTGATAGAAGGTGTACCCAACATTTTCTTTTGGGTATCCTATGAAGACGCACTTCTCCAATTTGGGTTTGAGCTTAGCAGGTTGAAACTTTTTCACATAAGCATTGCAACCTCAAACTTTAAGAAACGACAGCTTAGGATTCTTGCCAAACCATACTTCATACGGTGTCGTCTCAACAGATTTAGATGGTGCCCTCTTTAATGTGAATGTAGCTGTCTCTAATGCATAACCTCAAAACTATAGTGGTTAATCAGTAAGAAACATCATAGATTGCACTATATCCAATAATAGTACGGTTATGATGTTCGGACACACCATTATGTTGTGGTGTTCCAGGTGGCACGATTTTGTGAAACTATTCCACACTGTTTTAATTGAAGACCAAACTCGTAACTCAAATATTTGTCTCTGCGATCAGATGGTAGAAACTTTATTTTCTTGTCACGATGATTTTCCACTTCACTCTGAAGTTTTTGAACTTTTCAAATGTTTCAGACTTATGTTTCATCAAGTAGATATACCCATATCTGCTCAAATCATCTGTGAAGGTCAGAAAATAACGATACACGCCCCGAGCCTCAACATTCATCGGACTGCATACATCAGTACGTATTATTTCCAATAAGTCAGTTGCTTGCTCCATTGTTCCGGAGAACGGAGTCTTAGTCATCTTGCTCATGAGGCACGGTTCGCAAGCATCAACTGATTCATAATCAAGTGATTCCAAAAGCCCATCAGCATGGATTTTCTTCATGCGCTTTACACCAATATGACCTAAACGGCAGTGCCACAAATAAGTTGCACTATCATTATTAACTTTGCATCTTTTGGCTTCAATATTATGAGAATGTGTATCACCACAATCGAGATCCAACAAACCATTTTCATTGGGTGTATGACCATAGAAGGTTTTATTCATGTAAACAGAACAACAATTTATTCTCTTACTTAAATGAATAACTGTATTGCAATAAACATGATCAAATCATATTCATGCTCAACGCAAACACCAAATAACACTTATTTAGGTTCAACACTAATCCCGAAAGTATAGGGAGTGTGCGATGATAATCATATCAATCTTGGAACCACTTCCAACACACATCGTCACTTCACCCTTAACTAGTCTCTGTTCATTCTGCAACTCCCGTTTTGAGTTACTACTCTTAGCAACTGAACCAGTATCAAATACCGAGGGGTTGCTACAAACACTAGTAAAATACACATCAATAATCTCTATATCAAATATACCTTTGTTCACTTTGCCATCCTTCTTATCCGCCAAATACTTGGGGCAGTTCCGCTTCCAGTGACCAGTCCCTTTGCAGTAGAAGCACTTAGTCTCAGGCTTAGGACCAGAGTTGGGCTTCTTCACTTGAGCAGCAACTTGCTTTCCATTCTTCTTGAAGTTCCCTTTCTTTCCCTTTGCCCTTTTCTTGAAACTAGTGGTCTTGTTAATCATCAACACTTGATGCGCTTTCTTGATTTCTACCTTCATCGATTTTATCATCATGAAAAGCTCGGGAATCGTTTTCATCATCCCTTGCATACTATAGTTCATCACGAAGTTCTACTAACTTGGTGATGGTGACTAGAGAATTCTGTCAATCACTATCTTATCTGGAAGATTAACTCCCACTTGATTCAAGCGATTGTAGTACCCAGACAATCTGAGCACATGCTCACTGCTTGAGCTATTCTCCTCCATCTTTTAGCTATAGAACTTGTTGGAGACTTCATATCTCTCAACTCGGGTATTTGCTTGAAATATTAACTTCAACTCCTGGAACATCTCATATGGTACATGACGTTCAAAACATCTTTGAAGTCTCGATTCTAAGCCGTTTAAGCATGGTGCACTAAACTATCAAGTAGTCATCATATTGAGCTAGCCAAACGTTCATAACGTCTGCATCTGCTCCTGCAATAGGTCTGTCACCTAGCGGTGCATTAAGGACATAATTCTTCTGTGCAGCAATGAGGATAATCCTTAGATCACGGATCTAATCCGCATCATTGCTACTAACATCTTTCAACTTAATTTTCTCTAGGAGCATATCAAAAATAAAACAGGGGAGCTATAACGCGAGCTATTGATTTACAACATAGATATGCTAATACTACCAGGACTAAGTTCATGATAAATTAAAGTTTAATTAATCATATTACTTAAGAACTCCCACTTAGAAAGACATCCCTCTAATCTTCTAAGTGATCACGTGATCCAAATCAACTAAACCACAACCAATCATCATGTGAAATGGAGTAGCTTTCAATGGTGAACATCAATATGTTGATCATATCTACTATATGATTCACGCTCGACCTTTCGGTCTCAGTGTTCCGAGGCCATATCTGCATATGCTAGGCTCGTCAAGTTTAACCTGAGTATTCTGCATGTGCAAAACTGTCTTGCACCCGTTGTAGATGGACGTAGAGCTTATCACACCCGATCATCACGTGGTGTCTGGGCACGATGAACTTTGGCAACGGCGGATACTCAGGGAGAACACTTTTATCTTGAAATTTAGTGAGAGATCATCTTATAATGCTACCGTCAATCAAAGCAAGATAAGATGCATAAAAGATAAACATCACATGCAATCAATATAAGTGATATGATATGGCCATCATCATCTTGTGCTTGTGATCTCCATCTCCAAAGCACCGTCATGATCACCATCGTCACCGGCGCGACACCTTGATCACCATCGTAGCATCGTTGTCATCTCGCCAATCTTATGCTTCCACGACTATCGCTACCGCTTAGTGATAAAGTAAAGCATTACAGCGCAATTGCATTGCATACAATAAAGCGACAACCATATGGCTCCTGCCAGTTGCCAATAACTCGGTTACAAAACATGATCATCTCATACAATAAAATTTAGCATCATGTCTTGACCATATCACATCACAACATGCCCTGCAAAAACAAGTTAGACATCCTCTACTTTGTTGTTGCAAGTTTTACGTGGCTGCTACGGACTTAGCAAGAACCGTTCTTACCTACGCATCAAAACCACAATGATAGTTTGTCAAGTTGGTGCTGTTTTAACCTTCGCAAGGACCGGGCGTAGCCACACTTGGTTCAACTAAAGTTGGAGAAACTGACACCCGCCAGCCACCTGTGTGCAAGGCACGTCGGTAGAACCAGTCTCGTGTAAGCATACGCGTAATGTCGGTCCGGGCCGCTTCATCCAACAATACCGCCGAACCAAAGTATGACATGCTGGTAAGCAGTACGACTTATATCGCCCACAACTCACTTGTGTTCTACTCGTGCACAACATCAACGCATAAAACCTGGCTCTGATACCACTGTTGGGGAACGTGGTAATTTCAAAAAAATTCCTACACACACGCAAGATCATGGTGATGCATAGCAACGAGAGGGGAGAGTATTGTCCACGTACCCTCGTAGACCGTAAGCGGAAGCGTTAGCACAACACGGTTGATGTAGTCGTACGTCTTCACGATCCGACCGATCAAGTACCGAACGTATGGCACCTCCGAGTTCAGCACATGTTCAGCCCGATGACGTCCCTTGAACTCCGATCCAGCCGAGTGTTGAGGCAGAGTTTCGTCAGCACGACGGCGTGGTGACGATGTTGATGTTCTACCGACGCAGGGCTTCGCCTAAGCACCGCTACAGTATTATCGAGGTGAACTATGGTGGAGAGGGGCACCGCACATGGCTAAGAGACGATCAACTTGATCAACTTCTGTGTCTAGAGGTGCCCCCCTGCCCCTGTATATAAAGGAGCAAGTGGGGAGGCGGCCGGCCTAGGAGAAGGGCGCGCCAAGGGGGGGAGTCCTACTCCTACCGGGAGTAGGACTCCTCCTTTCCTTGTTGGAGTTGGAGAGAAGGAAAGAGGAGGAGAGGGAGAAGGAAAAGGGGGTTGCACCCCTTGTACAATTCGGACCAGAGGAGGGGCGCAGTCCTCCTTCCTTTTGGCCTCTCTCCTCTATTCCCGTATGGCCCAATAAGGCCCATATACTCCCCGGTGAATTCCCGAAACTCTCTGGTACTCCAAAAAATACCCGAATCACTCGGAACCTTTCCGAAGTCCGAATATAGTCGTCCAATATATCGATCTTTATGTCTCGGACATTTTGAGACTCCTCGTCATGTCCCCGATCTCATCCGGGACTCCAAACTCCTTCGGTACATCAAAACACATAAACTCATAATATAACCGTCATCAAACTTTAAGTGTGCGGACCCTACGGGTTCGAGAACTATGTAGACGTGACCGAGACACGTCTCCGGTCAATAACCAATAGCGGAACCTGGATGCTCATATTGGCTCCCACATATTCTACGAAGATCTTTATCGGTCAAACCGCATAACAACATACGTTGTTCCCTTTGTCATCGGTATGTTACTTGCCCGAGATTCAATCGTCGGTATCTCAATACCTAGTTCAATCTCGTTACCGGCAAGTCTCTTTACTCATTCTGTAACACATCATCCCACAACTAACTCATTAGTTGCAATGCTTGCAAGGCTTATAGTGATGTGCATTACCGAGTGGGCCCAGAGATACCTCTCCGACAATCGGAGTGACAAATCCTAATCTCGAAATACGCCAACCCAACAAGTACCTTCGGAGACACCTGTAGAGCACCTTTATAATCACCCAGTTACGTTGTGACGTTTGGTGGCACACAAAGTGTTCCTCCGGTAAATGGGAGTTGCATAATCTCATAGTCATAGGAACATGTATAAGTCATGAAGAAAGCAATAACAACAAACTAAACGATCAAGTGCTATGCTAACGGAATGGGTCAAGTCAATCACATCATTCTCTAATGATTTGACCCCGTTAATCAAATGACAACTCATGCCTATGGTTAGGAAACCTAACCATCTTTGATTCAACGAGCTAGTCAAGTAGAGGCATACTAGTGACACTCTGTTTGTCTATGTATTCATAAATGTATTATGTTTCCGATTAATACAATTCTAGCATGAATAATAAACATTTATCATGAAGTAAGGAAATAAATAATAACTTTATTATTGCCTCTAGGGCATATTTCCTTCAGTTCTGGACATTGAGTTCGTCCCGGATGTGGTCAACTGGACTTATAGGGGAGAGGTGTTTCCTCTTGAGATTGAGTTTGAGGATACAGAGTTGTTTGCCGAGGCGGTTAATGGGACTGATGTGGATATGCACGAGGGTGACGACAACGCGGGTGCTAGTGGGGACCCGACTGATGAGGCTGGACAAGAGAGGTCCAACGGATCGGGACATGTTGCTCAGTTGCCCGGGGATGGGCCCGGGGTGGAGCCGGCCCCAGCTCCGTCGGTGCGGATGAGTACTTTGCGGTTTGGGTCCTTTGAGCCAGCGTCTGCCCCTCCCAGACTTTGGAGCGACCGGGTGGATTCTGATGATGTTTTTGAGTGCACGCTTCCGGTGTTGGAGTTTGATGTTGTTGATAGTCCTGTGGTGGGAGGCTTGATGGGGACGCACTCGGCGACGACCTTGGTGGGGGGTGGGGAGGTGGAGCCTCAGGTGGTTTCGCTTTCCCCCGCTCCCCCAGTGGACTCGGGCCGGGAGACGTCGTCTGCTTCGGAGGTTGTGCCTGGGGGGGGGGAGTCCGGGGCAGGTGGCCTCGACCTCTTCTCCTCCTATCCTGGCGCCGGATACGCCGGTGACGCCGCCGATGGCCGGCCGTGGGGGAGGCCGTCTGGGTCAGGTGAACCTGGTTCCTTCTCCTATGGTGGCGGCTAGAGCGGCCGCTTCTCCAATGGTGCTGGGTGGGGGTCTGGGGCAGGTGGCCTCGACACCTCCTCCTCCTTCGGCAGTCAAGACAGCGACGCCTTCAGGACAAAGGGTTGGGGCGGGGGAGAGTTCGGGCAGGCGGCGCCCGCACCTCCCTCCCCCGGCTTCCCGTCCGTGGGGCTTCGGAGCCCACCGCTGCCTCCTCCGGTATCCTTGGCGGACTCTTCAGCGCGAGGTTTTACTCGGGAGGAGGTCATTGCCTTTGGTGGGCTCCCTGACCCGGTCTCTGCGAGGCGACAGATGAGTTCTCGTCTCCAGGACCACCCGGAGGTTGATGAAATGCAACAGAGGTGCGCTATGAGGGCGGCCAAGCTTCGTGACATTGAGGTCACCACTGGTATGTCAGTCAACATGTCTAATTCTATATTGCATTTTTCTAAAGATGAGATTATTAATAATGCCAACCAATTAGGAGTTTCGCTAGGGAGTACTAATAGTGAAATTTCTAACTCGGTTAATGATCTTCTAGATTTCGAAGCAAAATGCGCTTTAGAAACAATCTGAAACCTAGCAGCAGTAAAACCTATGAATGATGCAGAGATTGATGCATTAGGGGTAAGAGTGCTCGATAACTTCTGTGCGGATCTTGCACCATCCACTCTTGAATCTGAGGAAGAGGATGCAGTTCTAGAGGATGCAGTAGCAAGACCAACTGACCCCGATTATGAGGACCGGATGGAGGACCATAGTAAACCCAAGCGTAAGTGGAAGCAGAAGGTTTATCCTGCTTCCGCGGTTCGTAGGAGTGCTAGGATTCGAACGGCCAAAAAATTTCATGATGACATATGAAAGGAATCTTTTGGAATAGCAGAGGTCTGAAGGACTTGACTAAAAGAAGGTTTCTTGCTGAGGCGTCTCTTGAGCATCGACTAGATTTCATTGCTCTCTCTGAAACTGGTAGGGATAATTTTGCGCCTCAGTTTCTCAGCACTTTATCAGGTGGTGTCGATTTTGATTGGCATTGCCTTCCTCCGCGACGAAGATCGGGTGGGATCTTGCTTGTAGTGAGATGTGATTCGCTGGAA
The DNA here is from genome assembly GCF_056163025.1 of Triticum urartu. Taxonomy (NCBI): domain Eukaryota; kingdom Viridiplantae; phylum Streptophyta; class Magnoliopsida; order Poales; family Poaceae; genus Triticum; species Triticum urartu. Next base: position 737,305,272 of record NC_141874.1, on the reverse strand, counting down.
GTCCGAAGTGTAGTGATGGGTGACTTCGCAGTTAAATTTCAGGTCAGGTCCAAAGCTGATGGGTTTAACCGGGCTCTGGTGCCGGTGTATGGTGCTGCACAACCCAAGCTTAAACCGGAGTTTTTGGCTGACCTGGTTCTAATTTGCGGATCCGAGTAGCTCCCAATTTTGGTTGGGGGTGACTTCAACATCATAAGGAGGAGAGAGAAAAAGAATAATGATAATTTTGACGGCAGATGGTCGTTTATATTCAATACCATTATTGAAAGCTTGGATCTGAGAGAGATAGAGCTTTCTGGTAGAAAATTTACCTGGGCTAACGCTTAGCACATTTAAAACTGCTAAAATGGAGTTTCCAGTCTGCAATTCAACTAAATTTTATCTAAAATGAAGTCATATTTATCTTGGCACCAACGGTAGAAATTTGTATTGGATCACAGGCTTGATATGATCTACATTTTTGAAAAAATCAAAAATAACCGTTCAAAAAAATCGAAATTAAATTTTGAAGTGGCAAAAAAAAGGGGAAAAATTGACACACATGCAAAGATGTATTTTACGCATGTGTAAAATTTCATTACGAGATACTTTAACGTGTCATTTAAAAAGCAAACACGTTGATTTTGAAAATACTAATCTTGCTATTAGAATCAGTCCACAATTTGAAACCGTCCGTAAAAGGTCTCTATATAGCATATATATATATAGTGTTACTATTCATCACCCAGGATACAAAATAAGTTATTCTTCACCCGAGGTAATCCTACGATCGTTTCCTAAATAAATTACGTTTAGAATATAAATAGTTACATGCATATTGATTCAATATGTAAAATTTGGTATAAAAAAATAAAAATATAGGTTATAAACCAGAAAAATCACATTTTATGTATGTTTTACACTATGTTTTTGCATTCGTAATTTTTTTTACGGTGAGTACATATTTTCTTATGTTCTCTTTTTATATATGAAATAAGAAAAAAAATTACGAAACATAAAAATACGGTGCATTGATGTCAAAATAGAGAGGGGGTGATGAATAACTATTCATCACCCAGGATGACGAATAGCGCGACAAGCACGAGCAACTATTATTGGCCATAGATATTATTATAGTTGACGGCGATCACTGTGCTTTCCTTGCACTTTTTTTTGCTGAGAAAATCAAGATTCTACACTAGTGTGTAGTGTCTACGATCCAAATCAAGGCACGCAACAGGCCACCCGTACCATGCACCTGTGCAGAGTGTTCGGCTGCACCGGGCCTCCAAATCAGTAGGACCCCCAATTTTCTATGTAATAGAGTAGTACTAATGGCTAGTTTAGCTCTGTTAACTTAGGTATATAGGATAACATTATAGTGACCAACTGTATCATTTGTACTTGTAATTTTTCTTTTCGCAGGTGTACTTGTAATTAAATCATTCCAACAACAAAATTTTAGGGTCTCTTTAATATGTCAAATGCACTAATAAAAAAAACTTTGTCAAAATAATGCTTTGGACAATTGGATCAACGTCAGAAGCTATGTGGATCGTGATAGTCTACCTCATGTTCTTGTAGACCGCGTCGATACTGTAGAAAAAGGAAAGAACGCGTGAAATGGTCAGCCCGCCAACAGCACAGCCCGGTCTTCACATCCTCGGTCTATTTTGATCAAGTACGTACCAGCTGCTTGTGTTCCCACCTACACACAATATTCAAAGTCCAAAATCCAGGTACACAAACTTCATTCTACGCTCCCACCAACCGCACATGTTTCTCCATCACACCGGGTCTAGCCTGTGTATTGTTCTATATAAAGGACCCGACACTGCCTCCTAGGAAAGCAAACACATTCTCCACTCAAGGATCGATACACACCTGCCTTACAAGTTATAATCTCCTCTGCTAGCTCTCTTTACAGTTCCAACCGCAATGGCTGCCAAGAGAACCATTCTTCTCGCCATGGCTGCGATGGCCGTCCTGAGCACCGCGTCAGCGGCAACCTACAACGTGGGTGAGCCGGGCGGCGCATGGGACCTCAGCACCAACTACGGCACTTGGGCGTCCTCTAGGAATTTCCAAACCAGCGATCAGATCGTCTTTAAGTACTCCCCTCAGGCACACGATGTCCTTGAAGTCAGCAAGGCAGACTACGACTCTTGCAGCACGGCCAACCCCATCACCACCTTCAACTCCGGGAATGATGTTGTCACCTTCACAGCCACCGGCACCCGGTACTTCATCTGTGGTTTCCCTGGTCATTGCGCGGGCGGCATGAAGGTTAAGATCGATATCATGCCAGGCTCCTCCTCTAAGTCACCCGTCCCGGCCAACGGCCCAAGTGCAAGCAATGCTCCCCCACCGACACCTGTCTCTGCTGCCACCAATGTGGAGGCCACGGGGTTTGGCCTTGCCGTTTTGCTTGCCATTGCCGGCCTCATGGCTTGAGTGCATCTCTGTACTCGCGGGCACATGTGTATTTTATGTATATTCAAGTAATTATTACTAGCAACTATCTGTGTGTGTGTATGATCAAGTAGTTATGTGTATGTTGGGTGTATTCAGGCTTTGTGTATTGCTGATTCATTTTGGAGGATTTATTAATAAATATTCTTTTGGTCTTATACAACATTTGTCTTGAAACACGTTCATTCTAAAACGTGAGAACGAACAATTTCGTAACTTAAACTTGTAGTACAGAAATACATAATTAGATTAGACATGCAATTAGTATTGCCCCTGATTGTAAATGAACTATCCCGAACAACCAGCTGCAACAAATGGTGAAGAACAACTAGGATGCCCCCGACCCTGGACATACTGGATCAAAATCGGCTGGGAAAATCCCTGCTTTTTGGATGATGGAGTGCCTTACATGTTCCTGTTTCTGGTGTTGCACGGGACAATCACCGTCGTCGAGGGAGAGAGAGCCATGGGAGTGGGTGACGGGTACTGCCCTATTATGTTCTTGCGGCTGGAGGATGATCACTATCAACGCTCTGAGGGACCAAAATTTCCCCAGTCCAGGCACCATCGTTCAGTAATGTAAAAATACCAGCTGCATTGGATAAAAGTGCTTCATCCAGGGATAGTCATGGCCCATGCAGCGCGACGCAGCATTCATCAAGATGGTCTGGTAGGAAATGATAGATTTCAAGTCTTATACATAGCATAAAGATGCTATGAGTACGACAAATAATACAAATATACCAGACTTCTATCCAACATTGGTTGACAAATAATACTTATCCTTCGAAAATCTTTCATCACTATAATCAAAAGTAGTCCTCGTTAGTACATAAAATTTACTTTAATGTAATATTACCACTCAGTCTTTTTTTCATGAGCCGTTATTTTGCAATTCAGGATGATGCAATGTTGGAGCTTTTACCTCTTAAGTTGAAAGTTGTGACGGGGAGTTCATATATACAATAAACCTGCCAATTTTAATAGAGGAGGTTAAAACTTTTTTTAGACTGAGAGTTTAAATGCGGCTGGCCCTATGGATCTACTTATACAAGATTTATCAGTTATGATAGTCAACTACGTCTCCTTTGAGGATTGGAGCCCAGACTGCGTCGGTATTGAAGCAGCAGGCCAAGTACAATGGCTTCTATATATGCCATGAGAACGCTTGAAAAGGTCTTAACATCTTCAGTCTATTATTTATTATATATCTATCTAGGTGTTTGAGTATGACCAAGTACGTACTACTTGCATACCTAGCTCGTGTTCCTACGTATTCCCTCCGGTCCTTTTTACTCTGCATATAAGAATTGTCTAAAGTCAAATTTCATGAAGTTTGACCATATTTAAATAAAAAAATATTAACATCTACAATGCTTAATTTATACAATATAAAAACTAAGGTCAGGACGCATCTAATGTTGTTGATCTCATATTCTGAATGTTGGTAATTTTTTTCTATAAACTTGGTCAAAGTTTACGAGGTTTGACTTCAAACAAATTTTATATGCAAATTAAAAAGGACAGGAGGGAGTACTCTATATTCTACGCTTTCACCTATCGCCCGCGTTTCTTCAACCCACGTGGCCATGAGTTTGTATATATAGGACCCGACACAGACACCTAAAGAAGCAACATAATCTCACCTCAAGGTTCAGTATAGTAGCAATCCGACTAGTATCTCCTCTACTAGCTCTCACTGCCTTGCTTCCAGCAGGTCCTACTGCCATGGCCGTCACCAGAAACATTCTCCTCTCTGTGGCCGCCATGGCCATCCTGAGCACCGCCTCGGCTGCAATCTACAATGTCGGCGAGCCCGGCGGAGCGTGGGACCTTGGCACCAACTACAGCATATGGGCGTCCTCCAGGAACTTCCAACCCGAGGACCAGATCGTCTTCAAGTACTCCCCTCAGGCGCACGATGTCCTCGCACTAGTAGAAAACAGGGCTTTGGTCCAGGCCAGGTCAGCCCATTAGTCCTAGTTCAGTCCAGAACCGGGACCAATGGGGGCATTGGTCCCGGTTCGTGAGCTCAGGGGGCTGGCCGGGCCACGTGGACCATTGGTCCCGGTTCATTTGGACCTTTTGGTCCCGGTTGGTGGGATGAACCGGGACCAGTGGGCCTCGCTCCTGGCCCACCACCATTGGTCCCGGTTGGTGGCTTGAACCGGGACCAAAGGCTCCCCTTTAGTCCCGGTTCATGCCACCAACCGAGACCAATGAAGTGCCTATATATACCCCCTCGCGTAAGAGCAGAGCACACTGCTCTGTTTTTTTCTGGCCGAGGGGGAGAGGGCTTGGTGGTGCTCTAGCTCACCTCCTATGCACACAAGGTGTTCGATGGAATGCCCGAGCCACACTACTTAAGCTTTCTCCTCTCCAAGCTTGACCTCCAGGCTTCATTTTCCACAATATTTGTCTAGGTTTAGCGGTCCGTCACGCCGCGTCCCCGTCTTCACCGCCGTCGATCACCCGCGCCGAGCTCATCGCCGGCACCACCATGGTGAGCCTCTTGTTCTTATCTTCTTTCTGCAAGGAAAAATATTCTTACTTGTATGTTTACATAGATACTTGTATTATTTTCTTACTTTTATTATTGCATCTTATATAGTGCGATGGTTTTGGTATCCGCCCCCATCGGCCCTCGTCCTGTCTATGATTCGGATGTCGTATATATATTATCTTTATAACTATTGGTTCATTTATTGTTTGTGAAAATTATGCCGACCAACGTGACATAGATTTTATTTATGTAGGATGTATGTGAATCAGAAATGCCAACCGACCCTATTGTCAAGAGGTTAAATTTAGTTGAAGAAGAAAACAATTTGTTGAAGGAAAAAATAAAAAAATTGAGGAGGAGAAGATGATATTGGAGTTACATGTTGCGGATGTCGTCGATAATCACAAGATCAAGATGGATGCAATGCGCTTGAAGATTAGAAAGATTAGAAAATATGCCATTCATACCGAGGCTTGGTATCATTATGCCGTTGGATCAATTGTTACCTTGGTTGCGATTATGATCGCATTTGTTTTCGCATTGAAATGTTTTACATAGTTTCAATGTATGGTTTAATTAATTAGATGCTCTGGAGAGCTATATGTTGTTAGATGAGAACTATGTATACACTTTGGTTTTAATGTGATGATGAACTTCTATTAATTTGGACACTTAATTATATATAATGTACGCAGATGAACCGGCAATGGATGTACGGTGACAGACACACCTGCGAGTACATTATGGGCGTGCATGAGTTTCTCGATGCGGCTGAGGCAAACAAGCAAAATGGTTTTATGTGTTGTTCATGCACTGAATGTGGGAATACGAGGTCTTACTTTAACCGGAAAATCCTTCACTCCCACCTGCTTTACAAGGGTTTCATGCCACACTATAATGTTTGGACGAGACATGGAGAAATAGGGGTTATGATGGAAGACGGCGAAGGAGAAGAGTACGATGACAACTATGTGCCCCCTGAATACGGTGATGCTGCAACGGGGGGAGCTGGTGAAGATCAAGAGGAACCAGACGATGTGCCCAATGATGCTGCAACGGGTGAAGCTGCTGAAGATCAAGAGGAACCAGACGATGTGCCCGATGATGATGATCTCCGCCGGGTCATTGTCGATGCACTACTAAGGAAAACCTTATACACAGAATCTTAGCAGCAGTGCGGCATAAAAACAGGCGCTGCTGCTAAGTAGTAGCAGCGCGGCTACGGAAAGCTCGCTACTGGTGCAAACTTAGCAGTAGTGCGTGACGCTTAAACCGCGCCGCTACAAAAATCCACCGACAGTACACAACGACATAAGTTTACCAGTAGCGCGGCGCCAGGGAGCGCGCTGCTACTAATGCCATAGTAGCAGCGCGCTTTTTTGTCACCTCGCTGCTGCTAATTTTGAAATTGTGCACAGGGTTGGCCCGTTTAGCAGTAGCGCGTGACAGGAAAGCGCGCTGTTGCTACGCTCTTAGCAGCAGCGCGCTTTCTCTCCCACGCTACTGCTAAGACGCAGCACCCACCACCTTTTCCACCTCCCCTCCCCATCTCCTCTCCTCCCTTTCCCCTACCTCCCACATCCTCCCTCTCTCACTCTTCTTCTTCCTCAATACTTCTCCCCCCAGTACTCTCCCTCTTCTACCTACCTTTCTCTCTCTTCATTACTCCTAGCTATAACTACACCACCTCCATTAATTCATCTCCTTTCTCTTTTTCCTCCCCCCTCCACTAGTTGAAGTTGTCTCCTCCCAAATTAGCTAGCTAGGTAGATGTAGAATTTAGTTAAGTGACCTATTTGCCCCCTAACTAGATCTTTCTTTGTCAAGAAGAGCTTTGTGCACTTTTGACCTCCCTACATCATCATCTCCACCGTGTGCTCGATCTCGAGATAGAGGTGTGATTAATATTTCATGCTTTTGCAATGTTCCTATTTTGTATACACACTTAATTGTTGGGGAACGTTGCAGAAAACAAAAAAAATTCCTACGGTTTCACCAAGATCCATCTATGAGTTCATCTAGCAACGAGTGGTTGGGTGCATCTACGTACCTTGTAGATCGCAAGAGGAAGCGTTCAAAGAACGGGGATGAGGGAGTCATACTCGACGTGATCCAAATCACTGGAGATCCTAGCGCCGAACGGACGGCACCTCCGTGTTCAACACACGTACGGTCAGCGTAACGTCTCCTCCTTCTTGATCCAGCAAGGGGGAAGGAGAGGTTGAGGAAGATGGCTCCAGCCGCAGCACGACGGCGTGGTGGTGATGGAGCTGCAGTACTCCGGCAGGGCTTCGCCAAGCTCTATGGAGAAGGAGGAGGTGTTGGAGAGGGAGAGGGAGGCACCAATGGCGTAGGTGAGAGGCCCTCCCTCCCTCCCACTATATATAGGGAGCCTAGGGGGGGCGCCGGCCCTAGGAGATGCAATCTCCTAGGGGGGCGGCGGCCAAGGGGTGGGGGGCTTGCCCCCCAAGCAAGGGGGCGCCCCTCCTTTAGGGTTTCCCCACCCTAGGCGCATGGGCCCTAGGGGAAGTGGCACCCCAGCCCACTTTGGGCTGGATCCCTTCCCACTTCAGCCCATGGGGCCCTCCGGGATAGGTGGCCCCACCCATGTGGACCCCCGGGACCCTTCCGGTGGCCCCGGTACAATAACGGTGACACCGAAACTTGTCCCGATGGCCGAAATAGCACTTCCCATATATAATTCTTTACCTCCGGACCATTCCGGAACTCCTCGTGACGTCCAGGATCTCATCCGGGACTCCGAACAATATTCGGGTTACTGCATATACATATCCCTACAACCCTAGCGTCACCGAACCTTAAGTGTGTAGACCCTACGGGTTCGGGAGACATGTAGACATGACCGAGATCGCTCTCCGGTCAATAACCAACAACGGGATCTGGATACCCATATTGGCTCCCACATGCTCCTCGATGATCTCATCGGATGAACCACGATGTCGAGGATTCAAGCAACCCCGTATACAATTCCCTTCGTCAATCAGTATGTTACTTGCCTGAGATTCGATCATCGGTATCCCAATACCTCGTTCAATCTCGTTACCGGCAAGTCACTTTACTCGTACCGTAATGCATGATCCCGTGACCAGACACTTGGTCACTTTGAGCTCATAATGATGATGCATTACCGAGTGGGCCCAGTGATACCTCTCCGTCATACGGAGTGACAAATCCCAGTCTTGATCCGTGTTAACCCAACAGACACTTTCGGAGATACCCGTAGTATACCTTTATAGTCACCCAGTTACGTTGTGACGTTTGGTATACCCAAAGCACTCCTACGGTATCCGGGAGTTACACGATCTCATGGTCTAAGGAAAAGATACTTGACATTGGAAAACTCTAGCAAACGAACTATACGATCTTGTGCTATGTTTAGGATTGGGTCTTGTCCATCACATCATTCTCCTAATGATGTGATCTCGTTATCAATGACATCCAATGTCCATAGTCAGGAAACCATGACTATCTGTTGATCAACGAGCTAGTCAACTAGAGGCTTACTAGGGACATGTTGGTGTCTATTTATTCACACATGTATTACGATTTCCGGATAACACAATTATAGCATGAATAAAAGACAATTATCATGAACAAGGAAATATAATAATAATGCTTTTATTATTGCCTCTAGGGAATATTTCCAACAGTCTCCCACTTGCACTAGAGTCAATAATCTAGTTACATTGTGATGAATCAAACACCCATGGAATTCTGGTGTTGATCATGTTTTGCTCTAGGGAGAGGTTTAGTCAACGGATCTGCTACATTCAGGTCCGTATGTACTTTACAAATATCTATGTCTCCATCTTGAACATTTTCACGAATGGAGTTGAAGCGACGCTTGATGTTCCTTGTCTTCTTGTGGAACCTGGGCTCCTTGGCAAGTGCAATAGCTCCAGTGTTGTCACAGAAGAGCTTGATTGGCCCCGACGCATTGGGTATGACTCCTAGGTCGGTGATGAACTCCTTCACCCAAATTGCTTCATGCGCTGCCTCCGAGGCTGCCATGTACTCTGCTTCACATGTAGATCCCGCCACGACGCTCTGCTTGCAACTGCAACAGCTTACTGCCCCACCATTCAAAATATACACGTATCCGGTTTGTGACTTAGAGTCATCCAGATCTATGTCGAAGCTAGTGTCGACGTAACCCTTTATGACGAGCTCTTCGTCACCTCCATAAACGAGAAACATTTCCTTAGTCCTTTTCAGGTACTTCAGGATATTCTTGACCGTTGTCCAGTGTTCCTTGCCGGGATTACTTTGGTACCTTCCTACCAAACTTACGGCAAGGTTTACATCAGGTCTGGTACACAGCATGGCATACATAATAGAACCTATGGCTGAGGCATAGGGGATGACACTCATCTCTTCTATATCTTCTGTCGTGGTCGGACATTGAGCTGAGCTCAATTTCACACCTTGCATCACAGGCAAGAACCCCTTCTTAGACTGATCCATATTGAACTTCTTCAATATCTTATCAAGGTATGTGCTTTGTGAAAGACCTATGAGGCGTCTTGATCTATCTCTATAGATCTTGATGCCTAATATATATGCAGCTTCTCCAAGGTCCTTCATTGAAAAACTCTTATTCAAGTAGGCCTTAATGCTGTCCAAGAGTTCTATATCATTTCCCATCAAAAGTATGTCATCTATATATAATATGAGAAATGCTACAGAGCTCCCACTCACTTTCTTGTAAACGTAGGCTTCTCCATAAGTCTGTGTAAACCCAAACGCTTTGATCATCTCATCAAAGCGAATGTTCCAACTCCGAGATGCTTGCACCAGCCCATAAATCGAGCGTTGGAGCTTGCACACCTTGTCAGCATTCTTAGGATCGACAAAACCTTCCGGCTGCATCATATACAATTCTTCCTTAAGGAAACCATTAAGGAATGCCGTTTTGACGTCCATTTGCCATATCTCATAATCATAGAATGCGGCAATTGCTAACATGATTCGGACGGACTTTAGCTTTGCTACCGGTGAGAAAGTCTCATCGTAGTCAACCCCTTGAACTTGTCGATAACCCTTAGCGACAAGCCGAGCTTTATAGATGGTCACATTACCATCCGCGTCTGTCTTCTTCTTAAAGATCCATTTATTTTCTATGGCTCGCCGCTCAACGGGCAAGTCAGTCAAAGTCCATACTTCGTTTTCATACATGGATCCTATCTCGGATTTCATGGCTTCTAGCCATTTGTCGGAATCCGGGCCCGCCATCGCTTCTTCATAGTTCGAAGGTTCACCGTTGTCTAACAACATGATTCCCAAGACAGGGTTGCCGTACCACCCTGGTGCGGAACGTGTCCTTGTGGACCTACGAAGTTCAGTAGCAACTCGATCTGAAGTTTCATGATCATCATCATTAATTTCCTCTCTAGTCGGTGCAGGCACCTCAGGAACATTTGCTTGAGTTGCGCCATTTTCCGGTTCAAGAGGTAATACTTCATCAAGTTCTACTTTCCTCCCACTTACTTCTTTCGAGAGAAACTCCTTCTCTAGAAAGGATCCATTCTTGGCAACAAAGATCTTGCCTTCGGATCTGAGGTAGAAGGTATACCCAATAGTTTCTTTAGGGTATCCTATGAAGACGCATTTTTCCGACTTGGGTTCGAGATTTTCAGGTTGAAGTTTCTTGACATAAGCATCGCATCCCCAAACTTTTAGAAACGACAGCTTAGGTTTCTTCCCAAACCATAATTCATACGGTGTCGTCTCAACGGATTTCGACGGAGCCCTATTTAAAGTGAATGCGGCAGTCTCTAAAGTATAGCCCGAAAAAGATAGCGGTAAATCGGTAAGAGACATCATAGATCGCACCATATCTAATAGAATGCGATTACGATGTTCGGACACACCATTACGCTGAGGTGTTCCAGGCGGCGTGAGTTGTGAAACTATTCCACATTTTCTTAAGTGTGTGCCAAATTCGTGACTCAAGTATTCTCCTCCACGATCTGATCGTAGGAACTTGATTTTCCTGTCACGTTGATTTTCAACCTCACTCTGAAATTCCTTGAACTTTTCAAAGGTCTCAGACTTGTGTTTCATCAAATAGATATACCCATATCTACTCAAGTCATCAGTGAGGGTGAGAACATAACGATACCCACCGCGAGCCTCAACACTCATTGGACCGCACACATCAGTATGTATGATTTCCAATAAGTTGGTTGCTCGCTCCATTGTTCCTGAGAACGGAGTCTTGGTCATTTTACCCATGAGGCATGGTTCGCACGTGTCAAATGATTCGTAATCAAGAGACTCTAAAAGTCTATCTGCATGGAGCTTCTTCATGCGTTTGACACCTATGTGACCAAGGCGGCAGTGGCACAAGTATGTGGGACTATCATTATCAATCTTACATCTTTTGGTATTCACACTATGAATATGTGTAGCATTACGCTCGAGATTCATTAAGAATAAACCATTCACCATCGAAGCATGACCATAAAACATATCTCTCATATAAATAGAACAACCATTATTCTCGGATTTAAATGAGTAGCCATCTCGTATTAAATGAGATCCTAATACAATGTTCATGCTCAAACTTGGCACTAAATAAAAATTATTGAGGTTCAAAACTAATCCCGCAGGTAAATGTAGAGGTAGCGTGCCGACGGCGATCACATCGACCTTGGAACCATTCCCGACGCGCATCGTCACCTCGTCCTTCGCCAGTCTCCGCTTATTCCGCAGCTCCTGCTTTGAGTTACAAATGTGAGCAACTGCACCGGTATCAAATACCCAGGAGCTACTACGAGTACTGGTAAGGTACACATCAATTACATGTATATCACATATACCTTTCATTTTGCCGGCCTTCTTGTCCGCTAAGTATTTGGGGCAGTTCCGCTTCCAGTGACCACTTTCCTTGCAATAAAAGCACTCAGTCTCGGGCTTGGGTCCATTCTTTGGCTTCTTACCGGCAGCTTGCTTGCCGGGCGCGGCAACTCCCTTGCCGTCCTTCTTGAAGGTTTTGTTACCCTTGCCTTTCTTGAATATAGTGGTTTTATTCACAATCAACACTTGATGTTCCTTTTTGACTTCTACCTCTGCTGATTTCAGCATTGCAAATACTTCAGGAATGGTCTTTTCCATCCCCTGCATATTGAAGTTCATCACAAAGCTCTTGTAGCTCGGTGGAAGCGACTGAAGGATTCTGTCAATGACCGTGTCATCCGAGAGATTAACTCCCAGCTGAGTCAAGCGGTTATGCTACCCAGACATAGTGAGTATGTGCTCACTGACAGAACTATTTTCCTCCATCTTACAGCTGAAGAACTTGTCAGAGACTTGATATCTCTCGACCTGGGCATGAGCTTGGAAAACCATTTTCAGCTCTTCGAACATCTCATATGCTCCGTGTCTCTCAAAACGTTTTTGGAGCCCCGGCTCTAAGCTGTAAAGCATGCCGCACTGAACGAGGGAGTAGTCATCGGTACGTGCCTGCCAAGCGTTCATAACGTCTTGTTCTGCAGGGAGAACAGGTGCGTCACCTAGCAGTGCTTGTAGGACATAATCTTTCTTGGTAGCTATGAGGATGATCCTCAGGTTCCGGACCCAGTCCGTGTAGTTGCTGCCATCGTCTTTCAGCTTGGTTTTCTCTAGGAACGCGTTGAAGTTGAGGACTACGTTGGCCATTTGATCTACAAGACATATTGTAAATATTTTGGACTAAGTTCATGATAATTAAGTTCATCTAATCAAATTATTTAATGAACTCCCACTTAGATAGACATCCCTCCAGTCATCTACGTATAACATGATCCGAGTTAACTAGGCCGTGTCCGATCATCACGTGAGACGGACTAGTCAACATCGGTGAACATCTTCATGTTGATCGTATCTTCTATACGACTCATGCTCGACCTTTCGGTCTTCTATGTTCCGAGGCCATGTCTGTACATGCTAGGCTCGTCAAGTCAACCTAAGTGTTTGCATGTGTAAATCTGTCTTACACCCGTTGTATGTGAACGTTAGAATCTATCACACCCGATCATCACGTGGTGCTTCGAAACAACAAACTGTCGCAACGGTGCACAGTTAGGGGGAACACTTTCTTAAAATTATTATGAGGGATCATCTTATTTACTACCGTCGTTCTAAGTAAACAAGATGGAAAAACATGATAAACATCACATGCAATCAAATAATAAAAGTGACATGATATGGCCAATATCACATAGCTCCTTTGATCTCCATCTTGGGGCTCCATGATCATCTTGTCACCGGCATGACACCATGATCTCCATCATCGTGTCTCCATGAAGTTGCTCGCCAACTATTACTTCTACTACTATGGCTAACGCGTTTAGCAATAAAGTAAAGTAATTTACATGGCGTTTCTCAATGACACGCAGGTCATACAAAAAATAAAGACAACTCCTATGGCTCCTGCCGGTTGTCATACTCATCGACATGCAGGTCGTGATTCCTATTACAATAGCATGAACATCTCATACATCACATATATATCATTCATCATTCATCACAACTTTGGCCAAATCACATCACAAAACACTTGCTGCAAAAACAAGTTAGACGTCCTCTAATTGTTGTTGCAAGTTTTACGTGGCTGCAATAGGGTTCTAGCAAGAACGTTTTCTTACCTACGTGAAAGCCACAACATGATTTGTCAACTTCTATTTACCCTTCATAAGGACCCTTTTCATCGAATCCGCTCCAACTAAAGTGGGAGAGACAGACACCCGCCAGCCACCTTATGCAACTAGTGCATGTTAGTCAGTGGAACCGGTCTCACGTAAGCGTACGTGTAAGGTTGGTCCGGGCCGCTTCATCCCACAATACCGTTGAAGCAGGATAAGACTAGTAGCGGCAAGAAAGTTGACAACATCAACGCCCACAACAAATTGTGTTCTACTCGTGCATAGAGAACTACGCATAGACCTAGCTCATGATGCCACTGTTGGGGAACGTTGCAGAAAACAAAAAAATTTCCTACGGTTTCACCAAGATCCATCTATGAGTTCATATAGCAACGAGTGGTTGGATGCATCTACGTACCTTGTAGATCGCGAGCGGAAGCGTTCAAAGAACGGGGATGAGGGAGTCGTACTCGACGTGATCCAAATCACCGGAGATCCTAGCGCCGAACGGACGGCACCTACGTGTTCAACACACGTACGGTCAGCATAACGTCTCCTCCTTCTTGATCCAGCAAGGGGGAAGGAGAGGTTGAGGAAGATGGCTCCAGCAGCAGCACGACGGCGTGGTGGTGATGGAGCTGCAGTACTCCGGCAGGGCTTTGCCAAGCTCTATGGAGAAGGAGGAGGTGTTGGAGAGGGAGAGGGAGGCACCAATGGCGTAGGTGAGAGGCCCTCCCTCCCCCCCCCCCACTATATATAGGGAGCCTAGGGGCGCCGGCCCTAGGAGATGCAATCTCCTAGGGGGCGGCGGCCAAGGGGTGGGGGGCTTGCCCCCCAAGCAAGGGGGCGCCCCCCCCCCTTTAGGGTTTCCCACCCTAGGCGCATGGGCCCTAGGGGAAGTGGCGCCCCAGCCCACTTTGGGCTGGATCCCTTCCCACTTCAGCCCATGGGGCCCTCCGGGATAGGTGGCCCCACCCGGTGGACCCCCGGGACCCTTCCGGTGGTCCCGGTACAATAACGGTGACACCGAAACTTGTCCCGATGGCCGAAATAGCACTTCCCATATATAATTCTTTATCTCCGGACCATTCCGGAACTCCCCGTGACGTCCAGGATCTCATCCGGGACTCCGAACAATATTCGGGTTACTGCATATACACATCCCTACAACCCTAGCGTCACCGAACCTTAAGTGTGTAGACCCTACGGGTTCGGGAGACATATAGACATGACCGAGATCGCTCTCCGGTCAATAACCAACAGCGGGATCTGGATACCCATATTGGCTCCCACATGCTCCTCGATGATCTCATCGAATGAACCACGATGTCGAGGATTCAAGCAACCCCGTATACAATTCCCTTCGTCAATCGGTATGTTACTTGCCCGAGATTCGATCGTCGGTATCCCAATAACTCGTTCAATCTCATTACCGGCAAGTCACTTTACTCGTACCGTAATGCATGATCCCGTGACCAGACACTTGGTCACTTTGAGCTCATAATGATGATGCATTACCGAGTGGGCCCAGTGATACCTCTCCATCATACGGAGTGACAAATCCCAGTCTTGATCCGTGTTAACCCAACAGACACTTTTGGAGATACCCGTAGTATACCTTTATAGTCACCCAGTTACGTTGTGACGTTTGGTATACCCAAAGCACTCCTACGGTATTCGGGAGTTACACGATCTCATGGTCTAAGGAAAAGATACTTGACATTGGAAAACTCTAGCAAATGAACTATACGATCTTGTGCTATGTTTAGGATTGGGTCTTGTCCATCACATTATGCTCCTAATGATGTGATCTCGTTATCAACGACATCCAATGTCCATAGTCAGGAAACCATGACTATCTGTTGATCAACGAGCTAGTCAACTAGAGGCTTACTAGGAACATGTTGGTGTCTATTTATTCACACATGTACTACGATTTCCGGATAACACAATTATAGCATGAATAAAAGACAATTATCATGAACAAGGAAATATAATAATAATGCTTTTATTATTGCCTCTAGGGCATATTTCCGACATTAATTAGCCATTATTATGCATGGGTCCAATGATGTAATATATATATGTTCCTATTTTGTATACACACTTAGCCATTATTATGCAAGGGTCCAATGATGTAATATATATGTTCCTATTATGCTGAGGAAAAGAAAAAAGGGAAACTGATTATAGCAGTAGCGCTTTAGTGAAAAAGAGCTATAGCTAGTCTAGGTAGCAGTAGCGGTTTCTGCAGAAAATCGCTATAGCTGCTCATAATAGTAGTAGCGCGTTTCGTGTAAACGCGCTACCGCTACGTCCACTTAACCCAAAATTCTCACTCTCCCTGCTTCATCCCGTCTCTTTTCCCCCAAATCCCCACTCTCTCTTCCCCGGCCCCGTCGCACCGCCGCGCCCGCCCCCGACCTCGGCGCGCTCGCCCTCGACCCCGCCGCGCCCGACCCCGGCGTGCTTGCCCCCGACCCCGCCGCCCCTGACCTAGGCGTGCTCGCCCCCGACCCGTCAGCCCTCGCCTCGCTCCTCTGCTTCCTCCCCTCCCAACCTCGGTCGTCGTCGGGCCTGCCTCCTCGCCCTGCACCCTCTGGAAACCACCCCCCCCCTCTCTCTCTCTGCTAGCTAGGGTTAATTTACTTAGGTTTTAGTTATGTTAATTAGGTTATCTATTTAGTTATGAATTTAGATAGGTTTCAAAATTTGCTGAATTTATATGCAAATTTGAATTGGACATGTGATATGTGGATATGTCATGTTTTGGACATGTCATGTTTTGGTAAATGATCCGAGTTGCCTATGTTACGCCGGAATGTTGATTCATTTCCGTTCCGGTGAATTTCAGGCGCTCGATGTGTCCATTTTTTAGCAAAGGTCATGCCGAAATTTCCCGTGAATAAAGGCATGATTTGTGCTACATAGTTGGCATATTGAGTGCTGGCACATAGATTTCTTTTTTATCTCATTTCTCATTTATTCATACTTTTAGAAATAAATGAGGACACTTAATCATAGGAAACATGTCGAACAACGAAGAAACTGGGCCTTCTGACCAAGATGCAGACGAGATGGATTATGAGGGTGAACAAGACTACCTCAACTTTTTGACTGCTAAGCAAGGTTTGCAGGTCCGCCTCGATGATGGTAC
This sequence comes from Triticum urartu, assembly GCF_056163025.1. NCBI lineage: Eukaryota > Viridiplantae > Streptophyta > Magnoliopsida > Poales > Poaceae > Triticum > Triticum urartu. The sequence goes on along the minus strand of NC_141874.1, from coordinate 737,288,516 downwards.
TGACGCCGACACCGACACCAACGGCGCCGGCACCGATGGCGGCGCCGAGACCGGTGGGGAAGGTACTGCCGGGGAAGATACCGGCGCCGATGCCGGTACCGAAAAGAGGCATAAGAAGTAGAGGATACGAAAACCTAACAAACTAGGGATTGGACGACTTGTGATCACAAAGATGGCACCTGGCAAGTTTGAGCCGTTAGAGCCGGAAGAACCTCGCAAGTGCTATGGGAACCAAGTAGGATGCATCCTACGGGAATGCGCGAGCATCAATGACGATGACTTAAGGAGTAAAGAACATTTGACGCAGTTGCTCCTAACGAAGTTGCACAAGAGAGTCAAGTTCCCCGATTGGGATGATAACATAGAACAACCGTGGGATGATCCGAAGATGAAAAAGATTAACAATCACGCCATGGGCATGTTCAGCAATGATTTGGCCTCCTGGAAATCGAGGGTGAAACGAGCTATTGAGGCTGAGGAACCCCTGTCCAAGATTCTGGAGGAAAATCCGACACTTACGGAAGAGGAGTTCGAAGAGTTCAAGGACACTTGCGCTACCGAGGACGCCAAGGCTAAGGCTGCGAAATTCAAGAGCCTTCAGCAAAGGAACACGGGGAAGCATCGCCTCGGAAGCCGTGGCTACCTCGGTAAACGGCCCAGATGGGATAAGGAGGACGCGGAACGTGAAGCCGCGGGTCTCCCAGACCCCTTCGCGAAGTTCACCAACCCCTTGGAGCATGACTTCATCAGGGCCCGCTACAAGTGGGACAAGGAGAAAAAGGTTTTTTACATGGACAAGATCACGAGGAAATTGATTAGACTACTGGAGAAGCAACACCAGCTTGCAGCCGAAAACCCTACTTCTCCGATGAGGCCCAAGTGGGACACCCCTCTCAACCGGGCCTTGAACGAACTTAAGGGACTCCCTTTGGGCCAGTGGCCGCAATATGGTCGTGTACACGGCGCTGGAGATGGAGCCACGTGGAAGGTGTTTTACAACGAGGGCCCGGAGGCCAAGAAGCAAAAAAGAAGTTTAGTCAGGCGGACATCGACGCGAAGGTGAAGCTTGCGGTCGAGAAAAAAGCAGCTGAGGACGCGAAAAAAGCAGCCGAGGACAAATATGAGTTGTTACAGCAGGCAGTCAATGCAGTTGTAACTGCCTGCAGAAATGATTTCGCTACTAACTTGGTTCGAGTTATCATCAACTGGACGAAGGAAAATCCAGACAAGACGGTACATGATTTCCCGTTGCCCAGTTTCAACGGGAGCAACTCCATGAACAACAACATCATCGCACCATCACTTGCCCAGGCAACCGGGCCTCCTCTCGCAGCCGCTCCCGCTCATAGCAGCCCGTCCTCAGTCTCTGGCGCGCTCGGTGGGCCTTCATCTTTGGCTGAGCTCGACGCCATCACGGTAATTACATGTCGCACCACCATATATATATAATATTCCATTTTTGTTGCCTTTCGGATGTTTTACGCCACAGACATATGTGTTTGCAGGCAAAAGAAACCCCGTGCACCATACTCTACTTGATCAAAGGCCAGAAGGTGGACGTGGGAAAGGGGATGATAATGGACCCCTTGCAACCCACGTTCCACAACCAGCCAATCCCTGCTGGGCACTTCAGGGTTAGCTTGTCCAGTGTGAAATCGGGGCACGAGGATTTGCCTCCTCCAGTACAGCATGTGGGAGCGGACGATGAGACCCCGCCGCGGATTGGAAGCTGCAAGGGTTGGGTGCTGCTATGGCCGAAGAATCTTATTCGTCTGGAGCCGGCCGAGAGCACACCAATAACCACACATCAACAAGCATGTGCGGAGACCACCACCCCACCTACGCAATTACCAGCTCATGTAGTGCCGGGTGAGAGCGGCGGACGACATGATGAAGGGGGTGCAATAGTGCTGGCTAATGCAATTTGTCCTGTAGAACAGAGAATGGATGATGAGACAGAGGTCGACCCTATGGATTTCCTCAATACAAACGCGTATGACTGTGACATAGAATTGATGAGTCAACCATATGACGAATCAGGCTATCAGCTTGCTAATGAGGATATGGATGATATGCCCGGGCAGGAAGGTCGTAGCAGGGATTGCAAAAAGTCTCTCTTCATGAAATCCTCACAGGACACGCCTGAAGATGCCGCATCAACACAGGCTCAACTATCCCAGCGCGAGGGTCGTACAGTACTTAGCCCGGGAACACTGGGGCAGGGGTTAAGGAAGGGTCTAGAAGGTGTGCCCAAGAAAAAGGAGAGAAAGAGATCGGGGAAGATAGCTGCCTCCTAACAAGCCAGAGCACATAGCAGCCAAACGATGCATTCTGAAGAGCGTGTACCCGTGAAAGGTGCGGCCATGTTCCATCTCACGGGCGAGCCGATGCTACCGACGAAACCGCTAGAGGCACTATCAGGGGATCTCAGGAGACTGCACAGCCATGTGCTGTCGACTGAGAAAAGCCTACTAGCCTCAAAGGATCCAGGATATCCGACATACGCGGCTCGTGTGCCTAAGGGGAAGTGCTACGTCGAGACACGGCCCGCGGAGGTGTTCTTCCTGCGGTTTGACCATATCTTTGAGATGTTTCTGACAAGGCGGCTCGATTTTACAATCGTCCGCCTTTTTGCGCTACATATGAGCTCTGTCATGAACAGTGAAGAAATCTCGCAAATCTGTGTGGCGGATCCGTACTACATGCACGAGTCTTTCTTGAGTCTCGGCGACTTTGAGCGTGAAACTGCTAGGGACTACCTCCAAAACTTCATGGTACAGAATAAGGACCGGGAAATTGTCCTCGTGCCTTATCATCCAAAGTAAGTCAGTTTCGAACAACCCTTTCATACATTTCAATCATTCCTTCTCTCTCTATGGGGAATAATTTGAGGTGTCTTTTCCCTGCAGCAACGGGCGCGCCGTCCTTATCGTTCTTTATCCGCAAGTCTCCCACGCCGTGTATTTTGACCCTTCCATAGACTACGAGAAAAAAGACTACACCCACATAATGAATATTCTAGATGATGCTCTCCAAGGCTTCAGCTTTAGAGGTGGCCACATGCAGATCAGGAAACAAAGGAACAAGAAGATGGGTTTCACGCATAAAACTAACTTCTCCTGCATCCAAGTCCCAAAACCAAGCAAGAAGGATGGATTGTACATCCTCCATCTCATGATTCAGTTCAACACGGATCACCAAAAGCTTCGCATGAGAAGCAGAAAATGATGATCATATCCACAAGTGGCTAGAATCTCATGGAGAAGCGGATTATAAACTTAGAGATGACTTCTTTCGCATCCAAAGCGACATTGCGATGATCATCATGAAAGAAGTCGTCGATGAGAAGGGGATGTTCCACCATGGCCCTATATCGCGAGCTAACATCCGAACTCGCATAGGCATGCAACGTCTAGACCTCACGTCGTTCAAGAAGCTAGGGTCCATCCTCCATGATATGGAAGGATGGAACTTCTAGTGATTTATGATGCCGATGATGATGATATGTGTCGGTTGAACTTGTATACTATTTGTAGTGATGCAACTTTGTGATGTCCACGATCCCTGCCGAACTTGCGTAACGCTACTTTGTTAGTTTGCGTACGATGACATGCGTACCTCTAGTTAATTAATTTGCGTACTGTATGTTGCATCTAGTTGCTAACCCTTTCTTTTTCGGTGTTCTCTAGTATGTTTTGTTGCATATATATGATTGTACATCCTCTTCATGAACATGCATCTCTAACAGGTACCTAGTTTCTTGATGGCGAGATGGAACTGCTATGTTGTGTACAAAGGGAAGGTTCCGGGGGTGTACAACGAGTGGCATGAGTGTCAGGCGCAAGTGAATGGGTTCTCGGACGCCAGCCATAAAGGCTTCAAAAGCAGACAACAAGGAGAAGCTAGTTACTTGAGGTTCACTATAGCGCGAGAGAGGACTCGTAACCACCATCTCATGTACTGCATAGTTCCACTCTCACTCATAGTGATAGCTCTTCTCGCGTATACCTTTGTTTAGATGGTTGACGTTGTAGTTGCAAGTATTCGAGACTTGCATGTATCGCTATTTTCGAGATGATGACAAGATACCACTTTGTGTTGGATGATCATTATGACGAGACTATTTGTATGTATATGCTATGATTACATTTGTGGTCTCGCAGGCATTTGTATGTGTATCATGATGACATTTGTATGTGCTAAAGATTCTTCTATAAAGCCTGTTCAAATACAAAACAAATATGCCGAAAAAAAACAAAAAAACAACTAAAATTAGCAGTAGCGAGTGGAGAAAAGTTAGCAGCAGCGCGGTTGTAGCAGTAGCGCGCACAGGGGAAGCGCGCTATAGCTATTAGCAGCAGCGAGGTTCCTTTAAGCGCGCTGCTGCAACACTTGTGTAGTAGTAGTGCGGGTGGACCAGCGCTACTGCTATACGTTAGCTGTAGCGCCGGCCCCCGCGCTACTAAAAGGCCGAAAACCCGCGCTGCTGCTAGGCTTTTCCCTAGTAGTGATGCAAGGACGCAATGTGAAAGTCAAAAGGAGAAGCTGAAGTTCGATCGCATGTTAGAGGATCACAAAAAAGGGTTGTACCCCAATTGCGAAGATGGCAACACAAAGCTCGGTACCGTACTGGAATTGCTGCAGTGGAAGGCAGAGAATGCTGTGGCTGACAAAGGATTTGAGAAGCTACTGAAAATATTGAAGAAGAAGCTTCCAAAGGATAACGAATTGCCGACAGTACATACGCAGCAAAGAAGGTTGTATGCCCTCTAGGATTGGAGGTGGAGAAGATACATGCATGCCCTAATGACTGCATCCTCTACCGCGGTGCATACAAGGATCTGAACGCATGCCCGGTATGCGGTGCATTGCGGTATAAGATCAGACGAGATGACCCTGGTGATGTTGACAGCGAGCCCCCCAGGAAGAGGGTTCCTGCGAAGGTGATGTGGTATGCTCCTATAATACCACGGTTGAAACATCTGTTCAGAAATGAAGAGCATGCCAAGTTGATGCGATGGCACAGTGAGAACCGAAAGAAAGATGGGAAGTTGAGAGCACCCGCTGACGGGTCGCAGTGGAGAAAAATCGAGAGAAAGTACTGGGATGAGTTTGCAAAGGACCCAAGGAATGTATGGTTTGCTTTAAGCGCGGATGGCATTAATCCTTTCGGGGAGTAGAGCAGCAATCACAGCACCTGGCCCGTGACTCTATGTATGTATAACCTTCCTCCTTGGATGTGCATGAAGCGGAAGTTCATTATGATGCCAGTTCTCATCCAAGGCCCTAAGCAACCCGGCAACGACATTGATGTGTACCTAAGGCCATTAGTTGAAGAACTTTTACAGCTGTGGAATGGAAACGATGTACGTACGTGGGATGAGCACAGACAGGAGGAATTTAACCTTAAGGCGTTGCTGTTCGTGACCATCAACGATTGGCCCGCTCTCGGTAACCTTTCAGGACAGACAAACAAAGGATACCACGCATGCACGCACTGTTTAGATGACACTGAAAGTATATACCTGGACAAATGCAGGAAGAATGTGTACCTAGGCCATCGTCGATTTCTTCCGACCAACCATCAATGTCGAAAAAAGGCAAGCATTTCAAAGGCGAGGCAGATCACCGGAAGAAGCCCGCCATGCGTACCGGTGATCACGTACTTGCTCTGGTCAATGATTTACACGTAATCTTTGGAAAGGGTCCCGGTGGACTAGCTGTTCCGAATGACGCTGAGGGACACGCACCCATGTGGAAGAAGAAGTCTATATTTTGGGACCTACCCTACTGGAAAGACCTAGAGGTCCGCTCTTCAATCGACGTGATGCACGTGACGAAGAACCTTTGCGTGAACCTGCTAGGCTTCTTGGGCGTGTATGGGAAGAAAAAATATACACCTGAGGCACGGGAGGACCTGCAACGTTTGCACGAAAAAGACGGCATGCCTCCGAAGCAGTATAAAGGTCCTGCCAGCTACGCTCTTACGAAAGAAGAGACAGAAATCTTCTTTGAATGCCTGCTCAGTATGAAGGTCACGACTGGCTTCTCGTCGAATATAAAGGGAATAATAAATATACCAGAGAAAAAGTTTCAGAACCTGAAGTCTCATGACTGCCACGTGATTATGATGCAACTGCTTCCGGTTGCATTGAGGGGGCTTCTACCGGAAAACGTCCGATTAGCCATTGTGAAGCTATGTGCATTCCTCAATGCAATCTCTCAGAAGGTGATCGATCCAGAAATTGTACCAAGGCTAAGGAGTGATGTGGCGCATTGTCTTGTCAGTTTCGAGCTGGTGTTTCCACCATCCTTCTTCAATATCATGACCCACGTCCTAGTTCATCTAGTCGACGAGATTGTCATCCTGGGGCCCGTATTTCTACACAATATGTTCCCCTTTGAGAGGTTCATGGGAGTCCTAAAGAAATATGTCCGTAACCGCGCTAGGCTAGAAGGAAGCATCTCCATGGGCAATCAAACAGAGGATGTTATCGGGTTTTGTGTTGACTTCATTCCTGGCCTTAAGAAGATAGGTCTCCCTAAATGGCGGTATGAGGGGAGACTGACTGGAAAAGGCACTCTTAGAAGAGACTCAATAATATGCAGGGACGGATATTCTTGGTCTCAAACACACTACACAGTTCTACAGAACTCTACCTTGGTGACCCCGTATGTCGATGAACACAAGAATAGTCTGCGCTCCAAACACCCGGAGCAGTGCGACGACTGGATTACATGTGAACACATCAGGACTTTCAGCAGTTGGTTGGAAACACGTCTCAGAGGTGACAACACTGTTTGTGATGAGTTGTACTTGTTGTCCAGGGGACCATCTTTGACTGTATTGACTTACAAAGGATACGAGATAAATGGGAATACATTTTACACGATCGCCCAAGATCAAAAGAGCACCAACCAAAACAGCGGTGTCCGCTTTGATGCAGCAACCGAGAGCGGAAAGGACACATATTATGGTTACATAGTGGATATACGGGAACTTGACTACGGACCTGATTTTAAGGTCCCTTTGTTTAAGTGCAAATGGGTCAATCTGTCAGGCGGCGGGGTACAGGTAGACCCACAATACGGAATGACAACAGTGGATCTGAAAAATCTTGGGTACACTAACGAACCGTTCGTCCTAGTCAATGATGTGGCACAGGTTATCTATGTGAAGGACATGTCTTCCAAACCGAGAAAAAGAAAAGATAAGGAAGCGAATACATCATACGATGAGCCAAAGCGCCACATAGTTCTTTCAGGAAAAAGGGACATCCTGGGAGTGGACGGCAAGACAGACATGTCTGAAGATTATGAAAAGTTTCATGAAATTCCTCCCTTCAATGTCAAGGCTGACCCAAGCATCCTGATAAACAACGAAGATCATCCATGGTTACGGCGCAATAAGCAAATGACACAAGCGAAGAAAAAGTGAAGACTTTCTCCCGCAACTGTTATGATGATACCATGCCAACTTTGTAACACACGAACATGCTACCATTGTCCGTTTTGTACATGCACATGCTATGTGGGTGAAATTATGATACCATGCCAACTTTCAACTTTTTCAGAGTTCATTTGAAATGCTTTAATGCCTTATGGTTCGGCCCTCATAATACCATTATTCAAATTTTAACTATTCAAATTTGAAAACTAATGGCACTAACAGAAAGTTTATAATTTTTTCTAAAAGTGATGACACTAAGGTCACTTGTGGGACGTGGATGTACTGTCCGACACCGACGGCCACATGTATCTCACACCGACGATACTTGCTATTTAGGGTTTCCTCTACCGCTCGGCGACCCTCGACGACCCTCGTTCCCGATAAAAAAAAGAGGAAGAAGAAGAAAAAAAGAGGAGAAGAAAGAATAGAGGAGTATCTATTCTTTCTTATCCTCTTTTTTTTTCTTCCTTTTATTTTTTTATCCTTGAAGCATTGTCGAGGCCACCCCAAACCCTAGAGAAGCAGCGTCGAGGCCACCCCAAACCCTAGAGAAGCAGCGTTGAGGCCACTAATTAATATTAGTTCTACGTTTGCCACTAATATATCCATCTGTCATGTTTGAATAATAATTGCCATGTTGTCAATATTTGTAGAAACTATGGACACCGCCCGAGACGAAGTACAAGAAGAGTTGTTGGGGGACATAATCGCACGAGGAAGTGATGCCGTCTGCTCGTTGTTTCTCAACGACACCGATGGTCTGGAAGCAGCTGGCTATGATTATGATGGCTCGGGTGACCTAATGCCGGTGCAAGAAGGAGACCGTGAGGACGGCTCCGGTGACCCAATGCCGATGCAAGAAGGAGACCGTGATGACGCCTCCGATGACCGAACCGAGTCCGGCCAGGTATATATATTAGTTAAGCTTCTGCTGACTAGCAAATTGATGCATTCATTGTTTTGGTATGTACACATATTAATTAAGTCTTTGTTCTTTTTTCTAGCCCTCCGAATCGAGCACAACTTCGGTAAAGAGACGAGGCCCGAAGAAAAAGTTGAGCTCGGATGAAAAGTTTGAGATCATAGCAATCGCGCCCGACGGCCAAACGATTGAACCTCTCCGGACAAAGAGTGCATTTGTTGCTCAGTGCGGGGTTTTGGTTAGGGACAAGATCTCGATCAGCATCCAGCAATGGTTAAAGCCGGCTACAGAAGACCCTAAGGTGTCTTATGTCAATGATATGCAGAAAAATGATCTTTGGACTGAGCTGAAGTCAAATTTCACCCTACTGCCAGAGGATGATCCAGAGAAGCCAGTTAAAGAGCAATTAATCAAGTCTCTTGCTCTTAAGAGGATGGCAGAACTATTCAGGAGGTGGAAGAAAGAACTGAATAAGTTTGTCGAAAATAAAGAGACACCAGAATTCAAGGGCAGATATGAGAAGATCAGAGATCACTGGCCTGCATTTGTGGCCCATAAGACATCGGAAAAGAGTAAGAAGATGTCGGCGACAAACAAGCAAAATGCTGCGAAGAATAAGCATCACCATCGCACGGGGTCAGGTGGCTACCTCGTAGCACGGCCTAAGTGGGCCAAGACTGAGAATGATCTGGTTGATAAAGGGATCGAACCAGAGACAATTAACTGGCAAGACCGTTGCCGGACTTGGTTCTTCGGGGCTGGTGGAACCTTGGACCCTGTAACAGGGAAGTGCATTTGGACAAACGATCAAATGGACATACCAGTCAGGAAGCTTTAGCAGTATATCGAAGCAGCACAGCAAGGGACGTTCTTTCCAGACAGAGAGAACGACGAGCTCACAATGGCCCTCGGGAATCCTGAGCACCCTGGACGGACACGAGGCACGCCAGGCTCCATTCCGTGGAAGGTTGGGTTTCCGGACGCAGGCGGTTACAAATCCCAGGAGAGGAGGAAAAAATTGCAGCAGACCCAAATGCAGGCGCTGCAAGCAGGGGTACAAGCAATAGAGGAACGAGAAGCAAATCGCAGCAAACGTACTGCCGAAGCTTCCCCCGAAGCTACCCCGCCATCTCAGCGGAGAAGCAGCGTGGCTTCCACCGAGCTGCTTCAGCCGGAGCATGCCTTGACGGCCCCTACCAACTATCCCGTGGATGCTATCACGGAGTCTCAAAATTACCGCCTTATGACGCAACGGATGAATTTGAAGGTCAAGGCGGCTGTTGGCTCTGTTTATCCTACTGAACCCGGCGCAACTTTTCACTGTCGGCCGATTCCAGAAGGATATGCTAGGGTGATGGTGGATGAAATAACGGAGGGATTTGAGGACCTCCAGGTTGACCACCCTACCGGTGAAGGGGAGACTAGGCTGGGGTCTGCTCTGAAGACTCCATGCCTATGGCGGAAGGAGCTCATCAACCTTTCGAACCAGACGCCTCCGCCTCCTCCTCCTCCTCCAGCAAGTCAGGACACTCCGCCTCCTCCACCGCCTCCTCCTCCGGCAAGCCAGGGCACGCCGCCTCCTCCACCGCCTCCTCCTCCGGCGAGTGACGATCAGGGCACTCGACAGGCTCCTTCTCCGGCGCGTGGCGGCACTCCGCCTCCTTCTCCGCCTGCGCCGACACGCCCGAGCAGCCAGCCTCCTCCTTTTCCGCCTCGTCAGCAAGGGCTGAAGAGACCTGCCGCCACTCCGGCTGCTCCGGCGCGTCGTAGTCCTTCTCCTCCGCCTCGTAAGCAAGTAAAGAAGACAACCGCTCCGTCTGATCTACCGGCGTCTAGCAGTATAGCCAGAGGCAGGAGGAAATACAGATTCGGTCCTTCTCTGAAGACTCCAGAGAAGTTACCATATGAGAGGACCCCGGGGAAGAACGCCGAGATCGCACGAGAAGAAGTGAGGAACTACTTTGAAGGGGTGAAAGCAAAGAAACATCCACCTCCGGAGGAGAAGGTAGATCTGGTGAATGTGAAGCGCACTCTGGTTGCCCTGACAAAACCACCCAAGTCTCCGCCGAAAGGAAACTATGAGCGCTTTATTGGAAAGGAATTTGCCGAAGCGGAGCGGTCGGGAAGTACTGTCAGTGATCAAAGGCTGAAAGAACGACGAGCTGGGAAACAAGTTTCCTAGCTCGGCGAACAAGCGAAGCAATCGTGCCCCCCGCTCAAGGTGCCTAGCGACAACGTCGCTAATGATCCGAGGATGGTGCCCGGTTATAGCAATCTTGGCGATTACCTGCCCGACGATGTACATTATGATTTCATGGAGGTGCAGATACAAAGATACGAGTACGGGAAGCCTCTTGTCAAAGATGAAAGATCTCTATCAACGATGATGCGAAGATTGCATGATTGGTACTTGAAAATCTGCAGAGACTCTGGGGGGAGAAGTACTTTGTATGTGAAAGTTAAAAAGGAGCATGACCTCATTGGAATTGAACTGTTGCCTGTTCCATTTGAGGAGTTCTTTCAGTTTTTCAATCAATTGCCCCTCGATAAAACAACGGTCACCTGCTACTGTCTGTAAGTAGTACTACTTCTGTCATTAAGTCTCTCTATATAGCTCAGCTCTTTCATTGCATGTATTTATAATCATCCTCACTATATTATGCAGATTGAAGATCGCCGAATTGAAGAAAAGACAAGTCGGTGATATTGGGTTCATTAACACATATCTCATAGATGCAACTCAGATTAAATTTCATGCCGCAGATACCGAGGCCAACTTGCTACGATCGTTGGTAATAAATGAAAACAAAGATATAATACTCTTTCCTTACAACTTTAAGTGAGTGTTACTGTCTTGTGCGTATTCGGTTTCCCTTATATATTAGTCAAGGTTATAGTAATGTAATTGATGAGTTATGCATGCGTGTGCAGTTACCACTATATTCTCCTAGAGATTAAGCTTGAGCAGGGACTAGTAACCGTCTTAGACTCAAGACGAAAAGATCCCCAGGACTATGCGGACATGACTCAAATGCTCGAGAAGTAAGTTAAATCGATCATTATCCACCATATCAGCAACTTTGTTCATTTCCTGATATATCAAGTAATTGTTTTCTTTATCTGGCAAGGTTTGGAAAAAAATCTCCAAAAAAACTCCAGGACTCCCGAAGAAGCTGCAATTTAGACACCCGAAAGTAAGTACTATAGTAGCATGTTCCGCGCATCTCCTATTGATTCAAGCGCTAGTTTCATCAATACCATTTGGCATTCTTGCTTATCAGTTTGATTGACCTCTATTTCTTGTAAAGTGGTTGTGGCAGGAATAAGGGAATGATTTCTGTGAATACTATGTTTGCGAGTCCATCCGCCACACGACCTGTGAGCGGGGCTACACTGACGAACAATATGAAGTACGTAAATAACAACATTCACAATTTTATTTTATTACCATCATTTGTGTTGAGTTTCATTCATTCATATATATATATATATATATATATATATATATATATATATATATATATATGTATTGACCCCCTTCTTCAAATTAGATGTTTCGGAAGCGGGATGAACTCCTAGCACCAGCTCACATGTGAGCAATTCAAGAGGAATTGGCAGCATTCTTTCTTGACCACGTGATCGCTGAAGACGGAGAATACTATCTGGACCATGAGTCCGTATGATTATATTTGTAAGAGATAATTATTGTATATATGTAGCCGGTAGTGTCGGATAGATATACGAGAACTTGTTGTTCGACCAATCTCTCGGAGAAGGAGAGGTGGTCGATATCACTTCTCTCTGTATGCATATATGTTCATGACGATCTTCTATTTCCTTCGTTTGCTTACTAGCTAGCTAGCGTGTCTAGTCCTCTCTATACGTATGTATAGTACGTAGCGTCGACCAAGCACGGACATAAGAGAGGACACTTCTCTCTATTAATTATAGCTAGCTAACACAATATATGAAACACCTAAATTAACCCCCCAAAACCCCCAACCCCCCCCCCCTTCAAAAAAAAACCCCAGCCACAGTAATGCTGACGCGTGGATGCCTATTGGTCCCGGTTGGTGCCACCAACCGGGACCAAAGGGTCTCCTGCCTGGGCTCCGCGCACAGGCCACGTGGAGGCCCGTCTGTCCCGGTTCTGGATTGAACCGGGACTAAAGGGACAGGGCATTAGTACCGACCCTTTAGTCCCGGTTCAGGAACCGGGACAAAAGGCCCTTACGAACCGGGACAACAGGCCCTTTTTCTACCAGTGTCGAGGTCAGCAAGGCCGACTACGACTCATGCAGCACTGCGACCCCCATTGCCACCCTCAACTTCGGGAATGATGTCATCGCCCTTAACGTCACCGGCACCCGCTACTTCATATGCGGCTTTCCTGGCCATTGTGCGGGTGGCATGAAGGTCAAGATCGATGCCATGCCAAGCTCCTCCTCTTTGTCGCCTGGCCCGGCCAGCGGCCCAAGTGCAGGCAACGCTCCCCCACCGACGCCTGTCTCCGCCGCCATCTCTGTGGAGGCTACGGGCTTTGGCCTTGCTTGCCATTGCTGGCCTCATGGCTTGAGTTCATTTGTGCAGCTGCACATACATGTATAAAGTCATGTATAGTCAAGTAATTATTACTAGCAAGTATATGTGTAGCCAAGTAATTATATGTGTAGGTTGTATGTATTCGGGCTTCTTCTTTAATAAAGATTTTTCTTGTCTCTCTTATACAACATTTGTCAAGAAACATGTTCATTCTAGAATTTGATAAGCTAGACTTGCATAACTTTGACTTGTAGCAGGCAGAGGTTTATACTTAGATTAGATATATAATTAGCATGATTGTTTGATTTGTCTTGAAAATATGTATTTGTAGGCTATAATTGAACTTGTAATTAGTGAAGTATTACATATCTAAGTGGAGCACATGTTAACATATATCTCGGGTCTAATATATAAGCTAACATGTGGTAACCTACAACGTGGGCGAGACGGGCGGCGCATGGGACCTCAGCACCAACTACGCCACTTGGGTGTCCTGAGCACTGCGTCTGCGGAAAGCTACAACATGGGCGAGCCGGGCAGCGCATGGGACCTCAACACCAACTACGTCACTTGGGCGTCCTCTAGGAACTTCCAAACCAGCAATCAAATCGTCTTCAAGTACTCCAATCAGGCACACCACGTCCTCGAGGTTAGCAAGGCAGACTATGACTCCTGCAGCACCGCCAGCCCCAGTCACCACCTTCAACTCCGAGAATGATGTTGTCTCCCTCACCGCCACCGGCACCCGCTACTTCATCTGCGGTTTCCCTGGTCATTGTGCGGGCGGCATGAAGGTCAAAATCGATGTCATGCCAGGCTCCTCCTCTTCGTCACCCGCCCCAGCCTGCAGCCCAAGTGCAAGCAACACTCCCCCGCCAACACCTGTCTCCGCTGCAACCAATGTGGAGGCCGTGGAGTTTGGCCTTGCTGTTTTGCTTGTCGTTGCCTACGTCGTGGCTTGAGTGCATCTCGGCAGTTGCACGCACATGTGTACGTTATTGTATAGAGAAGTACAACTATCTGTGTGTATAGTTAAGTAGTTATGTGTATGTTGGACGTATTCGGCCTTTGTGTTTTGCTGATTCATTTTGAAGGATTTGTTAATGAAGATTCTTTTGGTCTAATACAACATTTGTCTTGAAACATGTTCTTTCTAAACCGTGAGAGCCCAATATTTCGTAACTTAAACTTGTATTACACAAACCCCTGCTAATTATTTTCAGCCGTTGATTTAAACTATTAACTAAAATTATCAGTCAAGGGAATTATGGTCCTGTGTGAATGTTTTTTTAGAAAGATTTGACAATCCATCAATCCCGAACGCATCTCGCCAATCCCATCTCTCGCCCGTGTGTAGATGGCGGCGCGAGGATCCCCGGCTGACCATGGTCATAGTTGTTGCTCCCCACGGCCCCGGACCCCGGCTGCCACCCGTCCGCCTGGCCTAGCTCGTCGTTGCCACTCTCCCACCTCTTCGCCGTTGTAGCTCCGCATCAGGCTCCCTTTTTAGGTGTGACCGTGCTTCGCCCGCCGCCAGCTACCCGCTCAGCGTCCGCTTCCCTTGTGGCGATCAGCAAATTCCACATTGGGGATGCTTGAACCGTGATCTTCAAGTACCACCAGGAATTCCGAGGAGGCCATCCTCAGCGACCTCGCCTCGCTCGGCCTCGACTGGGACCAAGGTACATATTAGAACATTCATTTTGGAATCTGTATTCTAGATTGCAAGTAGACAATGAGAGATCTCCGGCAGGATCAAATACTATGGTTGATTGCAAGTTGTCCTTCTGCAAATTACAAGTGAACATCAGTACATCACTGTATTCTAGAGCAAACACTGTTCCTAACCATGTGAATTCCCAACGCAAGAGTTGATAATGCCACAAGGTTGTACTTGTGTAATATTGCACATACAAACACTGTTTCTAAATTCTAACCCTACGAATTCCCAACACAAGACTTGATAACGCCATGTCCGTTTTAGCAGCCGAATCAGTATGCGGCATGAGGCAACATGGACCGTCCGATCTCACTTCAGATTAAGGGCCACCACATGCCCCCTTTCTCTCTTACCTGGAGTCGCCGACGGGTGGACCCCATGGATCATCCCCTTCCTCCTGCATGGTATAAGCTTGATCCCGTCGATTTGTTGCTAGCTTAGCTTTGCCGCGATTTCGTGATTATCTCACTGACCCAGACAACATATACCCCCTATAAATACCAGACACCCTCCGTCAGAGTCGAGCTCTATGAGCTCTGGAAGCTCCACCAGCTAGACTCGCTTCTACGGTTGATTCTAGCGGCCGTAGGCCCCATTGACCACCACAGGCACCTCCATCTCTCTCTCTCTCTCTCTCTCTCTCTCTCTCTCTCTCTCTCAATGGCGCGCCTCTTTGACCCATTTACTCGCGCAGATCCACACGGAAAAGACCACCCTGGCGTCCGGCGAATCTTGCCGACGCGCCCGTGCTCCAGACACAAGCGGTAGTTGACACAAGTTTTGCCCGATGACATTTAAGTTATGAAAGTGATCGCTGTGACCAGGGGAGCCCCATTGTGCTCTTCGCTGACGCGGAGGACCACGGAGGACAGCGCCCACTTCGACCAGAGCCCGCCCCTGGCCGCCGCCGTCTTCACCTTCTCCTGCTGGGATTCCAATGAGCGTCGCGACCCCGTGACGTGGACGCAGCACATGTGTCCATTGACACATATACAACAGCCCCTGATATTTCCTGAACGAACCTTTACTGAGCAATATCACGTCGCCAGTTGTTCCCCATTTAAATTCAAAATATCATGCCGCGTAGAGTTATATGGCAATTTGGCAGAAAAGTACCTGAGATTTAAAACCGTCATAACTTTTTAGCTCCAAGTATGAATCCAAGGGAACTTTTTGCAAAATGATATTCATAAAATGCATCATCATATGCTACACTTGGTTTCATCTTTTGAACATACAAATTTGATTGTGTTCAAATTTGTATTTAAACCTTTAATAGGGTCTTGTTTGCAAACCAAATGTCCAAATTTAGTGAAATCTACTGCATTATGATCGTTAGGTTATTCTTTATTCATATATACCACTTGATCCAGACTTTCAAACTTTTCATGATTCAATATGAATTTTGAATTCAAACCATAGAATTCCTATAATTCAAAAAATATATTCCTCAAATAATTCATTTTGCATTTTGTTTTCTTATGATTCACTTTTATCCAATGAACCCTAGCTTTAGTTTATACTTTTAGGGATATTCAAATTTGAATTCAAGCCTTGTTTTAATCATCACTTGTAAACTAGAAATCCTTTTCAGGTGATTGTTTTTGCATAAATCTCTACTAAAACCTCATCCATTATGTAACTTAGTTTCAAATATTCAAGCCATTTGTATCTATTCAAATTTGAATCCTGGCTTAACTATATCTTTATTTTCATTAACTCTTTTGAGTTAATTCTTTTCCTTTTATCCTAAAACATCATAAGAATCTATATTAGATATAATACTTAGTATGTTGTTGTTCTTTTATACTATGCCATATTTGTTCTTGTGTTCTTTTTTATTCTTCTATATGGCATGCTTGTTCACTGAGTGTTATTTACTTACATCAGATTGACCAAAGAGCGAAGCAGAATATTATCAGACTTTGTACTATTACAAGTGAAGACCAAGACAAGTTCCATCTCTTGTTCATGCACATGAACCTATATTTTACTATGCATTTAGTCCCTTTTGAGTAGTATGCATGAGTAGGAGTATGTATGATAAATATGTAGTATGATCCTAGTGTAGTTCAATGAGTAGGTCTGAGCTTACTTCCTTGTCGCCATCATTGTAGAAATATTATATTTTATTTGCTAAAGTGGATGGGGTTCATGTGAAGTGATATTCATGATGAGATGTGACTGGCAATGTAGTAAATAGGACCAACATAGTTTCATGAAATACCTAGGCAAAATAGTATAAATGGTGGCAAGGTACAGTGTTACCATCATGGGAGAGCACACTAGTGGGCCATTCGATCAGGCTCAAAGAGATCAACCACCTTTTTATTACTACTAGCTTACATGCGCAGCCACAACTACTACGTGATCTAACTTGGTTTAGTAGATATGTAGGTGGGATGGGCACTATCAGAGTTAAGGGAAACTCTTCTGTAAGACCTCATCACAATCTCCCAATTTCCGTACAATTGAGTGTGGGAGCTACAAAGTGATGATTGTGTCTTGTGGGGAACATGCACCAATCTCTGCAGACTATATAAAACTCATTGATTAGCCGTGTCCCTGGTTACAGACAACTTGAGCAGCTAGAAGTGGAAATGTTGAGAGATATCATTACATTTAATAAATTTGAGCGGGATAATCAACAAAGGGAATTGATTGAATTGGTGGTGCCCAATTAAATCATATAATATTTGCCGACATAGCACAATCTTTTGATAGTAGGATAAATTTTGATTTATGCAAGATATTAATTTAGTACCACTGCACAAGCCAACATGCATGTATGATAGGTATTTTATAACACCTTAGATATGACTTGGCAGTACATTCAATGTATTGACCTATATGGCTGCAAAGTTTTATGTTACAGATTTTCCAGACGAAGAGTAAGGATACAAAATAGGGTTATGAGGTTTAAACTCAACTTTGTCATTGACGTTGATGGGACTCCGCATCTTTATTGTTGTTTTTGTTGTGTATTCTAGCCCTAGGGCTATCAGGTAATAAATAGTTAAATACTATGGATTGACATTACATTTCATGTGATTTTGTGGTATTTCATCGAGTATTGTGTGTGCTAGCTACCGATTCAAAGACAGCACAGCAGATCACAAGAGATTCGGATCCTTATTGGAAGCGGGTCGTTAGAAGACAGATCCAGCAAGCCATGCTACCATGGCGTCCGACACCGTGCCCCATGCGAGCACAATGCCTCAGTTCGGTCGGATCGTCCCGCGGCAGCCGTCGATGAGCGGGCAAATGGAAGGAGAGGCCCCACCGACGACGATGCCGGTCAGGCCTCTCCATGCGGCGCCTGATGTAGACTCGGCTAGACGATGAGTCGCTGGTTGGTCCGGTCCTTCACGGTACTTGCAAAATATCAATGAACAGCAGCAACCGTCGCAGAAAAAAAACAGACCGACGTAGAAGAAGAAAAGCCTTTGGATAAAAACGATATAGCAAGAAGCCAAACGAGTAGACTTGTACCGAATATTGATACAAGACCAACACAGGAACAGCAGCAACGAAACCTTAGGAACCGCAAAAACGCATCGTTGGTGCCCCTCGCCGTGAGGCGTTTTCTGGTATTTTTTATTCAACTCCCAACTAATCTGGGTACAAGACTCAGGACGCTGCCTTTTATACCCTAGACACCAGCCGTAAGGGCCTAAATTACTAACTGTCTCGAACTAATTCGGAGGTTCCCTCCTTTTACATCTCGGAGAGAAAGAAAAAAACAAGCTAACTAGCACAACCTGTACGTGGACCCTCCTATTCTGAAGTACTCCCTCTGTCTTATAATATAAGAGCATTTTTTAACAGTAGTGTAGTGTTAAAAATGCTCTTATATTATGAAACGAAGGGAGTAATATTCTTTAATTAGAAAGCTACTTAATCAACCGGCCACGCTGATCACACATGACTAATTTAAAATAAAAGAATTGTTGGCGCCACCTCCTTGTAGCGCGGCTTCTTCTCTTCCTCTAGATTGCCTCACACAACTCTCTCATCTCTCTCAAGAACACACCATGAAAAGGCTCAAAGAAAACACACACGCGTGCATACTTCACCATGGAGAAATTAGCTTTGCCTCTTTCCTCCCAGTGAGACACACATATGCTACATCTTTTCTGCTGGCCCTCTTGGCCACAAACTTTCTCATTAACTCAGTGCAACACTTATATACACAAGAGAGGTTGGCTGACTTGCCAAGCCAGCCACCATACCCGGGCACACTAACCACTAACCCATGTACTCACGCACTAACTTGGCCGGCACACTCGACCACTAAATAACTCACCCATGATCCAAATGACCCGGCCGGCATGCACATGCACATGGCTAGCTAACAAACTACATGCGTGACTACATCAACTAACTAATCTGACCCACTACTAGCTTGCATGCACACACATGATCATATCTTTATGTGAGTACACTGCCGCAGCCTAGTATATGGACACGACTACATGCATGACTCAAGAAAAACCAAGAAATAATCTAAATCTAGCACTAATAACAAGATTTTAGTTCTAACATTCACCTCCCTAATCTTGTTAACTTATTTCTCTCTTGAAGCCTGTGGTCGTCGTTGTCGTCGGTGCAACACGTAGATGACCGCCAATGCCATCTTGTCACGCCGATTGTCACCGTCACCGCTGGCCTCGATGAGAACCACACCTTCTACGCCTTCACCACGAGCGCACCGCCGTGGCACACTCGCTGCCGCATGTTTGTCACCGGTGCCGCAACTTGCCGATGACTTGTTCGTCACCGGTGACGCAACTCGCCGGTGAGCCGCCTCCATGTTGTCGATGATGACGCACCTTGTCGATGACTCGGACATGGAACTCGTTGTGGCAATGGCCTCCGCTTCATGGCCATCACCTCCTTGCCGCCGGTGACACAACTTACCGGACAACATACCTTTCTCCATCGCTCATGACGCAGCTCGACGATGAGGGAGACACACACCGGCCACTAGCAGCATCACACCGCCAATGACCTCCATCTTGCGCCGACGACCTCCACGTCACATGAAGTCCGCCGCGTCGCCATCACCGCCTCGGATCGACAAGGCTCTGATGCCAATTGTTGGCGCCGCCTCCTTGCAGCGCCGCTTCTTCTCTTCCTCTAGGTTGCCTCACACAACTCTCTCATCTCTCTCAAGAACACACCATAAAAAAGCTCAAAGAAAACACACGCGCGCACACACTTCACCATGGAGAAACTAGCTTTGCCTCTTTCCTCCCAGTGAGACAAACATATGCTACATCTTTTCTGCTGGCCCTCTCGGCCACAAACTTTCTCATTGACTCAGTGCAACACTTATATACACAAGAGAGGTTGGCTGACTTGCCAAGCCAGCCGCCATACCCGGGCACACTAACCACTAACCCATGTACTCACGCACTAACTTGGCCGGCACACTCGGCCACTAACCAACTCACCCATGATCCAAATGACACGGCCGGCATGCACATGCACATGGCTAGCTAACAAACTACATGCGTGACTACATCAACTAACTAATTTGACCCACTACTAGCTTGCATGCACACACATGATCTCATCTTTATGTGAGTACACTGCCGCAGCCTAGTATATGGACAGGACTACATGCATGACTCAAGGAAAAACAAGAAATAATCTAAACCTGGCACTAATAACAAGATTAGTTCTAACAAGAACTACTTATTTGCTTGCATGCTTGAAACTACTTCACCGGACATGAAATACTACCAATATTACTGCACTTCGGAGGGGTTCTGAAGTTTGGCTTCACCGTGTCCTTCTTCGGCTCCATCGGCGAAACCTCAAAGAAGAAAGAGCCAAGCTGTAGCACAGTCGGAAGATTAGAATCTGAAGCATCTGATATACTTGCGTCAAAACAAATGGTTGTGCTTGTCTTTTGTTCAACACTTGGAGTCACCCAAGTAAACCTACGGCATTGGTGCACACATCAGCGCCTGACATCGGCGGCAGGAGTGAAGGGAGGGACAAAAGGGGAGGGTTGGCCGGCGGTAGGGTTTCTCTGAGCTGCTCACAGGAGTGACGTGGGAGGGAGGGGAGTATCGTATGACCTTGATATCTATAACTTAGTCGTGACGGCGGCTCGTTCTGGTGGTGGTAGTTGTCGTTCAGTGGCCTCTGAGTCTATGTAATTTTTGTTATGTTTGAGATGCTTTGTACTTTCGATGCACTTTTATAATAGATCTGGATCCTTTTTGCAAAAAATATAACTTAGCTGAAAAGCTATATTTTTATACTTGAAATACTATGGAAAGAAGTCAATGCATGTAGAGTACAGAATGGAGCATGTACAGGTAAACTGCAGTAAAAAATAATCTGACATTTGTGGTCTCTACGTATTGTGACATATTTCATTTACATTACGGTTACTTGTTAGCTAATTTGTTGTTTTTCCCAGCTTAAAGATCATACAGTATTATTTTCCAACCAAATTTGGCCCGTAACCCCTAAGGTATCTAGTACTCCCTCTGTAAACTAATATAAAAGCGTTTAGATTACTAGTAATCTAAACGCTTTTATATTAGTTTACAGAGGGAATACTAGATAGCCCCGTTCCGATTAGGATTTGTTGTCAACTGTGCGCCGCCAAACGATTCAGATACGGAAAGCCGCGCGTGTCCGGCTAGAGCACGAGCCCTACTCTTCTCCGTAACGCAGAACAAAGGCCGTCCTCTCCAATACTATATAGTCCTCAACTACTTCCCAAACACCGCATATCGATCCAGCACTCGCCATTGTTCCTCGACACCATGGCCCAAGACGGAGAAAGCAAGTGCTTCCCGTTATGCATGATCGTAATAGCGATAGGCCTCATGGCAGGTTTTTTGTATTTTCTTGTGTGGGAAAACAATAGGCTAGGTGACACCAAGTACACGGTGACAATCACCAGCGTCGACGGCCTGGACCCGGCGCTGGATCTCCATAGCGACCGGCGGGCGCTCAGTCCGGTGTTCGGCATCAACGTGCACATCGACAACACCCACAACCAGATCGTCGAGAAGTGTGTCGGTGGCGTCGGCTCCTCGGCGATCGTGTCATACGGGGATGCGCTGCTCGCCAAGGGCACCGCGCCGTGGTTCTGCGTGCAGACAACGAAGGTGGGAGAGGCTGCTACCAAGGCGTGGGGCTTGAACGTGCAGCTGCCCCACTTCCTGCGGGACCGGCTGGCCGGCGAGCTGGAGAGGGGCCAGGCGGTGGTGGACGTGGCGGTGCGGACTCCCGCGGGTGCTGGCTGTTACATAAACAGATGCCTGGACACGGTGCTTGTCTGCAAGGCCAAGATCGGAGGAGGTCCATCCCCGTGTTTTCGTGCCACGACTGTCAGCGGCACGACATGAAACAGATAGTTAATCAGTGTCTTGGTTTTCATTTTATTTTTATTTAGGAGGATAGCGTGGAGCCTCGATGTGAATCTTTGTTTTCAGTCAAAAGGTACATATGTCTTATAGTGGTATCTGAATTTTGTATTTCCAGCCCAAGAACTGTGTTTTATAGTGGATCTGAATGTATATTTTCTACTACCGAGTACTGTGCTCCATATATAGTGGATCCAAACTTTATTCTTCCAGTGAAGATGATTATAGTGGTTGATACGGAGTTGATTGCGATAAGTGTATGACATACTACAATCTAGTTGTCCGACTACTTTTTGAGTTTTGGAGTTACTAGATTTCTAGTTTGACATAAAAAAAATATGTATTACTTATAAAAGTGCACATACTATCTTTTCTAAACAAACCGCACAAGACGTATACGGACTCATCACCACCACATGATTAGGCCCACAAAACTCAATTCAATAGCTAGCTTTAACCTAATGTGTTCTCCGGTGTGCACTTAGTAGCTTACATTGCTTGAACATACTCCAACGCAGAGGAAAATACAGAACTTCAGACTCCATGTCTGCAACCCATACAATCATGTAAGGCACGCAAAAAAAAATCATCACAATTGGATCCCCCAATCTAAACCTCGGCGACTCCCCGTCTTGCGTCACCACAATATTAGAAGCCGCATTTCAGGACAATAATAGCTCCCTTGCCGCACGGCAGCACCGTCGCCTTTCTGGACGGCGACCTTGCCGCCCGACAGCACCGCCGCCTTCCTCGACGATGCCCTCGTCGCCCTGTACCGCGTCGTCAAGTGAGCTGCCATTCCTCCATCACCTCCTCATCCTTGCCGCGAGGCAGCACTTCCTAAACGGTGAACTTGCCACCCAGGAGCACTGTCTACTTCCTGAACGGCGTCCTCACCGCCCTGCGATGCGCCATCAAGTGGGCGGTCATTCCTCGGTCACCTCATTGCTGACAGGTCATCAGCGCCATGCACTGACGTCGCCATCCTATGAAAATCGTGAACCAATACTATGTTTTCTTTAACATCATGGTGACGTCACACATTGGTGCTTAAGTGCATCTCCAACGACGACCCGCAAATTTCCTCCGTATCTGTCCGCGATCAGTCCGCGGACATGGATGCTGGAGACCGCCATTCAACGCTATCATGTATAAGTCCGCCAGTAAATTCAAATATACTCTGATCCACACAACGCGCCTGATCACACCAACGCTGGATCGCATGCCCAATCTGTCATGGTTTTGTCATGGCGCTTATCCTAGTGTGAGGACTTAGACGCGAGGCCATCGCAATGGTGATTAGCTTGTCGGGGTTGAGCGGGTCGAGAGACGCGAGATTACGCAGGTTTGGCCCCTCAAGGTGGAGATAAAAGTCTACTCCTGCTTGTGTTGCTTATTGCTTGAGTATCGATTACAAGGGAGCGGAATCACTTGACCTAGCTATCGATTGATTGTAACTTGACATATTCTATGCTGGGGACTCGTCTTTATATACAGGTCGAGACCTCCGGCTTACAAGAGTCCGGGTCGGGTCACGATCCGTGACCGATCCTAACTTCAAGTCGCCTTGCCTCCAACGACAAGGCATCTTGACAGGAAAAATAAAAGTTAGACACCATGTCATCCATTACGTACATAAGATACTACGTAACAACCAGCCCGTAGATGTAGCATTGCTCTCGACAGTGTAGTTCGAATGAATGCGGACGGTTTGTGGGAGCCTTGCTTAAACGTATGCAAGCACGATTTGCACACATGCTTTTGTTGCGTTTTTGTTTTTTTGCACATGCGGTGACTAAGTCGTGCCTTCCCCATGTGATGGGGCTTTGTAACATGAATCCCGACTGAAATCTACCGGCGAGAACACAAACGATTGACACACGGAAAGCCGTACGTGTCCAGCAAGAACACGAACCCTTCTCTTCTCCGAATCTAAAAAAAAAACATCTCTTCTCCGTAACGCAAGACAAAGGCCCTCCTCTCTCTCCTCTCCAATAATAGTGGTATAAGTTCCCCAACTACTTACCAAACACCGCATATCGATCGAGCTCACGTCATTGTGACATTGTTCCTCGACGCCATGGCCCAAGAGGAAAGCAAGTGCGCGAAGTGGACGTTCAATTTATGCATAGGCGCAATAGTGCTAGGGATCATGATAGGTTCAGTATATCTTCTTGTGTGGATAATCACGGCGAGAGCTGACACTAAGTATACGGTGAACATCACCAGCGTCCACGGCCTGGACCCGGCCCAGGATCTCCATAGCGACCGGCAGGCGCTCAGCCCGGTGTTCGGCATCACCGTGCAAATCGACAACACCCACAACAAGCTTACCGGGGAGTGCGTCGGCGGCGACGGCTCCTCCGTGGTCGTATCGTACGGGGACGCGCTCCTTGGCAAGGGCATGGTGCCGGGGTTCTGCGTGCAGCCAACAAGGGTCGGAGAGGCCGCGTCCAAGGCCTGGGGCATGAACGAGCAGATGCCCCACTTCCTGCGGTACCGGCTGGCCGGCGAGCTGGAGAGGGGCCAGGCGGTGGTGGACGTGGTGGTGCGGACTCCCGGGGGCGGGGGGTGTTACATAAACAGATGCGTGGACACGGTGCTTGTCTGCAAGGCCAAGATCGGAGGGGGTCCATCCCCGTGTTTTCTTGCTAGGACAGTCAGCGGCACGACTGGGAATAGATAGTTTAGCGCGTTGGTTTTTATTTTATTCTTATTTAGGACAGCATGAAGCCAGCATGCGAATTCTTGTTTCTCAATCAAGAAGTATATAGTGGATGATCTCAATTTTGTATTTTTCTACCAAGAACTGTGCTTTATAGTGGATCTAACTTTTATCCTTCCTGTCAAGATGATTTATAATAGATACTGAGTTGATTGCAATAAGTGCATGACGTCTATATCTATACCTAAAAAAAAGTGATAATCAACATTTTACCTTTTTTAAGAACAAGGCTATTTTTAGTTTATAGCATGGCAATTTTTCAGTTTAGTGGCGCCTTGGAAAATTTTAAGTTTTATTGCCATGGCAATTTCTACTTTTTGTTTATCCATGGCAAATTTACATTTTCTTGCCATGGCAAAAATATTCTTTACATGCATGTCAAAATTTTACTTTAGTCGATCATGGCAAATTAAATTTAATTTTCAAATTCTGCCATGGTAAATTCACCTTCATTGACATGGCTAATTTACCTAAATCATCGTGGCAAACTTTAACTTTTATTGCCATGGAAATTTCTACTTTTTATTTTTCCATTGAAAAATTACATTTTTTTTACCATGGCAAAATTATCTATACCGCCATGGCAAAATTACTTTTTAGATACATATCAAAATTTCACTTTAGTCGGTGATGGCAAATTAAATTCACTTCTATTCTGCCATGGCAAATTCATCTACATTGACATGCCAAATTTACCAAAATCACCAACGCATTTTTTACTCTATTCCATAATCTGTCCTAAAATTCTATATTACTAATAAACAGTATAACGCAGCTAGTTACGCACTTCCTCAGCGATTTCACGTTTTTTGCCGTTGGATCGCGGTACTGGACGTTCCAGATCACAGTAGCCGGGCCGCTTCTTTTGTTGCTTCGTCTAGGGCGATGTCCATAGTTTCTACAAATATTTACAACATGGCAATTATTATTCAAACATGATAGATGGATATATTAGTGCCAAACGTAGAACTAGCTACCTAATCATAGTAAGCTATCGGGAGGGGGTATATATCGACAACGACGACACTACATCTATGTCCCTCGACGACCCTCGTTCCCGATAAAAAAAATAGGAAGAAGAAGAAAAATAAGAGGAGAAGAAAGAATAGAGGAGAAGATCTCCTCTATTCTTTCTTCTCCTCTTTTTTTCTTCTTCCTCTTCTTTTTTTATCCTCTTCTTCCTCTCATGTTCGATAGGATCGCCGAGGGGTCGGGAGGTTGCGTAGTGTCTCAGGATTCAACAAAACCATGTCTTCATCATTAGGCGAAAGTAACATGTGCATGATGGTACGAAGCTCTTCAAAGTTGTTCTGGAACGGACTCCCAGATAGGATAATCCGCCTTTTGGTACAAAGTTCAGCAAGAGCCTTCCGAATATCGCTATTTGGAAGGCCTTTGCTGAATTGGTACCAAAAGGCGGATTATTCTATCCGGGACTCCATTCCAAAACAACTTTGCAGAACTTCGTACCAACATGCCCTGGTTACTTCCGGCTAATGATGAAGGCATGGATTTCTTCAATACTTTGACACTAGGAAACCTCTCTCGACCCCTCGGCGATCCTCGACCCCTCGAACCCTCGACGACCCTGGAACCCTCGACCCCTAGACGACCCTCTTCTTCCTCTCATGTTCAAGAGGATCGCCGAGGGGTCGGGAGGTTGCCTAGTGTCAAAGGATTCAACAAAACCATGTCTTCATCATTAGGCGAAAGTAACATGTGCATGATGGTACGAAGCTCTTCAAAGTTGTTCTGGAACGGAGTCCCAGATAGGATAATTCGCTTTTTGGCACAAAGTTCAGCAAGAGCCTTCCGAATATCGCTATTTGGAAGGCCTTTGCTGAATTCGTACCAAAAAGCGGATAATTCTATCCGGGACTCCATTCCAGAATAACTTTGCAGAACTTCGTACCAACATGCCCTGGTTACTTCCGGCTAATGATGAAGGCATGGATTTCTTCAATACTTTGACACTAGGAAACCTCTCTCGACCCCTCACCGATCCTTGACCCCTCGAACCCTCAACGACCCTGAAACCCTCGACCCTTGACCCCTTAACGACCCTCGACCCCCTACCCTAGCTAGTTCCCGACCCTCGACCAATAGAGGAGAAGAAGAAAGGAATAGCTAGAGGAGAAGATCGAAGAAAAAAAGAAGAAAAAAAAGAGGAGAAGAAGAAAGGAATAGTGGAGAAGAAGAGAAAATAGAATATTTTCTCTTCTTCTCCACTATTCCTTTCTTCTTCTCCTCTTCTTTTTCTTCTTTTTTCTTCTTCTTATTTATTTCTCCTCTTCTTTTCCTCTCCTCTTCTT
This sequence comes from Triticum urartu, assembly GCF_056163025.1. Classification (NCBI taxonomy): domain Eukaryota; kingdom Viridiplantae; phylum Streptophyta; class Magnoliopsida; order Poales; family Poaceae; genus Triticum; species Triticum urartu. The sequence goes on along the minus strand of NC_141874.1, from coordinate 737,261,451 downwards.
CTTTCTTTCCTCTTCTTATTTTCTTCTTTCCTATCCTTCTTTTTCTAAAATTGTAACTTTTGCATATATAAAACTTTTCTAAAATTGTAACTTTCTATATAAAACTTTCCTATCGGGAAGGGGAGAAGATCGAAGAAAAAAAAGAAGAAAAAAAAGAGGAGAAGAAGAAAGGAATAGAGGAGAAGAAGAAAAAATAGAATTTTTTTCTATTTTTTCTTCTTCTCCTCTTCCTTTTCTTCCTCTCCTCTTCTTCTCCTTTTTCCTCTTCTTTTTTTCTCCTCTTCTTCCCGACCCTCGCCCCCTCGAACACTTGGCGACCCTCGACCCTCTACCCTAGCTAGTTCCCGACCCTCGCCCCCTCGATCCCTCGAACACTCGGCAACCCTCGACCCTCGACCCTCGGCGACCCCCTCCCCCCATGATGTCGAAGTTATCGGGGAGGGGGTATATCGACCCCCCTCATGTCGAAGTTATCTGGTACACACATATACATACAGACACATATACACTACACACATGCATACATACACATACATACACATACATATACATATCTGCATGCACACACATATACACTGCACACATATACACTGCACACACATACACATACATACACATATATATACACTACACACATGCATACATATATCTCAAAAAAATTAACAGAGGCGGGCGGCGGCGCGGCAAGCGGAGCGCGGCCAGGCGGCGGCGGCGAACCAGCGGCGGCGCGGCAAGCGAAGCATGTACGGGCAGAGCACGGCGGGCAGCGGCGTCGGGGCGCGGCAAGAGCACGGCGGGCAACGGCGTCGGGGCGCGGCTGGCGGCGGTGGCAGGGCGCGGCGGGGGGAGAGGAGGAGAGGAGGGGAACGGCACGGTGGCTCACAGTGGGAGCGGGCCGGGAAGGCGTCGGGGTAGGGCTCGACGGCGGCGGCGAGGACGGCGAAGTGGAGCAGCCTGACGGCGTCGGGGCAGGGCTCGGCGGTGGCGGAGGCGATGATGAGGGGCAGGGCTCGGCGGCGGCGACGGCGACGAGGAGGACGAGCAGCCTGGCGGCGTCGGCGATGGGGAATGGAGTAGTTGGCGAAAATTTCGCAAGGGTTGTATATATAGCCAGAGCAATGGTCCCGGTTCGTGGCACCAACCGTGACCAATGCCCCCCTTTACTCCCGGTTGGTGCCACCAATCGGGACCAAAGGCCGCTGCTTCCCGCCCTTTGGGCTGCTGAAAATTGGCCTTTGGTCCCGGTTCATGGCACCAACCGGGACCAAAGGGGGGCATTGGTCACGGTTGGTGCCACGAACCGGGACCAATGCCCCCTTTAGTCCCAGTTGGTGCCTCCAACCGGGACCAATGCCCTTGTGCTGCCCCGCGCCCATAAGTTTAGTCTCACATCGCTAGTTGACAGCGCCCAACACCAGTTTATAAGGTCTGCTGCCTCCTCCCTCTTGAACTCCTCTGAACAGCAGGCCTATGGGCCTAATTTGACACTGCTTTGCCTGTGGGCCTATTGGGCCTTCTGCGGGCCTGAATCCTGGCCCATGTAGGGTTTCTAGTCGTATTCAGGCCGTGGATGCCCAGTAGGTGGCATTTTTTTTGGTTTTTTCTTTTTTATTTCTATATTTTTTTGGTTTTTTATTTTTTTATTTCTACTTAAAACTAAATACTTACAGTTTTTTAGTGATTTCTTTTTGCTTTTAGGTCACAAAAATTATAAACTTTCTGTTAGTGCCATTAGTTTTAAATTTTAAATAGTTTAAATTTGAATTTTTAAAAATTTGTGTGAATCACTAGTTTATGAATAACTTTACTATAAAATTAGAATTTTTTTCTATTTATTTTTTATTTCTACTTAAAACTAAATACTTACAGTTTTTTAGTGATTTCTTTTTTGCTTTTAGATCACAAAAATTATAAACTTTCTGTTAGTGCCATTAGTTTTAAATTTTAAATAGTTTAAATTTGAATTTTTAAAAATTTGTGTGAATCACTAGTTTATGAATAACTTTACTATAAAATTAGAATTTTTTCTATTTATTTTTTATTTCTACTTAAAACTAAATACTCACAGTTTTTTAGTGATTTCTTTTTGCTTTTAGGTCACAAAAATTATAAACTTTCTGTTAGTGCCATTAGTTTTAAATTTTAAATAGTTTAAATTTGAATTTTTAAAAATTTGTGTGAATCACTAGTTTATGAATAACTTTACTATAAAATTAGAATTTTTTTCTATTTATTTTTTATTTCTACTTAAAACTAAATACTTAAAGCATTTCAAAATGAACTCTGAAAAGGTTGAAAGTTGGCATGGTCTCATCATTTCACCCACATAGCATGTTCCAAAAAGTAGAGAGGGTTACGACAAAAACTTGATGCACTTCGTGTACAAAATGGACAATCACTTTCGAAGTATCAAAGTTTCGAACCATAAGACATGAAAGCATTTCAAATGAACTCTGAAAAAGTTGAAAGTTGGGATGGTATCATAATTTCACCCACATAGCATTTGCTTATTGCGGAAGAAAGTCTTCACTTTTTCTTCGCTTGTGTCATTTGCTTATTGCGCCGTAACCATGGATAATCTTCATTGTTTATCAGGATGCTTGGGTCAGCCTTGACATTGAAGGGAGGAATTTCATGAAACTTTTCATAATTTTCAGACATGTCTGTCTTGCCGTTCACTCCCAGGATGTCCCTTTTTCCTGAAAGAACTATGTGGCGCTTTGGCTCATCGTATGATGTATTCGCTTCCTTATCTTTTCTTTTTCTCGGTTTGGTAGACATGTCCTTCACATAGATAACCTGTGCCACATCATTGGCTAGGACGAACGGTTCGTCAGTGTACCCAAGATTTTTCAGATCCACTGTTGTCATTCCGTACTGTGGGTCTACCTATACCCCGCCGCCTAACAGATTGACCCATTTGCACTTAAACAAAGGGACCTTAAAATCAGGTCCGTAGTCAAATTCCCATATGTCCACTATGTAACCATAATATGTGTCCTTTCCGCTCTCGGTTGCTGCATCAAAGCGGACACCGCTGTTTTGGTTGGTGCTCTTTTGATCTTGGGCGATCGTGTAAAATGTATTCCCATTTATCTCGTATCCTTTGTAAGTCAATACAGTCAAAGATGGTCCCCTGGACAACAAGTACAACTCATCACAAACAGTGTTGTCACCTCTGAGACGTGTTTCCAACCAACTGCTGAAAGTCCTGATGTGTTCACATGTAATCCAGTCGTCGCACTGCTCTGGGTGTTTGGAGCGCAGACTGTTCTTGTGTTCATCGACATACGGGGTCACCAAGGTAGAGTTCTGTAGAACTGTGTAGTGTGCTTGAGACCAAGAATATCCGTCCCTGCATATTATTGAGTCTCTTCCCAGAGTGCCTTTTCCAGTCAGTCTCCCCTCATACCGCGATTTAGGGAGACCTATCTTGTTAAGGCCAGGAATGAAGTCAACACAAAACCCGATAACATCCTCTGTTTGATGGCCCAGGGAGATGCTTCCTTCTGGCCTAGCGCGGTTACGGACATATTTCTTTAGGACTCCCATGAACCTCTCAAAAGGGAACATATTGTGTAGAAATACGGGCCCCAGGATGACAATCTCGTCGACTAGATGAACTAGGACGTGCGTCATGATATTGAAGAAGGATGGTGGGAACACCACCTCGAAACTGACAAGATATTGCGCCACATCACTCCTTAGCCTTGGTACGATTTCTGGATCGATCACCTTCTGAGAGATTGCATTGAGGAATGCACATAGATTCACAATGGCTAATCGAACGTTTTCCGGTAGAAGCCCCCTCAATGCAACCAGAAGCAGTTGTGTCATAATCACGTGGCAGTCATGAGACTTTAGGTTCTGAAACTTTTTCTCTGGCATATTTATTATTCCCTTTATATTCGACGAGAAGCCAGTCGTGACCTTCATACTGAGCAGGCATTCAAAGAAGATTTCTTTCTCTTCTTTCGTAAGAGCGTAGCTGGCAGGACCTTTATACTGCTTCGGAGGCATGCCGTCTTTTTCGTGCAAACGTTGCAGGTCCTCTCGTGCCTCGGGTGTATCTTTTGTCTTCCCATACACGCCCAAGAAGCCTAGCAGGTTCACGCAAAGGTTCTTCGTCACGTGCATCACGTCGATTGAGGAGCGGACCTCTAGGTCTTTCCAGTAGGGTAGGTCCCAAAATATAGATTTCTTCTTCCACATGGGTGCGTGTCCCTCAGCGTCATTCGGAACAGCTAGTCCACCGGGACCCTTTCCAAAGATTACGTAGTGTAAATCATTGACCATAGCAAGCACGTGAACACCGGTGCGCATGGCGGGCTTCTTCCGGTGATCTGCCTCGCCTTTGAAATGCTTGCCTTTCTTTCGACATTGATGGTTGGTCGGAAGAAATCGACGATGGCCCAGGTACACATTCTTCCTGCATTTGTCCAGGTATATACTTTCAGTGTCATCTAAACAGTGCGTGCATGCATGGTATCCTTTGTTTGTCTGTCCTGAAAGGTTACTGAGAGCGGGCCAATCGTTGATGGTCACGAACAGCAACGCCTTAAGGTTAAATTCCTCCTGTCTGTGCTCATCCCACGTACGTACACCGTTTCCATTCCACAGCTGTAAAAGTTCTTCAACTAATGGCCTTAGGTACACATCAATTTCGTTGCCGGGTTGCTTAGGGCCTTGGATGAGAACTGGCATCATAATGAACTTCCGCTTCATGCACATCCAAGGAGGAAGGTTATACATACATAGAGTCACGGGCCAGGTGCTGTGATTGCTGCTCTGCTCCCCGAAAGGATTAATGCCATCCGCGCTTAAAGCAAACCATACATTCCTTGGGTCCTTTGCAAACTCATCCCAGTACTTTCTCTCGATTTTTCTCCACTGCGACCCGTCAGCGGGTGCTCTCAACTTCCATCTTTCTTTCGGTTCTCACTGTGCCATCGCATCAACTTGGCATGCTCTTCGTTTCTGAACAGACGTTTCAACCGTGGTATTATAGGAGCAAACCACATCACCTTCGCAGGAACCCTCTTCCTGACGGGCTCGCCGTCAACATCACCAGGGTCATCTCGTCTGATCTTATACCGCAACGCACCGCATACCGGGCATGCGTTCAGATCCATGTATGCACCGCGGTAGAGGATGCAGTCATTAGGGCATGCATGTATCTTCTCCACCTCCAATCCTAGAGGGCATGATGAGGACATCAATACCATTGTTACACCCACAGCCCCTACTGTTACATATACTGGACCAATTACTAGAGCTCGCGCACGCCAATTAAATTACCAGGTACTTTCGTTTCTTGGTAATGATTCTAATGTTCATGAGATTATGATGCTGCCTAAATTGGATACATTTGTTTTGCTTTCAAATGAAGGGCCTAGCTTGGAGAAGGATGAACATTGGAGCAAGAACACGCATGAAGTTGATGGCATGCGCAAGGGGATCAAGAACGGAGTTACAAGTGATGATTTCAGGACTTTGAAGCCGCCATAAGGAGTGCATGAAGCCATGGACGAAATATACAAGATGCCACTTCATAATATTCGTCCATAGGCTATTCTAGGTGCTGCGTCACCTTATTAATGGGCCAGGCCCATGTAATTTCGAAATACTTAAGTATAGGCTATTTTTAGAGTCCGTATGTGTGGGGAAACAAGAGTTAGGGTTGGTTTCGGACCCCACCCTCAAGGGCCACGAAATTCCCCTCTCTTCCTCCATATATACAGCCCTTAGGGCGTCGTTTAGACTTTGGGTTTTGTTTAGATTGAAAGTTCGCCATAGCTGCAACTTCGCGTACTTCGTTTGTGTCCAACGACCAGACCAAGACGTCACAGAACCCCACCTTGATCAATAAAGCTTTCATCTTATATTCGCAATATCCAGATTGCAATCTCAGTTTCTTGCTTGTTCTTCGTTTGCTCGCAGGAAACAGGCCCTCGTGGTCAGGTTGATCGTGCTCCGGCGTGGTCAATAACCCCTCGGAAGTTGGTTTAGCGATTGCTAAGGCGCGACGTCTCGCACGTTCGTAGTCGGATCGTCAAGGTCGACTCCCATAGAAAACGATAGCCACCATCTCATCGAAACATCGGGAGACCTTTGCCTCTATCAAGTGGTATCAGATTTCCAGGTTGCTCGGTGAGATTTTACAGTTTTTCGTAGATTAGATCGAGTCTGTTCTTCATACCTACAGTCCACGAAAAAGCCACAAAAAAAATTAGGGTTAGTTCATCATATCCGAACCAATCTGAGCCTTTGCATAATCTTTTTAGGGTTTTTGCTTTGTTGAATTTGCGGTTGCATCGTCGTGTCAAGTTGCTGGTCTTAGAGTCTAGTCTTTTAGAGTTTCGAGTTCTGGTCACAAGTTGTCACGCCGCCGCCGCACCATTATCATCGCCCATCTACCACTTTTTCTTATCCGCCACCGCTCTGAATCCATATCGATATACCACCACCAATCCGTATCCATATACCACCATCAATCTCTATCCATATACCACCACCGCTACCATATACCACCACCGCTGCCATATACCACCACCATATATCCACCACCAATCCGAGTTCTTCTCATATTAGCTTTGTTCTTGAGATCAATCTCAATTCCGATTCGTGTTTCCTTGCCTGCGTAGGTCTCGGAAAAAAAAGGAGTCTGGAGACCCCCGGGCAGTTTTTAGGCCAAAATTTTCACGGGCAAAAATATTTTTTCCCTATCCTATTTTTAGGCTTTTCTGAGTCTTTTGAGCCACGTGCCATCATAGTGATTTTTTGTCGCACTTTTTCGTCGTCGCTGCCCTGATTTCCGAAAAAAAAGTGAAAAAAAAAATTTCGTGCCCATCCTATCAGTTTGACGAGGGAAGAGTTTTGAGACACTCGCCATTATAGTAATTTTTCGCAAAAAAAAAGAGGAGCGCAAAAAAAAAGAGGAGCGCAAAAAAAAAGCGAAGAAAAAAGTTCCAGAGTGTGCTTTTCCCTTATTCACGTGCAGCGCCGTGATTTTGTTAGTGTTCTAGGCTCGCGTCTCTAGCACGGTCTAGCCTAGGACCAGCACAGTACCGTCGTTGAGCGTTTATTCAACTTTGCATCTCTGAATTGATTATTGCTGACCCTTTTTGCTACCATACTATAAGCCTTCCCAGCTCCACATACCTCTACGTCGTGCGTTTGACTCTCCCTGGCAATCGCTCTATCCAAGCTTTTGAGAGTTTTGACTACAACGGTTGCCGATCACCGCCTGCTGCTGGGTAAGAACTGGTAAGAATTTGAGATTTGCTTGACGGATTTGTGACACCCGCCACCACCACCTCTTGTTAGTATTCTGTAGGATCATATTCTTGTGTGTTTTCTATTGTTGCTAACCATGGCAGGATCACAAGCCGACGAGACTGACTGGAGAACATGACGAATCAGGAGTTGCATGATAAATTTCAGCAAATGATGAATGGACAGGTGCAGGATGTGCTAAACAGATTTGAAGAGGCCATGGAGAAGATAGATGACATGGAGAAGACGTTCGAAACAAAGCTCGATAACAGGTTTAATGAATTGCTCGCGCGTCTTCCACCACCACCACCGGCTGCACCTAACGCACCTCTACAACAACAACAACGACGACTACCTACACATCGTGAAACAGCCCTCCGCCGAGCGAGCCGTCTCCCTCTTGCACCTGGCCAAACTGTTGGTGCTGCTGTTGCTACTTCTGTGGCTCCTGCTGCTGATGCGGAGGAGGATGATTTTGCTGGCGATTACGAGGATGAGGTTGATCAAAATCAGAACTACGTGCCACCACCAGCACAGCAACCATCAGGTCGTCCACATGCAAATAATGGCAATGGTAGGGCTCACCCTCAGGTACGAGATCATGACCATCTCCCTAAACTAAAATTGAATATTCCACCATTTGAGGGTAGATATGTTCCTGATATATATCTTACTTGGGAGTTAGAAACTGAACAACGATTTACATGTTTACAATATCCCGAGGAGAGACGTGTTCCTGCTGCTGTTTGTGCATTCACTAGTTTTGCATGTGTTTGGTGGTCTGAGCATTGTAGATTATATCCCATTCCTGCTACTTGGGCTGCTTTGAAAACTGCTATGCGTACTCGTTGGGTTCCACCATATTATCAACGTGAATTACTTCAAAAATTGCAGCGATTAAGACAGGGAAAAAATTCTGTAGAAGAATATTATCAGGAATTACAAACTGGCATGATTAGATGTGGTATTGTTGAGGAGAATGAAGCTATGCTTGCACGTTTTATGGGTGGATTAAATAGAGAGATTCAGACGATTCTAGAGTATAAGGAGTATACTAATATCACTCGTTTATTCCATCTTGCTAGTAAAGCTGAACGTGAAGTGCAGGATCGACAGGCATTGGCGCGGACTAACTTTTCTGCAGGTCGACCTTCTTCATGGACACCACGTGCATCATCTACTTCCACACGTTCTGCTACACCGGCGCCTCCGTCGGCTGCCACCTCCAACCGTGATACAATAAAGCAGGCACAATCACCACTATCTGCCAAGAGCACACCTTTTGGGCCTGCAAAGAGCTCTTCTTCATCCATGGCATCAACAGGGCAAACACATGATATTATTTGTCGATGTTGCAAGGGTGGAGGTCATTATGCGAGAGAATGCCCATCTAAGCGTGTGATGATTGTTACTGAGGATGGTGGGTATGAGTCCGCTAGTGACTATGATGAGGAGACTTTGGCTCTTATTACACGTGACGAACACAGTGGAGACGATTCTGATCATGAGACGCAATACATGGCTCCTGAAGATGCTGACAGGTATGAACGTTTAGTTGCTCAACGTGTTTTGAGTGTGCAGGTTACACAAGCTGAGCAAAATCAGAGGCATAATTTGTTCCATACAAAGGGAGTTGTGAAGGAACGTTCTGTTCGCGTGATCATAGATGGAGGGAGTTGCAACAACTTGGCTAGCATCGAGATGGTGGAGAAGCTATCTCTCACCACCAGACCACATCCACATCCTTACTACATCCAATGGTTCAACAACAGCGGCAAGGTTAAGGTAACACGTACTGTTCGTGTACATTTTAGTATCTCTACATATGCTGATTATGTTGATTGTGATGTGGTACCGATGCAAGCATGTTCCTTATTACTTGGTAGACCATGGCAATTTGATAAAAATTCTATTCACCATGGTAGAAACAATCAGTATACTCTTGTTCATAAGGATAAAAATATTACTTTGCTTCCTATGACTCCTGATTCCATTTTGAAAGATGATATTAATAGAGCTAATAAAGCAAAACAGGAGAAAACTAAGAGTGAAAATCAGATTGTGGCAAAAGAATTTGAGCAACAAATGCAGCCTAATAATAATAAACAATCTAGTGTTGTTTCTGAAATTAAATTGAAAAGTGCATGTTTACTTGCCACCAAATCTGATATTGATGATCTAGATTTTAGCAAATCTGTTTGCTATGCTTTTGTGTGCAAAGAGGCATTATTTTCATTCGAGGACGTGCCTTCCTCTTTGCCTCCTGCTGTCACTAACATTTTGCAGGAGTTCGCCGACGTCTTTCCACAAGACGTGCCACCGGGATTACCACCTATTCGCGGGATTGAGTATCAAATTGACTTAATTCCCGGTGCATCATTACCCAACCGGGCACCATACCGTACCAATCCAGAGGAGACGAAGGAGATTATGCGTCAAGTACAAGAACTGCTCGACAAAGGTTATATACGCGAATCCCTTAGTCCTTGTGTTGTTCCTATCATTTTAGTGCCGAAAAAGGATGGTACGTCGCGTATGTGCGTTGATTGTAGAGGCATTAATAATATTACTATTCGTTATCGTCATCCTATTCCTAGGCTAGATGATATGCTTGATGAATTGAGTGGCTCTACAATATTCTCCAAAGTTGATTTGCGTAGTGGTTACCATCAAATTCGTATGAAATTGGGAGATGAATGGAAAACAGCATTTAAAACTAAGTTTGGATTATATGAGTGGTTAGTCATGCCTTTTGGGTTAACTAATGCACCTAGTACTTTCATGAGGTTAATGAACGAAGTTTTACGTGCTTTCATTGGACGATTTGTGGTAGTTTACTTTGATGACATATTGATTTATAGCAAATCTTTGGAGGAACATTTGGAACATTTACGTGCTGTTTTTATTGCTCTACGTGATGCACGTTTGTTTGGTAACCTTGGAAAGTGCACCTTTTGCACCGACCGAGTATCTTTTCTTGGCTATGTTGTTACTCCACAGGGAATTGAAGTTGATAAAGCCAAGATTGAAGCTATTGAGAGTTGGCCGCAGCCCAAAACGGTCACACAAGTGAGGAGTTTCCTTGGCCTCGCTGGTTTCTATAGGCGTTTTGTGAGAGATTTCAGCACCATTTCTGCACCTCTCAACGAGCTTACAAAGAAGGATGTACCTTTTGTTTGGGGTACCGCACAGGAAGAAGCCTTCACGGTATTGAAAGATAAGTTGACACATGCTCCTTTACTCCAACTTCCTAATTTCAATAAGACTTTTGAGCTTGAATGTGATGCTAGTGGAATTGGATTAGGAGGTGTGTTATTACAAGATGGAAAACCTGTTGCATACTTTTCTGAAAAATTGAGTGGGCCTAGTCTGAACTATTCTACTTATGATAAAGAATTATATGCTCTTGTTCGGACCTTAGAAACATGGCAACATTATTTATGGCCCAAGGAATTTGTTATACATTCTGATCATGAATCTTTGAAACACATTAAAAGTCAAGCAAAACTGAACCGTCGACATGCTAAATGGGTTGAATTCATTGAGACTTTCCCTTATGTGATTAAACACAAGAAGGGTAAAGAAAATGTTATTGCTGATGCCTTGTCTCGTCGTTATACTATGCTTTCACAACTTGACTTTAAAATATTTGGTTTGGAGACCATCAAGGATCAATATGTTAATGATGCTGAATTTAAAGATGTATTGCAGAATTGTAAGGAAGGGAGAACTTGGAACAAGTTCGTTCTTAACGATGGATTTGTGTTTCGTGCTAACAAGCTATGCATTCCAGCTAGCTCCGTTCGTCTTTTGTTGTTGCAGGAGGCGCATGGAGGAGGATTAATGGGACACTTTGGCGTCAAGAAGACGGAGGATATACTTGCTACACATTTCTTTTGGCCAAAGATGAGACGGGATGTTGAGCGTTTTGTTGCTCGTTGCACTACATGTCAAAGAGCTAAGTCACGACTCAATCCTCATGGTTTATATATGCCTTTGCCTGTACCTAGTGTTCCTTGGGAGGATATATCTATGGACTTTGTTTTAGGTTTACCTAGAACAAAGAAGGGGAGGGATAGCATATTTGTTGTCGTGGATAGGTTCTCGAAAATGGCACACTTTATACCATGTCATAAAAGCGATGATGCTGTTAATGTTGCTGATTTGTTCTTTCGTGAAATTATTCGCTTACATGGTGTGCCAAATACTATTGTTTCAGATCGTGATACTAAATTTCTTAGCCACTTTTGGAGATGTTTATGGGCTAAGTTGGGGACTAAGCTGCTTTTTAGTACTACTTGTCACCCCCAAACTGATGGACAAACTGAAGTAGTCAATAGAACATTGTCTACTATGCTTAGGGCTGTTTTGAAGAATAACAAGAAAATGTGGGAAGAATGCTTGCCTCATATTGAATTTGCTTATAATCGTTCATTGCATTCTACTACTAAGATGTGCCCTTTTGAAATTGTGTATGGTTTCCTACCTCGTGCACCTATTGATTTGTTGCCTCTTCCATCTTTGGAGAAGGTTAATTTTGATGCTAAAGAACGTTCTGAATTGATTTTAAAAATGCATGAGTTAACTAAGGAAAACATTGAGCGTATGAATGCTAAATATAAACTTGCTGGAGATAAGGGTAGAAAACATGTTGTGTTTGCACCTGGAGATCTTGTTTGGTTACATTTGCGTAAAGATAGATTTCCTAATCTGCGCAAATCAAAGCTAATGCCACGTGCTGATGGTCCTTTTAAGGTTTTAGAGAAAATAAATGATAATGCATATAAACTTGAGCTACCTGCAGATTTTGGGGTTAGTCCCACTTTTAATATTGCAGATTTGAAGCCTTATTTGGGTGAGGAAGATGAGCTTCCGTCGAGGACGACTTCATTTCAAGAAGGGGAGGATGATGAGGACATCAATACCATTGTTACACCCACAGCCCCTACTGTTACATATACTGGACCAATTACTAGAGCTCGCGCACGCCAATTAAATTACCAGGTACTTTCGTTTCTTGGTAATGATTCTAATGTTCATGAGATTATGATGCTGCCTAAATTGGATACATTTGTTTTGCTTTCAAATGAAGGGCCTAGCTTGGAGAAGGATGAACATTGGAGCAAGAACACGCATGAAGTTGATGGCATGCGCAAGGGGATCAAGAACGGAGTTACAAGTGATGATTTCAGGACTTTGAAGCCGCCATAAGGAGTGCATGAAGCCATGGACGAAATATACAAGATGCCACTTCATAATATTCGTCCATAGGCTATTCTAGGTGCTGCGTCACCTTATTAATGGGCCAGGCCCATGTAATTTCGAAATACTTAAGTATAGGCTATTTTTAGAGTCCGTATGTGTGGGGAAACAAGAGTTAGGGTTGGTTTCGGACCCCACCCTCAAGGGCCACGAAATTCCCCTCTCTTCCTCCATATATACAGCCCTTAGGGCGTCGTTTAGACTTTGGGTTTTGTTTAGATTGAAAGTTCGCCATAGCTGCAACTTCGTGTACTTCATTTGTGTCCAACGACCAGACCAAGACGTCACAGAACCCCACCTTGATCAATAAAGCTTTCATCTTATATTCGCAATATCCAGATTGCAATCTCAGTTTCTTGCTTGTTCTTCGTTTGCTCGCAGGAAACAGGCCCTCGTGGTCAGGTTGATCGTGCTCCGGCGTGGTCAATAACCCCTCGGAAGTTGGTTTAGCGATTGCTAAGGCGCGACGTCTCGCACGTTCGTAGTCGGATCGTCAAGGTCGACTCCCATAGAAAACGATAGCCACCATCTCATCGAAACATCGGGACACCTTTGCCTCTATCAGGGCATACGACCTTCTTTGCTGCGTATGTACTGTCGGGCAATTCGTTATCGTTTGGAAGCTTCTTCTTCAATATTTTCAGTAGCTTCTCAAATCCTTTGTCAGCCACAACATTCTCTGCCTTCCACTGCAGCAATTCTAGTACGGTACCGAGCTTTGTGTTGCCATCTTCGCAATTGGGGTATAACCCTTTTTTGTGATCCTCTAACATGCGATCGAACTTCAGCTTCTCCTTTTGACTAATGCATTGCGTCCTTGCATCGATAATGACCCAGCGGAGATCATCATCATCGGGCACATCGTCTAGTTCCTCTTGATCTTCAGCAGCTTCACCCGTGGCAGCATCATTGGGCACATCATCTGGTTCCTCTTGATCTTCACCAGCTCCCCCCGTTGCAGCATCACCGTATTCAGGGGGCACATAGTTGTCATCGTACTCTTCTTCTTCGCCGTCTTCCATCATAACCCCTATTTCTCCGTGCCTCGTCCAAACATTATAGTGTGGCATGAAACCCTTGTAAAGCAGGTGGGAGTGAAGGATTTTCCGGTTAGAGTAAGACCTCGCATTCCCACATTCAGTGCATGGACAACACATAAAACCATTCTGCTTGTTTGCCTCAGCCGCATCGAGAAACTCATGCACGCCCTTAATGTACCCGCGGGTGTGTCTGTCACCGTACATCCATTGCCGGTTCATCTGCGTGCATTATATATAATTAAGTGTCCAAATTAATAGAAGTTCATCATCACATTAAAACCAAAGTGCATACATAGTTCTCATCTAACAACATATAGCTCTCCAGAGCATCTAATTAATTAAACCATACATTGAAACTATGTAAAACATTTCAATACGAAAACAAATGCGATCATAATCGCAACCAAGGTAACAATTGATCCAACGGCATAATGATAGCAAGCCTCGGTATGAATGGCATATTTTCTAATCTTTCTAATCTTCAAGCGCATTGCATCAATCTTGATCTTGTGATCATCGACGACATCCGCAACATGCAACTCCAATATCATCTTCTCCTCCTCAATTTTTTTTATTTTTTCCTTCAACAAATTGTTTTCTTCTTCAACTAAATTTAACCTCTCGACAATAGGGTCGGTTGGCATTTCCGATTCACATACATCCTAGATAAATAAAATCTATGTCACGTTGGTCGGCATAATTTTCATAAACAATAAATGAACCAATAGTTATGAAGATAATATACATACCAAATCCGAATCATAGACAGGACGAGGGCCGACGGGGGCGGATACCAAAACCATCGCACTATATAAGATGCAATAATAAATGTAAGAAAATGATACAAGTATCTATCTAAACAGACAAGTAAGGATATTTTTCCTTTCAGAAAGAAGATAAGAACAAGAGGCTCACCACGGTGGTGTCGGTGATGAGATCAGCGCGGGTGATCGACGGCGGTGAAGACGGGGACGGGGCGTGACGGACCGCTAAATCTAGACAAATCTCAAGGAAAATGGAGCTTGGAGGTCGAGCTTCGAGAGGAGAAAGTTTAAGTAGTGTGGCTCGGGCATTCCATCGAACACCTCATGTGCATAGGAGGTGAGCTAGAGCACCACAAACCCCTCCCCTCGCCGGCCAGAGAAAAACAGAGCACTGGAGTGCTCTGCTCGCGGGCGAGGGTATATATAGGAACCTCATTGGTCCCGGTTTGCGGCAAGAACCGGGACCAAAGGGGAGCCTTTGGTCCCGGTTCAGGCCACCAACCGGGACCAATGGTGGTGGGCCAGGAGCGAGGCCCATTGGTCCCGGTTCGTCCCACCAACCGGGACCAAAAGGTCCAGACGAACCGGGACCAATGGCCCACGTGGCCCGGCCGGCCCCCTGGGCTCACGAACCGGGACCAATGCCCACATTAGTCCCGGTTCTACACTGAACCGGGACTAATGGGCTGAGTCGGCCTGGACCATAGCCCTGTTTTCTACTAGTGGTATTGCAACATATGTCTGGTAATATATAAAAAAACTACATTTCTACCAGTTGCATATCAACAGGATTGGGGTTGGAATTATCATCTACAACGGTTGCTTGTCAGGTGGATTTGCATTTTCTGTAACGTTTGAGCTAGAAGCAATGGGCTTGAAAACCAAATATGTTAGGCTGGGGAAAAATGAATATGTTTCTGTTGTATCCTTTCTCTTCATACATACTGTTTCAAACGTTAAACGAGGAGTAAAATTAGAATCCTATATTGTAATTTTACCGCCACTGTCTTCAACGGAATTGTATTAATTCACAAATATTATTTACCAGTGATGTACCTAGATTCTTTGAAGTTGATCTTGTGATACATGATGCCGGTGTAGCACACAAGCTGGCATGGTCTTCATCGTGGATTCAATCTCCACACGAGTGGAGTGGCCTCTGCCTTGTGCGGCAGCTGCGGACGGGCAGAGGAGACGACGACGTAGGGCACACGGAGCCAGCAAGCCTAGAAGCCATGATGCCCGCGAACAAAATTACCTGAAGGATAGGAAACAGACTACCTGATCTCACGGATGCATGTAGTCTTTTTTTTCTGATGCGTACAACAAGCGATCAGGGCATCAAGGGATGCTTTCTCACGTTGGGCGTTTGGGCTGGAAAATTCGTGCTAGATAGATCTTTTCTAGTCGCTCGTCTATGCATCATCCTTTCATTAGTCATTTTTGATTAGCGGATGAAAGCACAAGCATGATTGTACTTTTCTTAGAATGAAGAAAAGAAATACACCATCAGACTGAGACTGACGTACATTCATACTACTATCTCGTGGTCCATTTCTGTTGCAAATAACATCTCCCCTGATTTGAACAATAATTTTTCAGGCTGAGATGGAAATTTTACGCTCACTGGATTACATTTTCACATACTAAGATAGGTTACAATTGAATGTCGAACAGTTAGTTGGACATTTTGCATCAGTCCTGATACCACTTAGAAGATAGAACAAGTCTGTATCTCTGGAGATTTTTTGAAGTTTTAAGTGTGTACCTAATCAATTGAATATTATAGTTGCATTTGTTACTTCTACTTGACACCATTGACACTCTGAAGTTTGCAGGGTTCAATTGACACATGGTGTGTAAGCATTTGCCTATCTACCTAAAGGGTATGCTAGAGGGTTGCCAACATCAATGTGCTATGTGATGCAGAAATGGATTTTCAAAAACCTCTAGCACATGGTGTCCTGGGAATTCCTGGATATGTTGACCTGCTAGCTCATTATCAGGTTTTGATGCATCTATTAATCATATGATAAAAGAACCAGAACATGGATGAATTTTGTATAGTGTAGTTGTAGTATCTAGCTTGGCTGCTTTTAGAGGTCTGAGCTATAGAAGTTACCGCGGTAAATAAAGTCTAAAGTATTCTGTAAACGCCTACATATTTTTGCCCCATTATGTTTAATCTTTGGTGAGAAATACAATTACGCTCCATAAAATGAGCTAATGTCGGAGAAGGTCGCTCTCATTTTTAGTTTAAAACCATTCGTTATGTTGCCAACTACTTTCTAAATTTTAATGCGGTCATAGTAAAGTCATCTAATGGACAGCTCCTTGTATAATTTAACTTGTTGATATTCACAGAAGCCTTCTTGTTATCAATGAATATAGTGTCTAGAAATAAGGACACTTTAACTAGTGCTTAGTATGCCCCTTTACATGGTTACCTAAACTTGAATGGAGTGCCTTTCTTAGTAGGTGTTTGGTACTAGCTTGCCTTGTGAAGTAATAGTTGTTCTCAATGCTATGATTTTTACAAATTTTTATGGTGCCATTGTCTTTATGAATGTAATCACAACTTTACATTATGTAGGAAAAATAGGCAAGAGGACGAGGAAACATGAAGACGGTGGTTTGTGTAAATGGGATATTTTGTGTAATGGTGACTGAATCGTTGGAGATGCACTTTATATATCATTTTGTAAACTCGCATTGTGTGTGACAAAATGAACCATATTGTAATGGATGAAGTATTTACATCTGAAATTAATTAATGTGTTATTGTTTGGTTATGGTTTATTATTGTTAGGGCATGCATGTTATTATTATGAAACATGAAACTTGATTTATATTTTGTTGGTAACACAAATGTAAGCTATTGAGGGCTATTGGATGTTTGTGGGCAAAACGAAAAAACCATCTCATAGTCTGTCGAAGAAAGCTAATGCATGGGCCAACGAAAAGTTGGTCGGGAAAACAAACCCTGTCACACAGTCGGTCGGGAAAGCCTCCTGGAGGGCCTAATAGACTGTTGGTTGGGAAAAAAATTCTGTCAAACAGTTGGTCGGGAAAGCTTCATGGCAAGCCCAATAGACTGTTGGTCGGGAAAGGACCATGGCAGGCCCAACAGAATGTCGGTCGGGAAAAGTGCCCCATAGCCAACAAGCGATCGGTCGGCAAAGATATGTCGGTCGGGAAAGGCTTTCCCCGTCTGGACTTTCCCCAACAGACAAGATCGGTCGGCAATAGTTTTTCCCAACCGATTGTCTGTCATGGGAAGTTGTTTTTCCAACGAACCTGACTGTCGCAGATGTAGTGTTGTGGTGTAGTGGTAGTTGGTCCTGAGGTCCCATGCACCACCTGGCTCGCCGACGTTGTAGTTTGCCGCCGATGCGGTGCTCAGGATGGCCATCGCGGCCACGGCGAGGAGAATGGTTCTCATGGCAGCCATTGCGGTTTGAACTGAAAGGAGAACTAGCAGAAGAGATTGTAAGACAAGTGCTGTGTTGATCCTTTGAGCGGAGATTGTTTTTGCTTCTCTAGGTGTCTGTGTCGGGTCCTATATATACAATACAGGCTATGCCCAGGTGGGTTGAAGAAACGTGTCCGGTAGGTGGAAGGCTGGAAGCGTAGAATAGACTACATATATCTGAATTTTGGACTTTGAATGTTTATATATGGGAACACAAGCAAGCTACGCAGCATGCACCTACTACTTGGTCATCATAGTCAAACACGTATAGATATATAATAGATAATAGGTCGACGGAACATCTGAAGACCGGGCCTACTGACTGCTTCACGCATTGCCTTTTCTTTTCTTCAGTATCGACGCGGTCTACGCGATGTAGACTATCACAATCCATGTCCCTGCTCACATACATCAAGGGTTCGTCGATCAGCATTCAACTCGAACTTCTCTTCTATCAAAAAAGAAAAACTTTTGACTTCTTTTATTCAATATTTCATTTTTACTACCTGAATTTCACTTTAGAACTAATTATGTTACAACCTTTAGTGATTTCTTTTACACCTTTCAAGTTTCAACGACAAAAAAAGTCACAACCTCCAATTTAGAAGGAGAACGATGAACAAAATTCCAATGTTCAAATCAAGAAGTACAACTTTCATACCATATACAGTTAAGTTAACACGTTCTAAATTACATCCACACACACACACACACACACACACAAAACACGTTTAGAATTGGTAGAATGGAGCTATCAGCTGGCATGTTGAGCCGTGCAATTGAGCCATAGTGCATCATCCTGGATTGCAAAATAACATCAACGAGTGAAATAATATTGTGCGATGCATTATTAAACTGAATTAAAGTTTACAAATATCCACTATGTCTCGGCGGGAATATCTCTCCTACCATTTGGCCTGACTGGTGAGCTATCTCAAAAACAATGAATAATAGAATCTCCCCTCACACGCAAACGTGTAGTTAAAGTTTCATCACTTTGTGGTGCTTTGAGTAATTCATTCACATGGGGATCCCCTCCTTCGGTCATTGTTGATGGAAAACCTAGATGTATCATGGTGACGAGGACTACTTTTGATACTAGTGCTGGATAGATTTCTCCGGTCTAATTTCCAGCTTTCTACTACATGAGTTGCATGCTACAACTAATTAAATTACAGCTTCAGTGTTACAAAAAGTTACAACATTGTTCCAACAAAACAAGTCACAACTATCAACATAGAAAGCAAGCAATATGTATTGCTTAAAAGATGAGCATCAAAATCAAGAATTAAAGCGTTCATACCACATACAATTAGGAATTTAGAACTGATAAAAATGGAGCTTCCAACCTGCAATCAAGTAAATTTTATCTAAAACGAGAGGCCATGTTTATCTTGGCAGCAATGGTAGAAATTCGTTTGGATCTTGGCCTCTATATCCTCCATGTAACCTATTCAAGGCACGATCCTAATCAAGGCATGCAACAGGCCTCTGACGGCAGGCCCGCACCTGTGGAGAGTGTTCGGCTGCACAGGGCCTCCAAATCAGTAGGACCTCCATTTTCTACTATGTGGTAAAAAAAAGCTCTTATTTATATATTCCCTAAAAAAATCTCTTATTAATATATAGGTATATAGGTTAACATTATAGAGTGACCAAATGTACCATTTGTACTTGATATTGAATTAGTGCATATAATTAAATAATCCCAACAACAACATTTTAGGGTCTCTTTAATATGTCGAATCCAGTAATAAAAAATGATTTGTCAACATTTTAGGATCTACGTCAGAAAGTATGTGGATCGTGTTAGTATACGTCATGTCTTGTAGACCGCGTCCATATTGAAGAAAAAGGAAAAGAACGCGTGAAATGGTCAGCAGGCTAACAGCACAGCCCGGTCTTCACAAACTCAGTCTATTTTGATCAAGTACGTACCAGCTGCTTGTGTTCCCACCTACACACAATATTCAAAGTCCCACCAACCGCACATGTTTCTCCGTCCCACCCGGCCAGGATTGTCCTATATATAGGACCGGACACCGCCGCCTAGGGAAGCAAACACATTCTCCGCTCAAGGACCAATACATCAGCACCTCCCTTGTAATCTCCTCTGCTAAGCTCTCCTTGCAGTTCAAGCCTCAATGGCTGTCACACGAACCATTTTTCTCGCCATGGCTGTGATGGCCATCCTGAGCACCGCATCAGCGGCGATCTACAACGTTGGCGAGCCCGGCGGAGCGTGGGACCTCAGCACCAACTACGGCACATGGGCGTCCTCCAGGAACTTCAAAGCCGACGACCAGATCGTCTTCAAGTACTCCCCTCAAGCGCATGATGTCCTCGAGGTCAGCAAGGCCGACTACGACTCCTGCAGCACCGCCAGCCCCATCACCACCCTCAACTCTGGGAATGATGTCGTCACCCTCACCGCCTCCAGCACCCGGTACTTCATTTGCGGCTTCCCTGGCCACTGCGCTGGTGGCATGAAGGTTAAGATCGATATTATGTCTGGCTCCTCCTTGTCACCCGCCCCAGCCAGCGGACCAAGTGCAAGCAATGCTCCCCCGCCGACCCCTGTCTCCACTGCCACCAATGTGGAGGCCATCGGGTATGGCCTCGCCGTTTTGCTTGCCATTGCTGGCCTCATGGCTTGAGTGCATATCTGCAGTCGCAGGCACATGTGTACTTTGTGTATAGTCAAGTAATTATTACTAGCAACTATATGTGTGTATAGTCAAGTAGTTATGTGTATGTTGGACATATTCAGGTTTTGCGTTTTGCTGATTCGTTTTGGAGATTAATAAAAATTCGTTTGGTCTTATACAATATTTGACTTGACACACATTCTTGCTAAACCGTGAGAACCAACAATTTCGTAACTTAAACTTGTATTACAGAAATATATACTTAGATTAGACATGTAATTTGTATTGCCCCGGATTGTAAATGAACTATCCTGAAGAACCTGCTGCCACAAATGGTGGAGAACAATTAGGATGCCCCCCAACCCCAAACATACTGGATCAAATTCGGCTGGGCAAAAATCCCGTCATTTGCTCGTGGAGTGCCATACATGTTCTTGTTTCTGGTGTTGCAAAGGGACAGTCGCCGTTATCGAGGGAGAGAGAGAGAGCCATGGGAGTCGGTGGTGGGTGCTTTTCGGGAACGAATTCTTCCCTGAGATTGATGGCTATCGACGCTGTGAAGGACCAAAATTTCCCCTGTCCAGGCCCCGTCCACTGTAAAAGTACCTTCGGCATTAGGTAAAGAACATTCATCAAGATGGTCCCTACTAGCTAACCGCCTATTTTATTTTGAGGGAATAACAGCTTATTTTATTAAAATGTTTTCCCTTTCCCTGTCTGCTTTAACTTTGTTTTGGGCGCTGATCTGCATGAAAACGCGACCGACTGGATAATATGGACCAGCAGGCACGTGTATAGATCGTCTGCTCTCACCATTTAAACCTCAATTCACCTTGAAGTAAAATGTACAGTGCATGAGGGTTAGTAGAAAATGCTGAAATTTCAAGGCTTACCTAGCAAAAAGATGCTATGAGCATGTACCCCAAATAGTCCAAATAGACCAGGGACGTCTATCCAATGTTGGTGGGCGTGTCCGGTGTACTTAACTTTCAAGAAAATTTTCATCACTATAATCAAAAGTAGTCCTCATTGGCGCCATTGTATATCCATCCTTTTATTACATAAAATTTACTTTAATATAATATGTGCTCACTCTTTTTTTAAGCTGTTATTTTGCAATTCAGGATGATGCAATGTCGGTCATTATTTCTCTGCTTAATCCGCGGTCTAAAAACTTTACTTCATGATTTTAATATTGGACTTTTACCTCTTAAGTTGAAAGTTCTTTTTTTGTGGGAACTCTTAAGTTGAAAGTAGTGACATGGAATTCATACAACAAGCGTTCCAGTTTTAATAAGAGGAAGTGAGAACTTTTTTTTCTATAGTGAGAGTTTAAATGCCTTCTACAAGGTTTGTGAGTTATGATAGTCAACTATGTCTCCTTGGAACCTAGACCGCGTCGATACTGAAGCAGCATGGTAAGGCCGTGGAACCAAGTTATGCAGTAGTTTCTCAAAGAAAGATACTGAAGCAGCAGGCAATGGCTGCTATGCGATGAGAACGCTTGAAACGGTCTTAACATCTTCAGTCTATTATTTATTATATACTATCTATCTAGGTGTTTGATTATATGACCAAGTACATACTAGCTGCATGCCTAGCTCGTGTTCCCGCGTACTCTATATTCTACGCTTTCACCTACCGCACGTGTTTCTTCAACCCACCTGGCCATGAGTTTGTATATATAGGACCCAACACAATATGTATAATCTGATGCCATTTCGATCGGATGGGATCGACACGGAAAAGAATTCTATAAGACCAAGTCTCACGGGTTAGCAGGTGAAATCCATCCTGATAGATAACACGTGGCATTCACAAATCATAAAGTATCTAATCTCTCCTCATAAATCACAAAGCATCTATCACACCTCCCACCTGAAATGAAGGGGGGGGGAGGGGGGATTAAATGCTTTATGATTTGTGAATGCCACGTGTCATCCATCAGGACGGGCCTCACCTGCTAACCGTGAGACCTGGTCTCATATAATTTTTTTTCCAGATCGACACTGTAGCCATGCTTCTCTTTGGTGCGTTGGGCTCCTTTGGCAATCGTGTCTTTGCTGCATTTGTCAAAGCCAGGACATATGTACCTCAGTTATTAGTTATGGTGCCGTAAGGTAAAAACTCTAGCTTTGGCCTTTTATTTTTGAACCTGACAGTGGCAACACATTTTCTAAAAAGAAGGATAAACTCGGGCCTCTGCATCAAGTGATGCACGCATCCATATATTACTTATTATTAAAAAAATTCAGCAGCAGAACAACACTGACATGAAAACTAAAAATATCCGAGGCCACATGCCTCGCAATAGTAACTGCACCAGACATGCACTAACCCTATTATAAAATAAAAAGAAAGAAATCTTCACACGTGCGCCGATAATGACAAGTCCAACCCAAGGTCGATCTTCGGATTTCATTTCCAAAGCCAAGTTTCGATCCGCCACCTTCAGCAATGGTACCACGCAACGCGTGTCGATATAGCGTGATCAGAGTTCTAGTGTTTCCATCGGAGTGTGCATGCTCATCGCTAAAGTTGCTTCTACCACCAACACTTGTCCGCTACCGACACCTCGCTAGCCAGATATTGCAGTAGGTGAAACCGGAAGACAAAGACGTCCCATGTTGCCTCGCCTCCGGTCTCCGTCGCACCACCTTCGATACAATAGGAACAGGCTAAGCATGACAACTCTGTCAAACCCACCATATAGCATCTGCCGACGGCAAGCATGACTTGACGTCTGCGCATGAGATATCATGCATAGCACCTGCTGGTGGCAGGCATGCCATGACGCTTCCAGAAGAGATACATGTGTCACCCGCCGAGCCGCATCAAACCCGATTTGTTGGTGGAGGGGGCGTCCCATACCTCCGCCATCCTCATAGAAGCCGTCAGCACCACAAGACCCAGCCTCCACGCCATACACATGACCACGGGGGCCGCCACCACCGAAAAAGGCGGGTAGCCGCCCCATCGCACCCCATCGGACGACACTGCAGCGAGCAAGAACATGGCCAAAACGCCGTCGCCGGACCGGCTGGAGGCTACCGTATTGCCACACGACAACAACCACTGACAGCCACCACCTCACCGCCGCAAGTCGCTGCAGACCCCGCTCCAAAGGCCCGATGGCACGAAGAAGACGAGGCGGCCGCGACCTAGCACCGTTGCCTCTGGTCCCTCCAATCGTTGCAAGGTCCAAACACGATGTCCTCAAGAGGGATTACGACACGGAAGCACGACCGTCGCTCGACCCCGAGAGGCACTGAGCATAGACATGCATGTGTGTTGTCTCTATGTTATAGTCTCAAATCGCCTAGTAGCAAATTACATTGTGCATCAAGGGCTAGTTGAAAAAGATGGTGTTTCAAGGCTCGCCTCACATTAATACTTTTAGCGCATGCACCACAAATAGTTTCAAATGGATTAGAGACATCTATCCAACAATAATGATTATGTATCTATTCTTCAAGACTTGTTTATCGTTTTCATCAAAACTAGTCCCCGTCACCGGCACTATCTAGCCTTTTATTCCAGTAAAACTTTAATTCAATTTAAATATATATTATCAGTCATTATCTAAACCTTGTTTTTACAATCTAGGATGATGCAAAGTCAGTCATTTGTTCCGCTGAATGTTCGTGGGCTGAATGCCAATTTCCCAATTTCAAATTTTATAACTCTGTGGTACTAAAGCATTACTTCTTGAGCTTAATGTCATAGGAGTACTTTTTTGCCATAAATATATTTTGCTTTTAGGAGAGTTGTTACTTTTGATTCTTGAAATTTAAAAGCTGCAATTTTAATTAGTTGTGAATTTGTGATCCAGCTGGAATTCAGGTTGTTGAAAGCTGACAATTTTAACAGAGGAAGTTAGAGGCTTTTTTAGAGAGAGTTGAAATGCAACTGGGCAGTTGGATCTACGTCAGAAGGTATGTGATTGTGGCAGTCTACGTCATGTCTTGTAGACCGCGTCAATACTGGAGGAAAAGGAAAGGAAACACGTGAAAAGGTCAGCAGGCCAACAACACAGCCCGGTCTTCAGATGTTCAGTCGATCGATGATTATCATAGACTCCTACGTGTTTGAGTATGACCAAGTATGTACCAGCTTGCTTGTGTTCCCACCTACACAACATTCAAAGTCCAAAATCCAGGCACGTACGATAATAGTCCAGGCTTCCACCTACCGTACACGTTTCTTCAACCCACCAGGGCATAGCCTGTACTGTATATATATAGGACCCGACACAACCACCATGGGAAGCAAACACAATCTCCGCTCAAGGACCAATACAACAGCACCTGCATTATAATCTCCTCTGCTAGCTCTCCTTGCAGTTCAAACCTCAATGGCTGCCACGAGAACCATTTTTCTTGCAGTTGCCGCGATGACCGTCCTGAGCACGGCGTCTGCGGCAATCTACAACGTGGGGCAGCCGGGCGGCACATGGGACCTCAGCACCAACTACGGCACATGGGCGTCCTCCAAGAACTTCCAAACCAATGACCAGATCGTCTTCAAGTACTCCCCTCAGGCACACGACGTCCTCGAGGTCAGCAAGGCAGACCATGAACTCCTGTAGCACCGCCAGCCCTGTCACCACCTTCAACTCCGGGAATGATGTTGTCACTCTCACCGCCACCGGCACCCGCTACTTCATCTGCGGTTTCCCTGGTCATTGCGCTGGCGGCATGAAGGTTAAGATTGATGTCATGCCAGGCTCCTCCTCTACGTCACCCGCCCCGGCCAGCGGCCCAAGTGCAAGTAACGCTCCCCCGCGGACACCTGTCTCTGCTGCCACCAATGTGGAGGCCACGGGTTTCGGCCTCACCGTTTTGCTGGCCGTTGTCGGCCTCGTGGCTTGAGTGCATCTCTGTAGACGCAGGCACATGTGTATTTTATGTAGATTCAAGTAATTATTACTAGCAACTATCTGTGTGTATGGTCAAGTAGTTATGTGTATGTTGGACGTATTCGGGCTTTGTGTATTGCTGATTCATTTTGGAGGATTTATTAATACAGATTCTTTTTGTCTTATACAACATTTCTCTTGACACAGGTTAGTTCTTGTGGATTGTGAATATTTGCATTGATCGTATGCCGTAGCATATATAGGGTACATATAATAGAGTACCTATCTGAATTTTGGACTTTGAATGTTACGTGGGAACACAAGCAAGCTACGCAGCATGCAGCTACTACTTGGTCATCATAGTGAAACACGTATAGATATATAATAGATAATAGATCGATAGAAGATCTGAAGACCGGGCCTACTGACTGCTTCACTCGTTGCTTTTCTTTTCTTCGGTATCGACGCGGTCTACGCGATGTAGACTATCACAATCCATGTCCCTGATCACGTACATCAAGGGTTCGTTGATCAGCATTCAACTCGAACTTCTCTTCTCTCAAAAAAGAAAAACTTTTAACTTTGTTTATTCAATATTTCATCTTTACTACCTGAATTTCACTTTAGAACTAATTATGTTACAACCTCTAGTGATTTATTTTACACCTTTCAAGTTTCAACGACAAAAAAAGTCACAACCTCCAATTTAGAAGGAGAACGATGAACAAAATTCCAATGTTCAAATCAAGAAGTAAAGCTTTCATACAATATACAGTTAAGTTAACACGTTTTAAATTGCATCCACACACACACACACACACACACACACACACAAAACACGTTTAGAATTGGTAGAATGGAGCTATCAGCTGGCATGTTGAACCGTGCAATTGAGCCATAGTGCATCATCCTGGATTGCAAAATAACATCATCGAGTGAAATAATATTGTGCGACTCATTATTAAACTGAATTAAAGTTTACAAATATCCACTATGTCTTGGCGGGACTATCTCTCCTACCATTTGGCATGACTGGTGAGCTATCTCAAAAACAATGAACAATAGAATCTCTCCTCACACGCAAACTTGTAATTAAAATTTCATCACTTTGTGGTGCTTTGAGTAATTCATTCACATGGGGATCCTCTCCTTCGGTCATTGTTGATGGAAAACCTAGATATATCATGGTAACGAGGACTACTTTTGATACAAGTGCTGGATAGATTTCTCCGGTCTAATTTCCAGCTTTCTACTACATGAGTTGCACGGTACAACTAATTAAATTACAGCTTCAGTGTTACAAAAAGTTACAACACTGTTCCAACAAAACAAGTCAATACTATCAACATAGAAAGCAAGCGA
Organism: Triticum urartu; assembly: GCF_056163025.1. Lineage (NCBI taxonomy): Eukaryota > Viridiplantae > Streptophyta > Magnoliopsida > Poales > Poaceae > Triticum > Triticum urartu. The sequence goes on along the minus strand of NC_141874.1, from coordinate 737,234,770 downwards.
TATGTATTGCTTAAAAGACGAGCATCAAAATAAAGAATTAAAGCGTTAATACCACATACAAAGAGGAATTTAAAACTGGTAAAAATGGAGCTTCCAGCCTGCAATCAAGTAAATTTTATCTAAAACGAAAGGCCATGTTTATCTTGGCGGCAATGGTAGAAATTCGCTTGGATCTTGGCCTCTATATATATCCTCCATGTAACCTATTCAAGGCACGATCCTAATCAAGGCATGCAACAGGCCTCTGACGGCAGGCCCGTACCACGCACCTGTGGAGAGTGTTCGGCTGCACAGGGCCTCCAAATCAGTAGGACCTCCATTTTCTACTATGTGGTAAAAAAAAGCTCTTATTTATATATTCCCTAAAAAAATCTCTTATTAATATATAGGTATATAGGTTAACATTATAGAGTGACCAAATGTACCATTTGTACTTGATATTGAATTAGTGCATATAATTAAATAATCCCAACAACAACATTTTAGGGTCTCTTTAATATGTCGAATCCAGTAATAAAAAATGATTTGTCAACATTTTAGGATCTACGTCAGAAAGTATGTGGATCGTGTTAGTATACGTCATGTCTTGTAGACCGCGTCCATATTGAAGAAAAAGGAAAAGAACGCGTGAAATGGTCAGCAGGCTAACAGCACAGCCCGGTCTTCACAAACTCAGTCTATTTTGATCAAGTACGTACCAGCTGCTTGTGTTCCCACCTACACACAATATTCAAAGTCCCACCAACCGCACATGTTTCTCCGTCCCACCCGGCCAGGATTGTCCTATATATAGGACCGGACACCGCCGCCTAGGGAAGCAAACACATTCTCCGCTCAAGGACCAATACATCAGCACCTCCCTTGTAATCTCCTCTGCTAAGCTCTCCTTGCAGTTCAAGCCTCAATGGCTGTCACACGAACCATTTTTCTCGCCATGGCTGTGATGGCCATCCTGAGCACCGCATCAGCGGCGATCTACAACGTTGGCGAGCCCGGCGGAGCGTGGGACCTCAGCACCAACTACGGCACATGGGCGTCCTCCAGGAACTTCAAAGCCGACGACCAGATCGTCTTCAAGTACTCCCCTCAAGCGCATGATGTCCTCGAGGTCAGCAAGGCCGACTACGACTCCTGCAGCACCGCCAGCCCCATCACCACCCTCAACTCTGGGAATGATGTCGTCACCCTCACCGCCTCCAGCACCCGGTACTTCATTTGCGGCTTCCCTGGCCACTGCGCTGGTGGCATGAAGGTTAAGATCGATATTATGTCTGGCTCCTCCTTGTCACCCGCCCCAGCCAGCGGACCAAGTGCAAGCAATGCTCCCCCGCCGACCCCTGTCTCCACTGCCACCAATGTGGAGGCCATCGGGTATGGCCTCGCCGTTTTGCTTGCCATTGCTGGCCTCATGGCTTGAGTGCATATCTGCAGTCGCAGGCACATGTGTACTTTGTGTATAGTCAAGTAATTATTACTAGCAACTATATGTGTGTATAGTCAAGTAGTTATGTGTATGTTGGACATATTCAGGTTTTGCGTTTTGCTGATTCGTTTTGGAGATTAATAAAAATTCGTTTGGTCTTATACAATATTTGACTTGACACACATTCTTGCTAAACCGTGAGAACCAACAATTTCGTAACTTAAACTTGTATTACAGAAATATATACTTAGATTAGACATGTAATTTGTATTGCCCCGGATTGTAAATGAACTATCCTGAAGAACCTGCTGCCACAAATGGTGGAGAACAATTAGGATGCCCCCCAACCCCAAACATACTGGATCAAATTCGGCTGGGCAAAAATCCCGTCATTTGCTCGTGGAGTGCCATACATGTTCTTGTTTCTGGTGTTGCAAAGGGACAGTCGCCGTTATCGAGGGAGAGAGAGAGAGCCATGGGAGTCGGTGGTGGGTGCTTTTCGGGAACGAATTCTTCCCTGAGATTGATGGCTATCGACGCTGTGAAGGACCAAAATTTCCCCTGTCCAGGCCCCGTCCACTGTAAAAGTACCTTCGGCATTAGGTAAAGAACATTCATCAAGATGGTCCCTACTAGCTAACCGCCTATTTTATTTTGAGGGAATAACAGCTTATTTTATTAAAATGTTTTCCCTTTCCCTGTCTGCTTTAACTTTGTTTTGGGCGCTGATCTGCATGAAAACGCGACCGACTGGATAATATGGACCAGCAGGCACGTGTATAGATCGTCTGCTCTCACCATTTAAACCTCAATTCACCTTGAAGTAAAATGTACAGTGCATGAGGGTTAGTAGAAAATGCTGAAATTTCAAGGCTTACCTAGCAAAAAGATGCTATGAGCATGTACCCCAAATAGTCCAAATAGACCAGGGACGTCTATCCAATGTTGGTGGGCGTGTCCGGTGTACTTAACTTTCAAGAAAATTTTCATCACTATAATCAAAAGTAGTCCTCATTGGCGCCATTGTATATCCATCCTTTTATTACATAAAATTTACTTTAATATAATATGTGTTCACTCTTTTTTTAAGCTGTTATTTTGCAATTCAGGATGATGCAATGTCGGTCATTATTTCTCTGCTTAATCCGCGGTCTAAAAACTTTACTTCATGATTTTAATATTGGACTTTTACCTCTTAAGTTGAAAGTTCTTTTTTTGTGGGAACTCTTAAGTTGAAAGTAGTGACATGGAATTCATACAACAAGCGTTCCAGTTTTAATAAGAGGAAGTGAGAACTTTTTTTTTCTATAGTGAGAGTTTAAATGCCTTCTACAAGGTTTGTGAGTTATGATAGTCAACTATGTCTCCTTGGAACCTAGACCGCGTCGATACTGAAGCAGCAGGGTAAGGCCGTGGAACCAAGTTCTGCAGTAGTTTCTCAAAGAGAGATACTGAAGCAGCAGGCAATGGCTGCTATGCGATGAGAACGCTTGAAACGGTCTTAACATCTTCAGTCTATTATTTATTATATACTGTCTATCTAGGTGTTTGAGTGAGAGAGGTGAAACGACGTGGGGATGGGCGAAAGGGCGACTGGGCGGGCGACCGGGGCCACGGCCGCGGCTGTGCCGTCCCTAGCCGCCGGTGATGGCCGGCGAATCGGAGGCCGGTTCTGGGCTCTTGCCAATCCGGATGAGGAGGATGCAGACGACGACGGGGATGGGATCCCGGCGAGTTCTCTACCGTCTCCGACTCCGTCAGATCTCATATGTGAGTTTTTTCATTCAGGGTACAACAAAGATGAAGTGGCAACAACAATCGATAGTGTTTTGCCATCTGACGATCCGGCAAGAATTGGATTGCACGCGGGAGAGAAGAAAGAAATGATCCGTCGCGTAGTTCACCGGAGAACGGCGGCGACGGCAATCAGGCCATGGAAAGGTCCCCTCCCGAAGGTAAGTCTTCCAAATCTTACTCTTTTCGATTTGATTAGGCCGGAATCGTGGATCACAATTAAGAGGAAGAAGAATGTGCGCCGGCAAAACGCGTCTAGGGTGCCGAAGACGGATATGGCGTCATCGCCGGCGGCTCAGGCGATCGGGATCTCCGCTAAGCGGGCGCTGCATTTGAATTGCCTGTTGGGCCACGAGATGGGTGCGTGTACAGTTGGGCCGTCTCTGGGTGAGTTGGGCCCGAGCTTAGACGGGCCGGGGTTAGCTGGGTATGTGGCCCAGGCTAACCCGACCCCTATTCCTCCAAGCTGCGACGCCCCATGCACTCGTTCGATCACGTTTCCTCTGTGTTCGTCGTCATCTGCTCGGTCTAGGGTTCCGAGGCGCGGCAAGCCAGGGTTCCGGGCGTGTGGAACTGGTAGGGCTCGACGTATCCCCGCCTTCCCGGCTATGGCTGGCCGCGGGTCAGCCGCGCCGGCAGGCAAAAGCGCTGTCGCGGGTGGGGCGGCTACGTTGCCGGGAACCGGCCGCGCCACTCCAACGTTGCCGGCGGCTGGGGCTGGACGTGGGGGCGCGCTGCAGGCTGCGCCGCGGCCGCCAGCGCTGGTCGGTGCAAACCCCACTGCCGTGGGTCGTGGTGGTGGAGCGAACGGCCCGAGACCGCCGACTCCGATTGCTGTTGCCGCCTCGGGTCGGGGCGGGTCTGGCCTTGGTTCTCGGTCGCCGCTTCAGGGCCCGGGGATTGCTGGACGGGGAGCTCTGCTCGGCCCGCGACCTGCACTGACGGCGGGTGTGCCGACGGCGGTCGGGCGTGGTGATCTACGGCCTCCCGCACCGGCTAATACTACTGTGGGGAGCGGCTTTGCTCCGCCGGGGCCACCGAAACCTGCGGCTGTGGGGCGTGGTGCTGCTCCGCAGCCTCGTGCCGCACCACCGCCGCACTACGTCGTGAGGCCGACGCAAAAACGATCGGGCCCAACGCAGACGAGGCAGAACGAGGTTGCAGGAGAGTCCAATGAACCGCCCCGGGGATAGTGGGGGATGATGGATATGATGCTTATGGAGATGGCTAGCACCGTGGATCATCGTCTACGGGAGGTGGACGTGGTTATGCCTGGCAGGGTGATGGTTCTGCTGAGAGACCATTTCTCGGACCTCCAGGTGGTTTTGTCGAGGGAGCTTCTGGCCTAGACTACTGGCAGAGAGGTGGATACCGTGGTCATCGTGGTGGTCGTGGTCGGTACCGCAGACAGCCTCCGCCACCGGCGGCCGATCCCGTTCCGTCGACCGAACTACCTAGCTAGGCGATGGAGGTAGTGACGGCATTGGCCAACGTGGAGGTTCCTGCTACTGGTGTTTCTGCAGAGGCAGGTGACAGGTCAGAGTCTAAGAGGGCATCCAAGTGGGCGCGTAAGAAGGAGAAGATGCTATGCTATTGATGTGGTGAGAAGGGTCACTTCATTGCTGAGTGCGTGGCGGAGCTGTGCGATTCGTGTGGTAAGCCAGCACATGCCTCGGGGCATTTCCCACTTCTGCGTGATCAGGTCCCAGCTCTTACGATGTATGGAGTATATTGTGCTGAGCTGATGTTCTTTGAGTCCCCGGCTGCGATAGAGATTATGGTAGAGACGCAGAGCTTGACTACCGGAATTGTGAAAGCTAACCAGGGAGTGGTTTCTGAGGCTCAGATTGTGCAGAGACTTCAGGAACTGGCTCCAGGTGATTTTCAGTGGGAGCTTGTCCATATTGAGGACAATGTGTTTAGGGTTGATTTCCCAATGGTGGACGATTTGCAGAGGTTGCTGAGTTTTGGGTTGTGCAAGGTCCCCGGTACTAAACGCATTCTGGAATTTCACGAGTGCAAGAAGGTGGAGCCTAAGGGAAAGCTGCTCACTCAGGTGTGGCTGCGGTTTTCTGGGGCTCCCTTTGAGCCTTTGACAGATGCTCGAGTTGTGGGTACTCTGGGTATAATGGTTGGAAAAACTGAGAAAGTGGATATGGCATTCACCCGCGCCCATGGGGTGGCCCAACTCCTTGTGAGTGTTCTTGTTGGGGAACGTAGTAATTTCAAAAAAATTCCTACGCACACGCAAGATCATGGTGATGCATAGCAACGAGAGGGGAGAGTGTTGTCCACGTACCCTCGTAGACCGTAAGCGGAAGCGTTAGCACAACGCGGTTGATATAGTCGTACATCTTCACGATCCGACCGATCAAGTACCGAACGTACGGCACCTCCGAGTTCAGCACACGTTCAGCCCGATGACGTCCCTTGAACTCCTATCCAGCCGAGTGTTGAGGGAGAGTTTCGTTAGCACGACGGCGTGGTGACGATGTTGATGTTCTACCGACGCAGGGCTTCGCCTAAGCACCGCTACAGTATTATCGAGGTGGACTATGGTGGAGAGGGGCACCGCACACGGCTAAGAGACGATCAACTTGATGAACTTCTGTGTCTAGAGGTGCCCCCCTCCCCCTGTATATAAAGGAGCAAGGGGGAGGCAGCCGGCCTAGGAGAAGGGCGCGCCAAGGGGGGGGGAGTCCTACTCCTACCGGGAGCAGGACTCCTCCTTTCCTTGTTGGAGTTGGAGAGAAGGAAAGAGGAGGAGAGGGAGAAGGAAAAGGGGGCTGCACCCCTTGTCCAATTCGGACCAGAGGGGGGGCGCAGACCTCCTTCCTTTTGGCCTCTCTCCTCTATTACCGTATGGCCCAATAAGGCCCATATACTCCCCGGCGAATTCCCGTAACTCTCCGGTACTCCGAAAAATACCCGAATCACTTGGAACCTTTCCGAAGTCCGAATATAGTCATCCAATATATCGATCTTTAAGTCTCGACCATTTTGAGACTCCTCGTCAAGTCCCCGATCTCATCCGGGACTCCGAACTCCTTCGGTACATCAAAATACATAAACTCGTAATATAACCGTCATCAAACTTTAAGCGTGCGGACCCTACGGGTTCGAGAACTATGTAGACATGACCGAGACACGTCTCCGGTCAATAACTAATAGCGGAACCTGGATGCTCATATTGGCTCCCACATATTCTACGAAGATCTTTATCGGTCAAACGGCATAACAACATACGTTGTTCCCTTTGTCATCGGTACGTTACTTGCCCGAGATTCGATCGTCGGTATCTCAATACCTAGTTCAATCTCGTTACCGGCAAGTCTCTTTACTCGTTCCGTAACACATCATCCCACAACTAACTCATTAGTTGCGATGCTTGCAAGGCTTATAGTGATGTGTATTACCGAGTGGGCCCAGAGATACCTCTCCGACAATCGGAGTGACAAATCCTAATCAAGAAATACGCCAACCCAACAAGTACCTTCAGAGACACCTGTAGAGCACCTTTGTAATCAACCAGTTACGTTGTGACGTTTGGTGGCACACAAAGTGTTCCTCCAGTAAACGGGAGTTGCATAATCTCATAGTCATAGGAACTTGTATAAGTCATGAAGAAAGCAATAGCAACAAACTAAACAATCAAGTGCTATGCTAATGGAATGGGTCAAGTCAATCACATCATTCTCTAATGATGTGACCCCGTTAATCAAATGACAACTCATGTCTATGGTTAGGAAACTTAATCATCTTTGATTCAACGAGCTAGTCAAGTAGAGGCATACTAGTGACACTCTGTTTGTCTATGTATTCACACATGTATTATGTTTCCGGTTAATACAATTCTAGCATGAATAATAAACATTTATCATGAAGTAAGGAAATAAACAATAACTTTATTATTGCCTCTAGGGCATATTTCCTTCAGTCTCCCACTTGCACTAGAGTCAATAATCTAGTTCACATCGCCATATGATTTAACATCAATAGTTCACATCACCATGTGATTAACACCCATAGTTCACATCATCATGTGACCAACTCCCAAAGGGTTTACTAGATTCAATAATCTAGTTCACATCGCTATGTGATTAATGCCCAAAGAGTACTAAGGTGTAATCATGTTTTGCTTGTGAGAGAAGTTTAGTCAACGGGTCTGCCACATTCAGATCCGTAAGTTTGCAAATCTCTATGTTAACAATGCTCTGCACTAAGCTACTCTAACTAATTGCTCCCACTTTCAATATGTATCTAGATTGAGACTTTGAGTCATCTGGATCAGTGTCAAAACTTGCATCGACGTAACCCTTTACGACGAACCTTTTGTCACCTCCATAATCGAGAAACATGTCCTTATTCCACTAAGGATAATTTTGACCAATGTCCAATGATCTACTCCTAGATCACTATTGTACTCCCTTGCCAAACTCAGGGCAGGGTATATAATAGGTCTGGTACACAGCATGGCATACTTTATAGAACCTATGGCTAAGGCATAGGGAATGACTTTCATTCTCTCTCTATCTTCTGCCGTGGTCGGGTTTTGAGTCTTACTCAACTTCACACCTTGTAACACAGGCAAGAACTCCTTCTTTGACTGTTCCATTTTGAACTACTTAAAAATCTTGTCAAGGTATGTACTCATTGAAAAACTTATCAAGCATCTTGATCTATCTCTATAGATCTTGATGCTCAATATGTAAGCAACTTCACCGAGGTCTTTCTTTGAAAAACTCCTTTCAAACATTCCTTTATGCTTTGCAGAATAATTCTACATTATCTCCGATCAGCAATATGTCATTCACATATGCTTATCAGAAATGTTGTAGTGCTCCCACTCACTTTCTTGTAAATACAGGCTTCACCGCAAGTCTGTATAAAACTATATGCTTTGATCAACTTATCAAAGCGTATATTCCAACTCCGAGATGTTTGCACCAGTCCATAGATGGATCGCTGGAGCTTGCATATTTTGTTAGTACCTTTAGGATTGACAGAACCTTCTGGTTGCATCATATACAACTCTTCTTTAATAAATCCATTAAGGAATGCAGTTTTGTTTATCCATTTGCCAGATTTCCTAAAATGCGGCAATTGCTAACATGATTCGGACAGACTTAAGCATAGATAAGAGTGAGAAACTCTCATCGTAGTCAACACCTTGAACTTGTCGAAAACCTTTTGCGACAATTCTAGCTTTGTAGATAGTAACACTACTATCAGCGTCCGTCTTCCTCTTGAAGATCCATTTAATCTCAATGGCTCGCCGATCTTTGGGAAAGTCAATCAAAGTCCATACTTTGTTCTTATACATGGATCTCATCTCATATTTCATGGCCTCAAGCCATTTCGCGGAATCTGGGCTCATAGTTCGTAGGTTCGTCATGGTCAAGTAACATGACCTCCAGAACAGGATTACCGTACCACTCTGGTGCGGATCTCACTCTGGTTTACCTACGAGGTTCGGTAGTAACTTGATCTGAGGTTACATGATCATCATCATTAGCTTCCTCACTAATTGGTGTAGTAGTCACAGGAACAGATTTCTGTGATGAACTACTTTCCAATAAGGGAGCAGGTACAGTTACCTCATCAAGTTCTAATTTTCTCCCACTCACTTCTTTCGAGAGAAACTCCTTCTCTAGAAAAGATCCATTCTCACCAATGAATATATTGCCTTCGGATCTGTGATAGAAGGTGTACCCAACATTTTCTTTTGGGTATCCTATGAAGACGCACTTCTCCAATTTGGGTTTGAGCTTAGCAGGTTGAAACTTTTTCACATAAGCATTGCAACCTCAAACTTTAAGAAACGACAGCTTAGGATTCTTGCCAAACCATACTTCATACGGTGTCGTCTCAACAGATTTAGATGGTGCCCTCTTTAATGTGAATGTAGCTGTCTCTAATGCATAACCTCAAAACTATAGTGGTTAATCAGTAAGAAACATCATAGATTGCACTATATCCAATAATAGTACGGTTATGATGTTCGGACACACCATTATGTTGTGGTGTTCCAGGTGGCACGATTTTGTGAAACTATTCCACACTGTTTTAATTGAAGACCAAACTCGTAACTCAAATATTTGTCTCTGCGATCAGATGGTAGAAACTTTATTTTCTTGTCACGATGATTTTCCACTTCACTCTGAAGTTTTTGAACTTTTCAAATGTTTCAGACTTATGTTTCATCAAGTAGATATACCCATATCTGCTCAAATCATCTGTGAAGGTCAGAAAATAACGATACACGCCCCGAGCCTCAACATTCATCGGACTGCATACATCAGTACGTATTATTTCCAATAAGTCAGTTGCTTGCTCCATTGTTCCGGAGAACGGAGTCTTAGTCATCTTGCTCATGAGGCACGGTTCGCAAGCATCAACTGATTCATAATCAAGTGATTCCAAAAGCCCATCAGCATGGATTTTCTTCATGCGCTTTACACCAATATGACCTAAACGGCAGTGCCACAAATAAGTTGCACTATCATTATTAACTTTGCATCTTTTGGCTTCAATATTATGAGAATGTGTATCACCACAATCGAGATCCAACAAACCATTTTCATTGGGTGTATGACCATAGAAGGTTTTATTCATGTAAACAGAACAACAATTTATTCTCTTACTTAAATGAATAACTGTATTGCAATAAACATGATCAAATCATATTCATGCTCAACGCAAACACCAAATAACACTTATTTAGGTTCAACACTAATCCCGAAAGTATAGGGAGTGTGCGATGATAATCATATCAATCTTGGAACCACTTCCAACACACATCGTCACTTCACCCTTAACTAGTCTCTGTTCATTCTGCAACTCCCGTTTTGAGTTACTACTCTTAGCAACTGAACCAGTATCAAATACCGAGGGGTTGCTACAAACACTAGTAAAATACACATCAATAATCTCTATATCAAATATACCTTTGTTCACTTTGCCATCCTTCTTATCCGCCAAATACTTGGGGCAGTTCCGCTTCCAGTGACCAGTCCCTTTGCAGTAGAAGCACTTAGTCTCAGGCTTAGGACCAGAGTTGGGCTTCTTCACTTGAGCAGCAACTTGCTTTCCATTCTTCTTGAAGTTCCCTTTCTTTCCCTTTGCCCTTTTCTTGAAACTAGTGGTCTTGTTAATCATCAACACTTGATGCGCTTTCTTGATTTCTACCTTCATCGATTTTATCATCATGAAAAGCTCGGGAATCGTTTTCATCATCCCTTGCATACTATAGTTCATCACGAAGTTCTACTAACTTGGTGATGGTGACTAGAGAATTCTGTCAATCACTATCTTATCTGGAAGATTAACTCCCACTTGATTCAAGCGATTGTAGTACCCAGACAATCTGAGCACATGCTCACTGCTTGAGCTATTCTCCTCCATCTTTTAGCTATAGAACTTGTTGGAGACTTCATATCTCTCAACTCGGGTATTTGCTTGAAATATTAACTTCAACTCCTGGAACATCTCATATGGTACATGACGTTCAAAACATCTTTGAAGTCTCGATTCTAAGCCGTTTAAGCATGGTGCACTAAACTATCAAGTAGTCATCATATTGAGCTAGCCAAACGTTCATAACGTCTGCATCTGCTCCTGCAATAGGTCTGTCACCTAGCGGTGCATTAAGGACATAATTCTTCTGTGCAGCAATGAGGATAATCCTTAGATCACGGATCTAATCCGCATCATTGCTACTAACATCTTTCAACTTAATTTTCTCTAGGAGCATATCAAAAATAAAACAGGGGAGCTATAACGCGAGCTATTGATTTACAACATAGATATGCTAATACTACCAGGACTAAGTTCATGATAAATTAAAGTTTAATTAATCATATTACTTAAGAACTCCCACTTAGAAAGACATCCCTCTAATCTTCTAAGTGATCACGTGATCCAAATCAACTAAACCACAACCAATCATCATGTGAAATGGAGTAGCTTTCAATGGTGAACATCAATATGTTGATCATATCTACTATATGATTCACGCTCGACCTTTCGGTCTCAGTGTTCCGAGGCCATATCTGCATATGCTAGGCTCGTCAAGTTTAACCTGAGTATTCTGCATGTGCAAAACTGTCTTGCACCCGTTGTAGATGGACGTAGAGCTTATCACACCCGATCATCACGTGGTGTCTGGGCACGATGAACTTTGGCAACGGCGGATACTCAGGGAGAACACTTTTATCTTGAAATTTAGTGAGAGATCATCTTATAATGCTACCGTCAATCAAAGCAAGATAAGATGCATAAAAGATAAACATCACATGCAATCAATATAAGTGATATGATATGGCCATCATCATCTTGTGCTTGTGATCTCCATCTCCAAAGCACCGTCATGATCACCATCGTCACCGGCGCGACACCTTGATCACCATCGTAGCATCGTTGTCATCTCGCCAATCTTATGCTTCCACGACTATCGCTACCGCTTAGTGATAAAGTAAAGCATTACAGCGCAATTGCATTGCATACAATAAAGCGACAACCATATGGCTCCTGCCAGTTGCCAATAACTCGGTTACAAAACATGATCATCTCATACAATAAAATTTAGCATCATGTCTTGACCATATCACATCACAACATGCCCTGCAAAAACAAGTTAGACATCCTCTACTTTGTTGTTGCAAGTTTTACGTGGCTGCTACGGACTTAGCAAGAACCGTTCTTACCTACGCATCAAAACCACAATGATAGTTTGTCAAGTTGGTGCTGTTTTAACCTTCGCAAGGACCGGGCGTAGCCACACTTGGTTCAACTAAAGTTGGAGAAACTGACACCCGCCAGCCACCTGTGTGCAAGGCACGTCGGTAGAACCAGTCTCGTGTAAGCATACGCGTAATGTCGGTCCGGGCCGCTTCATCCAACAATACCGCCGAACCAAAGTATGACATGCTGGTAAGCAGTACGACTTATATCGCCCACAACTCACTTGTGTTCTACTCGTGCACAACATCAACGCATAAAACCTGGCTCTGATACCACTGTTGGGGAACGTGGTAATTTCAAAAAAATTCCTACACACACGCAAGATCATGGTGATGCATAGCAACGAGAGGGGAGAGTATTGTCCACGTACCCTCGTAGACCGTAAGCGGAAGCGTTAGCACAACACGGTTGATGTAGTCGTACGTCTTCACGATCCGACCGATCAAGTACCGAACGTATGGCACCTCCGAGTTCAGCACATGTTCAGCCCGATGACGTCCCTTGAACTCCGATCCAGCCGAGTGTTGAGGCAGAGTTTCGTCAGCACGACGGCGTGGTGACGATGTTGATGTTCTACCGACGCAGGGCTTCGCCTAAGCACCGCTACAGTATTATCGAGGTGAACTATGGTGGAGAGGGGCACCGCACATGGCTAAGAGACGATCAACTTGATCAACTTCTGTGTCTAGAGGTGCCCCCCTGCCCCTGTATATAAAGGAGCAAGTGGGGAGGCGGCCGGCCTAGGAGAAGGGCGCGCCAAGGGGGGGAGTCCTACTCCTACCGGGAGTAGGACTCCTCCTTTCCTTGTTGGAGTTGGAGAGAAGGAAAGAGGAGGAGAGGGAGAAGGAAAAGGGGGTTGCACCCCTTGTACAATTCGGACCAGAGGAGGGGCGCAGTCCTCCTTCCTTTTGGCCTCTCTCCTCTATTCCCGTATGGCCCAATAAGGCCCATATACTCCCCGGTGAATTCCCGAAACTCTCTGGTACTCCAAAAAATACCCGAATCACTCGGAACCTTTCCGAAGTCCGAATATAGTCGTCCAATATATCGATCTTTATGTCTCGGACATTTTGAGACTCCTCGTCATGTCCCCGATCTCATCCGGGACTCCAAACTCCTTCGGTACATCAAAACACATAAACTCATAATATAACCGTCATCAAACTTTAAGTGTGCGGACCCTACGGGTTCGAGAACTATGTAGACGTGACCGAGACACGTCTCCGGTCAATAACCAATAGCGGAACCTGGATGCTCATATTGGCTCCCACATATTCTACGAAGATCTTTATCGGTCAAACCGCATAACAACATACGTTGTTCCCTTTGTCATCGGTATGTTACTTGCCCGAGATTCAATCGTCGGTATCTCAATACCTAGTTCAATCTCGTTACCGGCAAGTCTCTTTACTCATTCTGTAACACATCATCCCACAACTAACTCATTAGTTGCAATGCTTGCAAGGCTTATAGTGATGTGCATTACCGAGTGGGCCCAGAGATACCTCTCCGACAATCGGAGTGACAAATCCTAATCTCGAAATACGCCAACCCAACAAGTACCTTCGGAGACACCTGTAGAGCACCTTTATAATCACCCAGTTACGTTGTGACGTTTGGTGGCACACAAAGTGTTCCTCCGGTAAATGGGAGTTGCATAATCTCATAGTCATAGGAACATGTATAAGTCATGAAGAAAGCAATAACAACAAACTAAACGATCAAGTGCTATGCTAACGGAATGGGTCAAGTCAATCACATCATTCTCTAATGATTTGACCCCGTTAATCAAATGACAACTCATGCCTATGGTTAGGAAACCTAACCATCTTTGATTCAACGAGCTAGTCAAGTAGAGGCATACTAGTGACACTCTGTTTGTCTATGTATTCATAAATGTATTATGTTTCCGATTAATACAATTCTAGCATGAATAATAAACATTTATCATGAAGTAAGGAAATAAATAATAACTTTATTATTGCCTCTAGGGCATATTTCCTTCAGTTCTGGACATTGAGTTCGTCCCGGATGTGGTCAACTGGACTTATAGGGGAGAGGTGTTTCCTCTTGAGATTGAGTTTGAGGATACAGAGTTGTTTGCCGAGGCGGTTAATGGGACTGATGTGGATATGCACGAGGGTGACGACAACGCGGGTGCTAGTGGGGACCCGACTGATGAGGCTGGACAAGAGAGGTCCAACGGATCGGGACATGTTGCTCAGTTGCCCGGGGATGGGCCCGGGGTGGAGCCGGCCCCAGCTCCGTCGGTGCGGATGAGTACTTTGCGGTTTGGGTCCTTTGAGCCAGCGTCTGCCCCTCCCAGACTTTGGAGCGACCGGGTGGATTCTGATGATGTTTTTGAGTGCACGCTTCCGGTGTTGGAGTTTGATGTTGTTGATAGTCCTGTGGTGGGAGGCTTGATGGGGACGCACTCGGCGACGACCTTGGTGGGGGGTGGGGAGGTGGAGCCTCAGGTGGTTTCGCTTTCCCCCGCTCCCCCAGTGGACTCGGGCCGGGAGACGTCGTCTGCTTCGGAGGTTGTGCCTGGGGGGGGGGGAGTCCGGGGCAGGTGGCCTCGACCTCTTCTCCTCCTATCCTGGCGCCGGATACGCCGGTGACGCCGCCGATGGCCGGCCGTGGGGGAGGCCGTCTGGGTCAGGTGAACCTGGTTCCTTCTCCTATGGTGGCGGCTAGAGCGGCCGCTTCTCCAATGGTGCTGGGTGGGGGTCTGGGGCAGGTGGCCTCGACACCTCCTCCTCCTTCGGCAGTCAAGACAGCGACGCCTTCAGGACAAAGGGTTGGGGCGGGGGAGAGTTCGGGCAGGCGGCGCCCGCACCTCCCTCCCCCGGCTTCCCGTCCGTGGGGCTTCGGAGCCCACCGCTGCCTCCTCCGGTATCCTTGGCGGACTCTTCAGCGCGAGGTTTTACTCGGGAGGAGGTCATTGCCTTTGGTGGGCTCCCTGACCCGGTCTCTGCGAGGCGACAGATGAGTTCTCGTCTCCAGGACCACCCGGAGGTTGATGAAATGCAACAGAGGTGCGCTATGAGGGCGGCCAAGCTTCGTGACATTGAGGTCACCACTGGTATGTCAGTCAACATGTCTAATTCTATATTGCATTTTTCTAAAGATGAGATTATTAATAATGCCAACCAATTAGGAGTTTCGCTAGGGAGTACTAATAGTGAAATTTCTAACTCGGTTAATGATCTTCTAGATTTCGAAGCAAAATGCGCTTTAGAAACAATCTGAAACCTAGCAGCAGTAAAACCTATGAATGATGCAGAGATTGATGCATTAGGGGTAAGAGTGCTCGATAACTTCTGTGCGGATCTTGCACCATCCACTCTTGAATCTGAGGAAGAGGATGCAGTTCTAGAGGATGCAGTAGCAAGACCAACTGACCCCGATTATGAGGACCGGATGGAGGACCATAGTAAACCCAAGCGTAAGTGGAAGCAGAAGGTTTATCCTGCTTCCGCGGTTCGTAGGAGTGCTAGGATTCGAACGGCCAAAAAATTTCATGATGACATATGAAAGGAATCTTTTGGAATAGCAGAGGTCTGAAGGACTTGACTAAAAGAAGGTTTCTTGCTGAGGCGTCTCTTGAGCATCGACTAGATTTCATTGCTCTCTCTGAAACTGGTAGGGATAATTTTGCGCCTCAGTTTCTCAGCACTTTATCAGGTGGTGTCGATTTTGATTGGCATTGCCTTCCTCCGCGACGAAGATCGGGTGGGATCTTGCTTGTAGTGAGATGTGATTCGCTGGAAGTCCGAAGTGTAGTGATGGGTGACTTCGCAGTTAAATTTCAGGTCAGGTCCAAAGCTGATGGGTTTAACCGGGCTCTGGTGCCGGTGTATGGTGCTGCACAACCCAAGCTTAAACCGGAGTTTTTGGCTGACCTGGTTCTAATTTGCGGATCCGAGTAGCTCCCAATTTTGGTTGGGGGTGACTTCAACATCATAAGGAGGAGAGAGAAAAAGAATAATGATAATTTTGACGGCAGATGGTCGTTTATATTCAATACCATTATTGAAAGCTTGGATCTGAGAGAGATAGAGCTTTCTGGTAGAAAATTTACCTGGGCTAACGCTTAGCACATTTAAAACTGCTAAAATGGAGTTTCCAGTCTGCAATTCAACTAAATTTTATCTAAAATGAAGTCATATTTATCTTGGCACCAACGGTAGAAATTTGTATTGGATCACAGGCTTGATATGATCTACATTTTTGAAAAAATCAAAAATAACCGTTCAAAAAAATCGAAATTAAATTTTGAAGTGGCAAAAAAAAGGGGAAAAATTGACACACATGCAAAGATGTATTTTACGCATGTGTAAAATTTCATTACGAGATACTTTAACGTGTCATTTAAAAAGCAAACACGTTGATTTTGAAAATACTAATCTTGCTATTAGAATCAGTCCACAATTTGAAACCGTCCGTAAAAGGTCTCTATATAGCATATATATATATAGTGTTACTATTCATCACCCAGGATACAAAATAAGTTATTCTTCACCCGAGGTAATCTTACGATCGTTTCCTAAATAAATTACGTTTAGAATATAAATAGTTACATGCATATTGATTCAATATGTAAAATTTGGTATAAAAAAATAAAAATATAGGTTATAAACCAGAAAAATCACATTTTATGTATGTTTTACACTATGTTTTTGCATTCGTAATTTTTTTTACGGTGAGTACATATTTTCTTATGTTCTCTTTTTATATATGAAATAAGAAAAAAATTACGAAACATAAAAATACGGTGCATTGATGTCAAAATAGAGAGGGGGTGATGAATAACTATTCATCACCCAGGATGACGAATAGCGCGACAAGCACGAGCAACTATTATTGGCCATAGATATTATTATAGTTGACGGCGATCACTGTGCTTTCCTTGCACTTTTTTTTGCTGAGAAAATCAAGATTCTACACTAGTGTGTAGTGTCTACGATCCAAATCAAGGCACGCAACAGGCCACCCGTACCATGCACCTGTGCAGAGTGTTCGGCTGCACCGGGCCTCCAAATCAGTAGGACCCCCAATTTTCTATGTAATAGAGTAGTACTAATGGCTAGTTTAGCTCTGTTAACTTAGGTATATAGGATAACATTATAGTGACCAACTGTATCATTTGTACTTGTAATTTTTCTTTTCGCAGGTGTACTTGTAATTAAATCATTCCAACAACAAAATTTTAGGGTCTCTTTAATATGTCAAATGCACTAATAAAAAAAACTTTGTCAAAATAATGCTTTGGACAATTGGATCAACGTCAGAAGCTATGTGGATCGTGATAGTCTACCTCATGTTCTTGTAGACCGCGTCGATACTGTAGAAAAAGGAAAGAACGCGTGAAATGGTCAGCCCGCCAACAGCACAGCCCGGTCTTCACATCCTCGGTCTATTTTGATCAAGTACGTACCAGCTGCTTGTGTTCCCACCTACACACAATATTCAAAGTCCAAAATCCAGGTACACAAACTTCATTCTACGCTCCCACCAACCGCACATGTTTCTCCATCACACCGGGTCTAGCCTGTGTATTGTTCTATATAAAGGACCCGACACTGCCTCCTAGGAAAGCAAACACATTCTCCACTCAAGGATCGATACACACCTGCCTTACAAGTTATAATCTCCTCTGCTAGCTCTCTTTACAGTTCCAACCGCAATGGCTGCCAAGAGAACCATTCTTCTCGCCATGGCTGCGATGGCCGTCCTGAGCACCGCGTCAGCGGCAACCTACAACGTGGGTGAGCCGGGCGGCGCATGGGACCTCAGCACCAACTACGGCACTTGGGCGTCCTCTAGGAATTTCCAAACCAGCGATCAGATCGTCTTTAAGTACTCCCCTCAGGCACACGATGTCCTTGAAGTCAGCAAGGCAGACTACGACTCTTGCAGCACGGCCAACCCCATCACCACCTTCAACTCCGGGAATGATGTTGTCACCTTCACAGCCACCGGCACCCGGTACTTCATCTGTGGTTTCCCTGGTCATTGCGCGGGCGGCATGAAGGTTAAGATCGATATCATGCCAGGCTCCTCCTCTAAGTCACCCGTCCCGGCCAACGGCCCAAGTGCAAGCAATGCTCCCCCACCGACACCTGTCTCTGCTGCCACCAATGTGGAGGCCACGGGGTTTGGCCTTGCCGTTTTGCTTGCCATTGCCGGCCTCATGGCTTGAGTGCATCTCTGTACTCGCGGGCACATGTGTATTTTATGTATATTCAAGTAATTATTACTAGCAACTATCTGTGTGTGTGTATGATCAAGTAGTTATGTGTATGTTGGGTGTATTCAGGCTTTGTGTATTGCTGATTCATTTTGGAGGATTTATTAATAAATATTCTTTTGGTCTTATACAACATTTGTCTTGAAACACGTTCATTCTAAAACGTGAGAACGAACAATTTCGTAACTTAAACTTGTAGTACAGAAATACATAATTAGATTAGACATGCAATTAGTATTGCCCCTGATTGTAAATGAACTATCCCGAACAACCAGCTGCAACAAATGGTGAAGAACAACTAGGATGCCCCCGACCCTGGACATACTGGATCAAAATCGGCTGGGAAAATCCCTGCTTTTTGGATGATGGAGTGCCTTACATGTTCCTGTTTCTGGTGTTGCACGGGACAATCACCGTCGTCGAGGGAGAGAGAGCCATGGGAGTGGGTGACGGGTACTGCCCTATTATGTTCTTGCGGCTGGAGGATGATCACTATCAACGCTCTGAGGGACCAAAATTTCCCCAGTCCAGGCACCATCGTTCAGTAATGTAAAAATACCAGCTGCATTGGATAAAAGTGCTTCATCCAGGGATAGTCATGGCCCATGCAGCGCGACGCAGCATTCATCAAGATGGTCTGGTAGGAAATGATAGATTTCAAGTCTTATACATAGCATAAAGATGCTATGAGTACGACAAATAATACAAATATACCAGACTTCTATCCAACATTGGTTGACAAATAATACTTATCCTTCGAAAATCTTTCATCACTATAATCAAAAGTAGTCCTCGTTAGTACATAAAATTTACTTTAATGTAATATTACCACTCAGTCTTTTTTTCATGAGCCGTTATTTTGCAATTCAGGATGATGCAATGTTGGAGCTTTTACCTCTTAAGTTGAAAGTTGTGACGGGGAGTTCATATATACAATAAACCTGCCAATTTTAATAGAGGAGGTTAAAACTTTTTTTAGACTGAGAGTTTAAATGCGGCTGGCCCTATGGATCTACTTATACAAGATTTATCAGTTATGATAGTCAACTACGTCTCCTTTGAGGATTGGAGCCCAGACTGCGTCGGTATTGAAGCAGCAGGCCAAGTACAATGGCTTCTATATATGCCATGAGAACGCTTGAAAAGGTCTTAACATCTTCAGTCTATTATTTATTATATATCTATCTAGGTGTTTGAGTATGACCAAGTACGTACTACTTGCATACCTAGCTCGTGTTCCTACGTATTCCCTCCGGTCCTTTTTACTCTGCATATAAGAATTGTCTAAAGTCAAATTTCATGAAGTTTGACCATATTTAAATAAAAAAATATTAACATCTACAATGCTTAATTTATACAATATAAAAACTAAGGTCAGGACGCATCTAATGTTGTTGATCTCATATTCTGAATGTTGGTAATTTTTTTCTATAAACTTGGTCAAAGTTTACGAGGTTTGACTTCAAACAAATTTTATATGCAAATTAAAAAGGACAGGAGGGAGTACTCTATATTCTACGCTTTCACCTATCGCCCGCGTTTCTTCAACCCACGTGGCCATGAGTTTGTATATATAGGACCCGACACAGACACCTAAAGAAGCAACATAATCTCACCTCAAGGTTCAGTATAGTAGCAATCCGACTAGTATCTCCTCTACTAGCTCTCACTGCCTTGCTTCCAGCAGGTCCTACTGCCATGGCCGTCACCAGAAACATTCTCCTCTCTGTGGCCGCCATGGCCATCCTGAGCACCGCCTCGGCTGCAATCTACAATGTCGGCGAGCCCGGCGGAGCGTGGGACCTTGGCACCAACTACAGCATATGGGCGTCCTCCAGGAACTTCCAACCCGAGGACCAGATCGTCTTCAAGTACTCCCCTCAGGCGCACGATGTCCTCGCACTAGTAGAAAACAGGGCTTTGGTCCAGGCCAGGTCAGCCCATTAGTCCCAGTTCAGTCCAGAACCGGGACCAATGGGGGCATTGGTCCCGGTTCGTGAGCTCAGGGGGCTGGCCGGGCCACGTGGACCATTGGTCCCGGTTCATTTGGACCTTTTGGTCCCGGTTGGTGGGATGAACCGGGACCAGTGGGCCTCGCTCCTGGCCCACCACCATTGGTCCCGGTTGGTGGCTTGAACCGGGACCAAAGGCTCCCCTTTAGTCCCGGTTCATGCCACCAACCGAGACCAATGAAGTGCCTATATATACCCCCTCGCGTAAGAGCAGAGCACACTGCTCTGTTTTTTTCTGGCCGAGGGGGAGAGGGCTTGGTGGTGCTCTAGCTCACCTCCTATGCACACAAGGTGTTCGATGGAATGCCCGAGCCACACTACTTAAGCTTTCTCCTCTCCAAGCTTGACCTCCAGGCTTCATTTTCCACAATATTTGTCTAGGTTTAGCGGTCCGTCACGCCGCGTCCCCGTCTTCACCGCCGTCGATCACCCGCGCCGAGCTCATCGCCGGCACCACCATGGTGAGCCTCTTGTTCTTATCTTCTTTCTGCAAGGAAAAATATTCTTACTTGTATGTTAACATAGATACTTGTATTATTTTCTTACTTTTATTATTGCATCTTATATAGTGCGATGGTTTTGGTATCCGCCCCCATCGGCCCTCGTCCTGTCTATGATTCGGATGTCGTATATATATTATCTTTATAACTATTGGTTCATTTATTGTTTGTGAAAATTATGCCGACCAACGTGACATAGATTTTATTTATGTAGGATGTATGTGAATCAGAAATGCCAACCGACCCTATTGTCAAGAGGTTAAATTTAGTTGAAGAAGAAAACAATTTGTTGAAGGAAAAAATAAAAAAATTGAGGAGGAGAAGATGATATTGGAGTTACATGTTGCGGATGTCGTCGATAATCACAAGATCAAGATGGATGCAATGCGCTTGAAGATTAGAAAGATTAGAAAATATGCCATTCATACCGAGGCTTGGTATCATTATGCCGTTGGATCAATTGTTACCTTGGTTGCGATTATGATCGCATTTGTTTTCGCATTGAAATGTTTTACATAGTTTCAATGTATGGTTTAATTAATTAGATGCTCTGGAGAGCTATATGTTGTTAGATGAGAACTATGTATACACTTTGGTTTTAATGTGATGATGAACTTCTATTAATTTGGACACTTAATTATATATAATGTACGCAGATGAACCGGCAATGGATGTACGGTGACAGACACACCTGCGAGTACATTATGGGCGTGCATGAGTTTCTCGATGCGGCTGAGGCAAACAAGCAAAATGGTTTTATGTGTTGTTCATGCACTGAATGTGGGAATACGAGGTCTTACTTTAACCGGAAAATCCTTCACTCCCACCTGCTTTACAAGGGTTTCATGCCACACTATAATGTTTGGACGAGACATGGAGAAATAGGGGTTATGATGGAAGACGGCGAAGGAGAAGAGTACGATGACAACTATGTGCCCCCTGAATACGGTGATGCTGCAACGGGGGGAGCTGGTGAAGATCAAGAGGAACCAGACGATGTGCCCAATGATGCTGCAACGGGTGAAGCTGCTGAAGATCAAGAGGAACCAGACGATGTGCCCGATGATGATGATCTCCGCCGGGTCATTGTCGATGCACTACTAAGGAAAACCTTATACACAGAATCTTAGCAGCAGCGCGGCATAAAAACAGGCGCTGCTGCTAAGTAGGAGCAGCGCGGCTACGGAAAGCTCGCTACTGGTGCAAACTTAGCAGTAGTGCGTGACGCTTAAACCGCGCCGCTACAAAAATCCACCGACAGTACACAACGACATAAGTTTACCAGTAGCGCGGCGCCAGGGAGCGCGCTGCTACTAATGCCATAGTAGCAGCGCGCTTTTTTGTCACCTCGCTGCTGCTAATTTTGAAATTGTGCACAGGGTTGGCCCGTTTAGCAGTAGCGCGTGACAGGAAAGCGCGCTGTTGCTACGCTCTTAGCAGCAGCGCGCTTTCTCTCCCACGCTACTGCTAAGACGCAGCACCCACCACCTTTTCCACCTCCCCTCCCCATCTCCTCTCCTCCCTTTCCCCTACCTCCCACATCCTCCCTCTCTCACTCTTCTTCTTCCTCAATACTTCTCCCCCCAGTACTCTCCCTCTTCTACCTACCTTTCTCTCTCTTCATTACTCCTAGCTATAACTACACCACCTCCATTAATTCATCTCCTTTCTCTTTTTCCTCCCCCCTCCACTAGTTGAAGTTGTCTCCTCCCAAATTAGCTAGCTAGGTAGATGTAGAATTTAGTTAAGTGACCTATTTGCCCCCTAACTAGATCTTTCTTTGTCAAGAAGAGCTTTGTGCACTTTTGACCTCCCTACATCATCATCTCCACCGTGTGCTCGATCTCGAGATAGAGGTGTGATTAATATTTCATGCTTTTGCAATGTTCCTATTTTGTATACACACTTAATTGTTGGGGAACGTTGCAGAAAACAAAAAAAATTCCTACGGTTTCACCAAGATCCATCTATGAGTTCATCTAGCAACGAGTGGTTGGGTGCATCTACGTACCTTGTAGATCGCAAGAGGAAGCGTTCAAAGAACGGGGATGAGGGAGTCATACTCGACGTGATCCAAATCACTGGAGATCCTAGCGCCGAACGGACGGCACCTCCGTGTTCAACACACGTACGGTCAGCGTAACGTCTCCTCCTTCTTGATCCAGCAAGGGGGAAGGAGAGGTTGAGGAAGATGGCTCCAGCCGCAGCACGACGGCGTGGTGGTGATGGAGCTGCAGTACTCCGGCAGGGCTTCGCCAAGCTCTATGGAGAAGGAGGAGGTGTTGGAGAGGGAGAGGGAGGCACCAATGGCGTAGGTGAGAGGCCCTCCCTCCCTCCCACTATATATAGGGAGCCTAGGGGGGGCGCCGGCCCTAGGAGATGCAATCTCCTAGGGGGGCGGCGGCCAAGGGGTGGGGGGCTTGCCCCCCAAGCAAGGGGGCGCCCCTCCTTTAGGGTTTCCCCACCCTAGGCGCATGGGCCCTAGGGGAAGTGGCACCCCAGCCCACTTTGGGCTGGATCCCTTCCCACTTCAGCCCATGGGGCCCTCCGGGATAGGTGGCCCCACCCATGTGGACCCCCGGGACCCTTCCGGTGGCCCCGGTACAATAACGGTGACACCGAAACTTGTCCCGATGGCCGAAATAGCACTTCCCATATATAATTCTTTACCTCCGGACCATTCCGGAACTCCCCGTGACGTCCAGGATCTCATCCGGGACTCCGAACAATATTCGGGTTACTGCATATACATATCCCTACAACCCTAGCGTCACCGAACCTTAAGTGTGTAGACCCTACGGGTTCGGGAGACATGTAGACATGACCGAGATCGCTCTCCGGTCAATAACCAACAACGGGATCTGGATACCCATATTGGCTCCCACATGCTCCTCGATGATCTCATCGGATGAACCACGATGTCGAGGATTCAAGCAACCCCGTATACAATTCCCTTCGTCAATCAGTATGTTACTTGCCTGAGATTCGATCATCGGTATCCCAATACCTCGTTCAATCTCGTTACCGGCAAGTCACTTTACTCGTACCGTAATGCATGATCCCGTGACCAGACACTTGGTCACTTTGAGCTCATAATGATGATGCATTACCGAGTGGGCCCAGTGATACCTCTCCGTCATACGGAGTGACAAATCCCAGTCTTGATCCGTGTTAACCCAACAGACACTTTCGGAGATACCCGTAGTATACCTTTATAGTCACCCAGTTACGTTGTGACGTTTGGTATACCCAAAGCACTCCTACGGTATCCGGGAGTTACACGATCTCATGGTCTAAGGAAAAGATACTTGACATTGGAAAACTCTAGCAAACGAACTATACGATCTTGTGCTATGTTTAGGATTGGGTCTTGTCCATCACATCATTCTCCTAATGATGTGATCTCGTTATCAATGACATCCAATGTCCATAGTCAGGAAACCATGACTATCTGTTGATCAACGAGCTAGTCAACTAGAGGCTTACTAGGGACATGTTGGTGTCTATTTATTCACACATGTATTACGATTTCCGGATAACACAATTATAGCATGAATAAAAGACAATTATCATGAACAAGGAAATATAATAATAATGCTTTTATTATTGCCTCTAGGGAATATTTCCAACAGTCTCCCACTTGCACTAGAGTCAATAATCTAGTTACATTGTGATGAATCAAACACCCATGGAATTCTGGTGTTGATCATGTTTTGCTCTAGGGAGAGGTTTAGTCAACGGATCTGCTACATTCAGGTCCGTATGTACTTTACAAATATCTATGTCTCCATCTTGAACATTTTCACGAATGGAGTTGAAGCGACGCTTGATGTTCCTTGTCTTCTTGTGGAACCTGGGCTCCTTGGCAAGTGCAATAGCTCCAGTGTTGTCACAGAAGAGCTTGATTGGCCCCGACGCATTGGGTATGACTCCTAGGTCGGTGATGAACTCCTTCACCCAAATTGCTTCATGCGCTGCCTCCGAGGCTGCCATGTACTCTGCTTCACATGTAGATCCCGCCACGACGCTCTGCTTGCAACTGCAACAGCTTACTGCCCCACCATTCAAAATATACACGTATCCGGTTTGTGACTTAGAGTCATCCAGATCTATGTCGAAGCTAGTGTCGACGTAACCCTTTATGACGAGCTCTTCGTCACCTCCATAAACGAGAAACATTTCCTTAGTCCTTTTCAGGTACTTCAGGATATTCTTGACCGTTGTCCAGTGTTCCTTGCCGGGATTACTTTGGTACCTTCCTACCAAACTTACGGCAAGGTTTACATCAGGTCTGGTACACAGCATGGCATACATAATAGAACCTATGGCTGAGGCATAGGGGATGACACTCATCTCTTCTATATCTTCTGTCGTGGTCGGACATTGAGCTGAGCTCAATTTCACACCTTGCATCACAGGCAAGAACCCCTTCTTAGACTGATCCATATTGAACTTCTTCAATATCTTATCAAGGTATGTGCTTTGTGAAAGACCTATGAGGCGTCTTGATCTATCTCTATAGATCTTGATGCCTAATATATATGCAGCTTCTCCAAGGTCCTTCATTGAAAAACTCTTATTCAAGTAGGCCTTAATGCTGTCCAAGAGTTCTATATCATTTCCCATCAAAAGTATGTCATCTATATATAATATGAGAAATGCTACAGAGCTCCCACTCACTTTCTTGTAAACGTAGGCTTCTCCATAAGTCTGTGTAAACCCAAACGCTTTGATCATCTCATCAAAGCGAATGTTCCAACTCCGAGATGCTTGCACCAGCCCATAAATCGAGCGTTGGAGCTTGCACACCTTGTCAGCATTCTTAGGATCGACAAAACCTTCCGGCTGCATCATATACAATTCTTCCTTAAGGAAACCATTAAGGAATGCCGTTTTGACGTCCATTTGCCATATCTCATAATCATAGAATGCGGCAATTGCTAACATGATTCGGACGGACTTTAGCTTTGCTACCGGTGAGAAAGTCTCATCGTAGTCAACCCCTTGAACTTGTCGATAACCCTTAGCGACAAGCCGAGCTTTATAGATGGTCACATTACCATCCGCGTCTGTCTTCTTCTTAAAGATCCATTTATTTTCTATGGCTCGCCGCTCAACGGGCAAGTCAGTCAAAGTCCATACTTCGTTTTCATACATGGATCCTATCTCGGATTTCATGGCTTCTAGCCATTTGTCGGAATCCGGGCCCGCCATCGCTTCTTCATAGTTCGAAGGTTCACCGTTGTCTAACAACATGATTCCCAAGACAGGGTTGCCGTACCACCCTGGTGCGGAACGTGTCCTTGTGGACCTACGAAGTTCAGTAGCAACTCGATCTGAAGTTTCATGATCATCATCATTAATTTCCTCTCTAGTCGGTGCAGGCACCTCAGGAACATTTGCTTGAGTTGCGCCATTTTCCGGTTCAAGAGGTAATACTTCATCAAGTTCTACTTTCCTCCCACTTACTTCTTTCGAGAGAAACTCCTTCTCTAGAAAGGATCCATTCTTGGCAACAAAGATCTTGCCTTCGGATCTGAGGTAGAAGGTATACCCAATAGTTTCTTTAGGGTATCCTATGAAGACGCATTTTTCCGACTTGGGTTCGAGATTTTCAGGTTGAAGTTTCTTGACATAAGCATCGCATCCCCAAACTTTTAGAAACGACAGCTTAGGTTTCTTCCCAAACCATAATTCATACGGTGTCGTCTCAACGGATTTCGACGGAGCCCTATTTAAAGTGAATGCGGCAGTCTCTAAAGTATAGCCCGAAAAAGATAGCGGTAAATCGGTAAGAGACATCATAGATCGCACCATATCTAATAGAATGCGATTACGATGTTCGGACACACCATTACGCTGAGGTGTTCCAGGCGGCGTGAGTTGTGAAACTATTCCACATTTTCTTAAGTGTGTGCCAAATTCGTGACTCAAGTATTCTCCTCCACGATCTGATCGTAGGAACTTGATTTTCCTGTCACGTTGATTTTCAACCTCACTCTGAAATTCCTTGAACTTTTCAAAGGTCTCAGACTTGTGTTTCATCAAATAGATATACCCATATCTACTCAAGTCATCAGTGAGGGTGAGAACATAACGATACCCACCGCGAGCCTCAACACTCATTGGACCGCACACATCAGTATGTATGATTTCCAATAAGTTGGTTGCTCGCTCCATTGTTCCTGAGAACGGAGTCTTGGTCATTTTACCCATGAGGCATGGTTCGCACGTGTCAAATGATTCGTAATCAAGAGACTCTAAAAGTCTATCTGCATGGAGCTTCTTCATGCGTTTGACACCTATGTGACCAAGGCGGCAGTGGCACAAGTATGTGGGACTATCATTATCAATCTTACATCTTTTGGTATTCACACTATGAATATGTGTAGCATTACGCTCGAGATTCATTAAGAATAAACCATTCACCATCGAAGCATGACCATAAAACATATCTCTCATATAAATAGAACAACCATTATTCTCGGATTTAAATGAGTAGCCATCTCGTATTAAATGAGATCCTAATACAATGTTCATGCTCAAACTTGGCACTAAATAAAAATTATTGAGGTTCAAAACTAATCCCGCAGGTAAATGTAGAGGTAGCGTGCCGACGGCGATCACATCGACCTTGGAACCATTCCCGACGCGCATCGTCACCTCGTCCTTCGCCAGTCTCCGCTTATTCCGCAGCTCCTGCTTTGAGTTACAAATGTGAGCAACTGCACCGGTATCAAATACCCAGGAGCTACTACGAGTACTGGTAAGGTACACATCAATTACATGTATATCACATATACCTTTCATTTTGCCGGCCTTCTTGTCCGCTAAGTATTTGGGGCAGTTCCGCTTCCAGTGACCACTTTCCTTGCAATAAAAGCACTCAGTCTCGGGCTTGGGTCCATTCTTTGGCTTCTTACCGGCAGCTTGCTTGCCGAGCGCGGCAACTCCCTTGCCGTCCTTCTTGAAGGTTTTGTTACCCTTGCCTTTCTTGAATATAGTGGTTTTATTCACAATCAACACTTGATGTTCCTTTTTGACTTCTACCTCTGCTGATTTCAGCATTGCAAATACTTCAGGAATGGTCTTTTCCATCCCCTGCATATTGAAGTTCATCACAAAGCTCTTGTAGCTCGGTGGAAGCGACTGAAGGATTCTGTCAATGACCGTGTCATCCGAGAGATTAACTCCCAGCTGAGTCAAGCGGTTATGCTACCCAGACATAGTGAGTATGTGCTCACTGACAGAACTATTTTCCTCCATCTTACAGCTGAAGAACTTGTCAGAGACTTGATATCTCTCGACCTGGGCATGAGCTTGGAAAACCATTTTCAGCTCTTCGAACATCTCATATGCTCCGTGTCTCTCAAAACGTTTTTGGAGCCCCGGCTCTAAGCTGTAAAGCATGCCGCACTAAACGAGGGAGTAGTCATCGGTACGTGCCTGCCAAGCGTTCATAACGTCTTGTTCTGCAGGGAGAACAGGTGCGTCACCTAGCAGTGCTTGTAGGACATAATCTTTCTTGGTAGCTATGAGGATGATCCTCAGGTTCCGGACCCAGTCCGTGTAGTTGCTGCCATCGTCTTTCAGCTTGGTTTTCTCTAGGAACGCGTTGAAGTTGAGGACTACGTTGGCCATTTGATCTACAAGACATATTGTAAATATTTTGGACTAAGTTCATGATAATTAAGTTCATCTAATCAAATTATTTAATGAACTCCCACTTAGATAGACATCCCTCCAGTCATCTACGTATAACATGATCCGAGTTAACTAGGCCGTGTCCGATCATCACGTGAGACGGACTAGTCAACATCGGTGAACATCTTCATGTTGATCGTATCTTCTATACGACTCATGCTCGACCTTTCGGTCTTCTATGTTCCGAGGCCATGTCTGTACATGCTAGGCTCGTCAAGTCAACCTAAGTGTTTGCATGTGTAAATCTGTCTTACACCCGTTGTATGTGAACGTTAGAATCTATCACACCCGATCATCACGTGGTGCTTCGAAACAACAAACTGTCGCAACGGTGCACAGTTAGGGGGAACACTTTCTTAAAATTATTATGAGGGATCATCTTATTTACTACCGTCGTTCTAAGTAAACAAGATGGAAAAACATGATAAACATCACATGCAATCAAATAATAAAAGTGACATGATATGGCCAATATCACATAGCTCCTTTGATCTCCATCTTGGGGCTCCATGATCATCTTGTCACCGGCATGACACCATGATCTCCATCATCGTGTCTCCATGAAGTTGCTCGCCAACTATTACTTCTACTACTATGGCTAACGCGTTTAGCAATAAAGTAAAGTAATTTACATGGCGTTTCTCAATGACACGCAGGTCATACAAAAAATAAAGACAACTCCTATGGCTCCTGCCGGTTGTCATACTCATCGACATGCAGGTCGTGATTCCTATTACAATAGCATGAACATCTCATACATCACATATATATCATTCATCATTCATCACAACTTTGGCCAAATCACATCACAAAACACTTGCTGCAAAAACAAGTTAGACGTCCTCTAATTGTTGTTGCAAGTTTTACGTGGCTGCAATAGGGTTCTAGCAAGAACGTTTTCTTACCTACGTGAAAGCCACAACATGATTTGTCAACTTCTATTTACCCTTCATAAGGACCCTTTTCATCGAATCCGCTCCAACTAAAGTGGGAGAGACAGACACCCGCCAGCCACCTTATGCAACTAGTGCATGTTAGTCAGTGGAACCGGTCTCACGTAAGCGTACGTGTAAGGTTGGTCCGGGCCGCTTCATCCCACAATACCGTTGAAGCAGGATAAGACTAGTAGCGGCAAGAAAGTTGACAACATCAACGCCCACAACAAATTGTGTTCTACTCGTGCATAGAGAACTACGCATAGACCTAGCTCATGATGCCACTG
This sequence comes from Triticum urartu, assembly GCF_056163025.1. Taxonomy (NCBI): domain Eukaryota; kingdom Viridiplantae; phylum Streptophyta; class Magnoliopsida; order Poales; family Poaceae; genus Triticum; species Triticum urartu. Next base: position 737,205,120 of record NC_141874.1, on the reverse strand, counting down.
TTGGGGAACGTTGCAGAAAACAAAAAAATTTCCTACGGTTTCACCAAGATCCATCTATGAGTTCATATAGCAACGAGTGGTTGGATGCATCTACGTACCTTGTAGATCGCGAGCGGAAGCGTTCAAAGAACGGGGATGAGGGAGTCGTACTCGACGTGATCCAAATCACCGGAGATCCTAGCGCCGAACGGACGGCACCTACGTGTTCAACACACGTACGGTCAGCGTAACGTCTCCTCCTTCTTGATCCAGCAAGGGGGAAGGAGAGGTTGAGGAAGATGGCTCCAGCAGCAGCACGACGGCGTGGTGGTGATGGAGCTGCAGTACTCCGGCAGGGCTTTGCCAAGCTCTATGGAGAAGGAGGAGGTGTTGGAGAGGGAGAGGGAGGCACCAATGGCGTAGGTGAGAGGCCCTCCCTCCCCCCCCCCACTATATATAGGGAGCCTAGGGGCGCCGGCCCTAGGAGATGCAATCTCCTAGGGGGCGGCGGCCAAGGGGTGGGGGGCTTGCCCCCCAAGCAAGGGGGCGCCCCCCCCCCCTTTAGGGTTTCCCACCCTAGGCGCATGGGCCCTAGGGGAAGTGGCGCCCCAGCCCACTTTGGGCTGGATCCCTTCCCACTTCAGCCCATGGGGCCCTCCGGGATAGGTGGCCCCACCCGGTGGACCCCCGGGACCCTTCCGGTGGTCCCGGTACAATAACGGTGACACCGAAACTTGTCCCGATGGCCGAAATAGCACTTCCCATATATAATTCTTTATCTCCGGACCATTCCGGAACTCCCCGTGACGTCCAGGATCTCATCCGGGACTCCGAACAATATTCGGGTTACTGCATATACACATCCCTACAACCCTAGCGTCACCGAACCTTAAGTGTGTAGACCCTACGGGTTCGGGAGACATATAGACATGACCGAGATCGCTCTCCGGTCAATAACCAACAGCGGGATCTGGATACCCATATTGGCTCCCACATGCTCCTCGATGATCTCATCGAATGAACCACGATGTCGAGGATTCAAGCAACCCCGTATACAATTCCCTTCGTCAATCGGTATGTTACTTGCCCGAGATTCGATCGTCGGTATCCCAATACCTCGTTCAATCTCATTACCGGCAAGTCACTTTACTCGTACCGTAATGCATGATCCCGTGACCAGACACTTGGTCACTTTGAGCTCATAATGATGATGCATTACCGAGTGGGCCCAGTGATACCTCTCCATCATACGGAGTGACAAATCCCAGTCTTGATCCGTGTTAACCCAACAGACACTTTTGGAGATACCCGTAGTATACCTTTATAGTCACCCAGTTACGTTGTGACGTTTGGTATACCCAAAGCACTCCTACGGTATTCGGGAGTTACACGATCTCATGGTCTAAGGAAAAGATACTTGACATTGGAAAACTCTAGCAAATGAACTATACGATCTTGTGCTATGTTTAGGATTGGGTCTTGTCCATCACATTATGCTCCTAATGATGTGATCTCGTTATCAACGACATCCAATGTCCATAGTCAGGAAACCATGACTATCTGTTGATCAACGAGCTAGTCAACTAGAGGCTTACTAGGAACATGTTGGTGTCTATTTATTCACACATGTACTACGATTTCCGGATAACACAATTATAGCATGAATAAAAGACAATTATCATGAACAAGGAAATATAATAATAATGCTTTTATTATTGCCTCTAGGGCATATTTCCGACATTAATTAGCCATTATTATGCATGGGTCCAATGATGTAATATATATATGTTCCTATTTTGTATACACACTTAGCCATTATTATGCAAGGGTCCAATGATGTAATATATATGTTCCTATTATGCTGAGGAAAAGAAAAAAGGGAAACTGATTATAGCAGTAGCGCTTTAGTGAAAAAGAGCTATAGCTAGTCTAGGTAGCAGTAGCGGTTTCTGCAGAAAATCGCTATAGCTGCTCATAATAGTAGTAGCGCGTTTCGTGTAAACGCGCTACCGCTACGTCCACTTAACCCAAAATTCTCACTCTCCCTGCTTCATCCCGTCTCTTTTCCCCCAAATCCCCACTCTCTCTTCCCCGGCCCCGTCGCACCGCCGCGCCCGCCCCCGACCTCGGCGCGCTCGCCCTCGACCCCGCCGCGCCCGACCCCGGCGTGCTTGCCCCCGACCCCGCCGCCCCTGACCTAGGCGTGCTCGCCCCCGACCCGTCAGCCCTCGCCTCGCTCCTCTGCTTCCTCCCCTCCCAACCTCGGTCGTCGTCGGGCCTGCCTCCTCGCCCTGCACCCTCTGGAAACCACCCCCCCCCCTCTCTCTCTCTGCTAGCTAGGGTTAATTTACTTAGGTTTTAGTTATGTTAATTAGGTTATCTATTTAGTTATGAATTTAGATAGGTTTCAAAATTTGCTGAATTTATATGCAAATTTGAATTGGACATGTGATATGTGGATATGTCATGTTTTGGACATGTCATGTTTTGGTAAATGATCCGAGTTGCCTATGTTACGCCGGAATGTTGATTCATTTCCGTTCCGGTGAATTTCAGGCGCTCGATGTGTCCATTTTTTAGCAAAGGTCATGCCGAAATTTCCCGTGAATAAAGGCATGATTTGTGCTACATAGTTGGCATATTGAGTGCTGGCACATAGATTTCTTTTTTATCTCATTTCTCATTTATTCATACTTTTAGAAATAAATGAGGACACTTAATCATAGGAAACATGTCGAACAACGAAGAAACTGGGCCTTCTGACCAAGATGCAGACGAGATGGATTATGAGGGTGAACAAGACTACCTCAACTTTTTGACTGCTAAGCAAGGTTTGCAGGTCCGCCTCGATGATGGTACTGACGCCGACACCGACACCAACGGCGCCGGCACCGATGGCGGCGCCGAGACCGGTGGGGAAGGTACTGCCGGGGAAGATACCGGCGCCGATGCCGGTACCGAAAAGAGGCATAAGAAGTAGAGGATACGAAAACCTAACAAACTAGGGATTGGACGACTTGTGATCACAAAGATGGCACCTGGCAAGTTTGAGCCGTTAGAGCCGGAAGAACCTCGCAAGTGCTATGGGAACCAAGTAGGATGCATCCTACGGGAATGCGCGAGCATCAATGACGATGACTTAAGGAGTAAAGAACATTTGACGCAGTTGCTCCTAACGAAGTTGCACAAGAGAGTCAAGTTCCCCGATTGGGATGATAACATAGAACAACCGTGGGATGATCCGAAGATGAAAAAGATTAACAATCACGCCATGGGCATGTTCAGCAATGATTTGGCCTCCTGGAAATCGAGGGTGAAACGAGCTATTGAGGCTGAGGAACCCCTGTCCAAGATTCTGGAGGAAAATCCGACACTTACGGAAGAGGAGTTCGAAGAGTTCAAGGACACTTGCGCTACCGAGGACGCCAAGGCTAAGGCTGCGAAATTCAAGAGCCTTCGGCAAAGGAACACGGGGAAGCATCGCCTCGGAAGCCGTGGCTACCTCGGTAAACGGCCCAGATGGGATAAGGAGGACGCGGAACGTGAAGCCGCGGGTCTCCCAGACCCCTTCGCGAAGTTCACCAACCCCTTGGAGCATGACTTCATCAGGGCCCGCTACAAGTGGGACAAGGAGAAAAAGGTTTTTTACATGGACAAGATCACGAGGAAATTGATTAGACTACTGGAGAAGCAACACCAGCTTGCAGCCGAAAACCCTACTTCTCCGATGAGGCCCAAGTGGGACACCCCTCTCAACCGGGCCTTGAACGAACTTAAGGGACTCCCTTTGGGCCAGTGGCCGCAATATGGTCGTGTACACGGCGCTGGAGATGGAGCCACGTGGAAGGTGTTTTACAACGAGGGCCCGGAGGCCAAGAAGCAAAAAAGAAGTTTAGTCAGGCGGACATCGACGCGAAGGTGAAGCTTGCGGTCGAGAAAAAAGCAGCTGAGGACGCGAAAAAAGCAGCCGAGGACAAATATGAGTTGTTACAGCAGGCAGTCAATGCAGTTGTAACTGCCTGCAGAAATGATTTCGCTACTAACTTGGTTCGAGTTATCATCAACTGGACGAAGGAAAATCCAGACAAGACGGTACATGATTTCCCGTTGCCCAGTTTCAACGGGAGCAACTCCATGAACAACAACATCATCGCACCATCACTTGCCCAGGCAACCGGGCCTCCTCTCGCAGCCGCTCCCGCTCATAGCAGCCCGTCCTCAGTCTCTGGCGCGCTCGGTGGGCCTTCATCTTTGGCTGAGCTCGACGCCATCACGGTAATTACATGTCGCACCACCATATATATATAATATTCCATTTTTGTTGCCTTTCGGATGTTTTACGCCACAGACATATGTGTTTGCAGGCAAAAGAAACCCCGTGCACCATACTCTACTTGATCAAAGGCCAGAAGGTGGACGTGGGAAAGGGGATGATAATGGACCCCTTGCAACCCACGTTCCACAACCAGCCAATCCCTGCTGGGCACTTCAGGGTTAGCTTGTCCAGTGTGAAATCGGGGCACGAGGATTTGCCTCCTCCAGTACAGCATGTGGGAGCGGACGATGAGACCCCGCCGCGGATTGGAAGCTGCAAGGGTTGGGTGCTGCTATGGCCGAAGAATCTTATTCGTCTGGAGCCGGCCGAGAGCACACCAATAACCACACATCAACAAGCATGTGCGGAGACCACCACCCCACCTACGCAATTACCAGCTCATGTAGTGCCGGGTGAGAGCGGCGGACGACATGATGAAGGGGGTGCAATAGTGCTGGCTAATGCAATTTGTCCTGTAGAACAGAGAATGGATGATGAGACAGAGGTCGACCCTATGGATTTCCTCAATACAAACGCGTATGACTGTGACATAGAATTGATGAGTCAACCATATGACGAATCAGGCTATCAGCTTGCTAATGAGGATATGGATGATATGCCCGGGCAGGAAGGTCGTAGCAGGGATTGCAAAAAGTCTCTCTTCATGAAATCCTCACAGGACACGCCTGAAGATGCCGCATCAACACAGGCTCAACTATCCCAGCGCGAGGGTCGTACAGTACTTAGCCCGGGAACACTGGGGCAGGGGTTAAGGAAGGGTCTAGAAGGTGTGCCCAAGAAAAAGGAGAGAAAGAGATCGGGGAAGATAGCTGCCTCCTAACAAGCCAGAGCACATAGCAGCCAAACGATGCATTCTGAAGAGCGTGTACCCGTGAAAGGTGCGGCCATGTTCCATCTCACGGGCGAGCCGATGCTACCGACGAAACCGCTAGAGGCACTATCAGGGGATCTCAGGAGACTGCACAGCCATGTGCTGTCGACTGAGAAAAGCCTACTAGCCTCAAAGGATCCAGGATATCCGACATACGCGGCTCGTGTGCCTAAGGGGAAGTGCTACGTCGAGACACGGCCCGCGGAGGTGTTCTTCCTGCGGTTTGACCATATCTTTGAGATGTTTCTGACAAGGCGGCTCGATTTTACAATCGTCCGCCTTTTTGCGCTACATATGAGCTCTGTCATGAACAGTGAAGAAATCTCGCAAATCTGTGTGGCGGATCCGTACTACATGCACGAGTCTTTCTTGAGTCTCGGCGACTTTGAGCGTGAAACTGCTAGGGACTACCTCCAAAACTTCATGGTACAGAATAAGGACCGGGAAATTGTCCTCGTGCCTTATCATCCAAAGTAAGTCAGTTTCGAACAACCCTTTCATACATTTCAATCATTCCTTCTCTCTCTATGGGGAATAATTTGAGGTGTCTTTTCCCTGCAGCAACGGGCGCGCCGTCCTTATCGTTCTTTATCCGCAAGTCTCCCACGCCGTGTATTTTGACCCTTCCATAGACTACGAGAAAAAAGACTACACCCACATAATGAATATTCTAGATGATGCTCTCCAAGGCTTCAGCTTTAGAGGTGGCCACATGCAGATCAGGAAACAAAGGAACAAGAAGATGGGTTTCACGCATAAAACTAACTTCTCCTGCATCCAAGTCCCAAAACCAAGCAAGAAGGATGGATTGTACATCCTCCATCTCATGATTCAGTTCAACACGGATCACCAAAAGCTTCGCATGAGAAGCAGAAAATGATGATCATATCCACAAGTGGCTAGAATCTCATGGAGAAGCGGATTATAAACTTAGAGATGACTTCTTTCGCATCCAAAGCGACATTGCGATGATCATCATGAAAGAAGTCGTCGATGAGAAGGGGATGTTCCACCATGGCCCTATATCGCGAGCTAACATCCGAACTCGCATAGGCATGCAACGTCTAGACCTCACGTCGTTCAAGAAGCTAGGGTCCATCCTCCATGATATGGAAGGATGGAACTTCTAGTGATTTATGATGCCGATGATGATGATATGTGTCGGTTGAACTTGTATACTATTTGTAGTGATGCAACTTTGTGATGTCCACGATCCCTGCCGAACTTGCGTAACGCTACTTTGTTAGTTTGCGTACGATGACATGCGTACCTCTAGTTAATTAATTTGCGTACTGTATGTTGCATCTAGTTGCTAACCCTTTCTTTTTCGGTGTTCTCTAGTATGTTTTGTTGCATATATATGATTGTACATCCTCTTCATGAACATGCATCTCTAACAGGTACCTAGTTTCTTGATGGCGAGATGGAACTGCTATGTTGTGTACAAAGGGAAGGTTCCGGGGGTGTACAACGAGTGGCATGAGTGTCAGGCGCAAGTGAATGGGTTCTCGGACGCCAGCCATAAAGGCTTCAAAAGCAGACAACAAGGAGAAGCTAGTTACTTGAGGTTCACTATAGCGCGAGAGAGGACTCGTAACCACCATCTCATGTACTGCATAGTTCCACTCTCACTCATAGTGATAGCTCTTCTCGCGTATACCTTTGTTTAGATGGTTGACGTTGTAGTTGCAAGTATTCGAGACTTGCATGTATCGCTATTTTCGAGATGATGACAAGATACCACTTTGTGTTGGATGATCATTATGACGAGACTATTTGTATGTATATGCTATGATTACATTTGTGGTCTCGCAGGCATTTGTATGTGTATCATGATGACATTTGTATGTGCTAAAGATTCTTCTATAAAGCCTGTTCAAATACAAAACAAATATGCCGAAAAAAAACAAAAAAACAACTAAAATTAGCAGTAGCGAGTGGAGAAAAGTTAGCAGCAGCGCGGTTGTAGCAGTAGCGCGCACAGGGGAAGCGCGCTATAGCTATTAGCAGCAGCGAGGTTCCTTTAAGCGCGCTGCTGCAACACTTGTGTAGTAGTAGTGCGGGTGGACCAGCGCTACTGCTATACGTTAGCTGTAGCGCCGGCCCCCGCGCTACTAAAAGGCCGAAAACCCGCGCTGCTGCTAGGCTTTTCCCTAGTAGTGATGCAAGGACGCAATGTGAAAGTCAAAAGGAGAAGCTGAAGTTCGATCGCATGTTAGAGGATCACAAAAAAGGGTTGTACCCCAATTGCGAAGATGGCAACACAAAGCTCGGTACCGTACTGGAATTGCTGCAGTGGAAGGCAGAGAATGCTGTGGCTGACAAAGGATTTGAGAAGCTACTGAAAATATTGAAGAAGAAGCTTCCAAAGGATAACGAATTGCCGACAGTACATACGCAGCAAAGAAGGTTGTATGCCCTCTAGGATTGGAGGTGGAGAAGATACATGCATGCCCTAATGACTGCATCCTCTACCGCGGTGCATACAAGGATCTGAACGCATGCCCGGTATGCGGTGCATTGCGGTATAAGATCAGACGAGATGACCCTGGTGATGTTGACAGCGAGCCCCCCAGGAAGAGGGTTCCTGCGAAGGTGATGTGGTATGCTCCTATAATACCACGGTTGAAACATCTGTTCAGAAATGAAGAGCATGCCAAGTTGATGCGATGGCACAGTGAGAACCGAAAGAAAGATGGGAAGTTGAGAGCACCCGCTGACGGGTCGCAGTGGAGAAAAATCGAGAGAAAGTACTGGGATGAGTTTGCAAAGGACCCAAGGAATGTATGGTTTGCTTTAAGCGCGGATGGCATTAATCCTTTCGGGGAGTAGAGCAGCAATCACAGCACCTGGCCCGTGACTCTATGTATGTATAACCTTCCTCCTTGGATGTGCATGAAGCGGAAGTTCATTATGATGCCAGTTCTCATCCAAGGCCCTAAGCAACCCGGCAACGACATTGATGTGTACCTAAGGCCATTAGTTGAAGAACTTTTACAGCTGTGGAATGGAAACGATGTACGTACGTGGGATGAGCACAGACAGGAGGAATTTAACCTTAAGGCGTTGCTGTTCGTGACCATCAACGATTGGCCCGCTCTCGGTAACCTTTCAGGACAGACAAACAAAGGATACCACGCATGCACGCACTGTTTAGATGACACTGAAAGTATATACCTGGACAAATGCAGGAAGAATGTGTACCTAGGCCATCGTCGATTTCTTCCGACCAACCATCAATGTCGAAAAAAGGCAAGCATTTCAAAGGCGAGGCAGATCACCGGAAGAAGCCCGCCATGCGTACCGGTGATCACGTACTTGCTCTGGTCAATGATTTACACGTAATCTTTGGAAAGGGTCCCGGTGGACTAGCTGTTCCGAATGACGCTGAGGGACACGCACCCATGTGGAAGAAGAAGTCTATATTTTGGGACCTACCCTACTGGAAAGACCTAGAGGTCCGCTCTTCAATCGACGTGATGCACGTGACGAAGAACCTTTGCGTGAACCTGCTAGGCTTCTTGGGCGTGTATGGGAAGAAAAAATATACACCTGAGGCACGGGAGGACCTGCAACGTTTGCACGAAAAAGACGGCATGCCTCCGAAGCAGTATAAAGGTCCTGCCAGCTACGCTCTTACGAAAGAAGAGACAGAAATCTTCTTTGAATGCCTGCTCAGTATGAAGGTCACGACTGGCTTCTCGTCGAATATAAAGGGAATAATAAATATACCAGAGAAAAAGTTTCAGAACCTGAAGTCTCATGACTGCCACGTGATTATGATGCAACTGCTTCCGGTTGCATTGAGGGGGCTTCTACCGGAAAACGTCCGATTAGCCATTGTGAAGCTATGTGCATTCCTCAATGCAATCTCTCAGAAGGTGATCGATCCAGAAATTGTACCAAGGCTAAGGAGTGATGTGGCGCATTGTCTTGTCAGTTTCGAGCTGGTGTTTCCACCATCCTTCTTCAATATCATGACCCACGTCCTAGTTCATCTAGTCGACGAGATTGTCATCCTGGGGCCCGTATTTCTACACAATATGTTCCCCTTTGAGAGGTTCATGGGAGTCCTAAAGAAATATGTCCGTAACCGCGCTAGGCTAGAAGGAAGCATCTCCATGGGCAATCAAACAGAGGATGTTATCGGGTTTTGTGTTGACTTCATTCCTGGCCTTAAGAAGATAGGTCTCCCTAAATGGCGGTATGAGGGGAGACTGACTGGAAAAGGCACTCTTAGAAGAGACTCAATAATATGCAGGGACGGATATTCTTGGTCTCAAACACACTACACAGTTCTACAGAACTCTACCTTGGTGACCCCGTATGTCGATGAACACAAGAATAGTCTGCGCTCCAAACACCCGGAGCAGTGCGACGACTGGATTACATGTGAACACATCAGGACTTTCAGCAGTTGGTTGGAAACACGTCTCAGAGGTGACAACACTGTTTGTGATGAGTTGTACTTGTTGTCCAGGGGACCATCTTTGACTGTATTGACTTACAAAGGATACGAGATAAATGGGAATACATTTTACACGATCGCCCAAGATCAAAAGAGCACCAACCAAAACAGCGGTGTCCGCTTTGATGCAGCAACCGAGAGCGGAAAGGACACATATTATGGTTACATAGTGGATATACGGGAACTTGACTACGGACCTGATTTTAAGGTCCCTTTGTTTAAGTGCAAATGGGTCAATCTGTCAGGCGGCGGGGTACAGGTAGACCCACAATACGGAATGACAACAGTGGATCTGAAAAATCTTGGGTACACTAACGAACCGTTCGTCCTAGTCAATGATGTGGCACAGGTTATCTATGTGAAGGACATGTCTTCCAAACCGAGAAAAAGAAAAGATAAGGAAGCGAATACATCATACGATGAGCCAAAGCGCCACATAGTTCTTTCAGGAAAAAGGGACATCCTGGGAGTGGACGGCAAGACAGACATGTCTGAAGATTATGAAAAGTTTCATGAAATTCCTCCCTTCAATGTCAAGGCTGACCCAAGCATCCTGATAAACAACGAAGATCATCCATGGTTACGGCGCAATAAGCAAATGACACAAGCGAAGAAAAAGTGAAGACTTTCTCCCGCAACTGTTATGATGATACCATGCCAACTTTGTAACACACGAACATGCTACCATTGTCCGTTTTGTACATGCACATGCTATGTGGGTGAAATTATGATACCATGCCAACTTTCAACTTTTTCAGAGTTCATTTGAAATGCTTTAATGCCTTATGGTTCGGCCCTCATAATACCATTATTCAAATTTTAACTATTCAAATTTGAAAACTAATGGCACTAACAGAAAGTTTATAATTTTTTCTAAAAGTGATGACACTAAGGTCACTTGTGGGACGTGGATGTACTGTCCGACACCGACGGCCACATGTATCTCACACCGACGATACTTGCTATTTAGGGTTTCCTCTACCGCTCGGCGACCCTCGACGACCCTCGTTCCCGATAAAAAAAAGAGGAAGAAGAAGAAAAAAAGAGGAGAAGAAAGAATAGAGGAGTATCTATTCTTTCTTATCCTCTTTTTTTTTCTTCCTTTTATTTTTTTATCCTTGAAGCATTGTCGAGGCCACCCCAAACCCTAGAGAAGCAGCGTCGAGGCCACCCCAAACCCTAGAGAAGCAGCGTTGAGGCCACTAATTAATATTAGTTCTACGTTTGCCACTAATATATCCATCTGTCATGTTTGAATAATAATTGCCATGTTGTCAATATTTGTAGAAACTATGGACACCGCCCGAGACGAAGTACAAGAAGAGTTGTTGGGGGACATAATCGCACGAGGAAGTGATGCCGTCTGCTCGTTGTTTCTCAACGACACCGATGGTCTGGAAGCAGCTGGCTATGATTATGATGGCTCGGGTGACCTAATGCCGGTGCAAGAAGGAGACCGTGAGGACGGCTCCGGTGACCCAATGCCGATGCAAGAAGGAGACCGTGATGACGCCTCCGATGACCGAACCGAGTCCGGCCAGGTATATATATTAGTTAAGCTTCTGCTGACTAGCAAATTGATGCATTCATTGTTTTGGTATGTACACATATTAATTAAGTCTTTGTTCTTTTTTCTAGCCCTCCGAATCGAGCACAACTTCGGTAAAGAGACGAGGCCCGAAGAAAAAGTTGAGCTCGGATGAAAAGTTTGAGATCATAGCAATCGCGCCCGACGGCCAAACGATTGAACCTCTCCGGACAAAGAGTGCATTTGTTGCTCAGTGCGGGGTTTTGGTTAGGGACAAGATCTCGATCAGCATCCAGCAATGGTTAAAGCCGGCTACAGAAGACCCTAAGGTGTCTTATGTCAATGATATGCAGAAAAATGATCTTTGGACTGAGCTGAAGTCAAATTTCACCCTACTGCCAGAGGATGATCCAGAGAAGCCAGTTAAAGAGCAATTAATCAAGTCTCTTGCTCTTAAGAGGATGGCAGAACTATTCAGGAGGTGGAAGAAAGAACTGAATAAGTTTGTCGAAAATAAAGAGACACCAGAATTCAAGGGCAGATATGAGAAGATCAGAGATCACTGGCCTGCATTTGTGGCCCATAAGACATCGGAAAAGAGTAAGAAGATGTCGGCGACAAACAAGCAAAATGCTGCGAAGAATAAGCATCACCATCGCACGGGGTCAGGTGGCTACCTCGTAGCACGGCCTAAGTGGGCCAAGACTGAGAATGATCTGGTTGATAAAGGGATCGAACCAGAGACAATTAACTGGCAAGACCGTTGCCGGACTTGGTTCTTCGGGGCTGGTGGAACCTTGGACCCTGTAACAGGGAAGTGCATTTGGACAAACGATCAAATGGACATACCAGTCAGGAAGCTTTAGCAGTATATCGAAGCAGCACAGCAAGGGACGTTCTTTCCAGACAGAGAGAACGACGAGCTCACAATGGCCCTCGGGAATCCTGAGCACCCTGGACGGACACGAGGCACGCCAGGCTCCATTCCGTGGAAGGTTGGGTTTCCGGACGCAGGCGGTTACAAATCCCAGGAGAGGAGGAAAAAATTGCAGCAGACCCAAATGCAGGCGCTGCAAGCAGGGGTACAAGCAATAGAGGAACGAGAAGCAAATCGCAGCAAACGTACTGCCGAAGCTTCCCCCGAAGCTACCCCGCCATCTCAGCGGAGAAGCAGCGTGGCTTCCACCGAGCTGCTTCAGCCGGAGCATGCCTTGACGGCCCCTACCAACTATCCCGTGGATGCTATCACGGAGTCTCAAAATTACCGCCTTATGACGCAACGGATGAATTTGAAGGTCAAGGCGGCTGTTGGCTCTGTTTATCCTACTGAACCCGGCGCAACTTTTCACTGTCGGCCGATTCCAGAAGGATATGCTAGGGTGATGGTGGATGAAATAACGGAGGGATTTGAGGACCTCCAGGTTGACCACCCTACCGGTGAAGGGGAGACTAGGCTGGGGTCTGCTCTGAAGACTCCATGCCTATGGCGGAAGGAGCTCATCAACCTTTCGAACCAGACGCCTCCGCCTCCTCCTCCTCCTCCAGCAAGTCAGGACACTCCGCCTCCTCCACCGCCTCCTCCTCCGGCAAGCCAGGGCACGCCGCCTCCTCCACCGCCTCCTCCTCCGGCGAGTGACGATCAGGGCACTCGACAGGCTCCTTCTCCGGCGCGTGGCGGCACTCCGCCTCCTTCTCCGCCTGCGCCGACACGCCCGAGCAGCCAGCCTCCTCCTTTTCCGCCTCGTCAGCAAGGGCTGAAGAGACCTGCCGCCACTCCGGCTGCTCCGGCGCGTCGTAGTCCTTCTCCTCCGCCTCGTAAGCAAGTAAAGAAGACAACCGCTCCGTCTGATCTACCGGCGTCTAGCAGTATAGCCAGAGGCAGGAGGAAATACAGATTCGGTCCTTCTCTGAAGACTCCAGAGAAGTTACCATATGAGAGGACCCCGGGGAAGAACGCCGAGATCGCACGAGAAGAAGTGAGGAACTACTTTGAAGGGGTGAAAGCAAAGAAACATCCACCTCCGGAGGAGAAGGTAGATCTGGTGAATGTGAAGCGCACTCTGGTTGCCCTGACAAAACCACCCAAGTCTCCGCCGAAAGGAAACTATGAGCGCTTTATTGGAAAGGAATTTGCCGAAGCGGAGCGGTCGGGAAGTACTGTCAGTGATCAAAGGCTGAAAGAACGACGAGCTGGGAAACAAGTTTCCTAGCTCGGCGAACAAGCGAAGCAATCGTGCCCCCCGCTCAAGGTGCCTAGCGACAACGTCGCTAATGATCCGAGGATGGTGCCCGGTTATAGCAATCTTGGCGATTACCTGCCCGACGATGTACATTATGATTTCATGGAGGTGCAGATACAAAGATACGAGTACGGGAAGCCTCTTGTCAAAGATGAAAGATCTCTATCAACGATGATGCGAAGATTGCATGATTGGTACTTGAAAATCTGCAGAGACTCTGGGGGGAGAAGTACTTTGTATGTGAAAGTTAAAAAGGAGCATGACCTCATTGGAATTGAACTGTTGCCTGTTCCATTTGAGGAGTTCTTTCAGTTTTTCAATCAATTGCCCCTCGATAAAACAACGGTCACCTGCTACTGTCTGTAAGTAGTACTACTTCTGTCATTAAGTCTCTCTATATAGCTCAGCTCTTTCATTGCATGTATTTATAATCATCCTCACTATATTATGCAGATTGAAGATCGCCGAATTGAAGAAAAGACAAGTCGGTGATATTGGGTTCATTAACACATATCTCATAGATGCAACTCAGATTAAATTTCATGCCGCAGATACCGAGGCCAACTTGCTACGATCGTTGGTAATAAATGAAAACAAAGATATAATACTCTTTCCTTACAACTTTAAGTGAGTGTTACTGTCTTGTGCGTATTCGGTTTCCCTTATATATTAGTCAAGGTTATAGTAATGTAATTGATGAGTTATGCATGCGTGTGCAGTTACCACTATATTCTCCTAGAGATTAAGCTTGAGCAGGGACTAGTAACCGTCTTAGACTCAAGACGAAAAGATCCCCAGGACTATGCGGACATGACTCAAATGCTCGAGAAGTAAGTTAAATCGATCATTATCCACCATATCAGCAACTTTGTTCATTTCCTGATATATCAAGTAATTGTTTTCTTTATCTGGCAAGGTTTGGAAAAAAATCTCCAAAAAAACTCCAGGACTCCCGAAGAAGCTGCAATTTAGACACCCGAAAGTAAGTACTATAGTAGCATGTTCCGCGCATCTCCTATTGATTCAAGCGCTAGTTTCATCAATACCATTTGGCATTCTTGCTTATCAGTTTGATTGACCTCTATTTCTTGTAAAGTGGTTGTGGCAGGAATAAGGGAATGATTTCTGTGAATACTATGTTTGCGAGTCCATCCGCCACACGACCTGTGAGCGGGGCTACACTGACGAACAATATGAAGTACGTAAATAACAACATTCACAATTTTATTTTATTACCATCATTTGTGTTGAGTTTCATTCATTCATATATATATATATATATATATATATATATATATATATATATATATATATGTATTGACCCCCTTCTTCAAATTAGATGTTTCGGAAGCGGGATGAACTCCTAGCACCAGCTCACATGTGAGCAATTCAAGAGGAATTGGCAGCATTCTTTCTTGACCACGTGATCGCTGAAGACGGAGAATACTATCTGGACCATGAGTCCGTATGATTATATTTGTAAGAGATAATTATTGTATATATGTAGCCGGTAGTGTCGGATAGATATACGAGAACTTGTTGTTCGACCAATCTCTCGGAGAAGGAGAGGTGGTCGATATCACTTCTCTCTGTATGCATATATGTTCATGACGATCTTCTATTTCCTTCGTTTGCTTACTAGCTAGCTAGCGTGTCTAGTCCTCTCTATACGTATGTATAGTACGTAGCGTCGACCAAGCACGGACATAAGAGAGGACACTTCTCTCTATTAATTATAGCTAGCTAACACAATATATGAAACACCTAAATTAACCCCCCAAAACCCCCAACCCCCCCCCCCTTCAAAAAAAAACCCCAGCCACAGTAATGCTGACGCGTGGATGCCTATTGGTCCCGGTTGGTGCCACCAACCGGGACCAAAGGGTCTCCTGCCTGGGCTCCGCGCACAGGCCACGTGGAGGCCCGTCTGTCCCGGTTCTGGATTGAACCGGGACTAAAGGGACAGGGCATTAGTACCGACCCTTTAGTCCCGGTTCAGGAACCGGGACAAAAGGCCCTTACGAACCGGGACAACAGGCCCTTTTTCTACCAGTGTCGAGGTCAGCAAGGCCGACTACGACTCATGCAGCACTGCGACCCCCATTGCCACCCTCAACTTCGGGAATGATGTCATCGCCCTTAACGTCACCGGCACCCGCTACTTCATATGCGGCTTTCCTGGCCATTGTGCGGGTGGCATGAAGGTCAAGATCGATGCCATGCCAAGCTCCTCCTCTTTGTCGCCTGGCCCGGCCAGCGGCCCAAGTGCAGGCAACGCTCCCCCACCGACGCCTGTCTCCGCCGCCATCTCTGTGGAGGCTACGGGCTTTGGCCTTGCTTGCCATTGCTGGCCTCATGGCTTGAGTTCATTTGTGCAGCTGCACATACATGTATAAAGTCATGTATAGTCAAGTAATTATTACTAGCAAGTATATGTGTAGCCAAGTAATTATATGTGTAGGTTGTATGTATTCGGGCTTCTTCTTTAATAAAGATTTTTCTTGTCTCTCTTATACAACATTTGTCAAGAAACATGTTCATTCTAGAATTTGATAAGCTAGACTTGCATAACTTTGACTTGTAGCAGGCAGAGGTTTATACTTAGATTAGATATATAATTAGCATGATTGTTTGATTTGTCTTGAAAATATGTATTTGTAGGCTATAATTGAACTTGTAATTAGTGAAGTATTACATATCTAAGTGGAGCACATGTTAACATATATCTCGGGTCTAATATATAAGCTAACATGTGGTAACCTACAACGTGGGCGAGACGGGCGGCGCATGGGACCTCAGCACCAACTACGCCACTTGGGTGTCCTGAGCACTGCGTCTGCGGAAAGCTACAACATGGGCGAGCCGGGCAGCGCATGGGACCTCAACACCAACTACGTCACTTGGGCGTCCTCTAGGAACTTCCAAACCAGCAATCAAATCGTCTTCAAGTACTCCAATCAGGCACACCACGTCCTCGAGGTTAGCAAGGCAGACTATGACTCCTGCAGCACCGCCAGCCCCAGTCACCACCTTCAACTCCGAGAATGATGTTGTCTCCCTCACCGCCACCGGCACCCGCTACTTCATCTGCGGTTTCCCTGGTCATTGTGCGGGCGGCATGAAGGTCAAAATCGATGTCATGCCAGGCTCCTCCTCTTCGTCACCCGCCCCAGCCTGCAGCCCAAGTGCAAGCAACACTCCCCCGCCAACACCTGTCTCCGCTGCAACCAATGTGGAGGCCGTGGAGTTTGGCCTTGCTGTTTTGCTTGTCGTTGCCTACGTCGTGGCTTGAGTGCATCTCGGCAGTTGCACGCACATGTGTACGTTATTGTATAGAGAAGTACAACTATCTGTGTGTATAGTTAAGTAGTTATGTGTATGTTGGACGTATTCGGCCTTTGTGTTTTGCTGATTCATTTTGAAGGATTTGTTAATGAAGATTCTTTTGGTCTAATACAACATTTGTCTTGAAACATGTTCTTTCTAAACCGTGAGAGCCCAATATTTCGTAACTTAAACTTGTATTACACAAACCCCTGCTAATTATTTTCAGCCGTTGATTTAAACTATTAACTAAAATTATCAGTCAAGGGAATTATGGTCCTGTGTGAATGTTTTTTTAGAAAGATTTGACAATCCATCAATCCCGAACGCATCTCGCCAATCCCATCTCTCGCCCGTGTGTAGATGGCGGCGCGAGGATCCCCGGCTGACCATGGTCATAGTTGTTGCTCCCCACGGCCCCGGACCCCGGCTGCCACCCGTCCGCCTGGCCTAGCTCGTCGTTGCCACTCTCCCACCTCTTCGCCGTTGTAGCTCCGCATCAGGCTCCCTTTTTAGGTGTGACCGTGCTTCGCCCGCCGCCAGCTACCCGCTCAGCGTCCGCTTCCCTTGTGGCGATCAGCAAATTCCACATTGGGGATGCTTGAACCGTGATCTTCAAGTACCACCAGGAATTCCGAGGAGGCCATCCTCAGCGACCTCGCCTCGCTCGGCCTCGACTGGGACCAAGGTACATATTAGAACATTCATTTTGGAATCTGTATTCTAGATTGCAAGTAGACAATGAGAGATCTCCGGCAGGATCAAATACTATGGTTGATTGCAAGTTGTCCTTCTGCAAATTACAAGTGAACATCAGTACATCACTGTATTCTAGAGCAAACACTGTTCCTAACCATGTGAATTCCCAACGCAAGAGTTGATAATGCCACAAGGTTGTACTTGTGTAATATTGCACATACAAACACTGTTTCTAAATTCTAACCCTACGAATTCCCAACACAAGACTTGATAACGCCATGTCCGTTTTAGCAGCCGAATCAGTATGCGGCATGAGGCAACATGGACCGTCCGATCTCACTTCAGATTAAGGGCCACCACATGCCCCCTTTCTCTCTTACCTGGAGTCGCCGACGGGTGGACCCCATGGATCATCCCCTTCCTCCTGCATGGTATAAGCTTGATCCCGTCGATTTGTTGCTAGCTTAGCTTTGCCGCGATTTCGTGATTATCTCACTGACCCAGACAACATATACCCCCTATAAATACCAGACACCCTCCGTCAGAGTCGAGCTCTATGAGCTCTGGAAGCTCCACCAGCTAGACTCGCTTCTACGGTTGATTCTAGCGGCCGTAGGCCCCATTGACCACCACAGGCACCTCCATCTCTCTCTCTCTCTCTCTCTCTCTCTCTCTCTCTCTCTCTCAATGGCGCGCCTCTTTGACCCATTTACTCGCGCAGATCCACACGGAAAAGACCACCCTGGCGTCCGGCGAATCTTGCCGACGCGCCCGTGCTCCAGACACAAGCGGTAGTTGACACAAGTTTTGCCCGATGACATTTAAGTTATGAAAGTGATCGCTGTGACCAGGGGAGCCCCATTGTGCTCTTCGCTGACGCGGAGGACCACGGAGGACAGCGCCCACTTCGACCAGAGCCCGCCCCTGGCCGCCGCCGTCTTCACCTTCTCCTGCTGGGATTCCAATGAGCGTCGCGACCCCGTGACGTGGACGCAGCACATGTGTCCATTGACACATATACAACAGCCCCTGATATTTCCTGAACGAACCTTTACTGAGCAATATCACGTCGCCAGTTGTTCCCCATTTAAATTCAAAATATCATGCCGCGTAGAGTTATATGGCAATTTGGCAGAAAAGTACCTGAGATTTAAAACCGTCATAACTTTTTAGCTCCAAGTATGAATCCAAGGGAACTTTTTGCAAAATGATATTCATAAAATGCATCATCATATGCTACACTTGGTTTCATCTTTTGAACATACAAATTTGATTGTGTTCAAATTTGTATTTAAACCTTTAATAGGGTCTTGTTTGCAAACCAAATGTCCAAATTTAGTGAAATCTACTGCATTATGATCGTTAGGTTATTCTTTATTCATATATACCACTTGATCCAGACTTTCAAACTTTTCATGATTCAATATGAATTTTGAATTCAAACCATAGAATTCCTATAATTCAAAAAATATATTCCTCAAATAATTCATTTTGCATTTTGTTTTCTTATGATTCACTTTTATCCAATGAACCCTAGCTTTAGTTTATACTTTTAGGGATATTCAAATTTGAATTCAAGCCTTGTTTTAATCATCACTTGTAAACTAGAAATCCTTTTCAGGTGATTGTTTTTGCATAAATCTCTACTAAAACCTCATCCATTATGTAACTTAGTTTCAAATATTCAAGCCATTTGTATCTATTCAAATTTGAATCCTGGCTTAACTATATCTTTATTTTCATTAACTCTTTTGAGTTAATTCTTTTCCTTTTATCCTAAAACATCATAAGAATCTATATTAGATATAATACTTAGTATGTTGTTGTTCTTTTATACTATGCCATATTTGTTCTTGTGTTCTTTTTTATTCTTCTATATGGCATGCTTGTTCACTGAGTGTTATTTACTTACATCAGATTGACCAAAGAGCGAAGCAGAATATTATCAGACTTTGTACTATTACAAGTGAAGACCAAGACAAGTTCCATCTCTTGTTCATGCACATGAACCTATATTTTACTATGCATTTAGTCCCTTTTGAGTAGTATGCATGAGTAGGAGTATGTATGATAAATATGTAGTATGATCCTAGTGTAGTTCAATGAGTAGGTCTGAGCTTACTTCCTTGTCGCCATCATTGTAGAAATATTATATTTTATTTGCTAAAGTGGATGGGGTTCATGTGAAGTGATATTCATGATGAGATGTGACTGGCAATGTAGTAAATAGGACCAACATAGTTTCATGAAATACCTAGGCAAAATAGTATAAATGGTGGCAAGGTACAGTGTTACCATCATGGGAGAGCACACTAGTGGGCCATTCGATCAGGCTCAAAGAGATCAACCACCTTTTTATTACTACTAGCTTACATGCGCAGCCACAACTACTACGTGATCTAACTTGGTTTAGTAGATATGTAGGTGGGATGGGCACTATCAGAGTTAAGGGAAACTCTTCTGTAAGACCTCATCACAATCTCCCAATTTCCGTACAATTGAGTGTGGGAGCTACAAAGTGATGATTGTGTCTTGTGGGGAACATGCACCAATCTCTGCAGACTATATAAAACTCATTGATTAGCCGTGTCCCTGGTTACAGACAACTTGAGCAGCTAGAAGTGGAAATGTTGAGAGATATCATTACATTTAATAAATTTGAGCGGGATAATCAACAAAGGGAATTGATTGAATTGGTGGTGCCCAATTAAATCATATAATATTTGCCGACATAGCACAATCTTTTGATAGTAGGATAAATTTTGATTTATGCAAGATATTAATTTAGTACCACTGCACAAGCCAACATGCATGTATGATAGGTATTTTATAACACCTTAGATATGACTTGGCAGTACATTCAATGTATTGACCTATATGGCTGCAAAGTTTTATGTTACAGATTTTCCAGACGAAGAGTAAGGATACAAAATAGGGTTATGAGGTTTAAACTCAACTTTGTCATTGACGTTGATGGGACTCCGCATCTTTATTGTTGTTTTTGTTGTGTATTCTAGCCCTAGGGCTATCAGGTAATAAATAGTTAAATACTATGGATTGACATTACATTTCATGTGATTTTGTGGTATTTCATCGAGTATTGTGTGTGCTAGCTACCGATTCAAAGACAGCACAGCAGATCACAAGAGATTCGGATCCTTATTGGAAGCGGGTCGTTAGAAGACAGATCCAGCAAGCCATGCTACCATGGCGTCCGACACCGTGCCCCATGCGAGCACAATGCCTCAGTTCGGTCGGATCGTCCCGCGGCAGCCGTCGATGAGCGGGCAAATGGAAGGAGAGGCCCCACCGACGACGATGCCGGTCAGGCCTCTCCATGCGGCGCCTGATGTAGACTCGGCTAGACGATGAGTCGCTGGTTGGTCCGGTCCTTCACAGTACTTGCAAAATATCAATGAACAGCAGCAACCGTCGCAGAAAAAAAACAGACCGACGTAGAAGAAGAAAAGCCTTTGGATAAAAACGATATAGCAAGAAGCCAAACGAGTAGACTTGTACCGAATATTGATACAAGACCAACACAGGAACAGCAGCAACGAAACCTTAGGAACCGCAAAAACGCATCGTTGGTGCCCCTCGCCGTGAGGCGTTTTCTGGTATTTTTTATTCAACTCCCAACTAATCTGGGTACAAGACTCAGGACGCTGCCTTTTATACCCTAGACACCAGCCGTAAGGGCCTAAATTACTAACTGTCTCGAACTAATTCGGAGGTTCCCTCCTTTTACATCTCGGAGAGAAAGAAAAAAACAAGCTAACTAGCACAACCTGTACGTGGACCCTCCTATTCTGAAGTACTCCCTCTGTCTTATAATATAAGAGCATTTTTTAACAGTAGTGTAGTGTTAAAAATGCTCTTATATTATGAAACGAAGGGAGTAATATTCTTTAATTAGAAAGCTACTTAATCAACCGGCCACGCTGATCACACATGACTAATTTAAAATAAAAGAATTGTTGGCGCCACCTCCTTGTAGCGCGGCTTCTTCTCTTCCTCTAGATTGCCTCACACAACTCTCTCATCTCTCTCAAGAACACACCATGAAAAGGCTCAAAGAAAACACACACGCGTGCATACTTCACCATGGAGAAATTAGCTTTGCCTCTTTCCTCCCAGTGAGACACACATATGCTACATCTTTTCTGCTGGCCCTCTTGGCCACAAACTTTCTCATTAACTCAGTGCAACACTTATATACACAAGAGAGGTTGGCTGACTTGCCAAGCCAGCCACCATACCCGGGCACACTAACCACTAACCCATGTACTCACGCACTAACTTGGCCGGCACACTCGACCACTAAATAACTCACCCATGATCCAAATGACCCGGCCGGCATGCACATGCACATGGCTAGCTAACAAACTACATGCGTGACTACATCAACTAACTAATCTGACCCACTACTAGCTTGCATGCACACACATGATCATATCTTTATGTGAGTACACTGCCGCAGCCTAGTATATGGACACGACTACATGCATGACTCAAGAAAAACCAAGAAATAATCTAAATCTAGCACTAATAACAAGATTTTAGTTCTAACATTCACCTCCCTAATCTTGTTAACTTATTTCTCTCTTGAAGCCTGTGGTCGTCGTTGTCGTCGGTGCAACACGTAGATGACCGCCAATGCCATCTTGTCACGCCGATTGTCACCGTCACCGCTGGCCTCGATGAGAACCACACCTTCTACGCCTTCACCACGAGCGCACCGCCGTGGCACACTCGCTGCCGCATGTTTGTCACCGGTGCCGCAACTTGCCGATGACTTGTTCGTCACCGGTGACGCAACTCGCCGGTGAGCCGCCTCCATGTTGTCGATGATGACGCACCTTGTCGATGACTCGGACATGGAACTCGTTGTGGCAATGGCCTCCGCTTCATGGCCATCACCTCCTTGCCGCCGGTGACACAACTTACCGGACAACATACCTTTCTCCATCGCTCATGACGCAGCTCGACGATGAGGGAGACACACACCGGCCACTAGCAGCATCACACCGCCAATGACCTCCATCTTGCGCCGACGACCTCCACGTCACATGAAGTCCGCCGCGTCGCCATCACCGCCTCGGATCGACAAGGCTCTGATGCCAATTGTTGGCGCCGCCTCCTTGCAGCGCCGCTTCTTCTCTTCCTCTAGGTTGCCTCACACAACTCTCTCATCTCTCTCAAGAACACACCATAAAAAAGCTCAAAGAAAACACACGCGCGCACACACTTCACCATGGAGAAACTAGCTTTGCCTCTTTCCTCCCAGTGAGACAAACATATGCTACATCTTTTCTGCTGGCCCTCTCGGCCACAAACTTTCTCATTGACTCAGTGCAACACTTATATACACAAGAGAGGTTGGCTGACTTGCCAAGCCAGCCGCCATACCCGGGCACACTAACCACTAACCCATGTACTCACGCACTAACTTGGCCGGCACACTCGGCCACTAACCAACTCACCCATGATCCAAATGACACGGCCGGCATGCACATGCACATGGCTAGCTAACAAACTACATGCGTGACTACATCAACTAACTAATTTGACCCACTACTAGCTTGCATGCACACACATGATCTCATCTTTATGTGAGTACACTGCCGCAGCCTAGTATATGGACAGGACTACATGCATGACTCAAGGAAAAACAAGAAATAATCTAAACCTGGCACTAATAACAAGATTAGTTCTAACAAGAACTACTTATTTGCTTGCATGCTTGAAACTACTTCACCGGACATGAAATACTACCAATATTACTGCACTTCGGAGGGGTTCTGAAGTTTGGCTTCACCGTGTCCTTCTTCGGCTCCATCGGCGAAACCTCAAAGAAGAAAGAGCCAAGCTGTAGCACAGTCGGAAGATTAGAATCTGAAGCATCTGATATACTTGCGTCAAAACAAATGGTTGTGCTTGTCTTTTGTTCAACACTTGGAGTCACCCAAGTAAACCTACGGCATTGGTGCACACATCAGCGCCTGACATCGGCGGCAGGAGTGAAGGGAGGGACAAAAGGGGAGGGTTGGCCGGCGGTAGGGTTTCTCTGAGCTGCTCACAGGAGTGACGTGGGAGGGAGGGGAGTATCGTATGACCTTGATATCTATAACTTAGTCGTGACGGCGGCTCGTTCTGGTGGTGGTAGTTGTCGTTCAGTGGCCTCTGAGTCTATGTAATTTTTGTTATGTTTGAGATGCTTTGTACTTTCGATGCACTTTTATAATAGATCTGGATCCTTTTTGCAAAAAATATAACTTAGCTGAAAAGCTATATTTTTATACTTGAAATACTATGGAAAGAAGTCAATGCATGTAGAGTACAGAATGGAGCATGTACAGGTAAACTGCAGTAAAAAATAATCTGACATTTGTGGTCTCTACGTATTGTGACATATTTCATTTACATTACGGTTACTTGTTAGCTAATTTGTTGTTTTTCCCAGCTTAAAGATCATACAGTATTATTTTCCAACCAAATTTGGCCCGTAACCCCTAAGGTATCTAGTACTCCCTCTGTAAACTAATATAAAAGCGTTTAGATTACTAGTAATCTAAACGCTTTTATATTAGTTTACAGAGGGAATACTAGATAGCCCCGTTCCGATTAGGATTTGTTGTCAACTGTGCGCCGCCAAACGATTCAGATACGGAAAGCCGCGCGTGTCCGGCTAGAGCACGAGCCCTACTCTTCTCCGTAACGCAGAACAAAGGCCGTCCTCTCCAATACTATATAGTCCTCAACTACTTCCCAAACACCGCATATCGATCC
The DNA here is from genome assembly GCF_056163025.1 of Triticum urartu. Classification (NCBI taxonomy): domain Eukaryota; kingdom Viridiplantae; phylum Streptophyta; class Magnoliopsida; order Poales; family Poaceae; genus Triticum; species Triticum urartu. The sequence goes on along the minus strand of NC_141874.1, from coordinate 737,180,886 downwards.
AGCACTCGCCATTGTTCCTCGACACCATGGCCCAAGACGGAGAAAGCAAGTGCTTCCCGTTATGCATGATCGTAATAGCGATAGGCCTCATGGCAGGTTTTTTGTATTTTCTTGTGTGGGAAAACAATAGGCTAGGTGACACCAAGTACACGGTGACAATCACCAGCGTCGACGGCCTGGACCCGGCGCTGGATCTCCATAGCGACCGGCGGGCGCTCAGTCCGGTGTTCGGCATCAACGTGCACATCGACAACACCCACAACCAGATCGTCGAGAAGTGTGTCGGTGGCGTCGGCTCCTCGGCGATCGTGTCATACGGGGATGCGCTGCTCGCCAAGGGCACCGCGCCGTGGTTCTGCGTGCAGACAACGAAGGTGGGAGAGGCTGCTACCAAGGCGTGGGGCTTGAACGTGCAGCTGCCCCACTTCCTGCGGGACCGGCTGGCCGGCGAGCTGGAGAGGGGCCAGGCGGTGGTGGACGTGGCGGTGCGGACTCCCGCGGGTGCTGGCTGTTACATAAACAGATGCCTGGACACGGTGCTTGTCTGCAAGGCCAAGATCGGAGGAGGTCCATCCCCGTGTTTTCGTGCCACGACTGTCAGCGGCACGACATGAAACAGATAGTTAATCAGTGTCTTGGTTTTCATTTTATTTTTATTTAGGAGGATAGCGTGGAGCCTCGATGTGAATCTTTGTTTTCAGTCAAAAGGTACATATGTCTTATAGTGGTATCTGAATTTTGTATTTCCAGCCCAAGAACTGTGTTTTATAGTGGATCTGAATGTATATTTTCTACTACCGAGTACTGTGCTCCATATATAGTGGATCCAAACTTTATTCTTCCAGTGAAGATGATTATAGTGGTTGATACGGAGTTGATTGCGATAAGTGTATGACATACTACAATCTAGTTGTCCGACTACTTTTTGAGTTTTGGAGTTACTAGATTTCTAGTTTGACATAAAAAAAATATGTATTACTTATAAAAGTGCACATACTATCTTTTCTAAACAAACCGCACAAGACGTATACGGACTCATCACCACCACATGATTAGGCCCACAAAACTCAATTCAATAGCTAGCTTTAACCTAATGTGTTCTCCGGTGTGCACTTAGTAGCTTACATTGCTTGAACATACTCCAACGCAGAGGAAAATACAGAACTTCAGACTCCATGTCTGCAACCCATACAATCATGTAAGGCACGCAAAAAAAAATCATCACAATTGGATCCCCCAATCTAAACCTCGGCGACTCCCCGTCTTGCGTCACCACAATATTAGAAGCCGCATTTCAGGACAATAATAGCTCCCTTGCCGCACGGCAGCACCGTCGCCTTTCTGGACGGCGACCTTGCCGCCCGACAGCACCGCCGCCTTCCTCGACGATGCCCTCGTCGCCCTGTACCGCGTCGTCAAGTGAGCTGCCATTCCTCCATCACCTCCTCATCCTTGCCGCGAGGCAGCACTTCCTAAACGGTGAACTTGCCACCCAGGAGCACTGTCTACTTCCTGAACGGCGTCCTCACCGCCCTGCGATGCGCCATCAAGTGGGCGGTCATTCCTCGGTCACCTCATTGCTGACAGGTCATCAGCGCCATGCACTGACGTCGCCATCCTATGAAAATCGTGAACCAATACTATGTTTTCTTTAACATCATGGTGACGTCACACATTGGTGCTTAAGTGCATCTCCAACGACGACCCGCAAATTTCCTCCGTATCTGTCCGCGATCAGTCCGCGGACATGGATGCTGGAGACCGCCATTCAACGCTATCATGTATAAGTCCGCCAGTAAATTCAAATATACTCTGATCCACACAACGCGCCTGATCACACCAACGCTGGATCGCATGCCCAATCTGTCATGGTTTTGTCATGGCGCTTATCCTAGTGTGAGGACTTAGACGCGAGGCCATCGCAATGGTGATTAGCTTGTCGGGGTTGAGCGGGTCGAGAGACGCGAGATTACGCAGGTTTGGCCCCTCAAGGTGGAGATAAAAGTCTACTCCTGCTTGTGTTGCTTATTGCTTGAGTATCGATTACAAGGGAGCGGAATCACTTGACCTAGCTATCGATTGATTGTAACTTGACATATTCTATGCTGGGGACTCGTCTTTATATACAGGTCGAGACCTCCGGCTTACAAGAGTCCGGGTCGGGTCACGATCCGTGACCGATCCTAACTTCAAGTCGCCTTGCCTCCAACGACAAGGCATCTTGACAGGAAAAATAAAAGTTAGACACCATGTCATCCATTACGTACATAAGATACTACGTAACAACCAGCCCGTAGATGTAGCATTGCTCTCGACAGTGTAGTTCGAATGAATGCGGACGGTTTGTGGGAGCCTTGCTTAAACGTATGCAAGCACGATTTGCACACATGCTTTTGTTGCGTTTTTGTTTTTTTGCACATGCGGTGACTAAGTCGTGCCTTCCCCATGTGATGGGGCTTTGTAACATGAATCCCGACTGAAATCTACCGGCGAGAACACAAACGATTGACACACGGAAAGCCGTACGTGTCCAGCAAGAACACGAACCCTTCTCTTCTCCGAATCTAAAAAAAAAACATCTCTTCTCCGTAACGCAAGACAAAGGCCCTCCTCTCTCTCCTCTCCAATAATAGTGGTATAAGTTCCCCAACTACTTACCAAACACCGCATATCGATCGAGCTCACGTCATTGTGACATTGTTCCTCGACGCCATGGCCCAAGAGGAAAGCAAGTGCGCGAAGTGGACGTTCAATTTATGCATAGGCGCAATAGTGCTAGGGATCATGATAGGTTCAGTATATCTTCTTGTGTGGATAATCACGGCGAGAGCTGACACTAAGTATACGGTGAACATCACCAGCGTCCACGGCCTGGACCCGGCCCAGGATCTCCATAGCGACCGGCAGGCGCTCAGCCCGGTGTTCGGCATCACCGTGCAAATCGACAACACCCACAACAAGCTTACCGGGGAGTGCGTCGGCGGCGACGGCTCCTCCGTGGTCGTATCGTACGGGGACGCGCTCCTTGGCAAGGGCATGGTGCCGGGGTTCTGCGTGCAGCCAACAAGGGTCGGAGAGGCCGCGTCCAAGGCCTGGGGCATGAACGAGCAGATGCCCCACTTCCTGCGGTACCGGCTGGCCGGCGAGCTGGAGAGGGGCCAGGCGGTGGTGGACGTGGTGGTGCGGACTCCCGGGGGCGGGGGGTGTTACATAAACAGATGCGTGGACACGGTGCTTGTCTGCAAGGCCAAGATCGGAGGGGGTCCATCCCCGTGTTTTCTTGCTAGGACAGTCAGCGGCACGACTGGGAATAGATAGTTTAGCGCGTTGGTTTTTATTTTATTCTTATTTAGGACAGCATGAAGCCAGCATGCGAATTCTTGTTTCTCAATCAAGAAGTATATAGTGGATGATCTCAATTTTGTATTTTTCTACCAAGAACTGTGCTTTATAGTGGATCTAACTTTTATCCTTCCTGTCAAGATGATTTATAATAGATACTGAGTTGATTGCAATAAGTGCATGACGTCTATATCTATACCTAAAAAAAAGTGATAATCAACATTTTACCTTTTTTAAGAACAAGGCTATTTTTAGTTTATAGCATGGCAATTTTTCAGTTTAGTGGCGCCTTGGAAAATTTTAAGTTTTATTGCCATGGCAATTTCTACTTTTTGTTTATCCATGGCAAATTTACATTTTCTTGCCATGGCAAAAATATTCTTTACATGCATGTCAAAATTTTACTTTAGTCGATCATGGCAAATTAAATTTAATTTTCAAATTCTGCCATGGTAAATTCACCTTCATTGACATGGCTAATTTACCTAAATCATCGTGGCAAACTTTAACTTTTATTGCCATGGAAATTTCTACTTTTTATTTTTCCATTGAAAAATTACATTTTTTTTACCATGGCAAAATTATCTATACCGCCATGGCAAAATTACTTTTTAGATACATATCAAAATTTCACTTTAGTCGGTGATGGCAAATTAAATTCACTTCTATTCTGCCATGGCAAATTCATCTACATTGACATGCCAAATTTACCAAAATCACCAACGCATTTTTTACTCTATTCCATAATCTGTCCTAAAATTCTATATTACTAATAAACAGTATAACGCAGCTAGTTACGCACTTCCTCAGCGATTTCACGTTTTTTGCCGTTGGATCGCGGTACTGGACGTTCCAGATCACAGTAGCCGGGCCGCTGCTCCGCGCGGTGACCTAGGGGTCCTCTCGTTAATTGGGCCGTTTGACCATGTTATCTGCAGAAGGGCCCAAAAGGAGAACAGTTCAGGCGTGGATTCCCTGCCTCTCTCCATTGCTCACGAAACCGTGTTCCTCTCCGCCGCCGCCGCCGTCGTTGTACGCCGAAGAAGGAAGCCAGGCTGGTGGGGGCACAAGGAGAGGTGTGAGTTCGTTCGCTCTCTTCGAGGCCTGAGGCTTCAACGAAACTCCCACGCATGGAGCTCCTCCTCGACCCCTCCCTGCTGGTACAGTGGTACCATCTCCCCCGCCACGAACCACTATGTTCCCCATCTTCCGTTCGACTCTCCCTCCTCGTGGGAGATTCTTTCCCATGCCATCGTGGATAGCATATGCATCGTCGTTGAATTGATTGATACGCAAACACACCATCTTCTAACTAACTGGTTGGTCCATTAGTTTGATTAGGAGTTGATAATAGTTTGGATTTGAGATTACTGCACCTCTTCTAAAAAGCCTAATTTTCCTAATGTTTATGCATCATCAAGTGGGCAAGTTGGCGTGGATTTGACCTGGGTTGCGAGTTAATCTGCATATCACAAAAAGAAATCAAAGGTGCAGGAAAGATTACACAATGCACCATGTGGCAACAGTGATCACATCAAGTTATAAACAGACAAGATTTTCCTTTTAGATATTAGATAGTGGAGGAATTGTGGACACCGGCAGCAGCAGCATTCTCCATATATTTTAGACAGTGTTAATGATGTCCATGTGCTCTATAGTTGACCATATATTTAGTTGTTGATTTATGTAGCATATAGATTGTGATGGCAAGTTTCCAGTGCAGTTTCTAAATTCCATGTGGCACATAAAAATGATAACGTACAATCTGCAAAGGATGACAAGGTATACTTTCCTATCACATGTCTTTCTTCTTTGCAGAGGCCGGGGGCTTTCCTCCTTTTCAATAAAAAAAATATATCTTTCTTCTCACAAAAATCATGTGCTCTCTTCTACACTAAGTTGCACTTGCCATCATCGGAAAATCATTATACACTTCAGCCATAAATCATCTGACGTTGAAAGCTATAATAGCTTATTGACCGGATCTGCCATTTATGGACTTGCCTTCTACCAAATGTGATTATGTTTCCGCACTTTGTAAATCATTTGTGTCCTTGTGAGTTCCTTTGTTTGTAGGTGAATACAGCAGCTATAGCTGGTGAGCTCCTGCACATGGTTTCTGACACTCCTCAACCCCCTTCCTGCCTGGTTGCTTCGGGATGAAAGGATTATTATAGTCGTGACTTAATAGACCGCAGCAGCGAGAATACCTTCTGATCTTAAAGTTCTGGAACTTTGTTTTGAATTCGAACGTGTGGAATGGGCCGAAAAAATGGTATAAGAATTTACTTTATCAAATTCTATGGCAACTTCACTGAGGGAAAAAAAGCTTATGAACTTATAACTTTCTTATTGAGCTGGTGTAGTTAGATGTTCTATGGGATAATAGCACCATGTTAATAATCAGTATAATATATACTATTGCTTTCATTGTTATTAATTGTTGTCTATATTTATGAAAACTATCAAAGTACATGCTTTTTATTTCGAAGTGGGTCTGATCACCACAATCGGGTCCCAAACTTGGCTGATTTTGTGTCAATCATTCAGAAATTTGTTGATAGAGCTATGTTCTACACATGTGTATCTTTGGTTTCGAAAAATGATTAGAATTCCCGATTTTATTGCTGACAAATTTATACCAGTAAGTTTGTAAAGTTTAATTATTATGTTATGCGTCTTCATTTGTTAATGGAAATTCCAATCTCCCTGTGTAAAGAAATATAAGACCGTTTAGATCATGATCTAAACAATTATATATTTCTTTACAGAAGAAGAATTTATTAACAGTAATTCCCATCTATTTTTCATACAAATGGGAGGGCGCAATAACGTGCGCTTTCATGGTCTAGTGTACACTTATTCCTGGATGGAGTGAGTAGGAAGGAAGCAGGCCTACCATGCATGGCCAGCCTTTGAATGACACACGTCCACCATCGGACAGAAGCACGACTACTATCGCAATCAAGCATGACCAACATCGAAAGGAAGCATGTGACCATCAGCCTGGTGGTGTTTGAACCGTGACTTAGTGTTGTTGCAAAAGGAGTTATGAACTTTTCGTATCAAAATAATTTGTGTCAGTGTATATTAATGTTGTTGATCCATACAATTTCCATCGCGAAGCAAATGTGTCCATCAAACATGAATTTAGTTTCTGTTACACAAAAGAAATGTTTCCAAACATCTAAAAAATGGTACTACAACATTGAAGTAATGCTTCATTGAAAAAAAAATATCACACAATCAGATAGTAATATTGTTTCCATCACGCGATGCTTCTACTGGCAAATAAAGTTTACATGCCACCTTTGCGCTACAGAAAAACATCTACAGAAACATTTAGGTTCATTTATTTGTTTATTATTGGAAGCAAACCTGAAATTTCTGGGAAGCATTACCTTTCTATATTTGTTTGTTGGAAGCAATCACGACTTACCCAAAAAAACGAAAAATAGAGTTTTAAACGTATTTATGGGAAGCGTTCGTTTCTATATATATTTGATGGAAACAAATCACGACTTACCAAAACAACAGAAAACGGAGTTGTTACATAATTTCCGGGAAGCAGTCTCCGATTTGGAAAATGCGCACACGTTTCCCTGGCTCAATCCAGATGCTTCAAAAGATTGCGGCTCTTTATATTCGTTGTGATACCAATTCGATCGGTCTGCCTCCGTTTTCAGCCTCCGCGTACGTAGGTACGTCCGCTGGTCCGTCTCCGATCAATGGGTACCAGCGCCAGCCGCGCGTCGTCGCCGTCTCCGCCGTCGTCGTGCGGCCTGGTGAAGACGGACTCCACCACGCAGCTCTTCGTCGTGCCCGACTACTCCAAGTGGGCGCGGATGCCCGCCGGTTCCGCGCTCAACTTCGACATGTTCTATCTCCGCGGCTGCGACTATACTCACTGCACCCTCAAGGTCTACCCCGCGGGAAGTCAGACGAGCCGGTGACCACGGCCGAGTTCTGCTTCCAGCTCGCTGACGACGACCCTGTGGAGGATGTCGGCAAGGAGGGTCCCGAGTTCACGAGGCACAGGTTCGACATTGACAACCCCGTGCACGTGTCCCCGTACCTGGTGTCGAGCGGCAACCTCGCGTCGGCCGAACAGATGGTCAGCGACAACCGCCTCGTCGTCCGGTGCCGCATCCGCGTGATCAAGGTCACGGCGCCGAGCCTGATCCTCCCTGCCGCGGCGGCCTCGGCAGTCACGGCCCCACCGTCCGACAGCTCCGACGGGAAGTCACCCAAAAACAGCCTCGGGGTCGTGGAAGAAACCGGGGACTAAAAGAGACGTGCACCAAGGATAATTGAAGATAGGCGAGCATGCTCAAAGAATGGGGGCCCGGTGAATCATATAGCGATGCAAGCAAGAACCCCGATGGCCCGATGTCGATTATCTTTGCTTTCAGTTTTTTCTTTTCTTTTCTTTTCTTTTTTTGAGGGAACAGTTTTTTCTTTTTTATTCACCAACAAAAATGAAGATTATAACTCATTGTTTGTTCCGTCTTTTTGTTTACTGTGCCTGGAGCCTGGTTAGTACATTTGCTATGTTGATATGCTTTTTGAATTGTTCTATGCATATGCATATCATCATGCTTACGCGCTAGTTTACAAATTTTATTTTATAGATTTATCTATATATTTATTTCGCAAAAGGGGTATCTCTCGTTTGCATCAATCGACACAATACATCTTCATTACGAAGTTTTCATACAAGAAAAGAAGAGCCATAATGGGGGCTACATCAGACAAAAAAGATTTCATGACACACTATGCGGCACAAATCTTATTGCTAGACCGACATCCAACATAGCCTGAGATATCATTTCAAGGTTGCTCTATGCATAAGCATCACACAAAAAATGACATCTCTTATCTCTTAATGATAAATATGGCATGTCCTAGGTAAAAAAATGACATCTCTTAATACAAAACTGCCATCTCTTAAAAATAAGAATGCCATCTCTTAAATAAAAATGCCATTCTTAATATAAAAATCCATCTCTTAATAAAATTTCCATCTCTTAAATAAAAAATGCCATCTCTTAATAATAAAATGCCATCTCTTAAGAAATAAAAAATGGCATCTCCTAAAATAAAAAATGTGATCTCTTAAAATAAAAAGGCATCTCTTAATAAAAAAATGACATCACTTAAATAGTAAAAATGCCATCTCTTCAACTAAAAATGCCATCTCTTAAGAATAAAATGCCATCTCTTAATAAATAAAAAAAGTTTTCATACAAGAAAAGAAGAGCCATAATGGGGGCTACATCAGACAAAAAAGATTTCATGACACACTATGCGGCACAAATCTTGTTGCAAGACCGACATCCAACATAGGCTGAGATATCGTTTCGAAGTGGTTGCACATAGAGGACAAGAGTTAAAAACTAGAGATTGTCCATTCAGCAGTTGGATAGTTTCAAATTTGGCATGAACCAAAATTTTGCACTATACAATACTTTTGGACACCAATATCCGGGGCACGGTCCCCATGGGGGAGATTGTAGCTACCGGTTTCGTTAGCTGGGACAGCACCCCCGGCGAATGTTTCTGGTCATTCGCCAGGGCGACCCCAATACCTAAAAAGGCCCAGTTAAAATATTGTTCTTTTGTTTAAAATTACCACATTAAAACTTTTCATAAAAAAGGTGAGTGATCTTATAGAACTGCCATCCTCTAGATAAAAATGACATCCACCCAAGTATTAAAAAGGGAAAAAGCCCAACTTAAGCACCACACGAAAGAATGTCTTTATAAGCATCACATAAAAAAATGAAATCTCTCAATAATAAAAATGCCATCTCACGCGTAAAAAAAAGGTGATCTCTTAACAAAAAAAATGCCATCTCTGAAAATTGAAAATCCCATCTCTTAAATAAAAAATGGCATTCTTGATATAAAAAAAATGCATTTTTTAAATAATAAAAATGCCATCTCTTAATAATAAAATTTCATCACTTAATAAATAAAATGCCATCTCTTAACAAATAAAACATGCCATCCCTTAATAATAATAAGTGGCATCTCTTAAAATAAAAAATGTGATCTCCTATAATAAAAAAAAGTCATCTCTTAATAAAAAATGCCATCTCTTAAATAGTAAAAATGGCATCTCTTAAACTAAAAATGCCATCTCTTAAGAATAAAATGTCATTTGTTAATAAATAAAAAAATTCATCTCTTAATAAAAAAACTCGTCTCTTAAATAATAAAAATGCCATCTCTTAAATAAAAAATGCCATCTCTTAATAATAAAATTGCATCACTTAATAAATAAAAATCCATCTCTTAACAAATAAAACATGCATCCCTTAATAACAATAAGTTGCATCTCTTTAAATAAAAAATGTGAGCTCTTAAAATAAAAAGTCATCTTTTAATAAAAAAATGCCATTGCTTAAACTAAAAATGCCATCTCTTAAGAATAAAATGCCATATGTTAATAAATAAACAAAAAACATCTCTTAATAAAAAAATCATCTCTTAAAATAAAAAATGTTATCTCTTAAATAATAAAAATACCGCCTCTTAAATAATAAAATATGCCATCTCTTAATAAGAAAAATGTCATCTCTTAGAATGAAAATGTATCTCTTAATAATAATAAATGCGATGTCTTAATAATAGAAAATGACATCTCTCAAATAATAAAAAATGCCATCTCTTAATATAAAATTTTTATCTCTTGATAATAGAAAATGCCATCTCCTAAATGAGAAACAAAATTAGGTTTTCTGAAATATATGCAGGTATTCAAATTAAAAAAGAACTTGAAGGTATATGTATGAAATTTTATTGCATTTTATGACAAAAGAACGGATTGGTACGGTGGTGGAAGCCCACCTCAATCTATAAGGAGGTCGCCGGCTTGATCCCCACTACCCGCACCCGGTTTCCTTTTTGTTGGGAAGAAAAAGAAAAGGGCATTCGCCGACTAGCCGTTCGCAGCGAACTGGTAGGGGAAACTAACGTGGCACCATCGTTGCCCAAAAGCAATCTATGTCTGGATGGGCGTTTGTTGGTTCCTGTCTCCTGGCTGACGTATGCCATGTAACATTTACACATTTTTTGGGTGACAATTTTGCACCATACAAATTGAAAGTTATAAATTTAGCCCAATTTAGAAGGTGCCCATTTGTGCTTATGGGCCAACTAAAATTATGGAAAATTTCCAAAAGTTTGGCATAATTTTGACCCAAATTGCTAAGACATGGAGGCAGAGACCAACATACATAGCTCTAGGCATGTTCTAAAATTCTTATGACACATGGCATGAGAGAGCCTTTGGCTAAAATTCCAATTAGTTGGGCAGTTATAAGGGTGTAATTGTGTCCAATTAAGGGATTCATTTCGTGTAGCATGGCATTGGCTGCTATAAGTGACCAGAAGATGCCCTAGTTCACCCCCACTCAGTCTGAAACCCTACACGAGGGCCAGGAATAACGATTATGGGCAGCACATCTCGTTGTCTTTGCTTGTTGCACTGCCACTGTTGTTCGATTTGATCGACGCAGTTGGTTGACCATTTAAACTACTCCCATCCGGCCATATTATTTGTTTGGATTTGTCTAGATGTGGATGTATCTAGACACGTTTTACTGTTAGATTCATCAATAGGATAGTTATCACATAGTTCTGTCATACTAGCAGATATAGAGGACGTGGAAGCCCCCAGCCAAACCTCCCGATCCGGGAATTCCGGATCAGAGATCTCAAACCACCGGCCGACCCATCTGCTAGGTAGTTACTGCCAGTGGCCAGTCACCCTTGTCAGCTTTGGCTCTATAACACCGCGGCCATAGCCATCCTAGAATTACTCCAAGCCAAGCACACTTAACTTTGGAGTTCTTTTCGAATGGGGGCTCCCGAAAAATAAGGAAATCCTTGTTGATGTGAGTAGTCTATCATTCCTATTGAGCTGGGCTCTCACAGGCTCCTCGGCTCTATCACCTAGTTGGACGGTAGCGAGGTCCTCTTCAACCGATCACCATGGACGCATCAAGGCTTCTGACGTCATGACACCAGGAGGAGGTGCACTCTTTGGCAGCTGCGGTGTCGACCACGAAGGGTTTCTTGCGAGCATGACGCCTACCCCCACCAGTCTGTCTCCCCCTTAGTGATGATGGTGGCCATGCCTGTGGCAGTGAACGTGATTGTACGAGCGGCCAATGAGACATAGAGGCAATGGCGGCCTGCATGGGACATGGACGTGCTAGAATAGTTCCCAAAGGGAAATCTGGATTTTAAGGGGATCTTGGCTTACCAGATCCACCTATAGTCATTTCTAACACTGTTTTGTTCAACCAAACTATACACAGACTTAGTGGTAAAGCTAGATTTAGGGTCAAGAGACCAGTTAATTATGTCTCCATCACCAGAGACACAAAGGTCTGTGTTGAAAGGATCGATATGGTTGACTAGAGGGGGGGGTGAATAGGCAACTAACAATTTTTAGCTTTTCTTTAGCAATTTAAACTTTGCAACAAAATAGGTTGTCTAGATATGCAACTAGATGAGCAACCTATATGATGCAACACGAATAGGAACACAAGCAAGCAAGATATATGAAACAAATAAGCTACACAAGTAAAGGCACGAGATAACCAAAAGTGGAGATGGTGGAGACGAGGATGTGTTGCCGAAGTTCCTTCCCTTTGAGAGGAAGTACGTCTCCGTTGGAGCGGTGTGGAGGCACAATGCTCCCCAAGAAGCCACTAGGGCCACCGTAATCTCCTCACGCCCTCACACAATGTGAGATGCCGTGATTCCACTATTGGTGCCCTTGGAGGCGGCGACCGAACCTTTACAAACAAGGTTGGGGCAATCTCCACAACTCAATTGGAGGCTCCCAACGAGACCACGAAGCTTCACCACAATGGACTATGGCTTCGCGGTGACCTCAACCGTCTAGGATGCTCAAACACCCAAGAGTAACAAGATCCGCAAGGGATTAATGGGGGAAATCAAATATCTCTCGGTGGAAGTGTAGATCGGGGCCTTCTCAACCACTCCCGAGCAAATCAACAAGTTTGGTTGGCTAGGGAGTGAGATCGGACGAAAATGGAGCTTGGAGCAATAATGGAGCTTTAATGGTGGAAGAGGTAAGTCAACGGGGAAGAAGGAGACCCCTTATATAGTGTGGAGAAAAGATGCAACCGTTACCCACCAACCAGCCCACGGCCAGCGGTACTACCGCGCATGGCCAGCGGTACTACCGCAAGGCCGCGTGGTAGTATTGCTTGCAACCAAGCGGTACTACCGCACGGTAGTGCGGTACTACCGCGCCCACAGCGTGGTACTACCGTTAGGGACAAGTCCGATAGGAGGAATGGGAACTTCCGTGCATACTTCCGCAAAAGAACGGAAGTAGCAAAAACTCGACACAGTAGTACTACTGAGGGTCGGTACTACTGCCTGGCTGCCTAGCGCGGTACTACCGCACGGCGAAAGCGGTAGTACCGCGGAGGTGCGGATGTAATTTTTTTACATCCGCTCCTACTACCGCACCCGGGCGGCACTAGCGGGTGGGCAGCGGTAGTACGGCTCCAGGGGAGCGGTACTACCGTGAGCACCAGCGGTACTACCGCGCGCCTGCGCGGTACTACCGTGGATGCCCACAGTACTACCGTTGCTCCTGGAGCGGTACTACCGCAACCACAAACTCAGCCAGTCAACAGTGGCAGAAAAACGGAGGAAGCTCCAAGGAAGAAAGGAGGGGATAAAAGGAGACGTGTACATGATGATTCCACCCAAACCTTTCCAACGCGGACCCCCTCTTAATAGTACGGCTTTTCTACGACTCAGATCCACCAAAAGGAAACGTAGAAAAGACGCCGTCTTCGTCAGTCTTCAAGGGGCACCCAATCATCTTGTGCCTAGCAGAGAAGAGTCTAGAAAGCTCATGGCACACGATTAGTCCGCAAATGCGTTGTCATCAATCACCAAAACACTTAGGGATAAATATGACCTTACAATCTCCCCCTTTTTGGTGGATTGATGACAAAACGGGATTTGCACAAAGAAAATAATATTAAGTAAATGCAAACCCCTCCTCTCTATAATATAGACGGTCTCCCCCTAGATGTGTGACACCTAGATGAGTGCTTTAGACTGCACGGCACACGAATACTAGGATCATAGCTCCCCCTATATTATAGAGACAAAGCATATCTATCACTAGATAAGATATACCAAACATAAGTTAACTAAGATAGATAGATAGAGTGCATATGTCTTACACCATATGGAGGATAGGTCTCGAAGACACAAACCAAACACAACCAAACGAGGCAAACGAGGTTCAAACAAACACACCACAAACACACCAAGCACACACACGCAAATCCCTACACTCCCTCCCCCTTTGGCATCGAGACGCCAAAAAGGCAGAGAGGACACCTACAACACAAGTGGTGGCTCAAGCAGAGAAGTCGTCCCACTACTCCTCGTGCTCCTCATCAAACTCGGCGGCGGGGACAGTCTCCTCCATGTCATCCTCAGAACTGGTCCACTTGTAGCCCTGCTTAGACATCCAGGCAGCCTCAGGAGTGATAACGTCCTCAGACCCGCCAGACACATCCTCTCCATAGAGCCTCATCACCTTCTTGTCATGGCGGCGACTCTCCTTGTCAGACACGTGAGCCCTGTACTGTCCCTTCGCCTGCATGCAGAAGAGAGTCTTCATCTTGTCCTTCAGCTTCTTGGCCCATGATGGCTCAGAGGAAGAAGTGGTGAACCTGGCAGTACGGTCCTCAGCAGCACGGTCCTCAGCAGCCTCCCCCTGACCAGCAGCCCTCCTAGCAAAAGATGCCTCAGCATGAGTAGTGGTGTTGGCCCAGTTGGGCTTGACGCGGAGGCAGATGGACTCATGGCGGATCCAGTCAGGAGCAAGGAACTCATCACCTGGATACGTCTTCTCCCAAGTGGTAGAGAGCAGCAGAAACAGGTACGGTCCATAGATAGGAACCTTGCGAGTGAACACCGCAAACCGAAGCTCACACCACATGATGTGAGAGACATCAAGTGGCTGAGTCTGAGAAGAACGTGCCTCTACACATAAGAGCAACATGTCCACTAGATATGCATGAACCTTGTCCTTGTCGCCAATGCGTGAGAACAGAGTGTTGCGGAAGATGCGATGCATGATATCCAGAAAAGAGTTCAACACCCAAGTAGACTTTCCATTGGGGAGTACCTTCTCAACAAGGAAGGGCTGAAGCAGGTTCTTGTTGGCAGACTCAGAGTTGGCATGGGGGCGGACTCCAACTGGGGTGTGAAGCCCGTCATCAGGAATGTGCAGCAGATCCATGAACTCCTTCCAAGTAGCAGACAGCTGACGGCCATTGGTCATCCAAGTCATCCTCCGGTCCTCCCCGGGATGAAAGTACACTGAGGCAAAGAACTGACAGATAAGCTCAGGGTCATAGTCAAGGTGAAAGGAGATCACCGGCTCAATAGAAAACTGCTCCACCAAGTCCAGAGCCTCTCCAAAATAGTCACGAAACTTGTCCTTCCGCAGGTGATGCATATCTATCCACTTGACATCCACAAAGGTGTTCTGCTTGTTTTTGATCACATCCAGATAGATGAGAACCTGTTGCTTGGTCCAGAACATCTCGGTGCCTCTGAGGGTAGCCCGAGGATTCACATAGGGGTTGATCTTCCGACGCTCGACATACTCAGTGGTTGAGATCTCGTCCATTCCCTTAGCCGGTTCCTTTTGCTTGCTGGCAGTGGACTTCACAGTGCGCTTGGGGGCATTGGAGCCCTCTGGGGCTTCATCTTGGGGGTTGCGCAGACGCTTGGAGCTAGTGTCACGATTGGGATTGGAATGGCGAGAGCCACCACCTGAGACACAGAACGCAAAAACACCCACAAAAGCCAAGAGATATTAATGCAAAGACCACAACAAAACAAGTGAAACAGGTAGAAAGCACACATGATACATGCCTAGAGAGAGATTTGATCCCTACGGTAGTACTGCCAAGAGCTGCGGAGCTAAGAGAGTAGTACGGCTCTTAGACGCGGTAGTACCGTGCAAGGTCACGGTAGTACCGCGTGTAGTAGCGGTAGTACGAGCTTAGCACCATGGCCGGCGCGGTAGTACCGCGCCTGCGGAACGGTAGTACCGCACAGCACGGTAGTACCGCGCCTGAGGGGCGGTAGTACCGCGCAAGCGATTGTACCGCACATCGGGCACGGTAGTACCGCACCGTGTCAGATCTGAAACGGTTCAAATCTGAGAAAGCCCGCGAAATCACGGCGGTACTACGGTTGGACAAAGCTACCACAAGACAGCATATCAAGTATGTTTCCTACGCATCACGACTCTCCTACATCCTACTCTTGCAAAGATTTGGCCTAAAATCTCAAGAACAACAAGTTTCTCCCCAAAAAACTAGAAGCAAGAGAACAACCAAGAAAAAGAGGGATTTGGGGAAAAACCTTGGTCCATGGCAAGAGGAAGTGGTGGGGAACGATCCCACCGGTCGGAATCCGAGGAGAGTGGCCGGAGACGGAGATCCGGCGAGGGCCTCCGGCGCCGTTCTTGAGAGGGAGAGACGTGGAGAGAGAGAGACAATGAATGGGTATGGGGAGTTGAAACTCCCCTGCCCGAGTCATAACCTCCCCACGCGCCCTTGACAGCGCGGTAGTACCGTGCCCAGACACGGTAGTACCGCAAGGTGCGGTAGTACCGTGCTGGGTGCGGTAGTACCGTGCCTCCCAAGCGGTAGTACCGCGCCCAGACGCGGTAGTACCGTGGGCTCAAGAGAATGCACGTTTCGAGCACGGAAAAGACAGGATCTTTGCACAAACTACTCCGAGCCAACACAACACCACAAGACCACGCAACAGACAAAACCAGAAGGGCAAACGACAAACGAACCAAACACGAGACACCACCTCTCCAAAAGAGAGGGCGGTGGCCGTAGCCACCTATGTTTGAGTCAATTGGTATGGCACCGCGAAGGATTATCCTTGGGTCCATGACCAAAACTCGTCTTTGAAGCACAAGCACCATCAAACATGGCTAATGTGAAAGACTCGATTGATTTATGCATAATGGGGGGAGGGAGAGTTCATTGAGAGAACATCACTCCCCCTATGTTCATGCCTACATCTAAACAAGACAACAAGTTGCGTGCAGAGGGGTGTGCAAGGGTTCAAGCAACATTGCTCGAATCAATGATATTTAGCTCATGCCTTAACTCGCGAAATCTTGCTTCATCCAAGGGCTTCGTGAAGATATCTGCAAGGTTATCATGAGTGTTGACGTAGTTGAGCTCGATCTCTCCTCGCCTAATGTGATCCCGAATGAAGTGATACCGGATCTCAATGTGCTTCGTCTTGAAGTGTTGCACCGGGTTGAGAGAGATCTTGATGGCACTTTCATTGTCACACCAGAGAGGCACTTTGTCACAAGTGACACCATAATCCTTTAAAGTTTGCCTCATCCATAAGAGTTGTGCACAACAACTACCGGCCGCAACATACTCCGCTTCGGTGGACGAGAGAGACACACAACTTTGCTTTTTGGAAGACCAACTTACCAAAGAGCAACCAAGGAATTGGCACCCTCCGGAAGTGGACTTCCTATCCACTTTGTCTCCCGCCCAATCGGAATCCGAGTACCCTACAAGCTTGAGGTTTGATCCTCTTGGGTACCATAAGCCAAAGTTTGGGGTATGAGCCAAATATCGAAAGATTCGTTTGAACACCACATAGTGACTTTCCTTAGGTGCGGCTTGAAACCGTGCACAAATTCCCACACTCAACATGATGTCCGGTCTAGATGCACAAAGGTAAAGCAAGGATCCAATCATGGAACGATATACCTTTTGATCCACCACTTTACCATTGGGATCTAAGTCAAGTTGGCACTTGGTGGGCATTGGAGTGGAAGCCGGCTTGACGTCACTTAGCTTGAATCCCTTGAGTATGTCTTGAGTGTATTTGGATTGATTGATGAAGGTTCCTTCTCTTCTTTGCTTCACTTCGAACCCTAGAAAGAACTTCAACTCCCCCATGGAAGACATCTCGAACTTTGAGGTCATGAGTGCGGCAAATTCCTCATTGAAAGCTTTGTTAGGAGAACCAAAGATAGTATCATCAACATATAATTGGCACACAAACAACTCCCCTTTGACCTTCTTAGTAAAAAGAGTGGGGTCGATTAACTTCAAACCCACGATCTTGTAACAACTCGGTAAGGTGGTCATACCACGCACGTGGGGCTTGTTTAAGGCCATAGAGTGCCTTATCGAGTTGATACACATGATCGGGAAAGTAGGGATCCTCGAACCCGGGGGGTTGCTTGACGTACACCAATTCATTAATGGGACCATTAAGAAACGCACTCTTCACATCCATTTTATGTAACTTAAAGTTATGATGAGAAGCATATGCAATCAACATGCGAATGGATTCAAGACGAGCAACGGGAGCAAAGGTTTCACCGTAGTCGATACCCTCGACTTGGGAGTAGCCTTGTGCTACCAAACGAGCCTTGTTGCGAATGATAATCCCATGGGCATCTTGTTTGTTCTTGAATATCCACTTGGTTCCAATGACATTGTGGTTCCCCGTTGGCCTTGGCACCAATCTCCACACTTTGTTGCGCTCAAAGTTGTTGAGTTCTTCGTGCATGGCATTGAGCCAATCCGGATCTTCTAGCGCCACATAGACCTTGAGGGGTTCCACACAAGAGACAAACGCGTGATGCTCACAATAATTTGCTAATTGTCTACGAGTGCTTACCCCCTTTCTTAAGCTTCCAAGCACATTCGTCATGAGATGATCCTTGGTGGAGAGCTTGTAAGCAACCTTGGCGGCACGACGCTCTAATTCCTCCTCGGTGGTGAGTTGAGGAGCGGTTACTTGATCATCTTGAGCGTCGTCATGAACTTGTTCTTGATCTTGAACTTGCTCGGGGGAGAGAACTTGACCTTGGGCATCACTCGGTGTGTCAACACCGTCTTGAGTATGATCTTGCCCTTGGTCTTGTTCATGAGGTTGAGGGCCTTCACTTTGTTCTTCGGGAGCGTGTGGGCCTTGGGTTGGTGATGGCTCCACTTGAGTGGAGCATTGTCCTTCTCCTTCGGCCACAAGGGGTTCCTCAATGGGTAGGATGAAACCAACACCCATTCTTCTTATGGCTTGAGGAGGAATTTCATCACCTACATCACAAGTGCCACTTTGCTCCACTTGGGAGCCGTTATTCTCATCAAACTCCACGTTACACGTCTCCTCAATAAGTCCCGTGGATTTATTGAGGACACGGTAAGCATGAGAGTTTGTAGCATAACCAACAAATATGCCCTCATAAGCTCTAGCCTTAAATTTAGACAACCGAACACCTTTCTTGAGAATGAAACACTTACACCCGAATACCCGGAAGTACTTGAGGTTGGGCTTGTTACCGGTGAGTATCTCATATGGAGTCTTGTTCAAGCCCTTGCGGAGGTAGAGCCGATTGGATGCATGACACGCGATGTTGATGGCTTCGGCCCAAAAGTTGTACGGAGACTTGAACTCCGCCATCATGGTCCTTGCTGCATCCATCAACGTCCGGTTCTTCCTCTCCGCAACACCGTTTTGTTGAGGGGTGTATGGTGCGGAATATTGATGCTTGATTCCCTCATCACTAAGAAATTCATCCAAGGTGTAGCTCTTGAACTCGGTGCCGTTGTCACTTCTTATTGTCAAGATCTTTGCATTGTGTTGACGTTGTGCTTCATTTGCAAAGTCGATGACGGTTTGTTGGGTCTCGCTCTTCCTCTTGAAGAAATACACCCACGTGTACCTTGAGTAGTCATCCACAATCACCAAGCATTACTTCCTACCTCCGAGACTATCAAACGATGGAGGCCCAAAGAGATCCATGTGAAGGAGCTCCAAAGGCCTCTTTGAATAAATGATAGTCGTGGGAGGGTGAGCCTTCTCATGTAGCTTTCCTTCGATACAGGCACTGCAAGCACGATCTTTAGCAAAACTATCATTCGTTAGTCCACGGACATGGTCCCCCTTTAGGAGACTTTACAAAGATCTCATATTGACATGGGCTAAACGGCGATGCCAAAGCCATCCCACATCAACTTTAGCCATTAGGCATGTCGCGGTCTTAGTGGGTCGCTCCGAGAAGTTAATCACATATAGACCGTTCTCGACATGCCCAACAAAGGCTACTTTAAGAGTCTTGCTCCACAAGAGGGCCACGAAATCGATATCAAAGAAAGTGGCAAAGCCCATGATTGCAAGTTGACGAACGGAAAGTAAATTGTATGCAAGGGACTCAACAAGCATGACCTTCTCGATCGTGAGATCATGAGAGATGACAACCTTGCCAAGTCCCAATACCTTAGAAGATGAGGCGTCACCCCACTCGACATTGGTGGGCATAGATGGAGCCTTGTGCACGTCCACCACCAAGTCCTTGCTTCCGGTCATATGATTTGTAGCTCCTCTATCGAGCAACCATGATCCACCACCGGAAGCAAACACCTACAAGAGATCAATACTTGGTTTTAGGTACCCATTTTGTAATGGGTCCTTTGATGTTAGTAACAAGGGTCTTAGGAACCCAAATAGACCATTCAATGTACTCATGAAGAGAATCAACAAATTTGGCATAAACATGCCCATCACTAGCACAGCACAACACATAAGAAGGATTAAAATCGCCGGCTTTGTTGGGTGAGGAGACATTGCCCTTCTTGACTTTGTTCTTCTTCTTCTCCTCGGGGACACTCTCTCCTGCCCTCACAAAGGTTTGCATGAGGGGAGGAGGTCGTTTGGTCTTGTCATTCTTCTTCTTGTTCTTGGAGTCGGGGACGTACCCAACCCCTTCCTTCGCCACACCTCCCTTTTGGTTGATCAAGAGAACGTTGAGGTTCTTCTTGCCTTGTATGCACGTCGCAAGACCTCTCTCAAGTTGCGCCTTCAACTTAGCATTTTCTTCAACAAGATGCATATGCTCACAACACGGGTTAGTAGCATTTGCATTATCAATCAAAACCATATGAGGAAAAGTTGCTTTCTCCATAGTTAGCTTCACTTGGAGTTGATCATGAGACTCCTTGAGACTAGCGTGAATACCCTTCAAGGCCTTGTGGGCATTGTCAAGTATATCAAACTCCTCTTTGAGTCTAGCAAGATCAACCCCAAGTTTGGCCTTCTCGGAATTTAGCACACGAGAAACAACGAGGGCATGATCATAATCTTTCTCTAACTTAGCATGATCAACATTGTGTGACTCCTCAAGAGCCAAACGAAGACCACGCTCTTCCTCAAGAGCATTGGAAAGATCCGAAATCTCATCGGCATAGTCACGACTATGCCCTTCCATCTTCGAGATGGTGTCTTCGTGAGCCTCGATCATGTCATTGGCCTCACCAAGTTGTTCCAAGAGAGCAACAAAGTGCTTCTTGGACTTTCCCTTGAGTTTGCCCATAAAGGCCTCAAACTCGTTAGCCTCCACATTAGCTCCCTCAACTTCATTAATGCTATCCGATGGGGAAGGATGATTAATGATGGTAGTTTTGATGTTGGAGGTTACCTTGTTAGTGGCTTTAGCCATGAGGCACTTGGCGTTGATGCTCTCGTTGGGTGAGTCGAAGAGAGACACTCGTGATGTTGTTGCAATGGCAACGGAGGCCATGGCAACCGACTCATCATCTTCATCATCGTCATCATCCTCATTGTATTCTTCTTGCACAACCAAGGCCTTGGGAGGAGTCTTCTTGGTGAAGTTGTTCTTGTTGGGTAACGACTTGGCCTTGTCCTTTCGGATGAGTTTGCCACCATTGTCTTCCCTCTTCTCATACGGGCATTCCGCAACGAAATGACTCACGTTGCCGCAATTGTAGCAAGTCCTTACACGTTGCTTGCCCCTTGTGCCACTCGAGTTATTTTTGCTAAAGTTGGGCCTCGAGTTTTTCTTGCTCCAAAATTGCCTTGAAGCAAGTGCCATGTGTTCATGATATGCATACTTTGTATCTTCGGGGTTGCTCTCCTCTTCTTCCTCTTCTTCTTCTTCCACGGTGAGCTTCGCCTTCAAAGCAAGGTTAGGCTTCTTTGCCCGTTGAGAACGGAGCACCGCATTGTCGGCGGTCTTGTCCAAAATGTTCATGGCCACAAATTCATCCAACACCTCGCTTGAGGTCAAAGTGTGGAAGTCTGGTCTTTGGCGGATGAAGGAGGACATGGCCTTGTGGTAGGGCATCATTGCCTTGAGGAATTTGCGCTTGATCCAATTGTCATCCGTGTCCTTGCTCCCGTGATCTCGTAGTGAGACCGCGAGTTTGGTGACTCTCCGATATAGCTCACGAGGTTCTTCATCTTCCTTCATTGCAAACTCATCGGCCTCATCTTGTACCACTTCATAGTTGGAGCGTTGAATGCTTGCGCTTCCCCGGTAGAGAGACACGACACAATGCCATGCATCTTTGGCCAAGGAGAAGGGACGAAGATGAGGTAGGTCTTCGGGTGGAATTGCATCTTGAATGATGAAGAGAGCATTCTCATTGAATTGATTGTCTGCGGCTTCTCGAGGAGTGAAGTTGCTTGGATCATGTGGGTAGAAACCTTCTTCAATGATTCTCCAAAGGTTAGTGTTCACATGATTTAAATGACGTTTAAAGCGGTAAACCCAAGAATCAAAATCCTCATTTTTCACAATCTTAGGAGGAGGACCGGCATGATTCAAATGAGTAGAAGGAACCGGTCCACCATAAACAAGTGGTGGTTCCACATGGGCAAAGATGCCGGTGCCATTCTTGCCACTAGAAGAAGGAGCCTTTTCACTACTAGCTTCCCCCTTGTCGGGGATAGCATCCGACACCTTGTTGGCGGGATCCCCCACTTTCAACGGTGCGGTGGAGAGTTTAAGCCCCTCAAGAAATTTAGTAAACATGCTTTCAACTTCGGTCGTCATGGAGGTTTTCAATGTCTCCAAGGCTACATTGAACTCCTCACGAGAGACCGAAGTTCCCCCATCGCCCGTAGACGAGATAGGATTCACACCGGAGTGTTCCTCCGCTCTGTCTACGATATCAACCATACTCTTTGGACGGTAAAGTCCTTAATAAAGAGATGAGGTTCTGATACCAATTGAAAGGATCGATATGGTTGACTAGAGGGGGGGGGGGTGAATAGGCAACTAACAATTTTTAGCTTTTCTTTAGCAATTTAAACTTTGCATCAAAATAGGTTGTCTAGATATGCAACTAGATGAGCAACCTATATGATGCAACACGAATAGGAACACAAGCAAGCAAGATATATGAAACAAATAAGCTACACAAGTAAAGGCACGAGATAACCAAAAGTGGAGATGGTGGAGACGAGGATGTGTTGCCGAAGTTCCTTCCCTTTGAGAGGAAGTACGTCTCCGTTGGAGCGGTGTGGAGGCACAATGCTCCCCAAGAAGCCACTAGGACCACCGTAATCTCCTCACGCCCTCACACAATGCGAGATGCCGTGATTCCATTATTGGTGCCCTTGGAGGCGGCGACCGAACCTTTACAAACAAGGTTGGGGCAATCTCCACAACTCAATTGGAGGCTCCCAACGAGACCATGAAGCTTCACCACAATGGACTATGACTTCGCAGTGACCTCAATCGTCTAGGATGCTCAAAGACCCAAGAGTAACAAGATCCGTAAGGGATTAGTGGGGGGAATCAAATATCTCTCGGTGGAAGTGTAGATCGGGGCCTTCTCAACCACTCCCGAGCAAATCAATAAGTTTGGTTGGCTAGGGAGTGAGATCGGACGAAAATGGAGCTTGGAGCAATAATGGAGCTTTAATGGTGGAAGAGGTAAGTCAACGGGGAAGAAGGAGACCCCTTATATAGTGTGGAGAAAAGATCCAACCGTTACCCACCAACCAGCCCGCGGCCAGCGATACTACCGCGCATGGCCAGCGGTACTACCGCAAGGCCGCGCGGTAGTACTGCTTGCAACCAAGCGGTACTACCGCACGGTAGTGCGGTACTACCGCGCCCACAACGCGGTACTACCGTTAGGCACAAGTCCGATAGGAGGAATGGGAACTTCCGTGCATACTTCCGCAAAAGAACGGAAGTAGCAAAAACTCGACACAGTAGTACTACCGAGGGGCGGTACTACTGCCTGGCTGCCTAGCGCGGTACTACCGCACGGCGAAAGCGGTAGTACCGCGGAGGTGCGGATGTAATTTTTTACATCCGCTCCTACTACCGCACCCGGGCGGCACTAGCGGGTGGGCAGCGGTAGTACGGCTCCAGGGGAGCGGTACTACCGTGAGCACCAGCGGTACTACCGTGGATGCCCACGGTACTACCGTTGCTCCTGGAGCGGTACTACCGCAACCGCAAACTCAGCCAGTCAACAGTGGCAGAAAAACGGAGGAAGCTCCAAGGAAGAAAGGAGGGGATAAAAGGAGACGTGTACGTGATGATTCCACCCAAACCTTTCCAACGCGGACCCCCTCTTAATAGTACGGCTTTCCTACGACTCAGATCCACCAAAAGGAAATGTAGAAAAGACGCCGTCTTCGTCAGTCTTCGAGGGGCACCCAATCGTCTTGTGCCTAGCAGAGAAGAGTCTGGAAAGCTCATGGCACACGATTAGTCCGCAAATGCGTTGTCATCAATCACCAAAACACTTAGGGATAAATATGACCTTACATGTGTGTTTGTGGCCATTGCAAAAATGCCATTCCATTTATCATAATGATCTGGACTGAACCTTCTCCTGAAAATGGAACTAATACCTTAACTGTGCAATCATGGGAATTGCAAATGTTAAAAAACTGATGAAATTTCTCAGGAGCATATTATCAACAAAAGTATCGTTCTAAAGTTTGGCAATATTACCATCTATGGATTTCCACATGTCTTCCAACCATATAAAATTATTTCACTTCGAGAATGGCTTTCTAACAAGGAGAATCGTTCATTTTTTTCCTTTCTTTCACAATGGCTATAGTAGCTCTTTGAAATACTTAGCCATCACAATGTCTTGTCATAATCCTTTATATGGCCACACTTTTTCTTAGACCTGCAAGTTCTAGACCATTTCACTAGGTAATATCTTTTTTTTGCCATTACCAGATTGCCAAAAAACCTCCTTCTCTATGTTAACAAATCTCTTGATAAATGTCTTTGTCAAAAGGAACATAGACATGTAGTAGTATGTTATACTAGAAAGATCAGAGCTCAAAAGAGTTAATCTACCACAAGAGGATGCTGAACTACCAATCCAAGAGTCACATTTTTTTAATGTATTTGGATTCCATGAAATCCCAATCCACCCCCCTCAGGCAAGAGAGGCTCACATGAACCCCAAGGTATTTATAGGAAAGTACTCAATCTGACAGCTAAAAATGTGAGCATAAATCTTAAGAATTTCATCATCATCTCCCACACATAGGTGTCGAAGTGATCTTTAACCCATGCATCATTTTAAACATATAAAGCAATAATCTGAGGTTCAATGCATTGTGAGGAAGACGATCAATGCATAATACAATATCATCTACATATTGAATAATAGCTACACCATTTTTAATCAGATCAAGAGCAAGATGTACTAATAAATGATGTGCTATCACGTGTCATGCATGACAATAAAAAAACTATCTGTAAAATATTAATATATGATACTATGCACTACATAGATAGTATCATGTCTTTTATTCCACAGGAATATACTAGTGTCACATATAGCGTATCATATTCCCTGCTACAAGCAGCCTAACCGATGTGATGTCTTTCTCAAAATACAAATAATAAGATTAGCACATCTCATATGATCGACAAATCCATAAAAAAAATTCTTAGCGGAAAATCCATACATACATAAAAAACCAGTAATAAACTTGAGCGACTACCATCCAAACCCCCAACACGAAACCGTTGGATCATTGTACGGATTTTGGTTTTGGTAGCAATTGTGGCGAGGAAGATGGAATGGCACGAATATTGGTACCGTAGCACTCCCTCTGTAAATTAATATAAGATCGTTTAGATCGTTAAACCTTATAGGAGTGTTAGTTTACAAAAAAGGGAGTACTGATAATCTTTTGATATTTTCTGAAAACGAAAAAAAATTAGCCATAGGCAGTGGACAAGGAAAAAGAATCCGGTTCGGTGCCCCCGGCACCGCCGCCGCGTTGCCCTCCGACGCTCCCCCGTCCGTAGCCGCCGCTGGCTATTTTGGCCCCCTCCCTCCCTCGCCGCCGCCCGTTCCGTTTCTTCCTTCGCAAGTTGGTCGCGCGCTCAAGGGAGCCGAATCGCGCCCACCTTCCCCCCCAAACCCCGCTTCCCCCGAACGAAATCCTCCAGAAAATAAATCCCACCGAGCGAGCAGAGGACACCGAGATGGCGGCTCGGCGGCTGGCCGGCGCGGGCCGCGCGGTGCTCTCGCTGCCCAGCGTGCGGCGGCGGGCGACCAACTCCTGGGCCGCCGTCCGCGACACCTTCTTCTCCACCAAGGTAAGCTCCCCCCGCCCCGCCCAGATCAAATCAAATTAACCCCATCCCTGATGCGCCCCCGACCCGCGCGCCCCTCGTGATCTGGTTTTGATGCCCCGACGCGGTGCGTGCGTGCAGGAAGTGTTCGAGAGCCACCGCGTCGTCTTCACCGTCGGCACCTCCATCGCCTCCGTCCTCACGGCGTGGGCCGGTAAGCCCCCTGTTCCATCCCCTGCCCTGCTCTCCCCCGCCGTCCGTATGCTGTCTTCGGGTTCAGAGTGTATCGCTGGCCCGTCCGCTTGATTACCTTTTTGTCTTCAACAATCGCCGCTGTATCTGAATGGAGAGAGTCAGGGAGTGATGCAATTGTGCAGCTGCTTGCTGCTGAACCCTAATTAGTTTGTTTGTCTTATGTAATACCATTGGGCACACCTCAATTGGAACCACAGCTGCACCAGAGCAATTTTGTTTCAGAATGCCCCTTGTGGTGGTGACTGAATGCAAGTGCACCAAGTTACAGTCTAATTGATGATTTTTTTCTCCCCAATCACTGCACACTAGTACAGTAGTAATTATTTCAATTGAAATGTTGAATTTCTTTGGTGATCCTCTGTTTAGTTGAGTTGTGGAACTACTTTCGCCCCTCACCTGACTAGTAAATGGTAAGAAATTCCAACATGTGTGCTTAATTTGAAGTCAGACTACTTGCCATTTTCAACTCATAGGCCCCCTTTCATGTACTACGATTATCAAGGGAAGTCCGCTTTATGAGCTGTTTTTGTTCATGTTGGTAATGCATGCCGAGTGGAGCATATGTCATTATGCTGTACATCTGCACTGTTTCTTAAGTTAGTTGGTAATTCTCTCTTTGGATGATTTACGGCTTCTAATACGTTTTTAATTTCTTGTTATAGGTTATTCTCTTCGTCATATGCAGCAAACAAAGATCGACAAGAGGCTCCATTCCATTGAGGAATCTGTAAGCAATTTAGGAGATAGTCTGTTAATGTCATGGTTATTTTGTTTTGTGAATGGGTTACATTCTTCTCCTTTTGTAATGTGCATTTCTCGGTGCACGACTTATAGAAATGCCAATAGGCAGTTAGACTCTTGACAGAAGTTCAAGATGGCTCCAGGGTAGGCTTAGCATAAGACAATCAGAACCCTGTGTGCATATGTCTTACTTTGTCAATTCAGTGCAACATGCTTTCATGTTTTCTGATGATGAGATTAACATGTATTTTGTTGTTTGTTTCATCTCTTTTTTTTTAAATTTGAGGTGATGATATTTAACATCTGTGATGAGTTATGGTGTGTTTATAACAGTGGAGTTTTACACTCTGATGGTCACAACTTTCATACAGTTAGAAACATTTGCTTCCATTTCCTGTTTCATTCTAGACGGCGGATCGACTACCTGATGTGCCTTCAGTATTTATTTGTTACTTTTATTGAATAGGTACTCTGGAGTCTGGACAATCTTTGATATATTTCTTCTCTTTTATTTTCTGAACAGTTGAGGAACACCCACAAAGTTGAACATGATGAGATCAAAAAGATTGTTACCTCCTATAACATTAGCACTTCAGCTTGTATAGCCACTGCATTGACAACTACGGTTGTTGGGTATGTTCATGCTGTTCTTAATATATATACTACTGTGATCCAAACCTTTTTCAATATTATATGTATTGGTAGCACAGGCATATGTTACTTACTCTCTACATACATAAGGTTTCAATGCCCTAGTGAAGCTTATATATACTCTGTATGCTCATATTAATATAGTCAATGCTGATCAACATGCCTCAACTCTCAATCAATCATAGAATCATATGTTCTTATAAACATTGGCTGTAACATATATACTACAGTGAGTTAGGATTAATACTGAGTTAGGATGTGAAGGCCTATTTACTTTTGTGTTATTTTATTGGTTGCTTTCAAGTTTATTTTTTATTTTTCTGCAGTATTTAATATCACGGCTGGTTTTCTATTTACCTGCTCCAACTTAGTGTAGCCCTCATGCTGCCACATATTTAGTTGAATACCCTGCTCCAACTATACACATTACTGGGACATGCGTAGACGACATAGTTTTGCTGTGATCTTCTGTATATGTTCCAAAGGAACTCCATGATTGAAATCCGTACTAAAGTTCCTGTTACATCCGAGTTCATTTTGAAATAATTAAGAGTGAATGCTGCACATAGGCTATTTACTTTGGGTTATTTTATTGGTTGCTTTCGAGTTTAGTTTTAATTTTGTGCAAAGAATGCACAGTATTTAATATTGCATCTGGTTTTGAATACCCTGCTCCAACTTGGCACCACCTGGATATGCATAAAAGCAAAAGTGTAGTAGCTCTGATGCTGTCATTTATTTAGAATAGCACCCTCCTCCAACTATATGCATCACTGGGACATGCACAAACGACATAGTTTCGCCGTGATTGTGCATATTCTCCGAATTTTGAAAAATATGCTAAACTTCCTGTCATGCATCAGTTCATCTGAATCAAATACGAGCGAGTGCTGCACATAAGTGGTCCTGGTCTCTGCCGTGAATCTTAGAATCCATTCTGACACCAACTCTCAATTGTCAGTGTTATCATCCTGCAAACCTGAATGATGAAACCTGCCAATCTTATGTTACTTCCAGATACGCCCTGGGGTGGCGTGGCGGAGCCTGGTACACACGGAGGATCGTCCGGAGGGAGCAGCAGAAGCTGATGGGCCAGATAAAGTCGCAGAACCGGTGGCACTGGCGCCCCTTCAGCAAGCTCAGAACCAGGTTCAGGAGCAACCGGCACGCCTCCAAGAGCTCGGACGCCCCGCCACTTCCCGGCAAGGACGCCGAGGCCCCCTCGGTTAGCGGGGTGTCTGTCAACAAGGCTCAGGGCGCCGAGGCCCTTTCGAACAACGCGGCCTCTGCGAACGTCAGCAGTGGCTCTCGGCCAGCAGCAGCGGCGGCAGGCTGCAGATGACTCTAATTAGAAAGAAAACGCGGGGTCTTGAAGTGAACAGTCGATGATGCGCCTGGGAATCGAGGGCAAAGATGCTAAGATGATGTAGTAGTTTCGTATGGACTGGCGGTCGGCCAGCCGCCAGTCGTCGGTCTGATCCGGTGGTGGATAATTTTGTAGCGCTAGTCACTAAACCTGCTGCTTGATTGATA
The DNA here is from genome assembly GCF_056163025.1 of Triticum urartu. Lineage (NCBI taxonomy): Eukaryota > Viridiplantae > Streptophyta > Magnoliopsida > Poales > Poaceae > Triticum > Triticum urartu. The sequence continues at coordinate 737,151,905 of NC_141874.1, read as the reverse complement.
AGTAGTAGACGGGGCTGGCGTACCATAGTCCTGAAATCCTCGCGATATTTGTGTCGTCGCCATGTGTTTTTCTTTTGGAAGCTCGTCGCCATATGTGTGTTTGGATAACTCAGGATGCGGTTGCCTGGTAGGTAGTGGCATGCTTGACCTCCGTTCGAAAAAGCTTGCCCCAAACTTGTCTTTTAAATGGATGTGTCTAGCACTAACTTGATACTAAATATATTCATTTGAGGGACAAGCTTTTCGATAAGAGGGAGTTTTCCAATGGCAGGGCCCATGTCGATCGTGCTACCCGGCGGCTCACAGCCGTACAGATGTTCGAGTCACGGCGAATGCTGACTGAGTTCGTGGCGTGCGCCACCTCTCACTCTTTGCCGCAAACCGTTTGGCACCGGGGGGACACGGACGGCACGGGCCACGGGTGAGGCCTCCCCCGCACTAGCGATCAACCAGCGTGGCCGGTCGGCAGCACTAGCCGGCCCACTGCCCACGCGCACCCGGTCGCCGTCACGCTAGCCTCGCTTCGCCTCCTCCGTCCGCCGCGCCGTCGTTTCCGCGGCCGTCGCGCTCCCGCCTCCCCACGACGACAAAACGCCCCACGCGCCGTGCGCCCGCGCGAATATACCCACCACCCCACCATTCCCCTCGCCGCCGAGCCGCGCCCCTCTCGCACACACTGCCACGTCCCCCAGACCCCGGGCAAATATCGCCATGGCCGCCTCCGCGGCGCCACTCCGGGCCGCGCTCGCCCGCAACCCCGCCCCCGCCGCCGCGCGCGCTCCGCCCGGCTTCCTCCCACTCCCTCCCCGCCCCCGCCGCCTCAATCCGGCCGTCCTCGTCTCCGGGTAACCCGCTCGACTCGATCCCCCACTCCCTCCTCGCCGTACCTCTCTCTCTCCGCTCGGCCCGTTGATTTCGTGTCTGCGCAGGAGGGGGAGGAGGATCCGCGCGGAGGCGACGGCGAGGACGCGGCAGGAGAAGGAGCGGCAGGAGGCCGAGGTGTCCGCCGTCGAGGACTCCTTCGCCGTCAGGGAGGCGGCCGCAGCTCCTCCCCCGGAAGAAGAAGGTGGATTCGACGAGGAGCTCACCCTCGCCGGCGAGGACGGCGACTGGGTCGTCAGGTTCGAGCAGTCCTTCAACGTATTCCTCACGGTGAGTGTCTGACTCCAGCCCTGATTCCCGGCGCATTCGAGGTCATCAGATTTCACTCTCGGCCTCAACGTTTGGTGTGTCCGTCCGCAGGATACTGTCATCTTTATACTCGATATTCTGTACCGCGACCGCGACTACGCCAGGTTCTTCGTGCTCGAGACCATCGCCAGGGTGCCCTATTTCGGTGAGGATCTCATCTCACATGCCTCTCTATTTCGCCTGTACATATGGTTTTGGTATGGTTCTCTCGTATGAGACCTTTGGACGGTTGAATAGTCTAGTTACTGTCTTGTTGGCTGACTGACTGATCGATTGTTGAGCAGCATTTATATCGGTGCTTCACTTGTACGAGACCTTTGGCTGGTCGAGAAGAGCTGACAATATCAAAGTGCACTTTGCTGAAAGCATGAATGAGTTCCATCACCTCTTAATCATGGAAGTATGTGCAAAATCTTTTATATGTCTGTTCCTTCAGTGTCATGTCAAAAATGAATATATCTGTTGGATTATGTTATTGCATATTTCTTACTTTCTTCCTTCTCTCGGTTCAAATCAGGCATTGGGTGGCAACTCTGTATGGATTGATCGCTTTCTTGCACGGTTTAGTGCCTTTTTCTACTACTTCGTCACTGTTGGCATGTACATGCTGAGCCCAAGAATGGCATGTGAGTACACATATTATTTCTACTCATCAATTACATGTTTTTTTTTGTTACTGTGTTTTTGTGATGATAAAGCTGCTCTGAACTCGGTTATCTTGTATGCAGATCACTTTTCTGAATGTGTTGAGAGGCATGCATACTCAACTTATGACAAGTTCCTTAAGCTCAATGGAGGTAAGACAACCTTAATGGGCTACCTATTCTTTCTGTTGTGCAAGTTTTGTATCTAGGGTTTTATGGAATAACAGCACCCTGCCTATTGAATACAGAGTATTAGCTTATATAGTCAAGTTGGTTACCTCTTGTTTCCCATGTTTTATTTGAAGTGAACAACCTTCTGTCCAGAATTTATTGAGCTGAGGGGTTGAGGACCAAATCATTGTAACTTTGCAATGGAATCCATTTTGCAATTTAAACCATTATCCTTTAGCCTATTTTAAAATCCGCCCTTCCTAATTCTACCAAAAAATGGAAAGCTTAAATGTACAAACCATTGATTGCTCTTTGCTTAAATCATAGCTTTGGTGTCTACCTACCTGGGCACTGGGAAAGCTGCTAACTCAGTTGATGTGTTCTCCCAATCCAAAAATATTTGCTTTGCCGTAATGGCACTTCCAGTTCCGTAATAATGTTAGCTACTTGTTCTTATTTCATCAGAGGAGTTGAAAAAATTACCAGCTCCAGAGGTGGCTGTAAACTATTACATGAATGAGGATCTCTACATGTTTGGTAGGCCCTTACTTCACTTGTGTTATTTTCTAAATGTACCTTAACCTGTATTTATTCTATGCTTTATATTAAACATTAATATCTATGCTTATTGCTTGCATGGCTTGTTTCCCAGATGAGTTTCAAACATCAAGAGCTCCAAATTCTAGGAGGCCTAAAGTTGGTATAGTTCTTTCTCCCCCCCTGGCAGTTTGTTTTACTGAGTTAAGGTTTTCAGAATGTCAGGGCTTAACAAGTTGCCTGTAGCTTTGGGAATTAATTTCACTGATTTGTCTGTTCAAAGACATGACTTCATTGGAAAAGGGTGCTAGCTGCCACCTTTTGCTGGAACATATATTATAGAAAACCCATCAAATCACAGTTATGATTCATTTCAGTAGATTGTTACTTGATCTGCTGACTCTCCTACTCCTGCCATTCGGATTTTAACCCTCTCTGCTGATAATATAGCGCCTATAAAAAAAAAATCTGGACTCTCCCCTTTAATGCTTTGTCCATAAAGATTATGAGTATGAATGAACTCCTCACTGCTCCCTTATCCCATTGCAGATAACTTGTATGATGTATTCGTGAATGTACGGGACGATGAGGCGGAGCATTGCAAGACAATGAAGGCCTGTCAAACGCATGAAACCCTCCGTTCTCCTCATGCCGTGCAGAGCTCAGTAGAAGCTGACGCAGAATGATTCTGTCAAGAAGTCCCTTGGAAATGAAGACTGACCGGTTGTACCTACCTCCGTGCTAGAGCATCGTAGAGTATCATACTAAATTTTGGTGATATATTGTATTCCATCCTTTTTCTCCCTCCTCTTCGTATGTAGACATTAGCCAGACTTTCGTACTTGTGAATCTTACATAGAGAATATAGGTTTATAAATGCATCACAGATTTACAATGAGAGATGTGTACTGTTGGTCAGGCATTACCGCGGGCCATGAACGGTGTAATCCAGCTGTGTTGTGGTCTGTGTAACATCAAGGGTTTTGAATTTTTGTTGCTTGTTGAAGGAAAAGTCTTGATGTTTTGCTGATTCAGTTTTTGCTGTTGAAAAGACATTGGGAAAACCGTGATGACGATACGTGTTGCGTATATCGTCAGTTTAGCTCAAGATTGGAAATGGTATTAAGTCTGTCCAATCAATCTATTGTATTATATTCATAAGGGTTAAAAAAGGCTTGAACATTCGTTCTAGGAGATTATAAAATATATAGCTCAAAGGTAATGTATCGACAATGCTTATTTCTGCTGGTCTAGATATATAATGGTGTAGAATAGTAAAATAAGCATTAGTACTCTTACAGGTGTATAAGGAACGCAAATGGATTTTTCACATATAAATAGTACAGATAGCAGGCAAATATAACTGTTTTTGTGACCAAATTGCCCCAAGTACGGGGTTACTTTTTCGTTTCAGTGCTCTTAGCATCTGCAGGCTGAACTTTTATTGAACTAGAAAAAAAAAGTGCATATGTGATGTTGCATAACCAGAACTAAACACTAAAGTTATCTATGTATGGAACTGACCGCAGAAGCAGATGTGGAAGTATTTGACATGGAAATGGAATCATGAAATCAAATTTAAAATAGCCGCAGCAGGTGCCCAGTTGATACAGTATCTGACGCTTATTAAGCTGCCAACGGAATTCAAATACAACTTCACCACCAAAGGAACAAGGAAAAAAGAATCCAAATACAACGGTGAAACACCACTCAAGCATCTGATTTGTCAGGGGACCCTGTTCCATACCTCGAGCAGTTTTCAGCCTTCAAATAGCTCTCCCAACGTGTACTCCAAAACAATAGGAATGGTGCTTTCGTGGTCAACATGGTTCTCTAGCTCCGGATGCTCTTCTAGGTAGTCGTAGTAACCTGAAATGACTCTGTGAGTGATAACCCTCCGCAGTGCATCTCTGAGCTTAGGGTCCGGAACCTTCCAGAACATCTGAGCGTTGCACGTTTTGTGAAATGCTGTCTCGAATTTGGCCAGCGAAGAGGTGTTGATCCAACAGTGGACCGGTCCAGGAAACCTCGATCTCGGTATGCAGGAGAGTACAGGTCCCCAAGAAACATCGAGATAACTATCCATGTACTTTTTACATTCCGGCGTGAGTTTAAGTGCTCGGTAGTTTCCAGAGGACACCTCAGATGGCTCAGACTTCACCTGCGCTACGAAATAGAGATTGTTGAGCATGAACAGATACCTGAGGCTTGGATCTAAGAACAACTCCGATTTTATCAGAAGCATAGCCTTGAGATCATCGATTGTGCCATCAATCAGGTCAACAAAGTGGTTTTCAGTGTTGAGGCTCGGTGCAGAGTTTTGCATTGATGTTCGTGCATTCATCATGGATACTACGCAATCCATGATGAACCGAGTGTTGTTGTGATTTGTGAACCTCGCCTCCTCCTCGCGGGATCTCGATAACCCATGAGTCATGTTCCTTTACGAGGACTGTCCTCACCTCCTCCATCGTGCTTGCTATGATCTCGCTTAGCAGGTTTCCTTGTCGCTCTAACAGGCCGCCTATCTCGTTGAAAATGCTTTGGGCTTGTGGAGAGACGACAAAAGGCGTAAACATGTGCGACGCAATATAGACACAGGTAAACATGTCAAGCACGATCTGTAGCTTCTCCTCTTCGAGAACGGTGATGATGACATCCACAACATCAAACAACTCGGTGATGCTCGCTTTGCCAAACAGTACGACCGCCGGCGTAGTGTGGAAGGCGAACAACAACTCAGTGATACTGGCGGCAATTACGGTAAGAGCCCGGATCCACTTGTCGGCCAAGTCTCGCGTCGTCGTCGCCGGCTTGTCTTGGAGCAGCCGACGTAAGCCTTGCTCGTCGTGGATTTGGAGAACCCAGTCGACGTCGAGCTCCGAGAACCAATTATCCAGGGCATGGTCCGGGCTACCACCGTGTTTGGATGGTGGTGCGTATGAAGCGCCGTCGAATGCTTGGACCATGCGACGGGTGTACCCGTCGCTGACCATTCCACGAGCGATCCTCTTGAGCTCTTGGTTGCCCAAGCACAAGCACTCCTGTGCAACGGCGGACGCTGAGCCGGAGGAGTAGCCGGAGTTGCTGGAGGGGCAAGAATTTGAAGCAGTGGAGTAGCTGGATCCGCTATGACCCAAGATGGTTGATCTCATGGTCGATCTGATCTGCGCTCCGGACACGGCGACCGTCTGAATCAAGTCGCGGTAGAGGCCGTCACGCGGCGGGGAGGCGGCCGCGGAGCTCAACTCCGGCACGGCAGCAAGCCGCCCCGGCCCCGCCATGCTGCTACTTTGGGGATGGATGGACGCCATTGGTGTGGTTCGGTGAGATTGGCAGGGGAAGAGAGAAAAGCAGAGATGGTGGTGCGTATGAAGCGCAGGCCCGGGACACTCACTGCGGTGAACATTGATTGCCCGAACCGCGACGACTATAAAGTACACCCTCCGTTCCTTTATACTAATATAAGGTGTATTTATTTTTTGAGAAAATTTCAAAATGTAAGATGCATTTCTTCAAATTTCTTGTAATCTTCTTCTTAGCCCTCTAGAAAATGGAATATGTCTCCCCCCTAATTGCATGCAGGGTATCTATCCTTGTAGAGAAAAAAAAATCACTTTTCTGATTGTGTGTATCTTTTCATTTTCTAGTCTAAATGATTTACTTGCCACTGTAATGGAGCCGTGTGCGTGACGACGACTCTTCAGCGCGCGATGCAGCCAGCGAAGCAGTGGCTCCGGTAAAGATGGCAATGGGTAGGATATGGGGCGGGTAGAGCAATACCATACCCATACCCGTGTAGTCAATGGGTACAAAATCCTACTCATACCCGTACCCGTGGATATGATACTTTACCCGTGCCCATACCCGACGGGTACCCATACCCATTGGGTACCCAACGGGTAGATCAAACTATACACAAATTATTCACAATTTTACATTCATCTATAGCACATTTAACAAAAAAAAACAATTGATCTCAAGTCGATAACAAATAGCCGAGTACTTGAAAATTATCTCAATTTAAATTGACAATTTGTAAAAACTTTAACATAGGTTCATAAGTCCACAACAGAACTTTAACATAGGTAAACTTTTGATTGTGAATCACGGGTAAGATTCACATGTCGGTATTAAATGGGTAGGGTATGGGTATATCCATAGGTAAAAGGCTATACCCGTGCCCTACCCATGAATTAACGGATAGGGTATGGGTACTACCCGTGGGTATAAAATTGTGCCCATACCCTGCCCATGCGGGTACGGTACCCGCGGGTACCCGTACCCATGGGTAAAATTGCCATCCTTAGGCTTCGGTGGAGAGCCACGTCCGACCCGGCGCATCCTGTGGAGAACCCCACCACCGCATGAAGCAAGATCGATTGAGGAAAGCTCAAGAGAGAGAACAAAGAATGGCCGTGCCGCGTCTGGTATATTGTTGATGTATGCATTTTGTGGTGTTAGAGCATCTCCAACAGGCGCCCAAAAAGAGATCCGCGCACTAAAATTTTGTTTTTTTGGGCGCCGCACAGCTCCAGCAAATGCTGTAGCGCTAAAATTTTTTGGGCGCGCGCTGAAAAACGTTATCGCGCGCAGCATATTTTGGGCTCCGGATTGCGCGCGCTTCACAATTTGCACTGTGTGCTTTTTGTGCGCGCGTTTTTGGGCGTCTGCAAAAGCGATGTTGGTCTGTAGGATCGAAAGTATGTCTAGAGGGGGGGGGGGTGATTAGACTACTTGACCAAATAAAAACTTAACCTTTTCCCAATTTTAGTTCTTGGCAGTTTTTAGCTATCTTAGGACAAGTCAAGCAATCATTACACAATTCAAGCAAGCATGCAAAGAGTATATTGGCAGCGGAAAGTAAAGCATGCAACTTGCAAGAATATAAAGGGAAGGGTTTGGAGAATTCAAACGCTATTGGAGACACGGATGTTTTTCCTGTGGTTCGGATAGGTGGTGCTATCCTACATCCACATTGATGGAGACTTCAACCCACGAAGGGTAACGGTTGCGCGAGTCCACGGAGGGCTCCACCCATGAAGGGTCCACGAAGAAGCAACCTTGTCTATCCCACCATGGCCATCGCCCACGAAGGACTTGCCTCACTAGCGGTAGATCTTCACGAAGTAGGCGATCTCCTTGCCCTTACAAACTCCTTGGTTCAACTCCACAATCTTGTCGGAGGCTCCCAAGTGACACCTAGCCAATCTAGGAGACACCACTCTCCAAGAAGTAACAAATGGTGTGTTGATGATGAACTCCTTGCTCTTGTGCTTCAAATGATAGTCTCCCCAACACTCAACTCTCTCTCATAGGGTTTGGATCTGATGGAAAGAAGATTTGAGTGGAAAGCAACTTGGGGAAGGCTAGAGATCAAGATTCGTATGGTTTGAATGGAATATCTTGGTCTCAACACATGAGTAGGTGGTTCTCTCTCAGAACATATGAGTTGGAATGGTGTATGTATTCTGATGGCTCTCTCCACGAATGAAGAGGAGGTGGAGGGGTATATATAGCCTCCACACAAAATCCAACCGTTACACAATTTACCAATCTCGGTGGGACCGAATCAGAAAACTCGGCCAGACCGAAATAGTAAACCTAGTGACCGTTAGGAATTTCGGTGGGACTGACATGCAACTCGGTAGGACCGATTCGGTTAGGGTTTGGGCATAACGTAATCTCGGTGAGACCGATTGCACAAACTCGGTGATACCGAGTTTGGCAATAAGCTAACTAGAGAGTTGGTCAAGTAAACTCGGTGGGACCGACTCGCTCTTTTCGGTGAGACCGAAAAGTTACAAGAAGGAAACAGAGAGTTTACATTGCATTCTCGGTGGGACCGATTCGCTCTTTCGGTGAGACCGAAAAGTTATGAAAGGAAACAAAGAGTTTGCAAGCCCATCTCGGTGAGACCGAGAACCTTATCGGTAGGACCGAATTGCTAGGGTTTGGCAGTGGCAAACGACAAGTGAAACTCGGTGGCGCCGGAATGAAAGAATCGGTATGACCGAGTTTGGCTTAGGGTTTAGGTAATTTGTGGATATGAGAAAGTAGCTGAGGATTTTGGAGCATATCATTAAGCACATAAAGCAAGAGGCTCAGTACGCAACACCTCATCCCTCCTTGATAGTATTGGCTTTTCCTAAAGACTCAATGTGATCTTGGATCACTAAAATGTAAAATGAAGAGTCTTGAACTTTTGAGCTTGAGCCAATTATTTGTCCTTAGCATTTTGAGGGTTCCACTTTCATATCCATGCCATGCCAATCATTGAGCTTTCCTGAAATAATCATCTTGAAATAGCATTAGCTCAATGAGCTATATGTTGTTATGAATTACCAAAACCACCTAGGGATAGTTGCACTTTCAATCTCCCCCTTTTTGGTAATTGATGACAACATATAGATCAAAGCTTCGACAAATGATAATAAGCATGAAATATATCGTCGCTTTGAGAAGTATGTGACAAATAAGAGCTCCCCCTAAATTTGTGCATATTTTAAATTTGCTTTGGACTGCAAATGCACAAGGAGTTAGAATCATGGGTTACTCTTCCATGTCACATACATCTTGGTGGAGCGCTAAAAAAATGATAAGATTGAAATACATGCACTCATCACCAAGAATAGTGAATGATCACAAACGATAGATAGAATGATAATATTTAAGCAAGCATTAAGCAAACATTAAGTTTAGCTTATGATCAAACACATGATCATCGATGTCTCACAGGCATAAGGACGTAGTATCTCACACACAAGCAAACAAAGTGCGAAAAACCACCAAATAAAACAAGAGAGAATAAAAGCAACACTCTCTCTCGAAGCCTATGATCTATACATTTTCTCCCCCTTTGGCAACAAGTTACCAAAAAGTTTCTAGAAAATGCATAGTGCTAAGTCGACGCTCAGGCTTGATCTTCAGGTGGTGGTGGAGTCCGGAGCACTCCAAGGACGAAGCCTTCGGTAGACGTGGTCGGAGTCGAGGCTGAAGTGGATGCTGGAGCTGGTGGAACTGAGGCTGTGGCTGGCGCAGACGTTGTAGCTCTGGTGTCAGCAACTGGCAGTGCAGATGACCTCGGACCTCGTGGCACCCTCGCAAAAGCATCAGTCGTGGTCCTGCCTCTCCTCTCATTCATGTCATCCTGGAGCTGCTCCACGGCAGTCTGTATCTCTGTCACCTTGATGTCCAAGTCATAGAACCTCTGTTCCATGATCCTCTCTAAGCTCGCCTGGTTCTGAGTCAGGGTGGCTATACTCTGCTCAATCCGTAGGGTGGACGCAATCAGGTAACCAAGCTGCTCTTGTTTGGTTTTCAGGAAGTAATCAGATGCCTCTGCTTGAGTAGGCATCCTGGCAGCTTTCTCCTTCTTTGCCTTCTCCTTCTGAGCTTGTGCATGAAGGAAATATGCCCTAGAGGCAATAATAAAGTTATTATTTATTTCCTTATATCATGATAAATGTTTATTATCATGCTAGAATTGTATTAACCGGAAACATAATACATGTGTGAATACATAGACAAACAGAGTGTCACTAGTATGCCTCTACTTGACTAGCTCGTTAATCAAAGATAGTTATGTTTCCTAACCATGAACAAAGAGTTGTTATTTGATTAACGAGGTCACATCATTAGTTGAATGATCTGATTGACATGACCCATTCCATTAGCTTAGCACCCGATCGTTTAGTATGTTGCTATTGCTTTCTTCATAACTTATACATTTTCCTATAACTATGAGATTATGCAACTCCCGTTTGCCGGAGGAACACTTTGTGTGCTACCAAACGTCACAACGTAACTGGGTGATTATAAAGGAGCTCTACAGGTGTCTCCGATGGTAGATGTTGGGTTGGCGTATTTCGAGAATAGGATTTGTCACTCCGATTGTCGGAGAGGTATCTCTGGGCCCTCTCGGTAATGCACATCACATAAGCCTTGCAAGCATTGCAACTAATGAGTTAGTTGCGGAATGATGTATTACGGAACGAGTAAAGAGACTTGTCAGTAACGAGATTGAACTAGGTATGTTGTTATGCGGTCTGACCGATAAAGATCTTCGTAGAATATGTAGGAGCCAATATGGGCATCCAGGTCCCGCTATTGGTTATTGACCGGAGACGTGTCTCGGTCATGTCTACATTGTTCTCGAATCATAGGGTCCGCACGCTTAACGCTACGATGACAGTTATTATGAGTTTATGCATTTTGATGTACCGAAGGTTGTTCGGAGTCCCGGATGTGATCACGGACATGACGAGGAGTCTCGAAATGGTCGAGACATAAAGATTCATATATTGGAAGCCTATGTTTGGATATCGGAAGTGTTCCGGGTGAAATCGGGATTTTACCGGAGTACCGGGAGGTTACCGGAACCCCCCGGGAACCATATGGGCCTTAGTGGGCCTTAGTGGAAAGGTGAAAGGGGCAGCCCAAGGTAGGCTGCGCGCCACCCCCCTCCCCTAGTCCTATTAGGACTAGGAGAGGTGGCCGGCCCCCTTCTCTCTCTCTCTCTCTCTCTCGGAATCCTATTAGGACTAGGATTGGGGGGGGGGGAGTCCTACTCCCGGTAGGAGTAGGACTCCTCCTGCGCCCTCCTCTTGGCCGGCCAGCCCCTCCCCCTTGGATCCTTTATATACGGGGGCAGGGGGCACCTCTAGACACACAAGTTGATCGTTGAGATCGTTCCTTAGCCGTGTGCGGTGCCCCCTGCCACCAAATTCCACCTCGATCATATCGTTGTAGTGCTTAGGCGAAGCCCTGCGTCGGTAGTACATCAAGATCGTCACCACGCCGTCGTGCTGACGGAACTCCTCCCCGAAGCTTTGCTGGATCGGAGCCCGTGGATCGTCATCGAGCTGTACGTGTGCTAAGAAATCGGAGGTGCCAGAGTAACGGTGCTTGGATCGGTCGGATCGGGAAGAAGACGTACGACTACTTCCTCTACGTTGTGTCAACGCTTCCGTTGCGATCTACAAGGGTACGTAGATTAGACTCTCCCCCTCGTTGCTATGCATCACCATGATCTTGCGTGTGCGTACGAAATTTTTTGAAATTACTACGTTCCCCAACAGTGGCATCCGAGCCTAGGTTTTATGGTTTGATGTTATTTGCACGAGTAGAACACAAGTGAGTTGTGGGCGATACAAGTCATACTGCCTACCAGCATGTCATACTTTGGTTCGGCGGTATTGTTGGACGAGACGACCTGGACCAACCTTACGCGTACGCTTACGCGAGACCGGTTCCCTCGACGTGCTTTGCACATAGATGGCTTGCGGGCGACTGTCTCTCCAACTTTAGTTGAACCGAGTATGGCTACGCCCGGTCCTTGAGAAGGTTAAAACGGAGTCTATTTGACAAACTATCGTTGTGGTTTTGATGCGTAGGTGAGATGAGTTCTTGCTTAAGCCCGTAGCAGCCACGTAAAACTTGCAACAACAAAGTAGAGGACGTCTAACTTGTTTTTGCAGGGCATGTTGTGATGTGATATGGTCAAGGCATGATGCTAAATTTTATTGTATGAGATGATCATGTTTTGTAACCAAGTTATCGGCAACTGGCAGGAGCCATATGGTTGTCGCTTTATTGTATGCAATGCAATCGCGATGTAATGCTTTACTTTATTACTAAGCGGTAGTGATAGTCGTGGAAGCATAAGATTGGCGAGACGACAATGATGCTACGATGGAGATCAAGGTGTCGCGCCGGTGACGATGGTGATCATGACGGTGCTTCGGAGATGGAGATCACAAGCACAAGATGATGATGGCCATATAATATCACTTATATTGATTGCATGTGATGTTTATCTTTTTATGCATCTTATCTTGCTTTGATTGACGGTAGCATTATAAGATGATCTCTCACTAAATTATCAAGAAGTGTTCTCCCTGAGTATGCACCGTTGCGAAAGTTCTTCGTGCTGAGACACCACGTGATGATCGGGTGTGATAGGCTCTACGTTCAAATACAACGGGTGCAAAACAGTTGCACACGCGGAATAGTCAGGTTATACTTGACGAGCCAAGCATATACAGATATGGCCTCGGAACACGGAGACCGAAAGGTCGAGCGTGAATCATATAGTAGATATGATCAACATAATGATGTTCACCGATGAAACTACTCCATCTCACGTGATGATCGGACATGGTTTAGTTGATTTGGATCACGTGATCACTTAGAGGATTAGAGGGATGTCTATCTAAGTGGGAGTTCTTAAGTAATATGATTAATTGAACTTAAATTTATCATGAACTTAGTACCTGATAGTATCTTGCTTGTTTATGTTGATTGTAGATAGATGGCTCGTGCTGTTGTTCCGTTGAATTTTAATGCGTTCCTTGAGAAAGCAAAGTTGAAAGATGATGGTAGCAATTACACGGACTGGGTCCGTAACTTGAGGATTATCCTCATTGCTGCACAGAAGAATTACGTCCTGGCAGCACCGCTGGGTGCCAGGCCTGCTGCTGGTGCAACACCAGATGTTATGAACGTCTGGCAGAGCAAAGCTGATGACTACTCGATAGTTCAGTGTGCCATGCTTTACGGCTTAGAATCGGGACTTCATCGACGTTTTGAACGTCATGGAGCATATGAGATGTTCCAGGAGTTGAAGTTAATATTTCAAGCAAATGCCCGAATTGAGAGATATGAAGTCTCCAATAAGTTCTATAGCTGCAAGATGGAGGAGAACAGTTCTGTCAGTGAGCATATACTCAAAATGTCTGGTGTATAACAATCACTTGATTCAGATGGGAGTTAATCTTCCAGATGATTGCGTCATTGACAGAATTCTCCAATCACTGCCACCAAGCTACAAGAGCTTCGTGATGAACTATAATATGCAAGGGATGAACAAGACTATTCCCGAGCTCTTCGCAATGCTGAAAGCTGCGGAGGTAGAAATCAAGAAGGAGCATCAAGTGTTGATGGTTAACAAGACCACTAGTTTCAAGAAAAAGGGAAAAGGGAAGAAGAAGGGAAACTTCAAGAAGAACAGCAAGCAAGTTGCTGCTCAGGAAAAGAAGCCCAAGTCTGGACCTAAGCCTGAAACTGAGTGCTTCTACTGCAAGCAGACTGGTCACTGGAAGCGGAACTGCCCCAAGTATTTGGCGGATAAGAAGGATGGCAAGGTGAACAAAGGTATATGTGATATACATGTTATTGATGTGTACCTTACTAATGCTCGCAGTAGCACCTGGGTATTTGATACTGGTTCTGTTGCTAATATTTGCAACTCGAAACAGGGACTACGGATTAAGCGAAGATTGGCTAAGGACGAGGTGACGATGCGCGTGGGAAACGGTTCCAAAGTCGATGTGATCGTGGTCGGCACGCTACCTCTACATCTACCTTCGGGATTAATATTAGACCTAAATAATTGTTATTTGGTGCCAGCGTTGAGCATGAACATTATATCTGGATCTTGTTTAATGCGAGACGGTTATTCATTTAAATCAGAGAATAATGTTGTTCTATTTATATGAGTAATATCTTTTATGGTCATGCACCATTGAAGAATGGTCTATTCTTGTTAAATCTCGATAGTAGTGATACACATATTCATAATGTAGAAGCCAAAAGATGCAGACTTGATAATGATAGTGCAACTTATTTGTGGCACTGCCGTTTAGGTCATATTGGTGTAAAGCGCATGAAGAAACTCCATACTGATGGACTTTTGGAACCACTTGATTATGAATCACTTGGTACTTGCGAACCGTGCCTCATGGGCAAGATGACTAAAACACCGTTCTCCGGTACTATGGAGAGAGCAACAGATTTGTTGGAAATCATACATACAGATGTATGCGGTCCGATGAATATTGAGGCTCGTGGCGGATATCGTTATTTTCTCACCTTCACAGATGGTTTAAGCAGATATGGGTATATCTACTTAATGAAACATAAGTCTGAAACATTTGAAAAGTTCAAAGAATTTCAGAGTGAAGTGGAAAATCATCGTAACAAGAAAATAAAGTTTCTACGATCTGATCGTGGAGGAGAATATTTGAGTTATGAGTTTGGTGTACATTTGAAAAATTGTGTAATAGTTTCGCAACTAACGCCACCCGGAACACCACAGCGTAATGGTGTGTCCGAACGTCGTAATCGTACTTTACTAGATATGGTGCGATCTATGATGTCTCTTACTGATTTACCACTATCGTTTTGGGGATACGCTCTAGAGACGGCCGCATTCACGTTAAATAGGGCACCATCAAAATCCGTTGAGACGACGCCTTATGAACTATGGTTTGGCAAGAAATCAAAGTTGTCGTTTCTGAAAGTTTGGGGCTGCGATGCTTATGTGAAAAAGCTTCAACCTGATAAGCTCGAACCCAAATCGGAGAAATGTGTCTTCATAGGATATCCAAAGGAAACTATTGGATACACCTTCTATCACAGATCCGAAGGCAAGACTTTTGTTGCTAAATTCGGAAACTTTCTTGAGAAGGAGTTTCTCTCGAAAGAAGTGAGTGGGAGGAAAGTAGAACTTGACGAGGTAACTGTACATGCTCCCTTATTGGAAAGTAGTACATCACAGAAAATTGTTTCTGCGACACCTATACCAATTAGTGAGGAAGATAATGATGATGATCATGAAACTTCAGGACAAGATACTACTGAACCTCGTAGATCAACCAGAGTGAGATCCGCACCAGAGTGGTACGGTAATCCAATTCTGGAAGTCATGCTACTAGATCATGATGAACCTACGAACTATGAAGAAGCGATGGTGAGCCCAGATTCCGCAAAGTGGCTTGAAGCCATGAAATCTGAGATGGGATCCATGTATGAGAACAAAGTATGGACTTTGGTTGACTTGCCCGATGATCGGCAAGCAATTGAGAATAAATGGATCTTCAAGAAAAAGACTGACGCTGACGGTAATATTACTGTCTATAAAGCTCGACTTGTCGCAAAAGGTTTTCGACAAGTTCAAGGGGTTGACTACGATGAGACCTTCTCACCCGTAGCGATGCTTAAGTCTGTTAGAATCATGTTAGCAATTGCCGCATTTTATGATTATGAAATTTGGCAGATGGATGTCAAAACTGCATTCCTGAATGGATTTCTGGAAGAAGAGTTGTATATGATGCAACCGGAAGGTTTTGTCGATCCAAAGGGAGCTAACAAAGTGTGCAAGCTCCAGCGATCCATTTATGGACTGGTGCAAGCCTCTCGGAGTTGGAATAAACGCTTTGATAGTGTGATCAAAGCATTTGGTTTTATACAGACTTTTGGAGAAGCCTGTATTTACAAGAAAGTGAGTGGGAGCTCTGTAGCATTTCTGATATTATATGTGGATGACATATTGCTGATTGGAAATGATATAGAATTTCTGGATAGCATAAAGGGATACTTGAATAAAAGTTTTTCGATGAAAGACCTCGGGGAAGCTGCTTACATATTAGGCATAAAGATCTATAGAGATAGATCAAGATGCTTAATTGGACTTTCACAAAGCACATACCTTGACAAGATTTTGAAGAAGTTCAAAATGGATCAAGCAAAGAAAGGGTTCTTGCCTGTGTTACAAGGTGTGAAGTTGAGTCAGACTCAATGCCCGACCACTGCAGAAGATAGTGAGAAAATGAAAGATGTTCCCTATGCTTCAGCCATAGGCTCTATCATGTATTCAATGCTGTGTACCAGACCTGATGTGTGCCTTGCTATAAGTTTAGCAGGGAGGTACCAAAGTAATCCAGGAGTGGATCACTGGACAGCGGTCAAGAACATCCTGAAATACCTGAAAAGGACTAAGGATATGTTTCTCGTATATGGAGGTGACAAAGAGCTCACCGTAAGAGGTTACGTTGATGCAAGCTTTGACACTGATCCGGATGATTCTAAATCGCAAACCGGATACGTATTTACTTTAAACAGTGGAGCTGTCAGTTGGTGCAGTTCTAAACAAAGCATCGTAGCGGGATCTACATGTGAAGCGGAGTACATAGCTGCTTCGGAAGCAGCAAACGAAGGAGTCTGGATGAAGGAGTTCATATCCGATCTAGGTGTCATACCTAGTGTATCGGGTCCAATGAAAATCTTTTGTGACAATACTGGTGCAATTGCTTTGGCAAAGGAATCCAGATTTCACAAGAGGACCAAACACATCAAGAGACGCTTCAATTCCATCCGGGATCTAGTCCAGGTGGGAGACATAGAGATTTGCAAGATACATACGGATCTGAATGTTGCAGACCCGTTGACTAAGCCTCTTCCACGAGCAAAACATGATCAGCACCAAGGCTCCATGGGTGTTAGAATCATTACTGTGTAATCTAGATTATTGACTCTAGTGCAAGTGGGAGACTGAAGGAAATATGCCCTAGAGGCAATAATAAAGTTATTATTTATTTCCTTATATCATGATAAATGTTTATTATTCATGCTAGAATTGTATTAACCGGAAACATAATACATGTGTGAATACATAGACAAACAGAGTGTCACTAGTATGCCTCTACTTGACTAGCTCGTTAATCAAAGATGGTTATGTTTCCTAACCATGAACAAAGAGTTGTTATTTGATTAACGAGGTCACATCATTAGTTGAATGATCTGATTGACATGACCCATTCCATTAGCTTAGCACCCGATCGTTTAGTATGTTGCTATTGCCTTCTTCATAACTTATACATGTTCCTATAACTATGAGATTATGCAACTCCCGTTTGCCGGAGGAACACTTTGTGTGCTACCAAACGTCACAACGTAACTGGGTGATTATAAAGGAGCTCTACAGGTGTCTCCAATGGTAGATGTTGGGTTGGCGTATTTCGAGAATAGGATTTGTCACTCCGATTGTCGGAGAGGTATCTCTGGGCCCTCTCGGTAATGCACATCACATAAGCCTTGCAAGCATTGCAACTAATGAGTTAGTTGTGGAATGATGTATTACGGAACGAGTAAAGAGACTTGTCAGTAACGAGATTGAACTAGGTATTGGACACCGACGATCGAATCTCGGACAAGTAACATACCGATGACAAAGGGAACAACGTATGTTGTTATGCGGTCTGACCGATAAAGATCTTCGTAGAATATGTAGGAGCCAATATGGGCATCCAGGTCCCGCTATTGGTTATTGACCGGAGACGTGTCTCGGTCATGTCTACATTGTTCTCGAACCGTAGGGTCCGCACGCTTAACGTTACGATGACAGTTATTATGAGTTTATGCATTTTGATGTACCGAAGGTTGTTCGGAGTCCCGGATGTGATCACGGACATGACGGGGAGTCTCGAAATGGTCGAGACATAAAGATTCATATATTGGAAGCCTATGTTTGGATATCGGAAGTGTTCCGGGTGAAATCGGGATTTTACCGGAGTACCGGGAGGTTACCGGAACCCCCCGGGAACCATATGGGCCTTAGTGGGCCTTAGTGGAAAGGTGAAAGGGGCAGCCCAAGGTGGGCTGCGCGCCACCCCCCTCCCCTAGTCCTATTAGGACTAGGAGAGGTGGCCAGCCCCCTTCTCTCTCTCTCTCTCTCTCTCTCTCTCGGAATCCTATTAGGACTAGGATTGGGGGGGGGGGAGTCCTACTCCCGGTAGGAGTAGGACTCCTCCTGCGCCCTCCTCTTGGCCGGCCAGCCCCTCCCCCTTGGATCCTTTATATACAGGGGCAGGGGGCACCTCTAGACACACAAGTTGATCGTTGAGATCGTTCCTTAGCCGTGTGCGGTGCCCCCTGCCACCAAATTCCACCTCGATCATATCGTTGTAGTGCTTAGGCGAAGCCCTGCGTCGGTAGTACATCAAGATCGTCACCACGCCGTCGTGCTGACGGAACTCCTCCCCGAAGCTTTGCTGGATCGGAGCCCGGGGATCGTCATCGAGCTGTACATGTGCTAAGAACTCGGAGGTGCCGAAGTAACGGTGCTTGGATCGGTCGGATCGGGAAGAAGACGTACGACTACTTCCTCTACGTTGTGTCAACGCTTCCGTTGCGATCTACAAGGGTACGTAGATCAGACTCTCCCCCTCGTTGCTATGCATCACCATGATCTTGCGTGTGCGTAGGAATTTTTTTGAAATTACTACGTTCCCCAACAGTGCATGGGCAGATGATGGCTCATTCTCAGTCATGACCACTTGGTTATCTTCAAAATCTGTACGGATGGGCAGGTGTTCCTTATCCAAGAGGTATATGCCCGTGCCTATCTTGGAGTTGATGAGCTCCTGAATCTGTGGGGCATATCCACGTCTCCTCTTCTGGTCTGCTGCAGTCCTTTTGATTGTTTCTACTATGAGGCTCATGACTTTGAATTTTTGAGGCACGCCAAAGACATGAAGAAAATTGATCGCGTGACCTCTGATCATCTTGTGATCTCCAGATTTGGGCAGAAGAGTGTGCCTAAGGATCCAGTTGATCGTAGGCAGTCCTAACAGAGGATGGTGCACTGAGCCAAACTTGAACGTGTCAAGTGCTTCATTCGGAATCTCCTTGTACATGTTGGACATGGAGTTGTGATCCATCTTTTTCTTGGCATAAATGTCCAAGTCATCATCCTGCTCCTCTGGAGCATTGATCAGCTTCGTCCATTCCTCAACAGTAGATTGGTACCTTGTACCCTCTGACATCCAAGTGATCCTGCCATCTGGATAAAAGTGTGCTGTGGAGTAGAATTGCATGATTAGCTCCTCGTTCCACTTTGTGAGCTTCTGCCCAACAAAGTCTGCAACTCCACACGCACTAAAGCTGTCAAATACTCTAGGGAAGTACTCTTCATTATCCTTGATGTAGGTCCAGTCGACCCATCTCATATCACACACAATTGGCTTCTTGTCAAGCAAAACAGTCTCATAGAAATCCTGCTGCTCCTTGGTATGAAACCTGTAATCCACAGCAGTTCTTCTCCTGGAAGCATACGGATCTGCTTCTCTCCACTTCCTCAGCCCTGAATCTCTCCTGAGCTTCATATCCTCAGCCACAGGATGAGCATCGTTGTGGTCTGGGATCTTGGGCTTGAGCTTCCTAAGGACATGTTCTTCTTCTTCTTCCTCTGCAACTTCAGGCACTGGGGCCTTGTTCTTCTCAGTGGCTGGGATGCTTCTGGTGTTTCTCTTTGGTGCACTCTTAGGCTTAGATGCAGCCTTGGGTGCTTCCTTGGGCTTGGATGCAGTTGTCCCTGACCTTATGGCATCTCCCATTAGCTTGGGAGCCTTGGGTGCTGGTGCAGCAACCTCTTCTTCTTCCTCCTCCTCATCTACCATGATGGAGGCCTTCCCAAGCACTCTGGCCACAGTCTTCTTCACTCTTTCTTTCCTGTTTTTGCCCTCAGCAGCAACGGGCTCAATGGGAGCAGGCTTCACAGTTGAAGCTCTAGCCTTTGACATGGGCTGCCTGCCTACTGGCCTTTTGATTTTCAGGCCTGGCTTTGTGCCTGCTGCTGGCTCAGCTCTCTTTGATGTGGCCTCTTCCTCTGCCACATAGTCCTCATCTCCAGAATCTGAGGTTCTCTTCTTCCTTTGTCTAGTGGCAGCTTTAGGCAGGTTGCTGGGTGTGCTCCTGCTGCCATCATCTGAGGAACTTGAGGGGCTAGTGCCCTCACTCAACTGCACTTGCTGCTCTGACAAGTTTTGGCTGTCACTCTGGTCTGACATGATGCAAACTGACTGCTGACCCTGTGAATAGATTATAGATGAGATAGAGTGGATGAGCATCACAAAATGCAGAGATTTTTGCAAAAGAACAATTCAAAAACTTAGTTTTAGTTTCCCACTGAAATCATCTCGGATCTACCGATTTTCAAACTCGGTGACACCGAAGCAGTGTTGGCACCAGAACTAGTGAACTCGGTTAGACCGAGTCACAGTTCGGTGGCACCGAGACTGCTAGGGTTTCACAGGGTTCCAAAATCGGTCACACCGATAAGTAATTTTCGGTCAGACCGAGTTTTACTTGTGCAATGGCATAAGCCAAATCGGTGGGACCGAGTTTTTCAACTCGGTGGGTCCGAGATGGTTTCGGCGGAAACCTAACCCTAAATTTTTTGAATTAAACCTAATCTACGAGTTCATTGACTGGATAGGAGTTTATCAAACGTGGCAAGAATCATGATGATCACAATGTGCTAGGAATCGGATTGAAGAATAGCACAAAGGTTGAGTCCATACCCTAGTTCGGCGGAGACTCGCTACGGCGGCAACGGCGGGGCAGAATTCCGTTGACGGCGGCGGAGACGAGCGACTGGAGGCTGCTGGCGGCGAGGAGGATGATCCGGAGACCCAGGAGGCAGAGCGAGCTATGCGCGGGCGAAGAGGTTTCGGAGAAATTTCCAAAATTCTGCCCGTCACTATATATAGCCCGACCCTGTCGGTGTGACCGAGTGGAACAACTCGGTGGCACCGAGATGCATAACTGCGAGCAGTTACTGCAACTCGGTGTGACCGAAAAGTTCAAATCGGTTGCACCGAGATCAAAAACCTAGATCAACTTAATGATCTCGGTAAGACCGAAAGTATGGAATCGGTCAGACCGAGAATCACAAAGAGGTTTTGGAAGTTTAAGTCTATGACGAATCGGGGACTCCGAGCGCTCCTCACACAGAGTGGCTCGAATCTGACTTGATCAAATTTTGTGATGCAGCATGAATAGAGTTTGAGACGAGAAAAACATAGATAGCTAGAGGAGGTTCTTAGGCATTCTTGTCCATCCACTTGGCAAAAGAAGACAAGGCCAAACAATCAAAACAACAAGTGGATGTCCTCGAATGAGTAAAATATGCAACCAACATGCTCACACAATAAGATGGCAAATGAAATATGTGGCAAAGCATGCACAACCAATTCTAGCATCTATCAAGCAATTTGCGATGACTAGGTCATCTATATATGAGTATATTGACTTAGGAGTCAAGTGAGAACACTTGATCGTAGGTCATACTCATCGTTTAAGCTTAAGTGGGGTTACCACTTTTACATAAAGCATTGTTGTATTCACATCTTTAGAGTTGCTTTAGCTCAAGTCTTAGAGTAAAGCTCCCCCTAGATGTGATATCCCCCCTAAGAGGGTTGAACTAACCTTGGGTTTTGTCGATGATGACTTCATGTAGATGTTGAAGATGTGGATGCTCAATGTTGATGTAGATCACTTGGAGCTATCCATTTGAGTGAATTGCACTTTCAATACCTACATGAGTTAGTCCCACAAGGAACAAACAAGGATATCCATAGACATAGAGTGATGCACACACATGATGATGTCCATGGAAACTTTTAGGTTACCTTGTCCCTTGTCTTACCAACAAGAGGGTTTGTGACTCCTTGAACTAGTGCATGATGTGGAAGTTGATTGCACTTGTTCTTGCCAAAATGATGAGAGTGAAATATGTTGGCGGAGTCACCCTCAAGAACTCTCTAGTTCTTCTTGTTTTGGATCCACACCATCTTGATGGGAATCCTTGGAGTTGTAGTCGTACTTGATGAAGTGGAACTTGACGTGGTCTTGGGAATCCACTTGACTAAGGTCTTAGGAGCTTCTTCAAATGCATCAATCTCCTCTTGAAGCTTGTCCTTGCCTTTTTGCTTGTAGTCTTGTGGTGGAAGATCATCTTGAGCTTGTGTCCCCTTGAAAGAAGTATCATACTTCTCTTGTTGAGGAACAAACTTTGTCTTGGGGTATTGATCTTCTTCCCATTCAACTCCATTGGCATTGAACTTTCGTTCAAAACCAACACCTTGATTCTTCCGGTGCATTCCTTGCTTGCGCACAATTTCCTCGAATTGCTTACTCCCGGCAAGGCTTTTGTACACTCCTTTCTCTATAATCCCCTTCAATAAGCTATTTTCTTTCTCAAGTGTAACTTGGCTAAGAGAATCATTAGTGGAATCAAGAGAACTACTAGAAGCAACAATATTGGATTTAGCATGATCATTGTTACTACTAGAGGAAGAATCTTTCTTGTTCTTGTTACTAGATTGGACTTGAGGCATGTAAGTGGATAAGAGTAAACGCTTGGCAATGTAAGAAGAACTTTTCTTGCGGAGATCATCATTGATTGCTTTTAAGAACTCATGCTCTTGCTCAAGATTGAGCTTTTCAAAGCGTAATTTCTCATGAGCTCTTAAAAGTTCTCGATGATCTTCGAAGATGGTTTCATGAGCTAACTTAAGAGTGTTTAGTTCTTTAGTTAGAGCCTCAATCTTCTTCTTATCATTGTCATTCGTTTTATCTTGATTAGCATGATTAATTGATGTTTCATCATAGTAGTCATCACTAGAGTTGTCAACAAGCAAGTCATCATCACCTAACAAGTCATCTTCATCACTATTAAAATCAACATACTCGGGGTGTGTTACCTTAGGACCTTTGGCCATGAAGCATCTTCCAACTCCTTCATTTGGTGAGTCAAATATGTCATAGGAGTTGGTTGACACAAGTGCTAGACCGGCAACACCTTCATCTTGAGTATCTTCGGAGTCGGAGTGATAACTTCTCTCGGAGTGGCTGTCGGAGTCGGAGCCGGATACCCATTCACCAACATGAGCTTGATGTCTTCGTTTTGTGTAGATCCTTGATGATTTTTCCTTCCTTTCCGAATCCTTACTTCTCCGTGAGTATCTTCATTCATAACGATCATCTCTACTCCTTCTCTCTCTTGGTGGTGATTCTTTGCTTCTTCTTTTTGGAGAATCTTCTCTTCTCTTGTAGGGAGCCGTACACTCATTGGAATAGTGTCCGGGTCTTCCATAATTGTAGCAGTTTCGCTCTCGACTAGAAGATCTTTTGTCATTGTAGGACCTTGACTTGAAGCTTCTATCTTTGCTTCTACTCTTGTAGAACTTGTTGAAGTTCTTCACCATTAAGCTCAATTCTTCATTGAAGTTTTGTTTCTCACTTGATGATGTAGGGGCTTCACATGAGGCTTTGTAGGCACCACTTGATTTGTTGTGAAGTTCCTCTTTATCCTTGAGTGACATCTCATGAGCAACAATCCTTCCAATCACTTCCGTTGGCTTGAGATCTTTGTAATTTGGCATCATTTGAATCAATGTGCACACGGTATCATATTTCCCATCCAAGGCTCTTAGGATCTTCTTGATGATGAATCTATCGGTCATCTCTTCACTTCCTAAGCCGGCAATCTCATTTGTGATGAGAGCAAGCCTAGAGTACATTTCGGCGACACCTTCACCATCCTTCGGAGCACATCCAACTTGGATTCCTTGACGGAGTCGGTACCTTCGTGCATATCAATCAAAGTGTCCCAAATTTCCTTTGCATTCTCAAGGCGGCTGATTTTGTTGAATTCTTCGGGGCACAATCCGTTGAAGAGAATATCACAAGCTTGAGCATTGTATTGCAACATCTTCAACTCATCCGCGGTAGCTTCACGGTTTGGTTCTCTCCCATCAAAGAACTCACCTTGCAAGCCAACACAAACAATAGCCCATATGGCGGGGTTATGTCCAAGAATATGCATTTTCGTTTTATGCTTCCAACTAGCAAAATTAGTACCATCAAAGTAAGGACCTCTACGGTGATAATTTCCCTCGCTAGACGCCATACTCTCCTAGGTTGTGAAACCAAGGCTATGACCACCAAAAGCTATGGAGATCAAGGCAAAGGGAGACTAAAGCTCTGATACCACTTGTAGGATCGAAAATATGTCTAGAGGGGGGGGGGTGATTAGACTACTTGACCAAATAAAAACTTAACCTTTTCCCAATTTTAGTTCTTGGCAGTTTTTAGCTATCTTAGGACAAGTCAAGCAATCATTACACAATTCAAGCAAGCATGCAAAGAGTATATTGGCAGCGGAAAGTAAAGCATGCAACTTGCAAGAATATAAAGGGAAGGGTTTGGAGAATTCAAACGCTATTGGAGACACGGGTGTTTTTCCCGTGGTTCGGATAGGTGGTGCTATCCTACATCCACGTTGATGGAGACTTCAACCCACGAAGGGTAACGGTTGCGCGAGTCCACGGAGGGCTCCACCCACGAAGGGTCCACGAAGAAGCAACCTTGTCTATCCCACCATGGCCATCGCCCACGAAGGACTTGCCTCACTAGCGGTAGATCTTCACGAAGTAGGCGATCTCCTTGCCCTTACAAACTCCTTGGTTCAACTCCACAATCTTGTCGGAGGCTCCCAAGTGACACCTAGCCAATCTAGGAGACACCACTCTCCAAGAAGTAACAAATGGTGTGTTGATGATGAACTCCTTGCTCTTGTGCTTCAAATGATAGTCTCCCCAACACTCAACTCTCTCTCATAGGGTTTGGATCTGATGGAAAGAAGATTTGAGTGGAAAGCAACTTGGGGAAGGCTAGAGATCAAGATTCGTATGGTTTGAATGGAATATCTTGGTCTCAACACATGAGTAGGTGGTTCTCTCTCAGAACATATGAGTTGGAATGGTGTATGTGTTCTGATGGCTCTCTCCACGAATCAAGAGGAGGTGGAGGGGTATATATAGCCTCCACACAAAATCCAACCGTTACACAATTTACCAATCTCGGTGGGACCGAATCAGAAAACTCGGTCAGACTGAAATAGTAAACCTAGTGACCGTTAGGAATTTCGGTGGGACTGACATGCAACTCGGTAGGACCGATTCGGTTAGGGTTTGGGCATAACGTAATCTCGGTGAGACCGATTGCACAAACTCGGTGAGACCGAGTTTGGCAATAAGCTAACTAGAGAGTTGGTCAAGTAAACTCAGTGGGACCGACTCGCTCTTTTCGGTGAGACCGAAAAGTTACAAGAAGGAAACAGAGAGTTTACATTGCATTCTCGGTGGGACCGATTCGCTCTTTCGGTGAGACCGAAAAGTTATGAAAGGAAAACAGAGAGTTTGCAAGCCCATCTCGGTGAGACCGAGAACCTTATCGGTAGGACCGGATTGCTAGGGTTTGGCAGTGGCAAACGACAAGTGAAACTCGGTGGCGCCGGAATGAAAGAATCGGTATGACCGAGTTTGGCTTAGGGTTTAGGTAATTTGTGGATATGGGAAAGTAGCTGAGGATTTTGGAGCATATCATTAAGCACATAAAGCAAGAGGCTCATTACGCAACACCTCATCCCTCCTTGATAGTATTGGCTTTTCCTAAAGACTCAATGTGATCTTGGATCACTAAAATGTAAAATGAAGAGTCTTGAACTTTTGAGCTTGAGCCAATTCTTTGTCCTTAGCATTTTGAGGGTTCCACTTTCATATCCATGCCATGCCAATCATTGAGCTTTCCTGAAATAATCATCTTGAAATAGCATTAGCTCAATGAGCTATATGTTGTTATGAATTACCAAAACTACTTAGGGATAGTTGCACTTTCATGGTCCCAGCGCACTAAAAGTGCTAAAGTGGCGCGCTATAACTTTTATTGGGCGCCAAATTTTTGTGCAGCCGTTGGAGATGCTCTTAACGATAGACCATTTTTAGTCAGCCTTCCCTTCTATAAAATATCTGAAGACAAAGTGTTTGTCACAAATAATGAATACTTTCTCGAGAATGAGTTTTCGTGCTAAAGAAGTATGTCGGAGGATAGTACAACTTGACGAGATTACAGAATCTCTGGCATGTTGGGCTGTTTACAGGCCGAATGCCCGCTCGGGAAAAAAACACCCCGACGTACTACACATGCCTTTAACAGGCCGACTGTGAGGGTAGGCCGGAATTGTGAGCTGATGTACATGGGTCGTTAATATGGTGAATGCCACTTCAGAGTACAAATGGCCAAAGTGTACTGTCAACCATTAACAGGACGAAAATTACACAGGCAAGGAAAAGGCCCAACTCTTTAACAGGAGGCTAAAAGGCCGAAGGATAGACCCAACAGAAAACAGCCCAATTCCAGCATGGGCCGTTAACAGGCCGAAAACACACGGGTCGTAAGTGGACCCATATACATAGTGGATTATTGACGGGCGGGATGTGCCGATGGGCCGCAATGATGTCGAATGGACAATGAGTCGGTGAGGGGCCGAATTGATACCCTCCTTATGGGCCGTGGCTGTAAATGGGCCATGTGCAAGCAGGCCGTTATTGGGCCGGCTTATTTATACTGAATGGCTCAATGTTGGGCCGTGCAACGTGTCAACATATCATTGGCGACTCTCGTGCATTGGATGGATGACATCTGTCGCAATGGAGAGCTGACACGTGGTTCCACTAAATGATAAAATGACGCGTGGAAAATCGTCATTGGTCGTGGCTGTTATTGAGCTTCGGATCCAAAACCGGCACTCGATAGCTTAATGGAGACTGCCGTGTGTCGATTATTCTTGACGAAATCACTTTCAAGACGCGGCATTTATCGTCACGAAAGTGAACACTTTCGTGAAGATAAATGAAGTATTGTCATGGAACACTTCTACGACAACACATGTATGACTATCTTAATTCTGTCATAAAATCGTCACCGATGTATATGCGTGACAGAAAACATGATCTATTATGACAAACACATATTATCAGGGAAGTGTTTTTTGTAATGTAAAGATCACGGTCTAATAATTAGCACGCATTTAATGGCGATTTGAAAAACTGCGGCGGAAACAATTTCAGCACCACCTTTATACATTAAACATGGTCTTGAGCTAAACATGCATGATGTGATTATTTATATACGAATTTATGTATGCTCTCTATCTGGATGTAAATATATATTTCATAATTTACTTTGATCATCGATATGACCAATCATGTATGGGATGCATGTCGCAAAAATTATACCATCAAATTCAATTTTGAAATGAGTTTTCAATGGTATATATTTTATACTCCATCCGTTTTTTATTTACTCTGCATATAAATTTTGACTTGGCTTATAGAAAAAATATAAACATTTGCCATAAAAAATCTATATGATGTGAAAGTACATTCAATAATAAATCTAATGGCATTGATTTGTTATTGTTTATGTTAATATTTTTGTTATTGTTTATGTCAAAATTTACAAAGCTTGACTTTGACCAAAACTAATACGTGAACTAAATAAAAACAAAGGGAGTATCATGCATCTCATTTTTTTTCATCATGGTCAAAGTAAATCTTAAAATATGTATTAGGCTCTATATATCCAGGTGGAGAGAGTAGAAGCGGAATGTGAAATCAAAACAAATCACACACCAGCAGATTATGGCCACATAAATACACAATGACATATATGGCCATTAAACAAGAAGCAAAACTCAAAATACAACATTCACTTCGAAGGAAAAACAACCCAAATACGACAGTTAAACAATAGCTCATGTCTCTTATATGTCAGGTGATTCCGTTCGGACCTTGAGCAGTTTTCATCCTTCAAATAGCTGTCCCAACTTCTCCCCCAAAACAGTAGGACTGCTGCTTCCGCCGCTAACATGTTTTTCTAGCTCGGGATGCTCCTTCAGGTAGTCGTTGTAAGCCGAAATGACCCTGTTGGTAATAGTTTCCCGCAGTAAGGATCTTAGGCGGGGGTCTGGAACCTTCCAGAATTTCTGAGCCTGATACGTTTTATTAAACGCTGTGTGGAATTTAGCCAGTGAAGAGGTGTTGATCCAACGATGGACCGCATGGAGTGGTCCATGAAAATTTGATTTGGGTATACAGGACAAGACATGTCCCCAAGAAACACCAAGATAGCTATCCATGTACTTCTCACATTCAGGTGTAGGTTTAAACCACAAATCAGGAGGTAATGATGCTGATGGCTCAGACGCCTGCGCTACAAAATAGAAATTGTTAAGCAAGAACAGGTACCTGAGGCTTGGATCTGAGCACAACTCCGATTTGTTTAAGAGCATATCTTCCAGATAATCAATTGTGTCATCTTTCAGGTCTCGAAGATTTCTAGCGTCGTGGTTAGGTGCGGAGTTTTGCATTGATATCTGTGCTTTCGTCATGGACGCTATGCAATCCATGATGAACCGAGTGTTGTTGTGAATCTCGCCACCTCCTCGTGGGATCTCAATAGCCCATGAGTCATCTTCCTCCACGAGTGTCCTCACCTCCTCCATGGTGCTTGAGATGACATCGCTTAGGCTCTTTGCTACTCTCTCTAACGAGGGAGATATCTCGTTGAAAGTGCTTTGGGCTTCGGGAGAGATGACGACCGGCGTAAACATGTACGATGCACCGCAGACGCACGTAAACATGTCTAGCACAGCCTGGAGCTTCTCTGCTTTGAGAATGGTGATAATGACATCCACGACAACGAGCATCTGGGTGATGCTCGCTTTGCCAAACCGTGCGACCGCCGGCGTCTCGTGGAACGCGAATACCAATTCAGTGATACTGACGACGTTTATGGTAAAAGCTCGGATCCACCTCTCGACGAAGTCTTGCGGGGTTGACGCCGGCTTCTCTTGGAGGAGCCTCCGTAAGCCATGCTCGTCGTGGATTTGGAGAACCCAGTCCGCGTCGAGGTCCAGGAACCGATTATTCAGGGCGTGATTCCCTGGTGCTGGAGATGCGTCGTGGAACGCCTGGACCATGTGCTGAGTGTAGCCGTCACGGACCATTTCGCGAGCGATCCGCATGAGCGCGTGGTCCTCCATTTCCGCCGCGAAGGCGAACGCCGGAGCCGCTCCGCTGCTGGACTTGTTGGAGGGGTTAGAATTTGAGGCACCTGAGTCGCTCGAGCAGCTGGATCCATTATGACGACCTGACTGGGAACGGGGGAAGACAGTCCATCTTATCGGCGCTCCGGACACGGGGACTGTCCGTATCCGGTTGAGGTAGATGTTGCGCGGTGGGTAGTCAGCTGTGAAGCCGGTGGCGCTCTCCTCCGGCACGGCAGCAAGCTGATCTGCCATGCCGCTACTCTGTGGATATGGATTGGGGTGGGTGCCCTTGGTCGAGCTCGGTGGGGAGGGGAGTAACATGAAGCAGACAGCGAGAAGTTATTGCAGGGCTGGCCCGAACCACCGGAATAAATCAATAATGATTTGCCGGAACCGCGTGATGATGATGGACAAGTGCAAGACCCCGCTGCGGGTTCAACACCAACTACCGGAGCCGCGTGATGACGGCAAACGGCTCGAACTGTCCTCAAAGTCCATGGCGTGACACCCCACGAAAAAAAAGTCCATGGCGTGACGAGCTCGTGCGTGACAGGTCGCCAAGCCAAGCTGCCGCAGAGTCAAATCGAACTCGGCTGCGGCCCGATCAACCTCCCAGCTGGAACGGGCTCTTCGTGGAGGTTTTTTGTGTGTGTAAGCACTAAGCACCGAGAGCGATTGTATGACTGTTTGGTGGGACGGAACTCCCCCCCGCCCCCCCCCCCCCCCCCCCCGCGCGCGTCCCCCGCGTGCGACCAAGGGCGCCCCCTAGCCACTGCCGCGAGGCCCCCCTCTCCCCTCTCTCACCGGTACCTGAGGGCGCGGCCGGGCGAAGCACTATCCACGCCGGCGTCAGCGGGGATCTATTCGTCCCCTCGCACGGCAGCCTTGGAGCGGGCCGGTGGCGGCCCCTGTTCGGTGGTGTCGGTGGCACAACACAGGGCGCCGAGCAGTTGGCCGGTGGGCAGGGGCAGTCCAGAGAGAGGGAGGCAGGAGGCCTCCCGACCTTGCCATCCTCGAAATATAGAGGAGCCAGATGTGTTGTGATGGTGGCCGGGGTACCCCCATGGTGCCGTGTTGTGGTTGCGGCGGTTGCCAACGACCTTCTTACCAACCGGCGCGGTTTGGGGCGAAAGAAACACCTTTTGCCCTTCATCAGTCGACCGTGTCGGTGTGCCGGGGCAGCGGCTCTAGTGGTTGGAGCGACGGTGTTGGCAAGGGGAACTCATGGCTCAACTGTGGGATGAATGCCATGACTGTGTGGACGGCGTGGTGGGCGGTTCTCGAGGTTTGATGAGGGTTGTGTGGCAGGTGTCCTCGCAACTGGCTGCACCATCGTTTAGAGGTGGAGAATTCTTGTCGGGGGTCACTACTAAGGAAATGTTTATACACAAGAGCTTAGTAATAGCGCTGGAAAATAGCCACCGCTGCTGCTAGTTAGTAGCAGCGCTGTTCCTGGGCGGCGCTACTAGTAACTCCATAGCAGTAGCGCTGGAAAACGAAAAGACGCTGCTACTATGTGGGACCAGACGAGGCCACTGACAGTAGTTGTAGTAGCAGCATTGTCCAGAATCTAGCACTACTACTAAGATATTAGCAGTAGCGCTTTGTTTTACAGCAACGCTACTGCTAGTGGGTGAGGGAGTCCTGGATTAGGGGGTCCTCGGGCGTCCGGACTATGTAATATGGGCCGGACTAATGGGATATGAAGATACAAGACGTAAGACTTTCTCCCTTGTCCCGATGGGACTCTCCTTTGCATGGATGGCAAGCTTGGCGTTCGGATGTGTAGATTCCTTTCTTTGTAAACCGACTCTGTACAAACCCTAGGCCCCTCCGGTGTCTATATAAACCGGAGGGTTTAGTCCGTAGAGGCAATGATAATCATACAGGCTAGACTGCTAGGGTTTGGCCATTACGATCTCGTGGTAGATCAACTTTTGTAATCCTTATATTCATCAAGATCAATCAAGTAGGAAGTAGGGTATTACCTTCATCAAGAGGTCCCGAACCTGGGTAAACATTGTGTCCTCCATCTCTTGTTACCATCGACCTTAGACGCATAGTTCGGGACCCCCTGCCCGAGATCCGCCGGTTTTGACACCGACATTGGTGCTTTCATTGAGAGTTCCGCTGTGACGTCGAAGACAGGATCGATGGCTCGCCTTGTCATCAAGGACAGCATCACCTCCGGAGGAGCCCTGACCTCAGGCCAAACCCTCCGGTTAGGCGACTTTACCATGATCGCTCGTTCGACCACTAAGCCGACGATGACTTCTCAGGTCATCGAAGATCGCCTCCGTGTTGATGATGACCCACAAGTATATAGGGGATCTATCGTAGTCCTTTCGATAAGTAAGAGTGTCGAACCCAATGAGGAGCAGAAGGAAATGATAAGCGGTTTTCAGCAAGGTATTCTCTGCAAGTACTGAAATAAGGGGTAACAGATAGTTTTATGATAGGATAAATTGTAACGAGCAACAAATAACAAAAGTAAATAAAGTGCAGCAAGGTGGCCCAATCCTTTTTGTAGAAAAGGACAAGCCTGGACAAACTCTTATATAAGGAAAAGCGCCCCGAGGACACATGGAATATCGTCAAGCTAGTTTTCATCACGTTCATATGATTCGGGTTCGGTACTTTGATAATTTGATATGTGGGTGGACCGGTGCTTGGGTGCTGTTCTTATTTGAACAAGGCATCCCACTTATGATTAACCTCTATTGCAAGCATCTGCAACTACAACAAAAGTATTAAGGTAAACCTAACCATATCATGAAACATATGGATCCAAATCAGCCCCTTACGAAGCAACGCATAAACTAGGGTTTAAACTTCTGTCACTCTAGCAACCCATCATCTACTTATTACTTCCCAATGCCTTCCTCTAGGCCCAAATAATGGTGAAGTGTTATGTAGTCGACGTTCACATAACACCACTAGAGGCTAGACAACATACATCTCATCAAAATATCGAACGAATACCAAATTCACATGACTACTAATAGCAAGACTTCTCCCTTGTCCTCAGGAACAAACGTAACTACTCACAAAGCATATTCATGTTCATAATCATAGGGGTAATAATATGCATAAATGATCTGAACATATGCTCTTCCACCAAATAAACCAACTAGCATCAACTACAAGGAGTAATCAACACTACTAGCAACCTAGTAGCACCAATCCCGGACTTGGAGACAAGAATTGGATACAAGAGATGAACTAGGGTTTTGAGATAAGATGGTGCTGGTGAAGATGTTGATGGAGATTTCCCTCTCCCGATG
Source organism: Triticum urartu (assembly GCF_056163025.1). NCBI lineage: Eukaryota > Viridiplantae > Streptophyta > Magnoliopsida > Poales > Poaceae > Triticum > Triticum urartu. Next base: position 737,119,563 of record NC_141874.1, on the reverse strand, counting down.
AGAGGAGCGTTGGTGATGACGATGGCGATGATTTCCCCCTCACTACAAGAAATATGTCAACTAGTGACCTTCTGTCAGTGACCCTGGAAGAATTGGTCATAGATCTATGACCATTTCAGACCAATTGGTCAAAAGCTGTTCGGGGGGCTCCAAACCCTAAACTATAACGACCATTTTGGTCAGAAAGGTATTAATTTCCTTACACGAAATGGTCATAAAGCAGATAGCACTAGTCTGCTGCCTTATTTCTAGCTGATCATGACCAATATAGATGGTCATAACCATGTAAATTGTGGTGGGTTGCTATGACTAGGCGCCACCTCATCAGTTTTGCCTATGTGTCATGTCCATGTGGCAGTTTTTGCCCTAGGTTGCGAAGCAACCTATATTTCTGTCATTCCCAAAATTCCCAAAAAAATCTCATAAATTCTTTGGGTCATATATTCGTCAAATATGTAAAAAACCTTCCTTGCCTAGTTCAAAAATAATTCAAAAATATTCATTTTCCTATTCTGTTCAGAACAACAGTTTGTGAAGGAAGTACCACTTTGGCATGTCCAAATAGTATCCATTTTCTACAGTGCTTTCCTATGCCCAAATAACCATCCTCCACCAAATGCCAGGTCAATCCATTCATTATTTTGAGCCTAGCTTCAACATTCGTATTCATGTCCAGTGTGGTACTTTGCAAAGCAAGTACCATCTAGGCTCCTCCTTTTGAGCTGAAAATTTGTGAAGACGGTCTTCTTAGTAACTGATCATCCGCAGCCAAAACTCACGCCCATTAGCCATGTACATTTCCCGTACCGTTAATCAAACACTTGGCTGCTAATTCATGTTTGAGCATCGATCGGTCTCCTCGTGAGAATCTTATGTTGTAATTTTTTTTCCTAGCACCTACCTGGGGAGTGCTCAACCCACTAGACATGCCTAGGCCGCCCAGAACACATGGCAACGCCACGGCCACGCGGTGACCTTGCGGCGGGCATGCGAGTTTACGCGTTCTAGAGTTGGGGCCCTCGGCCACCGCCCAAACCTCGACGTATCGCCACCAAACCATGTATTTATGGTTAAATAGGTACTTATGTAACTAGAAATGATTTTTGGAAAAAATAAATAGCAAACTATGAGGCAGCCGCAGTTCAAATTTGACCCGCTTCCAACTGAATCGGCGGGAATTTGTCTTTTTCACCAGAGGTGGATCAAAACTTTTTACACCCAACCATTTTGTCAATTGTGCATTAAATATATCCTAGTATTTTATAAAATTGATTTGGTCCAATTTTGCAACAATTATTTGGGAGGTCCTTCACAAAAAAACCTCCTTTTGGGCACTCAAAAAATGGAAAATGGTTTTTCCATGCAAAGAAAATGAAAACTTCCTTAGGCAATATTGTTTGCCATTCCAATATGCACCCTTGTGCACAATATGAGATCCTTTGGACAAACTATGCCATGAATGCGGCCATAAGATTGATCATTTGGCTTGAAAGCCATGAATCTTCACACTTGATAGCTTGTTTCTGAGAACACTTTTTAAAAATAATTTCCGTATTACAAGTTTGTTATTTTTCCTGGGAACTTGGCCACATATAATGACACAATGCGAGGGTTTCGCAATTTTTTTTGAATTTTTTATGCCCGTTTCAAAATGCGGTCAAAACGGCGGGAATGACCGTTCCTAGCTAGTGGTTGAATCTTGGAATTTTTTTGGTGTTTCTATGATTAAATAAATACTTATGTACCTAGAAATGATTTTTGGAAAAAATAAAGAGCAAACTACAAGGCAGCTACAGTTCAAATTTGACCCGCTTCTAGCTGAATCGGCGGGAATTTGTCTTTTTCACGAGAGGTGGATCAAAACTTTTTACATCCAACCATTTGGCCAATTGTGCATTAAATATGTCCTAGTATTTTATAAAAATGATTTGGTTCAATTTTTCAACAATTATTTGGTAGGTCCTTCACAAAAAACCTCCTTTTTGGCACTCAAAAAATGAAAAATGGTTTTTCCGTGCAAAAAAAATGAAAACTTTCTTAGGCAATATTGTTTGCCATTCCAATATGCACCCTTGTGCACAATATGAGATCATTTGAACAAACTATGCCATGAATGTGGCCATAAGATTGATTATTTGGCTTGAAAGCCATTGATCTTCACATGTGATAGCTCGTTTCTGAGAACAGTTTTTTTAAAATAAAGAGCAAACTACAAGGTAGCTACAGTTCAAATTTGACCCGTTTCCACCTGAATCGGCGGGAATTTGTCTTTTTCACGAGAGGTGGATCAAAACTTTTTACACCCAACCATTTGGTCAATTGTGCATCAAATATGTCCTAGTATTTTAGACAATTGATTTAGTACAATTTTGCAACAAATATTTGGTAGGTCCTTCACAAAAAAGCCTCTTTTCGGGCACTCAAAAAATGAAAAATGAATTTTCCGTGTAAAGAAAATGAAAACTTCCTTAGGTAACATTGTTTGCCATTTCAAAATGCACCGTTGTGCATAATATGAGATCATTTCATTGAATTTTTCATGTGAAAAAGTAGAAGAAAAACAAAAGAATGCCGAGGTAGATGCTTTTTTGAAACATAATTTGTCTTTTTGATGAGAGGTGGATCCAAAGCATTTTACATCTAAAGATTTGGTCAACTGTACATAAAATGCAGTCTTATAGTTTTGGAAAATGGAGTGGTGCTGTAAACATTTTTGGCACTCCGAAAATAGAAAATGACCCCCCCCTCTAAAAACTCATTTCTCATAACAATTTTTAAAAGATATTTGTCTTATTCCAATTACAAGTTTGTTAGTTTTCCTAAAAACTATGTCACATTTGGTGACACAATGAGAATGTCTCTTTTTGAATTTCTCATATCATAAAATTGTTTATATGATTCAACACCTTTTTTTTGAAAAAATATGGTTTAACACCTTATTTTTAGTCAATTACGACCAATTTAGAAGGTCATAACGTGTACTGGATTCTGATTGGTCCATGGACATGTCACGCGGATCGTGCTCAAACACCGTCGGATGCTCTCGGATTGGACGGCAGCCCTTTCTCCCTCACCCCGCCCCCCTATTTGTCTCAAAAAAAGAAAAAGAAAAAAGAAAACTCCCTCACCCTCTCACCCCACAAACCCTAGCGCTCCAGATCCACCTCACGCGCTCCCTCTCCCACATCGCCGCCGCCATCCCGCCGATTCAGATCCGACACTGCCGCCCGTGCCCGCGCACCACCACCCGCTCCTTCGCCCGTCCCGGAGGCCTCAGTCGGCGCCCTACGTCGCATGGCCGCCGCGCTCATCCCGCCCTCGGCGCCGCACCTCCACCGCCATCTCTGCTGGCTCCTCACCGACGCCTCCGCCCCTTCCTCGTCCAGCGCGCCTCTACTCAGGCTCACATCGGGCTCCTCATCGTCCTCCTCGACCTGCTCCTCCCGCCCGCGCTCCTCTCCAACTTCCTCCCCGCTGGCGTCCACCACGCCTCCGCGCACAGCCTCCTCGACCAGGCCAGGAGCTTCCACTTTCGCTCCTCCCTCGTCGACCTCCCCGCCATCTCCGCCGCCCGCTCCCTCCTCATCCTCTGTAAACACCCTGCCTGCTCCCTCCTCCCTTCCATGTTAAGCGCGTGCTGTCAATTTCCTGATCTCGAATCGCCATCTGATTTCCTTCCTGGTTACTAATCGATCGCTGTTTTTTCGTGTGTGCAGGCGCGTACACGGCATGCCGAGGCGGCGCGGCCTACCTGTGGGTGGCGGCGGCCTGCAGCATCGGCTCCCTATTCTACGTCCTCGCCAAGGCCGTCGCAGTCTTTGGCGTGGCCGCCGATGGCGCCGCCGGCCTCGAGCTGCATGGCAAGGGCCAGCTCCTCGCCTTGGCCTACCGGGCCAGCAACCGGGAGAAGCGCCGGCTGCACGTCGTCTACAGGATCAACATCGAAGTAGTAAGTCCCTGCCCCTCGTCCCCTCCATGCCCATCTTCGTTCGCATTAACCACCATGGCCATGAACATTTTTTGAGGGTAAGTAGTTGTACATACCTTTGGCCGAGTGAGGTTTGACCCTTGTGTGTGTCACAAGGTAGACTTTTCTTTCAGGGGAGGTGACATTTGTACACGGTGTTTTTCAAAATTATTTATTGATGTAGTTTTCTGTAACAAATTTAGTAAAATTTAGAAAATTTTGACCTAGAACTAAACTTGTACAGCATGTATTTTGTGAAGTGGAAGTACACGAATAGTTTACACCACAGCAGTATTAGTATATATCTACATCAAGCTGACTCATGTTCCCTTTTATTTTGTAGAACAAACAAGACACTCATTCAGGTTCCCTTTACCTATGTGGATCCTTTCTTAAAATATAATCTACAGTACGTACATGCCTAGATATAATCTACAGTACTTACATGCCTAGTGATGCATACATACAGGTTATAAGTTATCCTTTACATATACCTTACCCACACACAATGTTCAGTTGCCAGCCTGCAAGAATGCTATTCATTTTCTAGTAGGAGTGTACATTCTCCCTTAGGTCTGGTGTTAGTTTCGTCCTTCCCTGTGTGTGTTCTCTCTTAATGCTACAAGTTTCCACGCAGGCGACCTCCATGGACGACATCGAAGATGAAGGCAATGACGAGGGGCCTGTAACAAGAACGAGAGCCCTCTTGTTCACAGGGGCGTTGACCCGTGACGCGGTCTTTGCCGCGGAGTTCCAGAGTTCAAGGACCGAATCGTCGACGCCGTCAGTGACAAGCAGGTTCGACATCTTTCT